>NW_028277174.1:16451875-17098437 GCF_051122295.1 Plectrocnemia conspersa | reverse complement strand
TATCTGATTTATTTGTAAAGCTATGTTTAAGAATCAAAAACAAGTTTTGTAATATTCATATAAATGGTCAGTGACTTGGTCATTACAGTCACTAACTTTTTGACAAAGGTTCGGTAATGCTCCGATTTTTATATTAATAAATTTTATATGTACACTGAGTGTATATCAAGGGAAAAGTTAACCCGTCATAGCGATAATATTATTACATACATGTACTATGTAATAAAAAAATATTAGTTTGTTATTGTATTTGATTTTTATGTTCAATTATTACAGAGCCATTGCATAATTCATAAAAAATATCACCATTCGGTTAAAATATAACAACTGTTAAATTAAAAAGCATAACATTTAATATAAAATTCTTAAATATAATTACTGTCCGTGTAACAACTGACCATTTATTTTTATATTTATGTTCAAAATAAATTTATATTACTAAATATTAATATATTTATTGTAACTTCTGACCGTTTAATTAAATTAATGGCAAAATAAAAATAAATTACTGACCCAATAAATATAGAAATAACAAGAAAATACTTACAGTAGATATCAAAACTGTGAGATGTTAAAAAAAGTGGTGACCATTTTTAGTATTTTTTGTTATTAAAAAAATCAATGTTGATGAATCCAAAATCTACTATGCAGCTACTGAAAATATTTTCTGTGTCAAAGGACAAAAACGACGATTTATCGGTCATCGAGTCGCATAGAAGAAAAAAGGTAACGGTTTATTACATACTATTAAATAGGGACAGGTGCTTGTTCCTATCTACTTATACTTTTCTTCCTTTTTTTAAGCAAAGAACAGGTCGGTAATTGACAGCAGCTGTAAATATGAGTATGCATGAAATGTGTCACTTAACTTGAAGTTATAAAACAAATACTAACTAATGCCAGCAAGACCCGACAGGTTTCTCCAATGCGTCATGATTTCCTTTATATATAAAAAAGTTTTATGAAACGTTTAATACACATTTGTACATTAAAAATGTTATACATTAACATTAATATGCACTTCTATAAAAAAAATATTATGCACACCTACAAAAGATGTGCACCATCCCACTTAAATTTTTCAAGATCCTCATAATTATCGCCTAAAACAGGGGCAGATTTTTGTAAAGTAAGGGCTACCTCCAATATATTTTAAATGACACGGTCAAATAAAAAGGTCGTTTCGAACGGGTAACACATGAAGGTAGCAATTGGACCGCGATTGACGTTTTGCCCACCCCGGGCTTAAAACATTTTCGTGTTTGGCAAGAAGCTGGATAGCTCGTGCAAAAGAGGCGTCCTTGCTGAGATGGGCAAGAATAAAGGACGCGATCGTGACGTGGCCCATAGCTGAAATCGACACTACTAATTAGAAACTTTATGATTTATTGAATATTGAGAATGTAATAAATTGTGTCTTAACGTTTCTAACAAAAAGACACTAAGATACAAATACAGATATGACCCGTACACGCTGTTATAGAAATATTTAAGAAAAGTTCTTTGAATCGTTTCCAATAACATGTACTTTTCTTCGCTGTGTTTCCAGACAATTGAACTATATTCGACGACGCTAAGAATTAGCGTACAGAAAGCGAATCGCTAATACATTGTAAAAGTGACACGCGCTCCGCATAACGAAGCCGAGCATCTTTGACGCCTTATCGCAAACATAGGCAATGTGCAATACGAGCACAAAGCATCAATAATGAAAATTAATATGTGTATTTTAGTCGATCAGTTGATGAAAATATATTGGAAAATTAAAATCACTTTACTTTTTTTGCGTTATATACTGATAAGAGATTTTTTTTAATGCGATCATTACAATTGTAGTAGCGCAATTACCTCACGCCTCCTCCATCCCGAAACTTAGATTAGGGCCCTTTTTGGTCTAATTGACTCGTATAAAACACCAACGCATGTTAATTAGACTTACAACGGAGGTTAGAGCCCACGGGATCACTTTTACATTTTCACATTGCAATAAAAAAATTGCACACGATAATACGCATGCGGAGGCACAACCATCCGAACGAAACCGCAATTTTATTTTTCACAATCAAGCTCTTTTTTTATACAATGATTATCAAAATGATAAGAGCCGTATCAGTCAGTGAATTTTGTATACATAAATTTGTACATTACAACGTGAAATAATAAATAAAATGAATATTTCACTTGTGTGTAATTTCCAAGTAACCGTAACGGTTCGTTAACACCGCACTCGCTACGTTCCGTTAAAACGTTATTTATGGTCACTCCTGTCTGACTCGCGTTTTATTATACACGATTGTTGATATTTTTCATGTAAATTTATTACTCGATCGAGAGATCCTTAATTATGACTCTATATAAGGAATCGAGCGTAATATTCAATAAATTAAAGCAAAATATTGCTGTGGAAATGTAGAAATAAACATAAAATGAGCTATACAAATATATTGCACGTTTGAGGTGTTTATTTATTTATTTAGTACATATGTATGTACATATATAGTTTGCAGGTTTCCCTTTCGATGGTTTCATTATTGTCTTCCTTCTCAACTCAGTTCGTATCGTGCTACGAACTTCCGAAGTAAATAATCACGGACAAAGAGACCAGATGAATTATGCAAGCTATAGTATATTATGTCTATATCTAATTCCTGCCCAACCACACAATGAAATATCGTGTTTCATAAATATTTCCAAAACGACCTACTAATGGATGCTGGAATTGTAACGTATGATTGAGTTTAATTACATGTTGACTCAGTTTCTAAAAGAGGGAACAATGGTAAACCTGCGAGCACCTGAGACATGATAAATCGTCAGGTTCCTCTGTCACACCATGTAAAGATTGCAATCCACTTGATTGACTGAGTGATGCCTTTTTTCCCTTCGTAACATTTAATTAGTGATTTCTTATGAGAAAAACAAGTTTATTTATATATGAAATGTTGAGAAGCTTTTATTATTTTTATGTTTATGTATATTTAATTTCGAAATTTTAAAGCAAAATTGGTTATTGTTTACATTTCAATTTAGGAATCGAATGAGTGAAATGAATCAAAAGCTTTAATAACACGTATCGAAGACGCCAATGTTTGCGATTTCGAAAACGCTATGATTACTGATTTAGAAGTATACGCTTTAGTGTTTCTCAATATTTTTTAACTGCGACCCAAATTGCCGTCTAATTTTTATTACCGATTAAATCATTGTAAACAAAGCAGAATTATAGGCCCCGTTTTCTTTGTCAGCTAATTAGTGTTCAAAGCAACTATGTCATTAGAAAATACAGACAGCTCGTAAATTTATTTTAAAATGATGTTAAGACTCTTAAGATATTTTTAAATTTAAATTTTCTTGTTTGATGTTATGGAAAAAATTGATCAGCGAAGCGAAATGGAAAGATAGATTCAGCATTTTTTAATTAATTAAATTTTGAGGCATTCAGTGATATTTTTACAGATCTATTTTTTTTAATTAGAATCATATATATTCTTAAATAATGTTTCAAGTAGATGCGTTGGAATTTTCGATATTCTTATAAAATACATATAACTGTTTTTGAAATGAGACGAACAATAAAAACATATTTCACTTCAATTGGAAGTTTAAGTATTTTTCAAACTTCCATGTCCAAATTATAGGCAATCCGCGTTTTATTAAAAGTAAAATGGACCAATAGGAAATGGCGACCAAATAAATCGCTTCTCTGAAATATTGGATTTCAGTAAAAAGCAATAAAACCGAATCCTGCGAGAACGGGTGATAAGGGATTTATTTAAATGTACGTTCGATTTAGTATATGACTATGTTTACCAGAGTTCAAATACGGACATGATCTTTTAGGATTGAGGAGTAGAGAGAAAAACTACTATTTTATTTTAAATAATATATGATATTTATAAATCGCGCAGTGTAAAATTAATACTAACTTAATATCATCAATTTAGTAATAATTTCGTGATTATTTATTTGTACGTTTTATTTACAATTAACGGGTATGCAGGTAGTAGGTGAAATATAGACATTTTTAATAAAATACGGGCCAATGGACAAGATTCTAAAATTATAATGATTTCTTTTTTATCAAAAATTTGACCATCGTGACTCGACAGGTTTCCCCAATGCGTCATGATGACCATTATACAATTAAACATTAAAAAACAGTTATGATGTACAACTAAAATATATGAACACCATCTCACATATTTTGTAGTATTGACGGATTGTCGACACCGCCCCATAACAAATGCTTTATTGAATAGACGCTACGCCGAGAATGCAATGAATTATATCCCAGAACACTAGGATGAAAATACGGATACGATCCGTACTCCCTCTCATAGAGATATCTCAGAAATTTTCTTTGAATTCTCTGCAACAACAAGGAGTACTTCAATTTACTCGGAGTTATATTCTAGGACGCTACAAACTAGAATATCGTACAGAACGCGAATCAGCAATAAATTATTAAAGTGACACAATCAATTATTAGAGTATCACAAATTTTGGCGATGTGCATAGAACATTTTTACCCCTACTTGAATGTCACTTTCAAGTAGTGGGCAATTCCCGATTTTTTTATTTTTATATTACCGACTCCCAGGATTCATGTTTCAAAAACCGGGTCGAGAAAATATCAGTTAATCTGTTATAAATCTTCTTTCATACAAAACAAGTTTCAAATTGTATTATTATATATTTTATTTATTATATACTATTATTACGGCTTACAATCAATAGATAACACTATGCACGACTTTCTTTTAGTTATTCATCCGTGAGATTAGAAAAATCTAGGAAAACCTAATCTGTGATGATTGATTAGAATTATAATTATATAATAAGCCCTAATTTCGATCATTCAAACTTGACAGAAATTGAAAAATACCAAGGTGCATATGGGATTCGATCCCCAGAATTTCAGGTATTATTCAGCGACTATACCACTGGTCAGAATTATTTTAGAATTCTGAAATATGAGAGATATTTTTAATGTTCTTCGGAATAAAAGGATAAAACAATGCACGAGATCGCAACGCAAGAGCTTGTTCTAACACAAACAATTGGAGTTCGGTAAGTACGGAAGAACAATGCACAATGTTAGATGACCGATTTATTTTTTAACTATAATTAGAATTTTTTTAGCCTATACTATATCAACTATCAAAGAAAAATTGATTTTCTAAAAATAATTATATAAACATAGAACAACATCCAATAACATCGTCACGACATCGTTCTAGATATAAAATATTTATAGTGCGATTTCAATTGATGTCGAAAACGTTCGCAACCACGCACATTAGAGTTTTCTGCCAAACTTTCGGCGATAAAATCAGCCGAAATGAGAAAAATCGGCCTGACCTCCAGAGCCGCCGCTCCTTTATAATACGTATAGAAAACTTCCTACACCCAATTTCGACTTCTTGTTCGGAACAACCTGTTCGCGATCACAAAGACCTATCTGGGACTATCTGGTCACGCCACCCACGAGACTTTTGCATTTGACAGCCTCAGCTGCTTCTTCCTCTTCTTCTTTGTTAACTTTAACACATTTCGATAACGATCTTCTGTTATTATAATAACGCGATGGCGTGCGTCTGTATGTCACCAGCGCGTGGGTACGCTTCATGGAAATTAATTTGAATCGTTTTATTTAATTATTTCGTAGATAGTGCCTCTTATCTCTTTGATAACAATCTATCTTATAATGATAGACAAGAATTTCAAGTTTCTAATTTTATTTAACAGCAGAGGTCTTTGATTATAAGATTTATGCTTATGTCATTGTTCAACGTCAGTAATTACAGATGCTTGGAAGAGAGTCCACATGTTTAGATTTTTGTACAACTCAGTAGTAATAAGATAATTTATTTGTATGGTTGTGTGTATTATATGATGGGAATGTTTATGTAGTCACATCCTGTACTGTTTCATAAATAAACGTTTGTTTGAAGTTATGATATCTTCGGTTTACTATTGCTCATCATGTGTGGTTTAGCAAAATATGTTTAGTACTTGGCCATATCTGTCCATTTCCTGAGTTTTCGTTACTACGAATTTCCCTCAAATTATAATTTCAAATTCAAGAATAAAGTAAGACATATGCACTTATTTTTTGATATCGCAATTGTAAATCGATTCAGAATTCAATTTATATTTTGAATACATTTAATTTTCCAACTAGCTATATTTTTGTATAGCATATTAACTATTATCTTGTTGTCCGAAAGAAATACTATGGTTTTATCAATAGATATTTAAGTGATATTATCATTTTGAAGACGTATTAAGTTTCCTATGCTTATCTTTCAACACTCGCCCACTCATTTGGCGAAGAAATGAAACGAGAGTTAATAAAATAATCAATTTACATTATTGATGCATTTCATGAACGGAATGAGCGACGAAACTTGGTGTAGGCGAATCATGGACATTGATAAAAACTACTACAAATTGTATTAAATTTTAAAGGCCAATTTTAATGTTCAGTTACCGATTTATGACCGCATTGTACGTAACACATTTTATTACCGACGTATTGATTTGGTTCGTACATCATCGCTTTACATAACAAACGATAACTGAATCGGCAAGAACTAGAAACAAGGCCATTGATCACTTTCTAAAATTCACAAATTACATACTATGTGCTTATTGTTATTGTGTGTGTATATTTTTCTTTTAATTTCGTTCTTAACTAAAGCACGCTCGGATGGAGAACCATTTTCGCCCGATTGCGCCGGTTGATTGGCAACGCTGGATTTTTAATGCGCGGATCCGTTCTTGGAGATTGACGCAAATTCTAATGGTATGGTATTACCCAGTTGGTTAATTGGAAGATTGCACCAGCTCGTAAAAGCCGCGTGGTAGAAAACGAAAGTTGAACCAAACTTGGAACTTCCTTGTGGTTGTTATTTGATGGATGTATTACCAACTATGGGGCGCGACTAAAATTTAGAGTTAATTATATTGACTGGGTCAAGAGTAATTCATACGTTAAATTTGCATATAAATTCTATGACATTTTTTATTACATTTAAGTACATATTATGTACACGAATCCTTCAGAAAGGGTAGATAAACATAATTTTATTCAACATCGAAGTGATTAAAAATATAATATTCATGATTAAAAATATAGATGTCACAGATTCATTATGTCTGATTGACTTAACCAGTTGGTACATATTTATCCAGTTGTAACGCATTGGGCTTACGCCTGTCAGGTTACAACGGAAGATGAAAATATAAATAAAATTTGTTTGTATGACGGCCTCATGAGGTGTTGGGGAATGTAATATGTTAAACAAACAATAGATCAATATTGATCCAAAACTAGTTTACCCAAAATACGCAAAACACTATCTTATCGTACACGCTTCACTATCAACGCACAACACAGCAGCAAATACGTTATAGTCAAGTATTATACATACATATATCATACGTATATAATACGCATACCGATTCAAAAGCGGATTTGCGATTAAAACGGTTTGCATATGTAGTGGGTAGCTTATCCATCAAAAGATATGGAATGTGATATTTTTAACGTAAATCTGAATAGCAAATTAAAGCATCGTCATCATTTGTGTTTATGACGAGTGATTAAGATGATATAACGCCGAATTAACGCATACTAAAAACGTGAAGACAATTTACGGACATGTATTTACGGTGCAATAACACTTGGCGAAGTTTTCACGTTAACGATAACGTTACGTTTACGGCTACGATTATTATATAACAACAACGTTGAGATTGGGAATAAGCCTAGACCTTAAAAACGCTGTGATTTAATTACACGTATTATAATGTTTGTAACATTGTAAAATTATACACATTTTCATTTTCGTCAAGGTAAGGCCAGTGTATTTTATTATGTTGTAAATCACAATAAAATAATTCTCGGTTAAATGTATCTATATTTTTAATTATGAAATTTAAGATTTAACAGCATATGTATTATTACTTTATGAAAGCTGTTATAATTTAATTATCAGAATGAAAATAGTTACTCTAATAACTTGACATTATTCATTATATCTTATCAAGTTTATCTATAAAAAAAATTTAACACATGTTCAGATTGTAATACGTTGTATAAAACTTAGATAAATGTCGTTATTCTAGGTCGCATATAATGGCCATTATACAAAAATGTTTTATTTTTACATTTGTACATATGTATGTATATATACAATATATCAACTACAAGTACACAAAAAATATCACCACTTTTGGAAAAACCACCTATGTACAAACATTTTGTATGAAGAAAAACCAATGTTTGTATATTGGTGGTTCTTTACATTAAACTGACTAAGCAATGCATGTAAAAATTTAAAATTTATGTATATATGTCTTCCTTAAAATTTAAAAAGGTTAAAATAATTTATATCTTTTTTAGATTTCGTGTACATATAAATAATTTCGTATAAAAAGAGTTATATTTCTCGTTTTTGTTATATGCGAGTTGGTCAGGCACGAGTGTGAAATTAAGAATAAAATAAAATGTGATGATATAAGCATGTATAATTCTAGAAACAGTCGACCCTTAATGACCCTTTTTTTACACAAGAGAAGCAGCTTGTATTACAAAAACGCCGTAAAAACACAAGAGCAAACGCATCACATACATACACAGAACATATATTCTCTAGTCTGTGCGTGCATATCATGTCTATTTTACATTAACAAAATGTATTTTTCTTTAACCCTTTGGATGCCGGGCATTTTTGGAAAAATGTTCCAGAACTGCCGGGACTTTTTATTAAATAATTAAAAAGTCAAAATGTGTATTTTAGTTTGTAAACATACGGTCGCACGTGCGACGCTGTCTGCAGCGAACTTGACCTAATTAATGATGAATATGCGATTGTGTGTTATTTTAGTTCGTATTTACGCTGTAATAAGAGTCATTATCGCATGACGTATTAAAAATTACGAGATGTGAGCGGCGGCGCTCCGACAGGAATCGATAACAATGGTATATAATATGTTATTTATTTTAAAAATGTAAATAAAACTTTTCGTAAATTAATAAAATATGATATTTTTAAATAATGGTTCAAGTAAAAATACCCTACAGACGGTTAAATTTATATATATATATATATATATATATATATATATATATATATATACAAATATATATTTATATATATATATATATATATATATATATATATATATATACATAAATATATATATATATACATAAATATATATATATATATATATATATACATATATATATACATAAATATATATATATATATACATATATATATATATATATATATATATATATATATATATATATATATACATCTATATATATATATATATATATATATATATATATATTTATATATAAATATATATTTATATATAAATATAAATATATATATATATACATATACATCTATATATATATATATATATATATATATATATATATATATATATATATATATTTATATATATATATATATACACATATACATCTATATAAATATATATATATATATATATATATATATATATACATCTATATATATATATATATATACACATATATACATAAATATATATATATATATATACATATATACATAAATATATATATATATATATATATATATATATACACATAATATATATATATATATATATATATATATATATATATATATATATATATATATATATATATAAATAAAAAAAATAATGATTATAATATATTTATAACATATATTTGAAAAAATGTTATATACCCCTGAAGCAATTACCCTACAGACGGTTGAAAATGTATTGGATACTTCGATTTCGGAGCCGTCGGATCCGGCAGTTCTCGCTAGTGTAGCCAAAGCCGATATATCGGATTTCGGTAGCCAAAGGGTTAAAGTCGAGAGAATACTAAAAAAAAGTGCAACATGTACAAAAACTCTCTGATCAGTTGCATTGAAAATTTAAAAAATAGCTCGTCATTTGAGTGATTTTTTATCACCTTACATTTTATAATGGAAAGTTCTTCGATTAATATAACTAATAAACCAAAAACCTCGCATTTTATATAAAAGTAAACGAGAGTTAATTAGAATAGTAAGGGACAAAGGATGTTATCATATTAATCATGTGGGTGAGAATATTCCCGCAAAAAATATTGAAAGCAGATATTTAAATAGTGAAAATCGGTGTACCAAAAATTGGGACAAATTATTTTGAAGGCAAGAAAAACACAGTCTCCTTTCATTATAGAAAAACCGGATATTGAACATTTTTATTCTATGAAAAATATTCTAAAATCATATTTTAAAGCTTCTATTGATAAACATTTCAAACTTATGGTAATTTGAATGTATAAAATTGATCTTTCATTAAAAGGGGAGGTACTATGTGGACACAATTTTTCTGGGCTATGAGATTGGTTTAAAATTACTAAAAACTTTGACCTTCCTAATACAATAAACTTTTTGCGATACTATGATCGACCTATTTCTTTAAAAGTGCAACAAATCTAATTTATTAAGTTTAACCAAATACCTTCAAGATCCTGCTAATTTATTTTGCTATGAAAGTTTACTATCCGAAAATAATACATTGAAGTGAATAGTATATGTGTCTTAAGTGATGAAGATTAATTATAATAATAATTTTCTGCTAATTTAAATATTTTTTTTATTTTTCCCCATTTTACATGTTTTTCTATTTTAGTATTTTCAATGTATGCATGTATGTTAAATTGAGGCGGTAATTATGAGCAAATTGTAAATAAATATATTTTAAAAATAATCTTTTATTAGAAAATAAACTTTTTACAGCCATTGTAAAAAAATACACGAAAAACGACTAATGTCCAAGTTGTTTTTTTATTTTTTTTGTGTGTATTGTTTTATTTCTGATATAAGTTTATTATGTTTTATTATTTAATGTTTATAATTAAAACGTATTAAATAAAGAATTTCATTGTAATTTAAAAAGAAAACTAGTTTTTACTCTCTTGGTTGTTCTTCAAATAAGGTCTTCAATTATAATTATATAAAAATTACAGATTTTTATCTCCCAGACAAAAACTAGTCTGAATATGGGATTCTAACCCAAGTTCTTTGGGTATTAGTTACCGACTTATACACAGGGCCGGCTCCGTGCATAAAGGGGCCCCGCATACATAAAATCTTGTTCATGAATTAGTTTTACCTTTGTTTCGGGGGGCCCCGCATGTAATATTTTCTCGAGGCCCCGCAAAACCCCCAACCCTGCTTATACAACTGGTCTATCTTGATTGTACAAAACAATAAATACATAGTACCACTCATATAACGATTACGTTTACAGTTGAAATATTGACTAATTATCACATCGGATGACCTTTTGTAGAGAATCGTTAGTATTGCTGTCATTGACAAAAATTTTCAGCAAATAACGTTTTTATTTTATGTTTGAGACAATAATGGGCAATTATTTTTAGGTACTTCTGTAACTAACAATATTATTATTACCCAAAGCGTTACATCGAGTAGCATAGTTAGTAACAATACTTCAGATAAATAAAAAAAAATATTTGTAAATTAAAATAGCAATGCTTCTTCAAATGACTGAAATTTTCTACAAATCCGACGTTGTTACAATATAAATGCGTATGTATTATATATAAAGCGTATGGACAACAAGTTCATTAATATCAATGAACTAATAAAACCAAGACGAATTGACTTTATGCGTCGTCTCAACCGATACATACATTCGTAAAGTATCAGTTAACTCGCGACAATTGACGAAATTACAGTGAATATTCTGGAAGATTTTCTCCGCTACAAGGAAGGCTGTAAAATAGCGTCGGAAACGTTTGCGAATCGGCGTCGACCTCGAGACAGTTGGGAAACGCTGATAAATATAATTAGCTAACCGTTGCAACCGATTACAAAACGAGCGTGTTCGACGGCGGCCACTTTTTTCACGATCTGATAATCTTTTAGATCCTCAAATATGTGTATCAAAAACCACGACCGGTTCTTTCTTACGTGTACTTGCACAACAATGCAACGACTGCGAGTTCCGAAAACATTGCACAATATCGAACATTGAGTTAATGACCTCATTTGAGAACTGGTCACCGAGGAGAACCTTAGCTCAGGACATTTTGTATTGGGTAAACCAGCGCCGAAAGCAACGTGGATTGGCCTGAGGGTATCAATGCTTTGTGATCGCAGTCTTCAAACATTTGAGAGAATAATCTCTCAAACTTGTCATGGCGTTCATAAGAACGCCATGATTAATAATCATAGAGCATAGGACATCTGACATGAATCCTAAAAAGTTCATAAGACTCAAATTTTAGTATAACTACACTCCGTTTCTTTTAACAAAGGCACATTGAGATCTATCCATCTAGTCATTATTCATAAGTGGAAAAGAGATAACTTTGAGGGTACGCCTCACCAATTTGCTCTAAAGTGCAAGATGCGGATATACGTTTGATATGCTTATCATTACTCCTTTCTATATTTGAAACAAATTTTGAGAAATTACAAATATTAATATATTTTTTTACGTTGAAATACTTAGTTGGAGTTATAAGCTATCAAAATCAATAATTTATCAATCGTTATCATTTACGTATGTGTAGCGATAACAATTTGAAAACGTCCGTGCGCTGTGAGTGTCGGAATAACAATGCAGTAGTTGGAACGTATATTACAACTTTGCTCGGCGCAAGCGGACCAAAGGGATAAGTTTTAGAGTGACTCTGTTAAATGAAACGAAGTATAAGCTGGTGGTAAAAGTCCGTATTAAAGCTCGTGTTTATCAGTAGTATGAAACGTTAATAGTAATATTATATTTTCATGAATCCGAATTATTTTATTATATAGTATAATAATAGTGCTTATTCTTTTCAACCGTTATTTGTAACTAAGCTACTCATATATATTTAGAAAGCGCCATGAATCATAGTGACCCAAAGATTCAGCCGGAAAAAACGTTCATAAATAAGAATACACTTTTCTGAAAATCTATACTGCGCCAATTTCGAACGAAAAGCAGGATGAAGATAAATGTATGAATAAAAGCCAGAATCAAATATCTCCAGATCAACAGAAGATCGACGAGTTTCGTTTCGATAAACGGAAAAGAAAGTGAGCTCACCTTGAAAGGATGGAAAACCCACAAATTGCCTACTAGACGTGATTTGAATCTTCAAATTACACGAGCAGTTCACAATATTCGTTTCGTACAAAAGAAAATTGCGCTTCTCGAGAAAAGTGTCGTTATACTACGTGTTTGTAAATTCCGTTACACCGTAATGCAACCGTGTGGTATGCCGTACGACGAGGCATTCTTAAATGGACCAAAACATAATTATTATATTCAAGTTCGTGTTATATCAGGGTCGAGTAATAAGAAGGAAAAAAATCACTGTTATATAGATGGTCGTTTAGCACTGACGTCATAGTTAACGACAAAAAATGAAAAAGAGCCTCTCGCCAAGATTAACAATGGCAATTTACGAAGGCGTCGTCGAAGAAAAATGCTTATTGAATTGAAATTAGCGTACTGCGAGTTCTTTTGTGCGAATTCCATTATGGTTGATGAGTTTCAATGTGAACATGTTTATTTTGAAAACATTTTTAACATTAGTATTCTTTGTACAATTTAATAAGTAATAAACATTGTTTTAATTATATATTATATTTAGGTAGGAGCTGATTAGAATTCGATAAAAAATATTTGAAACAGTTATTGTTCAGTGGCAATGATGTCATTACACCAAATAGCTCAAATTAATTTATACACCGTTAAAATATTATTTATTGCGGTAGCCCCCGCGATCGCCATAAACGATGCTAAACAGCAGCAGTGATAGATAGATGATATGCGAAGATATATTACTTGGCAACACTTATCCTTTATTCACCATAATTTCTATTTCCGCAGCTACTTTATGACCAGAAATATACAGAATGGCGTAGAAAACAACAGATTGATATTTGAAACAGAAAATAAATAAAATTAAACTTCGAAACACAAACTCAGTTAATAACTATTTATTTAGGTCTTTACCAAATTTAATTTTTAATTTCCAATTTTCACTCGTATTAAGATTTTCATGGAAAATGAACTACCTCTTATTCCAAATCCTACAATGCTTTCGAATTTAAAAATAACTCATTTTTATATTAAGAAAGAAAAAAAAATATATTGAAAACTCGCCCCTATTTATGAAAACTAAAATAGATTATATATCGGCATCGCTTTCTTTTTTTGAGCGCAGGATGTAGAGCCATCTTCGAAGAGTTGTTTCAGTTATTTATTGACCTAGCGCTACATTTTGAACGACAAAACGGATGTGCGAGTTAACGCCGGAAAAGTGATGTAAACCCGTAATATAAATATCTATATAGCTACATTATATGTAGTGTCAAAGCAAACAAGAAACGCTTACTAAAACCATCATGGATATCGATACCGATAGCGAAACAAACGACTCGCAAAATGCTATTTATAAAAGAAAACGAACTATTACAGCATCGATCCGTACCACGCGATTTTTATGAGACGCGAGTATGGATTTGCCATAACCGAGCTCTGAAAAGCAAAGACCAGAGACCATTATGGGCCGAATTGTAATAATGGAATTGTGTGAAACTGTGCAATTCATTAAAAAAATGTGATATAAAAGTGTTTTTTGTAGAACAGTTATTAATAACTTTATTGAATCAGCCTAGTCCCTCAAAATGGCGGCCAAAATGGGGAATGTAGCATACTTTTAAAATAGCTGTCTATGAGTATAATATCCATACTGCGCGAAAAATACAGATCTACATTATTAAGACAATTTAGTAGCCGATCGAGCATTAACGTTTTCTTTAACCCCCTACTTATTTTAAAAATCTCGCTTTATAGTGACATCTTTGATTAATAAATTACTAGTGCATGCAGCGCTATATATGGCCTATTATATTTTTATCAATATAATTTTAAATAAGTCAATTTTATTACATATATTTTTTTCGCAGCGAAAAAAAATTTATGCAATAAGGGGTTAAATAAAATTACAATTTACTATAAGAAACATATTTAAAAAACGCTAAATTGTGCTCCGCATACAAATATTATTTAGACCCATTGCTTTACAACTAGATCAAACGAAACATGCAGTGAATAGACACAAAAATAATTCTGTATAAGTTATATTATTTTTCTGCGTATTTGAAAGCGTTGGAAAATATTTTCGTATATATTTTTCTCTAAAAAAATAAGTTATGGCCGAAAACGGCGTTCGTTTTCCCCCGTAATTTAGATAGAGTTCGCGTACGTGATTTTCACGAAAAAATGCGCTATTTTTTAAATTATTTACACGAGAAAAACACGCTTTTCAGACGAAACGTGTCCGTTTGAATTTTCGGCCAGGACTTACCGACTTACGTGCGTGATTCATTTTCTGGAGCACGTTTATGATCGATACACATCCGTCATGGGAAAAGCGCTATAGTCACGATGCATTCGAATCAGGTGTGCTAATATTCATTTTAACAGACATATACTAAATCGATAGTGAATGATTTATAATTTTAATATGAGTAAATAATAATCTTGATCTCATTGTGATGATAGTCATATAGAGCCGTATGATCAATAATCTCAATCTGCTTTTTCGTTGCCAAGACTGGTATGTTTCAAATATTAAATATATATAAAAATAGTAACTACCGAAAAGGTGAGAAACAATGGCATCAATTAAAACGATTGTCGGCGAAACGAGAAATAGCTGGGATCGCTATCTATAATCTTTTCTGTTTAAGGGGATTACAATCGAATCAATTTCCGTTATTATCAAATTTATAGGATTTTTATTTTTATTCATTAACTTTTGAATATAGCTATATATTGAAGGTTTTTGATCTTCTGAACAGATACACCATTTTATTTTCGTTAGTAGAAAGGTTGATCACCTAATAGTTATTTTTATTGCGGTTTTGTGTATCTTTGTGCTATTCACAATGATGCAATAATTCAATTTATACAAATACATGTTTGTCGAAAAGGAAAACAGATATAATGAATTATATATGAGGGCATATTAGGAGGGCAATAAACGGTATTGTGGCAAACATGTGACGTGAGTTAAAATTGAAAGCAGTTGTCACAAACATGGTTTTGCATCTTATCGTATCAATAGTATACATTAGAACAAAGACAATATAAAGCAGTGAAGCCCAAATCCAATTGTTTGGGCAAAATCTGTTGGAAATAAAACTTGTATAATGGCTAAAGAAATAGTAATTCATTGTGCTTGGTTATCAACGTTTCTGTTTAATAAAAACAACTATAGACAACGCAGTGTAGCGAATTTCCTGTTGTTATTTTTTTGTTACGCAGCCCTCGATGATAATCGTTTTTTAAATGCAAATTAGCTTATTCAGCTGCGCGAGGTAAGAAGTTAGCACTTCAGTAGAGCAGGGGTCTTTAAACTACGGCTGCGGTACTGCGGTAAGATAAGTCCAAGAGTGTGAAGTATCTTAAAAGCTAGTAGCATTAAATATTTGAATGATAATAATGATAGTAACGAAAGGTCCAGAAAAAGAACTATATGAACGGATGAGAATTATATTTTTGTATAATTATATTTTTGAATAATATCTGGAAGACTTGGGATCAAATCCGACATACACAGATATAAATGTATTTAAATTAAATTTCAATCTTCTAGGAAATTGGTTACTGATTATTTATATTATAATACTGATCGATTATATCAGTTCATGTTTTTCTAGTTAATCTTCATCTTACAAAAAATTCAAGATAGATCGTGCAAATGTGATATGAAAAAATCTATTTAAAGAAATACTTACTAACAATTTAGTCAGAAATATATGTAACAACATAAATAGCCAGAAGTAATTTGTAAAACGTGCATAATTGCTGTTCAACGTCAGTTATGACTACAAGCGTGTAAATGTCAACAACCAGCTAAATTAATAATAATGAATAAAATTATAATATTATTTGAGCAAAATAATAATTTAAGAAATCTATAGAGAACTTTTCACATTATGGTCCGATATTTTGATAAAAAGTGACATTTTGTAAAGATACCAAAACAATTTATTAGTATATATTATATACTAATAATTATTTATTATTATTATTAATTATTATTTTTAAATAAATTATTTTTAATCCTCGAAAACGCGAGCGGACTGAACGCGAAGTTTCGCTATCACGCGAAAACGCGTATAACGGACTGTAATGTGTTAACTACTGTACTTAATTTTTATTTATAGAAAAAATAAGGTACTTATTAGTTGTTACTCCTACTGGTCTCAGTGCTATGCGCATGAGCCTGTTCGTGTGGCAATCAGTGTTCGGGCGTTTATGTATTTATTATATGGAATGGAAATGAATAAACATGTAGTTATCAAATTAGACAGTTGCGAAACGTCCATTTGCTGTTCAAACCCAAATCTAACATAAACCAATATAAGGGTATAATGGTTAATTTGTTTAAGTGGTTTACCACCGGTAGCGGCGCCACGCACAACCAATTAAAACTCAAAGATTTCTTCAAATACAATGGTAAGTTTTTAGTAAAACATCCATTTTTCTTATGAAAATAGCATTTTATGAAAAGTAATATGATAAAATATTTACGATCAATTATCGTCTCAATTAATTTTAAGAAAATCACAATTTATTAGCAAAACTTGCAATTATCTCACTGCGCGGCCAATTTACTTTCGACGTTTTCTTACGGGGAAACAATTTATGAGTAAAATATCGCAATTTCCATGCTGCTTGGGTAATTGTATCTCGACATTTTGTGCATATCAACATTAATCACTTTGCTTTGTTTGTGCAACTTTGTGTCATATATTATATAATTAGATGTGATATATTCATACATACATACATAAGTACGCAAATTATAATATAATAGCAACTATTACATCCATCCCGCCACATATTTCAGGCTGTCCTGCTTCTTAAAAAGTAGAAAGTAATATAATTAGATTTGATTTTTACCAGTTTTTCATTATAAAATCAACAAATTTTAGAAACACACTTATAATATTTACTGTTTATAATTCTAAGTGTTTCAGGGTCGGTAAGCATAATAAATAAATATTTGGGGAACCATGAAAGGGGGACAATAATACAGAACTAATCCCTGAATTTTGTTCAAGTTTTAGATCCCAATTTTATATATTTTTTCATTCGCATCATTTGATACTCTCCAGCTCATCAATAGCATTAGATAATATTTTTTTAATTTGTTCGTTAAACTAAAACCAATTTACTTTGTGCATTAACACATTTAACTTTTGAATATGCAAGAAAAACAAATTTTAAGCAAATTTCTTACTACGGGAAGCCCTAAACAACGCGTGGGAAGTGAAACATCAGTTTAATCCATGGGTTTCAAGAGGGTCGCGTAATCTTGTTTGTTGTCGTTAATAAACGAATTTCTTTATCGAAACAATGGACGTAGAAAAATATAATATTGCCAAAGCTTTCCTACTTAGTTAAAGATAAAAACAAATTCATACTTCAATAATATATGCAATTTTTATGGAAGTTTGACGATGTAGAAAAATTTAAATAAAAATATACTGCTGAAGCGTGTTTACAAATCCAAATTTAAACTAAGCACGAAACTGAAGAAATGATCGATGATGGATTCTTTAATGTCTAATATAGCGATAATGCTATGCATTTTTTAACCATAAGTGTGATTGAAAAATGCGAATAAAAGGAGTAAGATCGTTTAGTATTCTTAAAAATATTTTTGTATTTAATTAAAGTTAGGTAATAATTCAAACAATAATTCCTTTTAAAATAAGATTTTTTAAATGTAAATAAATGAAAGTTACATTAGTTACATAAAGCAGAAAGAGGCAAATATGTTTTTCTCTATAAAACGTCTTCATCATGGAGCGCAAAATGGTCAACTCATGAAATAATTCGCGTTTAAATAATGTAAGAAGGGGGGATAGTTGGTCGAAATATGTGACGTTAGAACCTCTCGGGATTCGGCCGAAACGGTGCTGATTTGCGGTCGTTCAAAAAGGCGTCCGTGGGGAAATCTCCCGCGTGTTTTTCTCGCGTTTTTCGAGAAATCGCTGCAGCGGCGCTGTACCGCCGGCACGCGGGCCGCGCAATCGATAGACCAAACCGGCCGTAACGACGTGCATCCGCGGCGAAACGAGTTCACAACCCGGGACGCGAATGTAAAAAAAGCATCCGGTTCGGTCGCACGCGCCGTTCTATCTCATCGCAATTAAAATAACAAAAAATAAATAACGCAGTCGCGGAGGGATCGATACCGGCAAACTTTGAGCAACCCTGAAGAAAGCACAAACCGTGACAGACGCGATTATCTCGACGAGCTTCGATCGGCAGAGGAGCAGTCGGACAATATTTTCACGTGCTGACTGACACCGGCGCCGTTCGATTCGCGATTCGCCACTGATCGCGATTTTATGCGATATCGATCGCCGACCGAAACACACTACCGATCAACGCCAATGCCGGCGAGCAACTGACTGGGGAGGCTGTCGACTTTGTACACACGCACACATTAAAAATTTTCTTCACGCACACACGCGCAAGCGCGCACGTGCAGCGCGTGTACGAATACGCACACATACACACATATGTTTAATTCGAATGCGAGCTTATGCGCATGCGCTCTCTGTCACATGTCAGCCCTATAATCAAACCCGCGTCTGGGCAGCGTGCAGCGCGTGCAGGGTATGCGGGCGGCCCAAAGTATTACAAAAGTATGCACTTTAAAACGATACAATTTCATAGTGATCATATATTATTTCAAATTCGGTTTGCTACTCATTTTACTTATAGTTGAAATCAAAACATATATTTGTACGAGTTAAAAACAGACGTTAAACTCGCTGACAATTGACTGAAAGACCTGGGTTCGAATCCTATATAGACTTTATTATTTTCAATCATATCTGGAAGATCGGAAATAGTGATTATCTGATTAAAATTCCGATTGGTCATCATAGATTAAGTTTACCCAGATTTTCCTATTCTCACGGATGAATATCGTGACGATTAATTAAAATCGAGCTAGGTTGTACATATTAGGTATTGAAAATTCTTTAACAATGAGCTACTTCAGTTCATAGAGAATATCTTATAAGTATTCAACAAAAAGCCCATAAGATAGGCGTTAGTAATACAATAATTCTAGACTATTTAAAACTACTACGAAAAAAGCATGACAAGTGGGTGTAGCACGAACTGAATGAAAACTTTTCTGATATACATACATATGTGTCAGGGGTGCTTATTTCGATTCAAGTCAAAGTTGTTTAGTTTAGAATTTATATCGTGCCACAATTTGAGTCACATCCACGTTTGTATAATCATGTTTAGTATACGAAAAGTCTTTGTAGCATTGTCTGCGTCTTAAGTGGGCTAAACTTTAAACGTTGTAGTTAGGACCAGGGTTAACGTGAAAAGGAAAACGCCTGCTTCTTCGGTCTTTTTCGTTTGGACGGTCGGCATTGCTCTTCGTGGTTTCCAGTATACTGGAACCCTCGTGTGTCCAAAATTGATAGCTCATGTGAAAGTTCTCGATGTCTTGAAAGTTATAGGTTTAGACGCTGAGTATCCGGAAGCACCCAGAAACATATGACCAATCAAAATTTTAATTGAGAAGCCAACGATTTATATATTTTTTAGGAAAAATTGATTACGCTTTCTTATCTTTATCGAAAAGCTGTTATTAAGTGGTTTAAAAATTAGTTTCAATAAACGCAATTTATCTTGTTTGGCAAACGGTTGCCAACCAAATCGCATGATCTTCGCACTGAGCAATCAAAATGTCCAATTCTATTGCACGACAATGCGCGACCACATATTGCACCATTGACCGAGTAGAGCTATGAAATATGGCCTAATCCACCATACATATTCAGGTGCTACCAAAGTATATTTCGCCATTTTATCAACTCCAGTATCTTACACCATCGAAAAAATAAATATGTAATTACTTACTAATAATTGTCGATTCTAATGGTGTTTACTTCGAATAATAAATAAATATATATTAATTTGAAGGTCAAAAATCTCAATTATCTTCCTACCAAACCTTGTATTAATATTAACGGATTTAAACATCGACTTAAATTACGTCATAAAAATACACATTAACAAAATAGATACCAGATTAAAACTATGCGTGTTTAGATCGCGTCGGTTCACCAATGTGTGGTATACAGATTTATTGAATTATTGTATACTATAATATTATAAAATATTTAATATATATATGCTATTGATTTAGCGGATCGTTTGTGACGTAATTATACGTCAAAGAGTAGGGATAATATATAATATTATCAAGGCTGCTCTCAGGTAACTTCTGGACTTTGGACGAAATCCGACGATTGAAGTTGGAATGCTACTTGGCTGTTAAAGTATGAATTCTGGAGGTATCTGAACTCTGACTGGGTAGTGATACTGATGAATGTATTCTATTAAATGTCTGACGCAAAATACTCCGCCTACCCTCTTTTCACATCGTCTAATGAGCCGATTATGATTTATCGGGAGTGAATATGATACAATAACGGTTTTGGTATATATATTAGATTGTCTTATTATGTAACAATGTACCGAAGTCGCTGTAGCAGGATGATACCTAGCTAATGAAGCATTTACTTTAAGAAAAAATACCCGTTTAGTCAACACTTCTTTTAGGGTGTAGAAAAAATCAATTACATGTTTTTTTTGTATAGCGCAGTTGCAGTATACGTTATTTAAATTGCGTTGGATAACTTTGTTAAAATACGTAGGGCGAAATCGTATAATTATTTATTTTCGTTATTCGTTGCATTACTGTAATGCAAGTAGAAAAAACTTAGCGTTATTTTGTATTTTGTTTATCTAACTAAGCTAGCGAGCTTTTAAGTCGTATTCGATTACATTTCGGAAATCTGTTATTATGGACGTCACGGTTTTATGAACAAATTAAAAATTACATTTTAATGATTTTGAACAATGATTTGAAATAGTAAAGCAGTTCATTAAAACAGCTGTAAAGCTTTAATTGGCAGAAAACGTTAAATCGAAATTGATCGAACGCGCCAAGTCATTTCATTACTATTTGATATGTCTTGACGAATCCACAAATATTTCTGACACTGCATAATTGGCATTTTGTGTACCGTGGCAACTCAGAATTGAACGTTATTGAAAAATACAATAGTTGAAGATACATATATGCATTGCACTGAAAACTTATTTAGAAAGAATAAAAATTAATTGTATTTGTTACAGATGAAACACCTGCTTTTAAATATCAACAATCAGATCTCTGCACTTTCATTCAAACGTTTAATCTGTCATTGTGTGTTGCTCATTTAAAAATATGTGCAAAACAAATAGTGATATCAACGATAAAGTATATCAAAACTGAATTATCGAAAATATAAATGATAATTGGCAGACATCGATGCTGAATATGTATTGGTGTGCTGCATCACAGTAAGATTCGTTAGTTTTTTCAGAGATTTCTTTATATTATTTATATTCATTTATTTATTTATTTATTTTTTAGAACACTATTTATGAAATTGAAAGGAAAATATATTGCTGAATTTATTGAGGAAGAATGGATGGGAAACTTTTATTTTTAGTTTATATGGTTGCTCATTTATCTGATTTAATTCGAAGGTAGACATATTCTAATTGAGAGATGTTTACTAATTTAAAAGCATTCACAACAAAACTTGCACTCTGAACTACATAATTGATTGAAAATAACCCAATATTTTCTCAAAATCCGTTCATGTTACTTGAAACATTCAAGTTCTTGATGAAAAAATAAGAAGTTTGAATTCTTACAGCTCCATTTATTAAATGTTGAAATTATTCAAGATGAATCTGAAATATAAATATTATTTAAACCTACAATTTAATCCTATAATTTTTATTATAGTCAAAAGCATCAATATTTCTTTAAGTAGCTTAATTAGGAATATATAGGAATATTGTTGGATTTATATTGAATTATAATGAAAATGCTTTTTGTATTAATTCATTTCATTCGGAAATACATTTTCTATGCATAAATTGGGCCGAGCCCCAATTTATGCATAGAAAATGTATTTCCGGCCGTTGATCGGAAAATATTAAATACCACTGAAACCGATAGAACACATCTAAACAATAACAGCGAAGTTTTGTTTTAAGTAAAGAAAATATAAAAAGATGTCTGCCTTTTTGACATATTTTATAAATAATATTGTTTTAGAATAAATAAAAACGGTACAAAGCCCACTGACAATGTCGGAAAATTACGTTTCTCATCAGATGCTTGCGGAAATTATACAGAAATGTAATTTTCCACCACAGCGTCACCACTCACAGATAATCGTATTTTTGGTTGCTTCACGGTTGCTGTTATCAATCTGAATCGAGATTAATCGTTTTTTAATTTGTATTGAAAATTTATTAGATAGATGTTTAGCGTTCTGCCACAACACTAAAGTTGCAGTAAAAGTTTTGCGTCTTCAGTTGTATTTGTAGGGATCTAAGTATAGACAGCCTTTTCGTGAAGCATTTATGCATGCATATTTTAACACAAGTGATTGTGACCATGGCCGATATGAACGAAACTATAATCTTTACTTGAAATATTTATATGTGAAAATAATTAATATGAAGCGATCATGGGAAGCGTTAAGTTCCGCTTGTGCACACGCCATTGCAAACACGTTTTCTTTTGTTATTGCATGTATTTTTTAATATCGCACGTAAATTTGTAAAGTTGACACGCCCTCTAGTTCTCTAGGAAGAATTAATAACAAAATTATTGTTGTTCTAAGAATGAATATGGCAATATAGGGTTACTATGAACTTGAAAAGAAACAGTCTGTTCCGATGACTTGTGGCTTGTGAGTGATCAGTTTATTGTATAAAGTGAACACATGCACTCATGCACAGAACAAAAAACTTTTGTCAGGAAGAATGCTTTTTTTGTGTGCCATATATATTATAATACCAAATAATACAATGGCTAAAATTGCATTCGCTTCAGTAAATCTAAGATTCTCACATAGTGTTTATTAAAATTTCGGGTTTTAAGGCCTAAGGGGTGTGACTTTATATCCAAAAATAGACGCTTGAAAAGCTGGTAATGGTTTATTTAATTAGGTACAATTTAACACAGTATAGAAACAGTGCCGTATCACTAATTTGTCGCAAAGTGTCATATGACGATGTTTTCGCTGGGGTGTCGAGTTGTATCCTGTCGGCTGAGTACTGGTTGAGCTTAGCACTGAGTTATCTCTTCTACTGTTAAACCTTTTGTCGAGTGAAGTTAATATTTCCTTTTCATAATGTTTGAAATTGTCCATTCCTTTTTAAAAAAGTCGAAATCTTTGTGATATTCAATTTTAACTCTATCCAAAATGTTTACCGATCTCTGTTCGTGTCGTGAACAAAACGTTTAAAAATGAATGATAATAAAAGAGACTGAGATATTATTGTTAAACAAACTAAAACGAAATATTATACTTTGGTTAGATAATTCGAGACACAGGATCATTCAGTTGCTAATGAATGGAAAAAAATAAAGGCACGCGTTAGAACGGAAGGAAAAACTTGTCTTGGTTTAAGAACATCCGTAAACGGATCGATCAAAGCGCAGAAAGTTTGTTCAGACTAGTCTATGACAGCGTAGTACAGGAAAGTAATTAAAGAAAACTGCGGATTGTCGTCAGACATGTAGTGCTAAATCAATAGTATCGGAGCGTTTTAATAATATTTTTTAAATATGTAAAATAAGTAATACAATAATTAAAAAAAATTGTGTATGCATTATTAGTTAGTGACTTCAAATTTTTGGCTGCAGATAAAAATTAATGAGGTCCATTTTTCTGCACAGCGTAAAATATAAACTGTTAGTTTTCAACACAAACTTTACTCAAACAAAAATTTAAAATGTTTTTCTAATAAACTGCTATTTTGTTTAAGGAAAATGTCGAAGATTTGGTTGAGAATACATATTTCATGAATTTCTATTTTATTTATAGGTACCAATAAGAAAATTAAAGAGTTCACTTTGTTGATATTTTACTTATATTATATATTAGTTTGGGTCGTGTAGTAAGATTTAAATAAAAGCAAATTTACTAGTGGTTGGCAAATATCGTTCATAAATTGTCTAAATTATTATTACGCTCAATTTGCAAGCGGAAGAAATGAAAATAGCATTCTTTTAACATAATATTAAACTAGTGGTTGATATTTACAACGTAGTAGTTAAACCTTTAATATTTTATAATTAATGTTTTTGAGTAACCTTCAATGCATGTTTCGTGTGCTATGATAAGATTTCAGTCATAAATATATATAATAATTGTGAAAGTATATTTACATTTAAATGTGATAAGGTAATGGCGCAAGCGCTGCGTAGTTTCGCACCGATTACCTATTTATACTAAAATATTTTGCCAGGATGTTACAAATAAATTTACAGAAAGTTACTGTGTATTATAACAATACTGATTATGCATGTTTTCAATTCGGTAAATTTCTGTAAAAACTTATTTGACGTTGTTGCTAATGTCACAAATAAAGAGGTTAACGAATTTATGAATAGAATACGATTATCTTAAAAAATATAACATATACGATTATTAATCTAGGTATAGACAATATGCAAGTTTTTTGGTAATGATTAATGATTCTGGTGTATATAAAGTAGAACATATATAGACGAGCTTTGCTGCCACCATAAAAAAACTAATAGAGGACTTTACAAATTTACAATGCAGACGTTGGAAACAATCGAGAGAGTCAATAAAGAGAAAAATAGTGTTAAAAGAGTATAAAATTACATACATACACCACGATCAGGTCATGGACCGGTGTCTGGGCTCACGCAGGGCACCGTCCTCGGTGGGCGGGTCACGTGGCGTGAACGGGTGGAGATGAAACCGCCCAGGACCATCAAGATTTTATGAATTTAGGGGGGCAACGGAAGGTTCTCTCAGGTATATAATACGTGCATCACATATTGGCTCACGAAATAGAGGGGCATAATTTATTCCATCCTCGGAACGTTCGCATAAAATATTTCATCCCGTTCGCAATTAATTAAATGTGAATATTTTATTACTATATTTTAGTTTTATTACAAATGGCAACTTTACATAAATGCTATCACTATGTTTCTACCTTTTCAACCGCAGTTTCATCATCCATAACCATCAAGCCATATTATTACAATCTGTTTTTTTTTCTGGACTATCATATTTTAAAGTGTTTTTCGCCTTTAAAATATACATTACAACCGTATAAAATATGATATAAATATTATATTTTTAATTGACTCTTAATTTTATGAATTTGTAATGGGACATTGATGAAGATCACTTTACTAAATTGATTGATTAAATAATATAAAACATTAGGGTCCAGAGAGGTTTTCATAAATTTCATATTCCGTCACTCACCTCAATTAATAATTTAAATAAATTTAAAACCTTTTTTAAAAACCCAGACATATCACATAATATAAAAAATATATTTTTAAAAATTTTAAATGTTATATTTCGTTTAACTATTTTGAATACAAACAAAAATATTTTAAAGGGCTTTTCTAAGAAAAAAGGGTTTTTAAATCTACGTTGTCTCAATCCTGGGATACATCGGCTATACAGTTTGCAACATATTTCAGTTGCTAGCCATTTTTAGAATATGCTGAATTTTTGAAGCATGTTTTGAAGGTCAGATCTTGTCAAATAATCAGGACTGTCGATTGCTCTTAAATTTAGTTTGAATATATTTTCTATCAATGATTTTATTATCGCCCTGTGATATATAAATAACAAATAAATTCACTGTCGAACAAATATTTGTTACTTTTAACCAAAATTTGAATGTAAACATAGAGCCCTCATTATTTGAGTGCTTTGCGGTCATGAGGGTTAACGTCGGTTTCAATATTGATAAAGAGCTATCTATAATGTTTTATCGGATATCCGGTGGTTATGGTTGTTCCATTGATATATTGGAAAAACAATTTACGGTGATTTAAAGCGATGATGCGATTACATACTAACATTAAGGCCAATAATTTTGACGAGTCTCCGTCAGACATAAAATTTGTGTATTAAAATAGAATGTGTAATATTTTTGTATAATAACATAAGACTCATAGTCTAAATATACTTGGCTAAATGTTTATTTTGCTAAGATCAAAAGTTTTATTTTTACAGAAATTTAGTAAAATCATTGCAGAAATGAAGCGTAAGACATAGACGTAATAAATTGGATCAGGACAGAAATAACTCAACACATAACAAGCTGACCAAACGAGCTTTGGAGAAAACATTTGCTCGTATGACAAAACATTACCTCTAGACTAGATTATTACCCTCTTCGAAGTAGATACATGTTATATAGTTATAAATGTTAGTTTTATACTAACGCTACTAATAAATCATGAATAGAGATTTGCTTTTGGGGATAATTTGCACGTTCTAACATTCTGTAATCTTAGTCATATATTCACAGCTTCGTTGCTTATATATGGAATAATTATATGCGAACAAATACTTACACAAAGAAAACTATATTAATTTATCAATATATATAAAGGCTTTGTAAACATTCTAAGCTTCCAATTAACGAGCAATCAAATTTTGTTCAATTTACACACACCAATGGAGATAGTTAAGATAAATATGTTCGAGTTGAATCATTTCAGAATCGTATTATCTGAATACTATTCGCGAGATTCAAAGACCGAAAAACAATTTAGGTACTTTGTTTTCTTGAAATCGATTCTCGAAGTTTTAATTAAACTTTATCGAAAATTCACAGACTCCGACTTAGTCCAGGTCAAGAACTTGCCCCTAGGATTCCAATTAAAAAGTTGAACAATAAATTTACACTTTATAAACTGTTCTATAGGTAAATTTCTGAACTTATTTACGTTTTCAATGTGTTTTTAATCACAGTTGCGCTATAATATTTCAATATATAAAATATTTTTTTGTATTACTTAGCATCAGCGTAGAATTTTTAGTTAACATCTGCATAGCATGTTATATTGTATTTACTTGTAACGTAAAAAGGCTTATTTTGATTTGATGTATGCAGTAATATATCAATTTAGCAAAAAAAGATTCATCCTTAACCACATAATCGTGATACTAATTTTATACTATAGATACTATAAAATTCTAGATTTTTCAATACTATTGGGCTGAAAATCTAAATGAAGATTATTTTGCCTTGCAGTGCAATTTTTTTTTATATTTCTGTAAAAAAATATTGTCATGCTTCTTTTATTTGTTTATAATAAATATTTCATCTGTTTTCTCCTTGTCAACCTAGTATTTATTTTTTATCTTTAAATTGTGTGAGCTATTAGGTTATATATATATTAGGTTATATATCTTTTTGATGGCGTCTGGATTATTGCGCAAAGAAAAATCGCACGCACGAAAATTCCGCACAGTGAAAATTCTGATAATTTTTTGATTGTTAAATCAATTTTACATTTAATTCCAACCGCCTAATATTTTTCTCAATTTTTAATTAAAAAAATGTGAAATTATTGGAAATGTAAGTGTATCATTTCAATATAAATTACTAATATAATTGTGACATGACATTTTAAAATTAAAATCATATTACCATCTGTTATATGTATGTATATACAGACATTATTTTCTCTTGGTATTGATTCCCGCGAGTATTATATGTTATTGAATCTATATCGGGTTGTTCGCGTATCAATTTTTCATAAGGTTAAGTCACAAGGAGTACAAATCCAAAATCGAAGCAGTAAATTCATCCGAAGATGGCTGGTGTGATCCAGCCGAAATATCACGGTAAAAAATCGATACGCGAACAACCCGATAACATTTCAATAACAGACAGCCATGTATGTATTGATCGGAATCATAGATATGATCGGAATTTTTGATGTTTGAAATTTTGGCTGTTCACAATTTTCGTTTGCGCGATAATTACCGAACCCTTTTTGATACAGTCTGATTAAAATAATAGTAATAACGAGACTCAATATACCGCGAATCTAAAATTGTTAAGAAACGGAAGTTTTATCGGAAAAATACTGTGGTTTCTTTGGCCACGCAATACCGATAATTTGGAGAATGAAGAACTGCCACATTTGGCCGCACATATGTCAAATTTATTTAGCCGCGTATCGAAAATTTTTTGATGTTCTTTCAAAAACTTATAGCTATCGAAAATGGCTCAATTAGCTATGTAGCTTGGAATCGACCGTTTAATAACCATAAAACCATTTTCTTGTTTGCAAATAAGTAAAATATACTAGTTTTTTTAAATTTTAGTTGAAGTTCAAGGAAAATACAAAACCCTTTTTCAAATGTTGTTTAGTAGTCAAAGGGTTAAAGCTGATTTAAGTGATCCATATTATAAATACATTTTTGTTAGGTGTAGTAATGGTGTCTACAACGTCCTCTTTTTAAAGTATACGTTAAACTTTTCTACAATTATTAATTGCTTGTACAATTATAGAACTGTTTTGGTGAGCTCTAAAACAAAGTTTTAAACGTAAATGGTTAACGATTTATGTTGTATCTAAATGTGTTTAGTTTCTTAATAGAAGTTTTACGTTTGCGCATGGTGTACACGGGCAGGGTTGTATAGGAATATTTGCAGTCAGTCTGGGTTCAAAAATGTAATTTAGCGGAGATTGAATTGTCTTTTTTGGGCCATTATAGGCAACGGCACGAGTGAGGTCGTCACACCAACGCCATATGTGCGCAAAGAAAGCGGCAATTTTATTCCAATCCGCTGACGTGTGAAATCTTGTGTTATTTTTCGCTCTCGTGCAAAAACAAAATGAAAAAATAGCCTAAAATGAGTTTAAAAGCGGGGAGTATTTTTTTAGATTATGTTAACATTGGTTCTATGCATATAATCGAATATAAAAGTCGCGACCGCAGCCGACTTGAATAATAATGTCGTTAGAAAAGTATAGTACGAAATAAAACAGTCAGAGCAAAAATAAACTCAATTAATCTGACATCTGTGAAAACAATGACGCAATTTAAATTCAGTGATTAAATTTGACTTTTCAACCAACGCGCCAAATGCCATTGTGTTGCCAGCATTAAAATTTCAGCAGGTCGTATAAAGTTTCACGGCTCGTTTAAAGCCGCAATCGGAGCTGCGTCAAGCTACCGGGAAAATTAAATTCGAGTAAAATTTTAAACAGTTAATTAGCCAAAGTCAATTTCCAAAATTGCTAATTAGGTTCGGGCTCTCACGCGGGGCGTGATTTATAGGAATTTCGATAAAAATCTCGGTAAAATCGTGAGAAAAGTCGTGGGAAAATCTCGCCGCACAAAGGTGGCAATTTTCAGCAAATAATTGTATATATTTCATTTCAAACGAAAAATTAAGAAGAAAAACACATGATTAAATTGTTACGCACAAAAAGCGTTTGTGTCAAATAAAATCAACGTGGATTGAATGACGAAACAATGGAGCTATTTTTGTGTTTTATCATTATTATTATTTTAGTTTTCGTTTCATGACGGTTTTCACCAGCATAAAGGTAAGATATGATACAATGGGGTATTTTCTATTGAGATTGTTACTAGCGTCAAAGGAAATATTCTAAAAAATAACTAAATTAACTACCCAATTATCTTGTGGATATATGTTGATTAAAAATGTGAGTGAAAATGTAAAATATGAGAGTATAACGATAGTACTATTTTTTTTATTACAAATCTGACCATAATGACTTGACAGGTTTACCCAATTCATGATAGCCATTATATGAACAAAACACAAATATGTTTTCGGCGTTTTGGCAAGTTTGTTGAGAAGTTGGAAGGCTTGTGTAAGAGGAGCGTTCGCAAATGCTAACGTCCTAGCCGCAACGGGTAAGAATAAGGATCGCGATCACGACTCTCTAGGGCGTTGACGGGTTGATACAACTTTAAAAAGCGCTTTATTGAATAGACGCTACACGGATAATTCAATGCACTGTAAGTTAACGTTTTTTCCTAGAAAAAAGGTACTTGATACAAATACAGATACGACCTGAACTCCCACCTGCAGAGATATCGCAAAAATGTTCTTTGAATTCTTTCCAATAACAAGGAGTACATTGTTTCATTTAAATTCTAAACAATAGAGCCATATTTAAGGATGCTACGAATTAGCGTATCATACAAATCGTGAATCGTCAATAAATAATTGAACTGACACGCGCTCCGCATAACAAAGCCGAGCATCCTCGACGCCTAATCGCAAAGTTTGGTGGTGTGTATTAAAAATCTCCATCCCTGCTCGAACGTCACTCCCAAATCATCAACGGAAGTATTTCTGTTTAAAACAAATCCACCTAAACTGTAAGAGAATTCCGCCGGGCAAGGAAATCTTGAAAATATGACAACATGAAACTTGGCGATGCTGAAAAATAGTCGAATGTCGATCGACCATCTCCACAGCGACTCAAGGTTTTACTGTAAAGAGGGTAAATCCGAATTTGTGCGAATATTTTGAATCATGTAATAAATATTCCGAGTTATTAATTGCTGCATGTAATGTGTTGTAAATAAAGAGCAAAAATATTAAAGGACCCAGATTGGATCCCTGTGGTACTCCAGAATGAGCGAAATATTCATTGGAGCGAAGATTGTAAATGACGATTAACAAGAAGTTCATGAAAATCTTTGTCGAGTGCTTTTTGAAAGTCGATCTTTCGAAAGACTACATCGACCTGGATTTTATAATCAAGGGATTTTGTTACCGTCTTCGAAAGGCACAAATTTAATTTTGGCTATTGTTTTATAACTAAAACATAGGGAAAATTTGGCAAGCACCAAAAGACCTAGAAGAAGGTCCATTATTAACCGAATTGCATTCATTTAAATTGCAACTTAAATATTTTTTTGCGCTTTTCACCAAACACCGCATTAAGATATAAGTAAGGTTATTTAACAATTTAATTATGCAAGTGTGTTTTAGTGCAATATATAAAAATTTCGATCTATGCGAAAAATATACAGGAACGTGGAATTTAATTAGTAAAATATCATAAAATTGTATACTGCACAATCAATTGTATTTCAATATTTTCTTTAAGCAAATGGGCAATTTCATTTATTCACTGCGTGGCTAAATATACGCCTCTACACCTTCTAGCAAAAATAGCAATTTATAAAAAAAAGTGTACGTATTGCGCAAATAAAACCAAAACACAAAAAAATCATGCTACGTGGCATAATATACAGCGATTTAATTTTAAAATAAATGTAATAAATATATGCTGATTTTTAAAAGGTTACGAAATCAGTCGACTTGATAATGATTAATCTTTAATTTGACAGAATTTTGGTTAAATTATTTATTTAATTTTTTAATTAAAATATATTTCAAAATAAAACGTTTTCCATAAATTTTTGCTGATTAAGTGTAAAAATTAATTAAATTAAGAAATAGGTCAGCTAATGGAATATTGGAGAGGGTGAGGCAACTTCAAGACACGGCGTCTGATATCTACTTATATCTCGTATTTTTACATTTATATTAATTGTAATTAACTGCAATTTCACTATAACAAGTTATGAAATTTTCATAATAATTTTTATACATTTATATTTGGAGATTTGGACGTAATCTCTTTGTCTAGATAATTTAATTATTTTTTCATATAACTAATAAGGCGTTGACCATTTTTAGAAATAAAAATTTGCTAATTAAAATTGGCTTTTCATTTACAAAAAATATATTTGTTGTTTATTATTCTTAATCACGAAGCACTATAAATAGAAAAAAACATATATATACTAAATCGAACGTTATATCTAGCGATAACTATGATAAGAATCCAATGAAATACAAATTATAAAGATTTCAGTATTTTTTTTGTACGCTGAAACATAATAAATATGTAATAGTTATATGTATGTATGTACTAAAATTGTTTATATAAATAAGTACATAGAAAATTTATTTTTTAGTAACAGAACAGTAATTATTGATTAGATTATATATCATTTTATCAATAGAAAGATTTAATTATTATCTATTTATCGGAAAATTCAATGAAATGATAGACATCTATTTACAAAAGGGTGTGTTTTAGGGCGTGTTTTTATTGTATATTTAAAAATACAATAATTTATTTTATATAATGATAAATATAAATAGTATATAGTATATATATTTATTATTTTATTTAAATGTTATTTCATGATACAATTGGGCGAACAATGGAACAAACTGGGCGTAGTAAGCATTTGACTACGAAAGCTCTGTGTATTATCTTACGATAAACTCGTGTGTTTGTAACCAAGCACGACATTTAAAATACATAATCCACATTGAAAGCTGATCCTAATATAGTGTATACATTACATATATGTACATTAGTATTTAAGTGATTTGCAAAAATAATTACGAAAGATAGAGATTGGTTCTTCTTGTGTTCATTTTTCAAGATCGATTCTAATCGTTCACGCCCTTGTGTTTTTTTCATTTACGCGTGATTAATACGATTTTGAATACACGCATCTTTTATAAAAAAAAAAAAGACTACGCAATTGTTTAATTTTAACGATATAAAATATGATATAAACAAATTAGTTTATTTATAGACCAAATGTGATTTTTAGTGAATTTTTATCAAAGTGGATCTTAGGTGGTAGTTATTAAATTAATGAATAACTGATTGCACTCACGCTTCGGAACTTGAAGAACAGCGACATCTTCGTAAGGTGTGTTTGGTCTTCTTTGATTGATCACAGTCTTGATCTTCGATCCTTAATGATTTTATGTTATAAATTCGTTTTTGATGATGATGATGTTAGCACCCAGTGTTTTTGCTAGTATAATTTACTAAATTACTTTTATACACTTTATGTTATTAAATTGTTAAAAACGAGTTAATAAACTAGTCGTAAGTCTTTCAGTCTGCACACCAGTGCGCATGGTGTTCGAGTAGACTCCTGCGAGTGAACGAGCCTGGCCCCGGCTCGAGTGGGCTGGGGGCAATTTTGGCCCCTAGTGCGCCTGTGCACCTTTATCGATCTGCTGTCATCCCGTCACTATTAACACAGTCGGTGCGGTGTCCATTCGCCATTTTTCGTCGAGGATGCGCCTGCTGGCACTGAGCATTCTGGTCTTGGCCACCTCGTGCGCCAGCGATGGACCCCTCGGTCCCGCCGCCTCTGACTTTCGGGACTTTCAGAAGGTCAACAAGAGACGCGACCTAGACCCACAAACGTGCGTTGATAACTTCGACATACACAGGGACAAGATCATCAGGACGGAAGACTCGAAGGAAATGGGCGCCAAGTACCTGAACGAGATCGACTTGGGCTCCAGAGACGAGTGCCTCAGGCTGTGCTGCGAGACTGAAACTTGCGATGTGTTCGTTTTCGAAGAGAAGGTAAGTGTTTTTTTTATGCTGAGGAGGTGGAATGCTGGGAACCGATTTTAATCTGAGATATTTTCTAAACAATTGAAATGAATTCGAAATCTAGACGTTTGTCGTCGAAATATACTATTGTGGAATACGCAGTTATAGGTTATATCACTACTTTCGATTCTAAACAACTTATTTATTAAACAAATGCTATTAATTAATTAGAAAATAAACACAGTAATTAGCTATTAATAATTTAAATTTAATATAAAGAATCTAACAAAAATATTTGAACTGACATTAACGCAGTTTAGAGATAATTTAAATTGTACTGTATTTTTTTATAATTTATAGCATTTTATTCTAAGGATAGAGTCTGTAATGTTGTTTTAATTGTATTTTTGACAATAACTGTAGTTAGTTCTAAATCTCTAGTTGAACTAATCTTAAATGGTAAGAAGAACCATTCGAATAATTTAATAAACCTTATTAAATAAAAAAACCCAAATTTGTATGATGGGCATTCATTACAAAACCTCAAATATTATTATCATTAACATACCGATTAGGTAAGATTACACGTAGTAAACTATTTCACGTCTTACCAAATTCTTTCATAGACTCATGAATCAAGTTTTCTATATACATTTTTTGTAAATTTGTAGTTGTAATTTCAACTTTTTAAACTAAAAGCAATGTGGCATAAGTAAGGGTAAATCAAACTATTTCGTTTTCGCTCTTCCATAAAGTTTATCCTTTTGCAAATATACATTAATATCATACTTATTCTAATACTATATTGATTGGTTCTATGAGCTCGTACAGCATTTATGATTTCGGTTTATTGGCAAAATTGTTGTTTTTAATGTTCCGTTTCTGATATTATACTTATAATTATTTTCATTTTACTAGTAAAATAACTAACATTTAATATTATAAAAAGGTCAGGCGAACATTTAACAATCTGAAATATGAGATAAATAATACGATTTTATTATTATTTATGAATACAGAGTCCAGGATCGTGTTATTTGTTCCACTGTGGTCCCCCAGAAGACTTCAAATGTAAATTTACAAGACACACCAACTTTTCGAGTGCTGTATTGGCTGTGAACCGACATTTAGCAGAATTAGAAGATCAGATCAAATTAACTAAGCACGAACAAGATTTGGCAAGTTTAAGGTGAGCTTTCATTATTCTCTGTTGACATTTAATAAATAAATTTAAAAAGAAGCTTATACGGTGATTACAGAAAGCAATACCAAGATGTTGTAACAACGATTAAACCAACTACTCCACATTCTGTTCAAATGCAAGTTCATGAAACTGCTCCTCCTGGACCAGGTAATATCATATATTTGCATTATTATGTATATTAATTGCGAGGAATAAAAGAGAAAAGACTACCTATAGTGATAGACTACATATAGACTACCTAGAGTGTTTGTGTGTTGAGAGTGAAAATATTTACTTCTTCTTATGTTCCTCAAATGAGATATGATTACTAAACTATTTATGTATTCTTCTAAGCAGCAAGAAGATGTAGCCGATATCAGTTTGAATGTCATTCATCAGAAGAATGCATTGCCATTTACAATGCATGTGATGGCATTCCACAGTGTGCAGATGGTAGCGACGAAGCACCAGAATTGGGCTGTCCGGCTACCACAACTCTGACGCCACCTCCTGCACCTTCAGTTAACCTCCCACCGAGAGAGTTGCTTCCACGTTTGCCTCAAATGCAATCATTGCCTGCCTATATGCATGGAGCACCTGAAACGATACCTCAAAAAGTAAAATTTACAACAACATTAATTAAAATTTTGAAGCAATCTAATGCTCATTTCATTAGGAAATGCCTCAACAACATCCGCCAGCTTTTATGAGCCCGATTTCATCTCAGGACGGAGCAGCTTGGCCACGAAGATTAGAACAAATACCTCAACCTCAAGTGCCACATCTGAAGCAGTACAGCGGTATATAGAAATACTTACTAAACTAAGAACTCACACGTGAAGACATAATTGTCGAGTAATTTAGTGTTTATTAGTTTAGGCATATTAGTAAATTAACAAGTAGCATATACGTATAAGTCTAATAATATTTCCCTGAGTAGTCGAAGATGATGACATCAATTACGGTAGCTACTCTGAAATATTCTAAATTACACGAACTTTGTCTTCCAGTCTTTACGAATGAGTGATTATATTTCTGTACATATTTAATATGAATTGGTTGCTTTAAAAGCAACCAGTTCATTTGTATAAGTCATATATTGTCGAGTGTTGAAATTATATTTATATTATTATTTATAAATATATATTCCAAGGCGTATTACGCTCGACAGTGTACATTTATAAAATAATAATAAGGCAGCGCCCCAACTATTTAACCAAGAGACGCCACTGTTGCTTTTTAAATTATTATGTTTGTTCTATTCAGACACACTTGGAGGGTCTCATATATTTAGTCACAAAGGAGGTTTACAAGTGACGGAGGCTGATAGGTAATCAATACTTTGCGTATCCACATAAATACAATATTTAGTAAAGTATACATTTCGTATTAATTTATTTTTAGCATTGCCGGGCCTCAATACGAATATAAACCTTTGCCTTATGATCCGATACCTGATAATAGTTGGCAACATAGATCGTGGCAGCAACCGCAAGCAGGTATTTATAGTATTATATCAACTTTTAATATATTAGATTTATATTTAAGTAGTAACATGCTTCATCACAGATTTAAGTGTTGTATTTTTAATAGTATGTATATAGAAAAATATAAATAAAAGCTCGAGGGCATTATAGTTCTTTTTAAATAATGAAACTGATTGTCTTTTCATAAAGATAGTTACAAAAAGATTTTCCACGAATTAACTGTAAGAGATTATGTTATACGTATCCTCAAAGTTGCATCGACATGTTGTTGGAAACACATTGGCAACACAACCTGGAAACTAATAGAAGAATTATGTTCTTCAGTACGTAGCAATTATCAATGCTAGCGTATTCAAATATTCGGATTACTATGTATTCGATAGCTTTTCAAAGTTTTAATTATTTGTCACATTCACCTATGCAGTTCTCATCAAGATACTTGCAGTTGGTAGACGCATTGTTTATTAGCCATTTTTATTTAAAAGCTTACATCATAAGCACTGTTCCAGCATCATGAAAGTTAACCTAACCGATAATACACAATAATTTTAAAAACAGTATAACTTAACAGTGGCGTAGCTATGGGGGGCGGGCCACCCCGGGCGGCACTTGCTTGGGGGCGGCATATTCGCGATGGAATCGTCTGGTGTGGTTCTTAACCCTGAATAAACTAAAGTTTATGTAAATCTACGAATAGCAAGAGCTTAACAATAATCAATTTATTATTTTAAGAAATGCTGATTTTATGATCCTGCAGAAAAATGTATGGGGGGGCGGCAATTTTAAGGATTGCCCCGGGCGGCACATACCCTAGCTACATCACTGTAACTTAACAGTTGACCTAATCCGACAATCTAGTTACTGTTAAAATAAATATATTTCGTCAGCTTAAAAACACGATGATTCAGTGTATGTGCCCGACGCATATACCTATTATGTTGAAATACTTTATATTACGGGCCATGTATAAATCGAAATACGTATACCTTTACATAGATATATATATTATATTATAATTTGCGTTTATCCTTAGTGTTAATTAAATATTGTTATTGAGTGTAATTAGGGCATTCAATACTGATAACCATGTATTTCGATTATTTTTTTCAAAACCAAAGTACCGGTATTAATAATTTAACCTACTTTATATGTAGTACTTTTACAAGCAATTTTTCGTTATAATATTATTAAACTGTATTGTTTAATTGTGGAATTTTCAATCTTTTCGCCTACCTAATACGCCTTTATAATCATTCCGCGATGTATTCATTTGAAATTTCGTCTTCAGAAGTTTTTTCGACAAATAATGTTTGCCGGCAAGCCAAACATACAAAAGCAAACAAATGCGCGTAACTTTTTAGTATAGCTTTTTACAGTACATTGTTTAGAAAGATATGCTTTGTAGAAAATGTGCTGCGATATCGAACTGTTATCTGATGTTTGAATAAATTCTGGAGATTAAGGCACACACATGCAAGTTAAAAAGAGATTTACCAAAAATAGGTATTGTCTAGTTAGATGCTATGGAATAATTATTAATTATCAGTCTTTATGTAAATGTATGGGACCTATTTTCATCAAAAAGGGTGATCTTGTTAAAAGGGTTATTTATTTAAAAAAGTTAGAGAGCCTCTCTATGTTTTGCCCTTAGTTTTCAAAGGGAATTTGAATTTTATATTTCATATCAAATAAATATTAGTCACTTACATCTCACTATTTCCTTAATTAATAAAGTATTTCTTTTTTCTCTTCATTAATCAAAAATCAGTGTCTTTTAAAAATATCTCTATTGAAAATATGCTTCAGAATTGACGGCTCTATGTATGTGTAATATTTAAGATGCTGGTAATATGAACGATGGCTCTCAAATGTATCACATGGATATGGACAATCAAAATTCATGGAAGCAGCAACAGAATTTACAGAATCTACAGATGCAGAGCAGATTACAAAACAATCAAAATCAACTTCCACCGCAAAGAATGCAATCGGAGAAGATGGGGATTCAAGGAATGCCCAATTTGTTTCAAGATAGAGATAAAATGTGGGCCGTACCTCAAATTTCAAATGTCCAGGTAAAACAAATTATTTGTATTGTCATAATCTGTCCATTATTATGTGATATTTATTATAGGAGAATCAACCGGTCTATACGCAGACTAAAATCATGCCTCCACCAGAAGAATCATTTGAAAAGTCTAAACCGCCTCCGATAAAGGAAGTGCCTCATATATCAGAAAAAGTCATTGAATCAGATGAACCTGAAGAAGAAACAACCGAGGAGTCTAAAGAAAAAATTAAAGTAGAACTGCCGGAAGTCAAGCAAGCTGAAAAACACAAAGAAATTAAGAGCAGCAAGAAACATTCGAGTGCGAATAAGACTAAGAAGAAGCATTTAAAATCTGAAAGTGATGTTAATAAGGATGACGATAATTCAGAAAGTAAAGGGGAAATCAAAGGGGAAACAATGATGATTAAACAGTTTGAAGATGATGTTCACGATGGTGCTGCTGAAAGACCTCCAGGAGCAATATTATTGTTGACATTAGGTAAGAATATTTAAAGAATATAGTACCCGGGGATTGGGCATTTTTTCGCTAGATTAACTAAATTTTTTTTCAGGTGTTTGCATGACTAGTATCATGATCGTCTTGTTGGGTTGTCGATTGAAAATGGCAAAGAAGAGAATGCGTAGAATGGGTAAATCGTCATTTGCACACGACGCAGATTATTTAGTTAATGGAATGTATTTATAGATTTGTTTGTACTGTAATAAATTAGAACAAATTTCTTGCCCAAATGTTGTTTGGGTAACAGTTATGAAAGACTTAATCGTTAGGGGTAAATCAATTTGCAACTAAAAATGATAATGTGAGCGAAAGAAACGTGTAAAATTTTACAATGAATATTTTTGGTAACTCGGGAGGGTCTATATTATGAATAAAATAATTTTATATGTTGATATTGAACGATAGATATGAAATTCAGTCAAATATATAATCTACAATAAATTCGGGTTATTGATGGTGGAAATATATTTTTAGATTCAGTAGTGTACAATGGTTGTTACCATTTGGCTCTGATGATCTAATGTATAATAATAGCTGTTTCAGTTGCGGGGATGCCATTCTAAATCCTCAAAGTACAATGTTTAATGTCAAAAGTTAACGTAATAAATGTAATGGTTGATGCATCAAACATATCACTATTGTGAAAAAAATCAGCACAAATTAAATTATTTAATCAACTGCTTGTGATAAGTTTTTTAAATAACATATAAATTGTTCTCCTAATAAAATGTTATTAATGTTTATATAGTATAATATTTAAATTGTTTTATATAAATATGCATATATAAAAAGATATGTATTGTTAAACGAAAAGCCTTGTACATGGATATCTAAAGAATACATTTTGATTGTTTTAAACTTATCGAAATAGGATGCTTATATATAAATCGATTTTATTTTATAAAACACCATCGTTTATAGCAACATTTATAATCAATTTAAATTAATTTTTAAGCATCCTATGCAGATGATTATATAATAAACCTGTAATGTTGAAAGTATATTTTTAATTAATTCATTATAAAAATATGTTTTCAGGCAATTTTTCTTACTATGTACTGTATTTATATTTCAGTTTACGATATTAATTTTGTTATTTTATATAGAATTATGTATATTAATAATTTCAGTATAAAAATGCCAAAATGAGTGAATGTTCTTTTTATATATGAAATAAATAAACTTTATTACAGTTATATTTTTTTATTTATATATTAATATAATTTATAAATGTATTTTTAGGGGTTCCTCACGTTACACTATAATTTAATTAAAACAGTTTTAACATCTTTTGTTGACCATAACAATGTCGGAATGTAATTTTTATCTAGCACCATTCAATCAACAATTAATTCCTAAATTTATGTATATTGGACAATACAATGTGTTAGTTAATTAGCTATTACGTATTTAAAAATATTTTCCATATATGTATATTTTTTTACATTTTACAAAATTTACATTTTATATCTAAGATGAGCATTGTGTGAGCATTTAATTTACATAAACAAAGCCATTACAGTTATATAGTATACTTTTTCTATAAGGCAACCAATTATAAAAGTTTAACCAAATTCGACGATAAGTAATTAAGGCATATCAAATTTGGTTAAAACTCTGGAAATTACGTTATGTTAGTTAGGCATTTTGTTCAAAGCGAAAAATATAATAATAGAAAATATTTGTACTATGATGAGAAGTGCACTTTTTCATTCATATTGCAGTCAAACTTATTTAGAATTATTTCATAGGACAATTAAAAATTCAACATTAAATACAAACGGTAGCTTTGTAATGTATAAAATGATTTTATGGCGAGTAACATTCAAAATAAAGTAATTATTATAAACAATCATTTATTGCTATGATATTTGATATAATAATAAAAAAAATTCTATCTGGAATTATAAAATTTTCATAAATAAATTCCCTAAATATCACAACTACGTATTCATGATTTTAAATAACATAAACGACTAGCATATACGCACATATAACGAGTTATTACATTGAATGCTTTATGTTTCCGGTTAGATGACAGTTTTCAACGTAAAGATCGCGGATGAGTAAGTCCGACGCTTCCAATTTCTGTCGCAGCACTCCGACTTCCTCTCTATGAACGGCTAGAGATTCTAAAATATATTAATAATTAAAAACAAGACTACATAATAAAATATAAATTAAAAAAAAAAAACTATGAACAAACGTTGTAAGAGCCCTTCATAATATCCCTGTTGATGTTTGAATGCAGTCTGTAATTCTTGGCACCAAATTTCAAGCCACGCTATTTTTAAATTTGAATTTTCCTAAAAAAACGTAACACTAGTTAATTTAGTATATAATGATTCATATATAAGAGAATTCAGTATTTATTTCAGACCCAAAATACTCTCAAATGAGACATTCCTTTCGCGATTCAAGAGATAAAGTCGGTTGTATCACGTTTATTTCAATCAATCGACAAAGTAATGGACGATGAAAAAGTTACCCGTTACACAGCTGAGTTCTAATACTTTTTGAATTCTAGTGGATTACGATATCACTAACTAGCTCTCTAGGGTAGTAGCTTTATTATATATTTACAAATACCAATTCGTTCTTGATTCTCGCTTACACAAATAAACATTTGCGCATCAATAGAAATGTAGTAATAATAATAGTTTTACAAAATATAATAATACCTGATCATTTGCTTGAGTGTTGTTCGACAATTTTAATTTGCTATTCATTTGCTGTTTATTCTTCACTAAGTCTGGTGCCGCCTTTTGTCGACCCTGTAAAGTTCTCTCCAGTTCTGAGCAATGCAATATTTTACCCTCGAGTTTTCCTTCCAAATTGTTATTATAGAAATTATTATTTTGTATTGACTGCATAAGTTTCGAAGACGGTTTCTGAATCGGAGACACACTATCATTATTAGCAGTGATTTCTATCGATTCAGTATTCGATTTAGATGCTGTAATTTGTTCTTTTGTATAATTTGGATTCTGATAATCCCTAACTTGATTAGCGCTAGATTTGTTTTTTGATATAGGAGAGGAAATAGTCTTTTGGTTCCACAAATATTCAATCGGTGACGTCACTGGTGAAACATTACTAACATGAGAGGACTCAGCCTTATCTTCGCATTTAATATCATTCGACTTTTTTTCTTCAAATTCTAATTTAATATCAGAATTTTCAATTTTAGGAATAACATTATTATCTAACGAATTATCGTTTATATCGTTTATTACTGACAAATTTTTGTTAGCTATCGACTGCAGAAATATAATTTGTTCATTTAAAGAACAAATTTCTTTGTTTTTTAGTTCGAGTTTGTCACTCATTTCTAATTTATAAGTCTGAAACTCGTCTTCTAAATCGTTAAACTGCTTCTCTAAACTACACCTTTCGTCTATGGTTGAAAGTTGGGTGTTAAAAAAACTATTTTTTGGCTTACTACCATTGAATTCCTCTTCGTATTCCGAAAGTTTAGCCATAAGGTCTGAAAACTTTTCATCACTGATTTGTTGCTCTTGGTCAAAAATTTTTCGTTCCTCGTTAAGTTTCACCGACCAATACTCTTCGCACTCTTCATACATGTTTCGCAGCGATTCGATGTTCGCTTCCAAATCTACAATTTTATCAGATTGTCTTTCATTATCATTTTTCTCCGATTGTAATTTAAAATTTAATTTTGTAATCGTTTCGTTTAATCTATCGATCTCTGTTTGTGTGTTATAAATATTTTCCGTTATCATCACATTGTCCGGTGAGTCGATTGATAATTCGTTCGTATCTGATAAAGCCTTGAGAAAATATTCAAAGTTAAGATTGTTTACTTCTTTGATAAACTCTTGAAGTATAATCGTAGAATCTGAAGAAAGTTCTTCGTTCATACAAACGTTTGCTAGATTTAAATTACTATTTATGTCGTTTTTAATTTTACATACTAAAAAGTATAAAATTAAATAAAGAGATTGGTGTCTGCTTTCAGATAAAAACTTTGTAAATGTATCACAGTTTTGTTCCTAAAAAATAAAATAAGTAATTATAATAATATTAATACACGAAAGGTAAAGTACAAGTAATTAAAACGGTTACCTTAAAGTACTGTACAATTTTCGTCATTATGTCTTTCTTGGTAACAGAGCGGGAAGAATTTTCGCATTGGATATTTTTTAATTGATCAGATTTGAATTCTTCGCATAGCATATATTTTATAAATTTGTGGTCATCGAGTAGAAATGCTTTCAAGTCTGACGAATTGAAAGTTTTGAGTTTGTCGTCGTCGCAAATAGAGTTTTTATCGTGGCATTTTCTAATTTTAGATATTCTAGGGCTTTCCTCTTCGCCGGAGAATTCAGTCAGAGACGAAGATGGTGAAATTCCTCTGCGTTTAATTCCATTTATACTAGGAGTGTTTTGGTTATCTTCCAGTGATAAAGGAGATATATTTTTTTTATCAAACTTCACCCGCAACTCTTCCAATTCGACGAAGAGTTCGTCGTTTTTGTCTTTGAGTAAGATATTTTCGTCTGAGAGTTTCCGAATCTTTTGTTCCAAAGCGTTAACGTCGCTCGAATTCGATGAATCGACATGATAGTCTCTATTAGAAGCGTGAAGTTTGATCTCTTTGGTCAGCCTCTTGTTGATCTCGCTTATTTCCGACAGTCGTTCTTGAATATTCGTTTTTTCTTTTTCAACATGCTCGTTTTCAATCGTTATTTCGTTCAATTGAGTCTTTAATTTTAACTCTTCGTTTTCAAAATTTAAATTTTTTTTTTCTAAATTAGCGATTGTGAGCGAATAACAATCCTTTTCTTCTTCGAACTTGGAAGCTATCTGTTGAAGATCGTCAGTGTGTTTTTGCTCTAATCGCTTTATTTTGCTTTTCAGAGCGGTTTCTATCTTTAAGTGATTTTCGTCTATGTCGTCGGCGAGTAATACGGCTCTTCTGTTAGCGTCGGATAGATCCGTTTTGAATTTGTCTCTTTCGGCTACGGTTTGAGTCAAGACTGTTTTGGCATAGTCAATTTCGTGTCGATATACGATCAAAACTGCTCTGAATAAAACCGTCAACGGATCGCAATCGAGCGGCGGCGTATCGGAAGTCGTCAATTTGATTTCTTCTTCTATAGCATTCAATAGATCGTCCGGTCGTAGAGTATCGTTCCGAAAGCCGAGATCTCGCAATATGCGATCCGAATGAGATATTCCTGCCGATTCCCACATATCGGCGATTACGTTCAAAGGTAAGACTCTGGAGGAGTCGTTAAATTGTGATACTACACAATCCTCATCGAGAGCAGTCGGGTATATGTTAGCCATTCTGTCTTGGGCGGTATTGAGACGTAAATAAGCATCGAGCTTGTTGTGGCTTGTGAATTCGTTCAAGCGAGTCTCGTCGAGGGGGACGGAGTGGCGGTACGGTTTGGGGTCGTTTATTTGCACGTCTTGACGCGGATCCCGGCCGTCATCAGGAAAGGAAATACATCTCCTGAGGCCGGGCGGCTTGGAGGAGCGTCCCTCTTCACCGGGAGAGAGAGACCTGGGCGCCGAGGCGAGCGTCGGTTCGGAAGCTAAGAGGTGTAATAGTCTGGAGCGAAATTGCGTAAAATCCAAGTCGCGTCCCGTCGATAACAGGGAATCGGGGGCGTGCGGAGGCAGCTGCAACTCGGCGCACAGCGCTGCTAAGGATTGCTTGTGAAGGCGGTCACCGCCGGCGAAACGGGTGAACAGCGCCTGCAATCGCCGCTCGTGGGGATCCTCCGACATTACGGCGACTGAGCGCCGCTGTCAAATCAGCTGTCAAGGTGTTCGTTTCGCGCAATAATCGTTACTTCGAGTCATATCGTTCTTAACGAGCGTCAATTTGTGTTCAGAATATTCAAAATATTCATTACTTAATTAAAACAAAAAATAGTATATTGCGAACTTTACAATAATATTATCTATGCAATGGTTTCACAATGTGAAGCCTCTTTATGGAAATTAAAATAAACGTTATTTTTTTTCCTCATTGTCTTATATGTACCTATATAGATTAAATAGCGCTTCAAGAACTAGGGTGACCATTCGTCCAAGATCATGCGAAACAGTGCTAGATTTTAACCCCATGTCCCGCACGAATAAATGTCTTGGAATTAGAGATTTGTATATTATTAAAATAAATTTAGTTTATCATATATTTTTACATACAGATCGTATTATTTTCAGAGCTGTATATTGATAACATTGCAAACCAAAATTATTTTTCTTCAGATGTCGTCTTTGTATTCGGGTATCGACAAAGATGTAAGCAGGTAATTTATTAAAAAATATGGAACTTGAAAGAGTTTTTTCAATTATTAATAACGTGGACACAGATAAATCGCAATTGAATATTGATACTTTGCAGGCAATGGTTATAACAAAGTGTAATTTCGAATGCAATACTTGCAAGGACTTCAAGCAGCAAATAGAAAACTATGACGAAGTCCTTAAAAAAATTCATTCTGTCACAAAATACAAAATACCAATTAAATTACTTATATTAATATATATATATATATATATATATATATATATATATATATATATATATATATATATATATATATATATATATATATATATATATATATATATATATATATATATATATATATATATATATATATATATATATATATATATATATATATATATATATATATATATATATATATATATATATATATATATATATATATATATTTATTTATTTTATTAGTATTTGCTCGATGAGGAATAATTTTAAAAACTATTTTTATAAAATTACCCTCCCCCCCGACAGATGTCCCGGATTGTACTTCAGAAAAAATGGCCACCCTATTCAAGACGTTTGATTAAAATAATCAAAAAACAAATATTGTCGCTCAAGCATTTTACAACAGACAAATAGCACGATTAGGCGTTCGTTCTTCATCAAGTGAGTCTTCATCAAGTGAGTTACAGATTAATGAATTTTTCAAGAGATTTGAGCATTTCATTAGGCGATGTTTTAAAATTTTGCCCTCATGATGGTTAAATGATTAAAATAAATGCTTTATAATTTATTTCATTCATATTATTTCAAACTATTTTGCGGTTTGTGTTCAATAGTCAATGTATTCAATTGTCTCTGTGTTCAACTATCATGTATTCAGTTGGCAAGTCTTCATTTGTATGATTACCAAAATGCTTGTTGAACCAAAACAAATTGCCATAAAAACATTGATTTTTAAAAAATGGCTAAATAGATACAGAATATAATTCTAAATATTAAAATTAAGCATAAAAAAATTAAGTGTGGTTCGGCTCTGATAACATCTGAGCTGAAGCCGCCAAATGTACCAAAAACAGTTTCATGTGAATAAAAAATGTAAAACGGAGTTATCGTCGGTCTCTAAAGAACACATTTATTTTAAATAAAAAACAAACAAACTAATATAAAAAAGATAAAATTAAGTGAAAGATAAACTATATATTTAGACGCCATTTAAAAAAAATAAAATTTTTGATAATGGTCAACATTAACTACAAATGTCAGTGCTAACGGAGGTTATGTGTTCTGTTTACCAATGTAAAGAAGTCGACAGTTGTAAGCGATATTTTAATGAAAAGGTAACAATAATCACGATACTCTTGTCATCTTATATTCTTATCTATTTTTGTTAATTTTGTACAATTATTGACCTTTAGTTTCAATACATATTTTTTATTCACCCAACAGATAACATTTTACTTTGCCCCTTAATGTTCTATACGCTAATATTTACTTGTTTTCATTTCAGAAGAAAATACGCAAATACTCAAACTGTACCAACACAATAAAATGAGCGATGTTATATGTATGGCATCAGATTTTTTCTACCCGAATATGGGCGGTGTCGAAGAACACATTTTTAATCTATCACAATGTTTAATTCGACACAATTATAAAGTAATTGTGATAACACATTCATATGGGAGGAGATCTGGAATAAGATACATGACAAGGGGCTTAAAAGTTTATTATCTCCCAATCAAAGTATTTTATAATCAGTGTATATTACCAACTATGATATGTAATATACCTCTGATAAGATTCATTTTGATACGAGAAAGGGTGAATATAATTCACGGACATTCAGCTTTTAGCGCACTGGGACACGAAGTGTCATTAGTTGGGCGACTAATGGGCCTCAAAACGGTATTCACCGATCACAGTTTATTCGGATTCGCTGATACGTCAGCCATTTTAACGAACAAATTTTTAGAATTATCATTAGCGGATTGTAATCACTACATATGTGTATCGCACACTGGTAAAGAAAATACTGTTCTTCGCGCAAAAGTTCCTAGCGATAGGGTATCTGTAATTCCAAACGCTGTTGATGGATTTGCATTCACGCCAGATCCATCTCAAAGAGCACCGAACAAAATAACTATCATTATAGTCTCAAGATTAGTTTACAGAAAAGGTGTCGATTTGATGGCTGCTGTTATTGCCGAAATTTGTACTAAATATCAAAATGTCAATTTTATTGTCGGAGGAGACGGACCAAAAATGTGGCTTTTGCAACAAATTCGCGAAAGAAAAGGATTGCAAGATCAAATTACTCTTCTCGGCGCACTAGAACATTCTCAAGTGAAGAGCGTGCTTAATCAGGGTCACATATTTTTAAATACTTCTCTCACTGAAGCTTATTGTATGGCGATAGTTGAAGCCGCTGCATGTGGACTGCAAGTCGTTTCTACGAGCGTCGGGGGAATTCCGGAAGTGCTACCAGAAAACCTCATCTACCTTACGGAACCAAATGTAGAAAGTCTCGTTAGTGGTGTAGAAAAAGCTATGAGCGATCTTTCACGTGGTAAAAATTTGTGTCCTTACGAATGCAACAGATTAGTACGAAGTATGTACAATTGGACAAATATCACACTTAGGACTGAAGTAGTTTACAAACGCGTCACTAACGAATCTGTTAAATCTTTGGGCAAACAGCTTAAAAATTATTTACCATGCGGAGTATGGCCGTATCTTTTAGTAGTTAGTCTAGCTTATTTAATTATACAATTGTTGGAGTTCTTTGTTAATAGAGAGAGTATAGATATTGCTAAAGACATGACAGGCAAAATGGCAGTAAACAACAAAAATAAAAGTAATAGAAATCAAAATAATAAAGTACCTTTAAGGTTTAATTATTTTCAACAAATTTGACAAATTATTTGAACAATTTTTTTATTTTCGTTTTTTAGTTTATTATAATTTTATAAAACCTATAAATATTAAAATAATTTGTGATAAAAAAATGTTGATTTACGCGACAATGTCATATTTAATATGCTAAAGATACTGTGCCATTAGTAAATTGTATGTAATAGGAAAATATTTTAAATATATTTTTATGGAAATCTTATGTCTATGTGCATTCCATGTTAAAGTGCATACTGTATTTTGCTTTTTGTATTTTTGCATTATTATACATGTAACAAAATATTTTATGAATATAAAGTCTGATATTTGTAATAACATGTTAATTTTATTTATATATTATGTTTACATTAATTTATACTGAATTATAAATTATTTTTTACTATAATATTAGTTTAAACTCAAAATTACAAGATGTTATGTAAAATATATAATAAATTAGCTTTCGTACCCGGCTTCGACTGTTTTGTTTCCAGTTTTATTGTATCCTTCAACATTTGACCATAGAGATTTTTTGTTGCTATATGATCTAAATCTACCAGCACATAATGGCGATTAAGGTGCTCGTGATATTTCAGCTTCGTATTGACCATGAGAGAAGCATTCATCTCTAAAGTAAATTTCTGTTACATTGTGTGGCTACCCTTGTAACTTATTTATTGTCTTGGCGAAAGGTAAGCTGGGAATTATAGCAATTTAAAGCGAAAAAGCAAATTGCTAGAAATGCAATGTGCTAATCAGGACTGTTCGTTGAATCTTACATTCACAATCTAATTTTGTTAAAGCAAATTCCTCAGCAGCATAAAAATATTATTTGACTTTTAATTGAACGAAGCAGGTATAAAAGGTTATTAATTATCTATGTTATTACCATTGCGTTCGGTACAAGATTTTTAGCGCTTAGTAAGTGCATGGATACCACTAAAAATATTTTAGCTGTATGCAGCCACTTGTGCACCGCCTGCTACACCTCTTCGTCGGACCTAAACTAATTTTTCTTCATAGTTTCTTTAAGTGGTCGCTTGATTCAAATGCAATTGAAAGATGATTCTCGAGGAGATCTGCGTATGTCATGCTCGTAACAATATTGGCCCCAGGCACAGGGATGTCATTTCAACTTTTATATCAGTTTAAACATCCTCCACCTGCCCCCCCCCCCAAATTACGCCCTTGCTTGGCCATGTAGTGCTCCAAAAATAGCTCTTGTTCATTTCAAAATTGAATCAACATAGTCTTTCTTGCAGATGGTTGTATGCGGAATCTTCAGTATTGATAATTAGGTGATGTAATTTCTTGTCTGCTTTCTTCTTTTCGAAAGGATTACCTTTTGCGTCAGTTGTTGTGGTACTCACCTTGGACAATATGGTGTGCTGAACTATGACTCAACTCTAAAATTGAGGTTGTTTCATTCAGTGTTACGATACGTTCAACTACTGCAATGCACTTTGACTCTGAAAACACAAAGTTTTGGAACTTTCTAGTTCATGTATACGCTTGCTGGAGTTACAGACACGTGTGTTTAATTTTAATTTTCATTCAATTATAGATTTCAATGAGGTAGAGAGCGCTGCTCTACCTTAGTGCATGCTGCAACTACGGGAGCCATTTTAAGCTAGTTTGTCCCATTGTGTTGTGCGCCTGATTCATACTGACACTTTTCAATATATAGTAACATTGCTGCTGATTAACAATGTTTTGAATTTTTATTATTTTAATTTTCTTGTATATTTAATATTTATGTGTCTTTCAACAAACATATTCTTCATATTTTAGTCAATTATTAATAGAACAAGGCAAATCTTAAAAAAATTAAATATATGTAAATATGGCAAATAATTTTTAATCATAAAAATTAATGAATCGTTTATATACATACAATATAGAAAGAAAGATTTGAGTGAAGTATTTATATTAAGACCATTAAATAGAGTGGGATTAAAATTGTACAGTACAGAAATACTAATTTGAATTTTAGATTGATTTGCAATAACGAGTCAGTCTGCAAGGTGTCATGGCGGAGTGTAGTTGGATGAAATTATATTAGTCAATTATATGACTTAGATAAAGAGAATTGTGTTGAAAGTATTAAATAAAATATTTTTTTATTTTCCATTGTTGATGAAAGAAATACTAAAATGTCTATAGAATCTCATATCACAGAAACAAAAAGGTAAGGAAAGTGTAAACGGCACGTTGCTGATGAAAACATTTAGGTTGGTTTAAAAAATGTAAGAGCTTAGGTTGAGAGTAGGGATTCCAATCCCGGGCCAAAATTTTGATCCCGGGATTTCGGTATTGCAATTAGTCGATCCCGGGATCCCGGGACCAGTCCCGGGATAATTTTCATGTTATTTTATCGACAAAAATAATTTAAAATGAATAATCCAATATATTTTTACATCTGTTTTTTATAACGTACAATGTATAAAGTACGTATAATTTTAGTCTTGGACTAAAAATAGAAAATAATATAATAAAAATAAAAAAGGGAAGGTCTTATATATTTATTTGAGAAGAAAAAAATGAACTTTTGACAATGTATGCACATACCTATGTACATTCATAGACACAATTAATTGAAAACATTATTTTGAATAAAACTCACGAAGTAACATCAAAGCATCAAGTGTTTTATCATTTAGCCTTGATCTGATTTTGGTTCCTAAGCAGCCTGCTGCTGAAAAAGCACGTTCAGACTCACAGCCTCAAAAATTCACAGATGACACGTGCAACTCGCGCAAGTTTGTACACGAAATATAACGATGTTGTCAATAATAATTCGATTGTGCTTGATAAATCAACCAATCCGAAAAATTCGGGATTATGTTTTATAATCCCGGGACTCATCGGGTATTGAAAATCGTTCGGGATCCCGGGATCCCGGGATTCGGGATCCCGGGATTGGAATCCCTAGTTGAGAGTATTATATTTTCCTGATAATACTTAGATTTTTCATTCGAAAATTGGATTATGATTAAGCATGAATTATTTTTGTCCCATTTAACTACACTTAGGCCCCTGTCCACCGGTGCAAAAAAAACCGACTTAAAAAAATGTCACATGATCGTTGGACGGGAGTCGTTTCACAGTCGGATCATCGCAAACTGTGCAGTCTCGTCCACCTGCTCGACTGCAACGCAACCTTCGATCAACTCGCAAACGACCAACTCAGAAAGACTGGCTTGTTAGTTGCGTGTTGTATATTGTGCGACTCGAGTCAGACGCTCCTGCTATTTTTCATAATTCACTACACTCGTATAACAGTTTTTGAGTTTATCGTCGCAAGAGAGTTGTGTCAGTGAACGAAGAATGTGCAACGCAACTCTCGTCCAGCTGTTCTATAAAAGTTCGGTTGCAGTTGCATTGCAATGGTGGATGAAGGCCCTAATACTTTCTTATTATAATACTTTGTAAAAGTAAATTATTTTAATCACCAATGTATCTTATCTTCTTATCAGTATTTTCAGTCCATAATTTAGTTTATATTCAAAAGCTTACAAGCTAATACTGGTTATAATTGTAGATGTTTCTTATTATTTTTATTTAAATCAAGTAAGGTAGTAAATAAAACATTAAAATATATTATGACACATTTTATTCAAAATAATTATACAACATATAGTGTTCAGTCCTACCATGTTTCATGAAAACAGTCATGTGTTTATTATTTGGCACATAAACATTATTTCTATGGCATTAAAAATCAAAATATTGTAATGAGTATATATTGCTATGACACAGTTGTTTTAATAACAATTTTATGAATTTATGTTTGCAGAAAAAACTGCGTCAAGTGTTGATTTATCTATAAATTATAAAATTAATTTTTACTTGCAATAGGATCAAAATTTGGACAGTATACATTCATACATCACATGGTTAATTTCGTATAACAATATTATAAGAAAAATAATACAAAAATTAGAAAAAAATAATTAAAGAGTCTTAAAGTAACTCACATTTTTTTGTTAAACGCAAGTGGACAAGATTTATTTTAGAAAATTTATTTATATACAATGAGGTTCATTTTTCTACACAATAATTTGAACAATCCTACCTACTGTACAAATTTACTTAATACAATTTGTGACCCCTGTAAAGTCAATATGGCAAGAAAAGTATAAATTTACTCAATTTTTACGAACCTTGATACAAGGTCAAAAATCAAATAATTATCCTTGCAAAGCAGGGATTAAGGTGGTACATTTAATAATATTATTTACATAAGCATAATTTTTTATATAATTTCACTATTTGTCCATATAACACTAGTCATTTTTAATCAAACATATTCTTCAGATGGTTTAGGTCCATTGTTTGGAAGACGTAACGATGAAGGAACTCGACCATTCATTGAATCGGGTAATTCGGCAATGTCTTTAAATACACCTACTAAACTTTCAAAATTTGGTCCCCAATTTAAAAGATAGTCCCAACCTAATGCTGTCGACGCAGACGGTGACCCGTCGTTAGCTCTATATAAAGGACCACCCATGTGCGTTGAGAGGTCATCGTCTGAAGCTACTAATGTACTTAACGATCCTCTAAAAGATGAATCGAATCCATCATACGAAGGAGGCAACATCGGCGGTTTACCGGCACTCGTATTTCCACTATCGTTGCCTCTTCGATCGTCATCGTCTTGCTTTGAATATTTATCACCAGCTAAACTATTGTTATCGTATTCAATTTCTGAACATGTAAAACTGTCATTTCCACTTTCATCAGTTGTTGTTGAACTATGATTATCAGCCGTAGGGGAATGAAGATGCGGCATGTGATGCGATGGACCTGTACCCCTTGGAGCTTCACTACTACTTGAAACTGCGTCTAATGTTGAAACTAAACTCGATGTTCTCGGTCTTGAATTAAGCCTCTCAATTTCTTCAGCGGTTAATCCCATTGGACCTGAACCCACTGAACCTACGTGTGGAGCTTGGGGAGGCACACCTGGAGTTTTTCTGCTTGCGGAAGAACTCTGACCGCTCAATTGTGACATGACTGGACTATTTAAACTTCTTTCACTATTACTATGAAGAACGTCTTTTCCAACTCCACCAGAACTAGAGGTTGTTGCGAGTAATGCACTCTGTAAAGGCTTGCCAGATATATCATGTAATGTGAGTATACGAGGCTGTTGAGAACTTAATTCACTGCTCGGAGAAAGGCGAGCTAATGGTGTCGATTGATGAGTTCGAGGCCCTGACTGCTGTGATGGCTGAGGTGGCGCACGAGGAAAAGCTGTATGTCGATGTTGTTGAGCAGCTTGATGTTTATGTTGATAACTAGCGACTGGAGGAGGTGTCGCCTTGTACTTTCTGATACCGCCCGCTTCTCGGTATCCTTTATAATGATACACTATATCAATATCGGATGGTGCTATTGAACTTGCATTTTCTAAGTCGTAATGTTCTGGTGTTTCAGACATGTCCATACCTCCAGGATGATCGTGAGGATGATGGACGGAAGACGGCGGAGGCGGCGGATGATGATCTTCTCTTAATGGTGGACTTTTTCCAACGACTTCGCGCTCAATAATATCTGGCCGCTGAGGTCTTTGATGTTCAGTGCCAATGATCTCTCTCTCTTTATATTTTTTAGAAATCAATTCCGGACCGACGATATGATGTCCACCGACTCCTCGAATTACATCTCCATTTTCATTTAAATATCCAACATTATCACCACCGTGCAGTCCTCGGCTCATCACATTATCACCACTCGAAACTAAATTAGGTCCCATGATTGTTGTACCACCGTTTTGTTTAGAATGCATACCAGGTGTTTTTCCTGAATGACTGCCTGTCTTCTCCTTCTTTTGCTTTCTTAATCTGAATACTATGAACGATACTAATATTGCTACAATTAGAATAACAAAGAACACTATCACTAATGTTATTCCGATGCTTAACGGATCGGGAGCTTGAGCTGCGCCGATTCCAATGGGGCCGTGACATCCATGGAATAGTTTACCGTTTTGAAAGACATCATTAAATACGCTTCCGGATCCATTGAATGGCTGTATTTCATTATTTATGCTAAAGTTTGCAAAACATCCTTCAAAGTTGGTCGGGTTGGGACTTTGGTACCATTCTTTTCTTACTCCTCCAAGAGACATGACTGTCAAGTAAGGATCAAGGAAATCATGAACACCGGCCGAATCCAATTCATCACCAACTTGTATATTGTCAATCAAGAGTTGAAGTACACGATTGTGCGAATACAAAGTTACGTTGTGCCATCTTCCATCTGATATCGTGCTTGGATGAGATGCGGTCATGTTTACGGATATACTTTGTTTCGACGTGTATACTATTTTGCCTTCGCGCAGTTCTAATAAAGTGTAATGTTTGTTAGTTCCAGCGAATAAGATGATTCCTTCTGATCTTATTGTGCGGAACATTACAGAAATACTTTTAGCAGGTGATAATACAGGTACTGGTAAATTATTGTGTGCATTTGTTGTTGATCGTTTTTGTCTGTGATTGTACCACAAAGTAGATCCTTGATACAGTGATTCTAGAAGTTGCATACGTCTATGTTTTTCGGATATCATGAATTCTATGAAACCACCGTCGTTCACTGATATTGGTTCCAGTGAGTTTTCGCAATCAGGAGCAATCAGTTCTCCTCCGCACATGCAAGAAGCTGACTTCCATCTGTCCAAGCATGTTCCAAATCCACCGCATCCTTTGTTTTGACGATCACGATTTGAGTTACTGAAGCACGGGCCATTTGCTGTTCTTCCACAAGTTGAATCGATACCCCTGGCTGTGATGGGGCTGCTCAAGTTGAGCGCTCGTCCATTTACAGATACACTATGAATGCATCCAATTAAGTCGTCGGAATGTATCTGTCCTGGTCTTTCTAGAACTGGATCTGCATTGGAAAGTCCACCGACCAATAGTGGTTGATTGTTGAAATTTAAAGTTCTGTAAAAGAAAAATAAATATCAGTATAAGTAATAATTTAAAATAAAACATTTTTTTGCTCATAATTGTCAACATTAGATTATGTATCTATGTTAAAATAATAATTAATTTAATTTTCATTGGTGGTGTATCTATATTAATAATTACTGTCTAACTCTAAAAATAAATATATATTCGAGCGGTTCATAAACATTTAGGATTAGATAGTTTTAAATTTTTGTGTTATATGAAATATCAATTTTTATTCTTACCCAGTAGGTCCCACGTCATCGGCGTAGCAAGATGAATCTCCAGGCCGGCATTCTATACACATATCTCCATGATCAGAACAATGAGCAATGCTCAAGGAAACTACTCTTCCATTTCTTGTGGCAGTTATTTTATGCCACTCTCCATCCGATAGAGTTTCTTTATACCCAGGCACAGTTACTGAAGTGATGGATGTTCTAGCACCGCCAAATGAAAACACTGCATTTCCTCTTACAAGCTCGATTGCAACAAAGTCAGACCTTCCACCAGTTTGCAATCCATAGTTATAAATGAGCAATGAATCAGATTTTGTAGTGGCAAAGATCACAGATATATCATTAGTAGCTGCATCAAGCGCTGGGAACGTCATATAAGATAGCTCGTTGAATCCGAACGTAGATTTTTCACAATGCCTTCCATAGCGTCCATCTAAACAACTGCATTTGTATCCTGGTTTGAGACTGACACACAGACCATCATGAAGACATGGATTTGGGCGACATGAATCGGCGATGGCTTCGCAATGATTGCCTCTGTAACCGGGCCGGCAAAGGCAAAAGAATGAAGATCCATCAGAGCTTTCTCTGCAAGAACCACCATTTCGGCACGGATTTGTGGAACAAGCATCGCCTCTTTCCAATTCACACATCTTTCCTTCGCGTAACAATGAACAAGTACATTGAAAATCAAATCCTTGCCTTCTACATTTTCCGCCGGCTTGACATGGATTAGGCGAGCATGGATCTTGTCTTTTTTCGCATTTTGGTCCAGTGAATCCATCGGCGCATCTACAAGTGTAGTCATGACTCACTAAAGGCGATGTAAAGATCAGCGTTTGACTATCGGTGATACTCGTGTCTTCGTGAACTCTGATTTCTTCACTACAAATACCACCGTTTTGGCAAATTAACGATTGACAAGGCGAATATCCAATTTTGATTTGCGGTGTTTGTAAAAGCAAAATGATGGCTTCGTGCTTTCTATTCAATTTATCAAACACATAGCTCTTGGGTCTTAGTCCTTCTTGATGCTTAATCGCTATTGACAATTCAAGGCCTTGTTCTCGCTCATGTAAGCTATATAATGAAAGCATGTCATCCGAATCCAATCCATTTTTCATCAAATCTAATAAACTTCTATAGTAATGAGCTAAGAATTTTGATGCTGTTGTATTTTCTATTCTTAAAGTAACAGATTGATCGACCGTTGCGTTATCAAACGACAAGAACTCTACTGTCACTGTAGATATTACGTTGCTATGTTTACCGTCATTACCAGAAACTGATAGTGAATATCCCTGGCCGGATGTTATTCTTGTTGCATGTAAATCGCAGCCTTTAGGTACATGTAAAATGCCATTGGGGTTCAATCCGTTCAATATCTTGCAATTGTAGTCGCCGCTTGTATCTGGATCGTTTGGATGTACATCTGCAATCTTCCCGATAGGTAGCATATCGTTGAATGAATGGATCAATACATGAACTGAGCGTGGAGTCGATGGACTATCGTTCTGATCGAGCACTACGATCTTTATGTAATGTTGTGATTTCTTTTTAGGAGTACCACTGTCTTCGACTTCGATCATAATGTTCAACTCGGGTGTTATCTCTCGGTCTAAGCTCTTAGTCGTTCTGACAACGCCGGTGTGCTTCTCTATCGTTATTAACTTTTTATGCTTACCTCCGATTAAATAGTAACTAAATGGAGCACCATTTGGTGGTAAATCTGGATCTGTGGCCGATAGTGTCATGACACTTGTATTCGGAGGCTCGTTCTCAGTAACATATCCTACTACTTCAGCAGAATCGAACACTGGTCCATTATCATTGATATCGCTGATTGTTATCTTTACTGTGCTCGTTCCAGTTTGTGGTGGTAATCCGGTATCAATAGCGCCAACAATTAACGAGTACATAGGAACTGTTTCTCTATCCAGTTGTGACGCTGTTTCAATATCTCCGGTTTGTTGATCGATCTTGAATGCTTGATTTATGTTTCCTCCGATTATTGAATAAGTGAATTGATTGTTTTGTGGTCGAACATCTTTATCGATGGCTTTGACGGCCGTTACTAAAGTTCCGTGCGAAGCACCTTCCGATACGCTTGTTTCGTATAATTTTTGTAAAAATTCAGGGGGATCATTGCCATCTTGGATTGAAATAATAACTTGAGCTTCATCAGTGTCATTTCCTCTTATACCACCAGAGTTCTTTGCCATTACTGTCAATACAACTCTATTTTGAGTCTCTCTATCTAAATTCCTAGAGACTATGATTATCCCTGTTTCTGAATTAATACCGAATCCTTTATCGTTGCTGGAACCGACAAACAGATAATAAACTTTGCCATCTTCACCAGAATCTTGATCGGTAGCTTGGATCACACCAATGCTTGTACCAACTTCAGCTGATTCAGACACATCAAAGTGGAATACGGATTGAATAAATTTAGGATAATATTCATTGACACCAGTGATATGTATTTCTACTTTTGTCGATCCGTACATCGGTGAATCAGGATTGGCCGCTACAATATCTAATGTGTATACATTAGATTCTTCAAAATCAAATACAGTTTTCGATGTGATTCTACCAGTTTTTTGTTCAATATCAAATACATCTTTTCCACTACCTCCGACAACCGAGTATTGAATGATTGCATTTTTAGGTGAGTCTTTATCTGTAGCTATAACGTTATACACAAAACTATTTGGAACTGAGTTTTCAGCTAAATATGCATGATATTCACTTTGATTGAAAATTGGTGCATTATCATTGATATCGATCAATATCACAGTTAATTTTGCAGCAGTGTGCTTTGATTCAAAACCTAAATCTTCAGCAGTAATGTTAAGGTGGTATTCTTGAATTATATCATAATCTAAAGATTGCAATATTGTAACTGCTCCAGTGATTGCGTCCACAGCGAATTCTTTACGTTCATTACCACTTGATATTCTGTATCGGACCATACCGTTTGGACCGTCGTCGTTATCAGCCGCTGTTACGGTCAGTATCGGTGTTCCCACTGGTTCATTTTCTGGCACAATAACTTGATAGCTCGTGGCTGTGAATACTGGTGAGAACCTATTTTGTCCCGTAACAACCAACGTTACCAAAACTTCATCTTGCTGTGGAGGCACGCCTCTATCCACAGCTCGTATGCGTAATAGATAAACTTTTCCAGCACCCGTAAATGGCTTAGTGACCAAAATCCATCCCTGTGATTTATCAACCATGAAATGATCTGTTCCATTTCCTCCCACTTGTATATAATCAATTTCTGCATTTACTCCAAAGTCAGATTCATCTTTAGCTGTTACTTTCATTATCCTTTGACCGATAACAGCTCCTTCGGGAACAGGTGATAAATATTCCCTCAGATCAAATTTAGGAGCGTTGTTATTAGCATCGACGACATTTACAGTGACTAAACATTCTGATGACATTGGAGGTTTGCCATTATCCGTCGCAAGAACTACCACTGAGTACATGTTCTCCGGAGATGATTCTAATTGAGTTTGTTTGTATTTCAAAGACCTTTTGCTGAATAGTTCACCAGATGCTGGATCTACAGTGAATAAATCAGAAGGTTGTTGTAACGAGTACGATATTACTGAGTTTGGTCCTTGTTTATCTCTATCGGTGGCTGTTACTTGTCCTACAAATACAACATCTCTTTGTAGCTCCGGGAAATTGAAACTGTAATATGAATGTTCAAATTCTGGTGCATTATCGTTTTGATCTTGAATAGTGATAGTGAGAGGAGTTTCAGCTCTCCATGCTCCGTCTACAGCAGTGACTTTCAAAAGGTATTCGTCTTGTTGTTCTCTGTCCAACGGACCTGCGACTGTTACATTCCCACTCAACGGATCAATAACGAACTTCTCTCCTGGATTATCAGTAAAACTGTACGTAGCATTTGCATTTTGTCCAATGTCTTGATCTGAACTCGTAACTCTAATGACGAAAGATTCCATTTCTGCATTTTCTGTAACGTTCACGCTGAACAATCTGGTGAATCTTGGAGGATTATCGTTTTTATCTAGAACTGTAACGACCACAGAAGCAGTTCCTGTTAATTGAGGAGTTCCGTGATCGATAGCTTCGACTACTAATTCATAAAACGGTATGTCTTCTCTATCTAAGCGCATGCTGGTGAATATTTCTCCTGTATCAGAATTCAATTCAAATGCTCCTTCATAATCGTCTACTAGTTTGTAAGAAATTTGTCCATTTTCATTAGAATCAGCGTCGGATGCGGCAATTTTGGCGACTAATTGCGGTGGTGGTTCTTCTTCTAGCACTGAAGAATTATATAGAGGACTTTCAATAACAGGCGCATTGTCGTTAGAGTCCGTAACGTTGATTTCGAGTTCTAAAACTGTACGCAGTGAAGGATTATCTGAGTCTCTAGCTTCGATCCAAACTTCATACAGAGGCAGAGTTTCATAGTCCAGTCCTTTTCCTGTTACCAAAACTTCGCCGGTTACCGAATCGATTTTTAAAGCTTCTCCGACATTTCCGCCAGCTACAGCATATTGGATGTTTCCGGCAGTTCCTTTCTTTGGAGACGTGGCACTGAGTTTTGTGACGAGTTTCCCTTCGTCTACGTTTTCTTTCAGAGTGAAGTATGTCTTGAGAGACGAAATGAAGCTTGGGAACATGTGAGCCGATTTCAGCATGATAGTCAATTCGGTCATGGCGTATTTAGGCATTGTACCATAATCGGAAGCTCGTATGGAGACCTTAAATACTTTGTCGCCCCTGTTACCATTCAGCTTGAATTGATCCGAAGCTTTGATTACGCCAGTTTCTTTGTTGATGATAAACTGAGACTCGTTGGGTCCGCTCAGAGAATATCTGATTTTACTGTTCACTCCAATGTCTACGTCTGTGGCTTTGGCTCCGAAAACAAACTGTCCCGGTTTAGTGTTGTCCGGTATATTGACTAGGTAACGAGCGCTGCTAAACAACGGCGAATTATCATTTTCATCCAAAACTGTTATAGTCAGGTTTACTGTGGTGGCTCTCGGGTCAGTGGCGGAGCAATCTTGGGCCATTAGAGTCATGTAGTACTCGGCGGACTCCTCGCGATCTAGGCTAACAGCTGTGGAAATGACTCCGCTGTCTTGATCGATATAAAATCTGTCCACTTTATCGCCCAAGAGGCTGTATCTTATTTTAGAATTGATTCCGGCGTCTTTGTCCGTGGCGACCGGAGCTAGGACCATTGTACCAGCTGGCATGTTTTCCGCAATTGTGGTGCGATAAGATTGTCTCGCAAATTCAGGACTGTGATCATTGACGTCTTGCACAACAATTCGCACAGTTCCAGTGCCGGTCAAAGGAGGTGAACCTGGAAATAAAAAAAACATACGTTAATAATCTATATATTTTAATTTATTAGAAAATAATAATTCATTAATTAACACAATAAGTTGAAATTTATAACATATTAGGTTGTTTCATATGAAGTGGCCGATTTTTTTAGTGATATAAGAAACGCTTTTTATTCAGAATAGGTTCTATTTGACATCTGAGAAGTGATAATTGTATATGTGCCCTCCAATTGACCAAAATTTGGTTTGAATATACTTTGGCCAATACTGTAAGGATAGCTATCATATTTTTAAAATATAGTGAAATATCGAAGTGCAGATGAACTATCGAGCAATATGCGAGATGTGACATCTGTCTGTACTTCTTCTGCTTATTTTCCCCTGAGAGTTGAGTTGGCTTAGTTTGTATTTTGACTTGACCTAATGAAAGTTCTACAACTATTGATTTTAGAACTATCATTAGGCCAAGATAGGTTTACTTAATTCGTGTAGATTAGGTTTGGGTTTGACAGTAAATGTACGTTTCGCAACTGTCAAATTGAGTTTCATATACATTTTAGAGCAGCATATAATTTCACTAGCGCCTATCAGTTAAATTATATTTTCGCTATTAGAAATATATATTTAATGGTGAAAATGTATTTGGACTTCATTAGTGAAAATATAACTTCACCAAAAAATACACATTCACTTTAACATTTATACATTGCATGTAAGTAAACAATGATAAGTATGTATATATTGTTACGTGTGGTATAGTTAAAAGCATATAATTTTACTAGCACATGCCATATAAATTAATTTTTCACTAGTCAAAATATACATCTCCTGGTGAAACTGTATTCCGATAAAATTTCACTGAAATGACATATTTTAAAAATTATTTTTGAGATAAATTCGTGACTGTTTCTTTTTAGATTTTCTTTATGGGATAACCCGAAAATTTCTGGTTTAGAATCAGGGAAGTCATTTCAGTTTTTTTCTAGGGGGATGCAAAAGTTGGCTAGTCAGTGGTCGTTTTTTAATATTTAATATTTCAATAAAAATTGTAATATTTCATAATATGACATGCAATTCTTTAGCCAAATTCAGGGGGGGGGCATATGCCTTCACATACCCCCCTCCAAATGACGTCCCTGTCGAAGTCAATGGTCCTCTTTAAGAACGATTAATTACTGACACAGGGAATTAATAAAGAACATACTTCGAAACGTTGCTGTTTTTGCCTTTCGGTTGGTTCGTGCTGTACCCATTTGTTCATTTTTTACACATTTTTTATGACCTCCAGATGTCGTGAAATTGTTGCAGGGAAAACCGCAAAGTCTGTTATGAGTATCTGAACAGTTGCTTAATTAGCTTCAACAATGTTTTGTAATATTTTTTTATCAACAGCAAATGGAGGTATTTCACTTGGCTAATTTTCAAGGATAATATCTCCAGTACAAAATTTCTCCATCTAGCGCCTTACAGTTATCTGACTAACAGTACCTTCGCTAAATCCCAAATTGCTATTTTTCTGGGCTTGCACCGTGTTATGTTTCATTTTGAACTCGTACAAAAAAATACGTACATCTTTTGTCGTCACCATAACGTATAGAAGCTCGAAAAACCAAAACTAGTCTGATTATAAGCAAGAAAATAAAATAAAGAATACAGCACCCTTCGTGAAATAAATATGGTTATTTACTGCAAACGTCTTGTTCCAGTTACGGTACTTTTTCGACTGAGTAAAAATCGGCCACTTGATATAAAACAACCGCATAAATGACTTATCTATCATAAAGATTTACTTCATGGCTACTAAATAACCAAAAAAATATTATAAATGTACTGTTTTATAGTTATTGACTATTTTGTTGAAGTGTTTGAAAAACAATGAATTTTAATGACGATGTTTAAAACTCAAAATCTTACGGTAGAACAAACAAATTATATAGTTTTTATAAAAAAAGTTTACCATGTATTTACTGTAAGAGAAGCAGTTTTTTTTAGAAAGACACGATCTAGGGCTAAGGATCACCGTGTCAAGTATTAAAAATTATTTTGCAAGAGTTATTGAACCATGGACTTTCACTGATCGATACGATGAGGTGTTCGACCCTATTATGGCGAATTTCGATCACGACTAATGTGGCTATGAAGTGAAGTAAAATTAATCATTCAACAATTAAATATAAGTTACCGATTCAGAGAATGGTAGAAAAAGTGTTTCCAAGAATATTTTAAACTTTAACTCAGCCCTCGCGTTAACATTCAGACGCCTTGAACTCTTGACTGACAGCCAACACGTCTGGCAAGAGTTTGATGACAGACACATTACCAAGAAATGCACTGCGCGTTCGACGCGTGAATTCCAAATCTATTTATCTGACCAAACTTTGGTCGTTCGTTAATCTGGCCCGGAGCATTTGTCAGTACTGTTTGCTTTGCTGACTGACAAATTTATTGCGGCCGATTCGTTGGGAACGCGAAATCGTTCGGTGAAAACCCTCCAAAATAATAGACAAAAGGCAATAAAGAGTTCTTTAACGTCTCGCGTTACTACGTGCCTCCAGTAACATTTTTTTCCATCATCACTCCTACACCGCAGCGCAGTATCCGTTATTACACATTTTGGCGTTGGATGATTTACATTCCGGGTGTTCGCAAATCACAAAGGCCATTGTTGAATTGTAAGTTGTGTCTTAATATAATATGTGGACCTATATTTTTTTCTTAGATAATTTATTATGTGTATACATAATAGAAATATTCGGACTAGTTCGATTCGAAAAGTCAATAAGTTTATTTATTAGTCCATTGTTTATCGCGTCACATATCAGACGATACCCCGAGCAATATTACATTGTGTGTATTTTTTTAATGTGTTAAAAAGTATAACATATCCTGTTCGTAACTCGATGAGTACTAAATCGTTTTCCGCTAGTTCGATATTCTACATCAACTATCATAAATGAGAAATATCACTTTAAATATGACTTTAATGCTTTATTGGGAAACAAATTAGTGATTTAGTTATAATTTTCAAACGTATAAGTATGATCATAGCAGTATATGTAATCACTTTGAGTTTTAAAAAAAATAAAAATAAAACCTAAACTATGTCTGAGCAAAGATACTTAATAGAGATTATTGAAGTTTGAAATAGGAGTGTAATTTTACATATAAAGCGAATCTTTATGGCAAAAGTACTGTTGTATAGTGTTAGTTTGTAAATATAATTTGTTGATAAAATACGTAAAAAAAAATATATAATATTTTATTATTTTCATTATGAATAATTAAAAGTCTCACAAGTCACAACAATGATTCCATATATCGTACATCGAAGCACGTTCACGGTGAATTCTCACGGCCTTGCAACGCGTTTTCAGAATGTTTAATCGCGCTACAAGAATTATTTGTATGCTATCTTGGATTGTGTACAGACACCAATTCGTACGTGCTTTAATAGAGATGACCGCTGTCATCTCGCAACGACTTTTTGGACATCAATGTATACTCACTACACTACATTGTAATGTTTCTACAAAACATCTAAAGGATCCTTATTGTTATTACTCTGTATATGCTATACCATAAAAACCGAATATCAAAATTTGAGAATTTGCAATTCAAGAAGCAGTTGCCTAGTCGCGTCATTCGCGTTCCTACTGCGTAATTTTCTAGGATTATGACTTATAAATAATTCAATTGACATCAGATCATTTTATGAACGATTTAGGAGCGCTGGTCTTTGATCATCCATATAGAAAAAAGGCGTCGATGGATGCGATGTGGGCGCGTGACAAAATTTTTATGATTTACTTCTAGTGGCGCCATAAGAGTGGCGTCTGAGGATTAAATTCTTAAGAAGCATTTTCTCGTGTTATAAAATATTGCATGAGGCGATTCCACGAGAGCTTAGCTGATTGAGCTTGGGCAATAAAAAGCTCAAACGAGCGAAACTATGCGATTTCCTGTTGGTAATGCTAATATATAATATTTAAAGTCGGGTTTTATACGGATCATATTGACGGTGATAAATCGTTATATTGCTATTTTCTATAAGTTTTTAGTAAATAATATAGGTAAACAAAGTCCATTACATTGTGTAGCCCAATTGTTTCAATATTCTTATCTGACTTATTTATATTTTAATTTTATCAAACTTAAGTCAGACATATACATTATAATATATTCAAAACTAAAAGTCAGTAAAGTCTCTAATTATTGACTAATCATTTACAATTATACCCCATAGTAAATACATGTAATATGTATGATATTTAATATTGAAACTATTTAAGCTAACGAAAGTAAGGGAGTAAGTTTTCACATAATAAACTAAAAATAAATCAATATAATATAGATGATACAGTTCGAATATATTATAACATCAAATTTAGTTTAATTAATATACAATGAATATGCTAATTTTAATATATTTATTGATTCAAACTCTTAACTGAAATATATTTTATTGCTGTACTTAACCGATATTAAAAAAATATGATACCAATACGTCATTTATTGGCACATTAGACGGCGTTAAACGTCTCCGTAACCAGCTAGTTATATGCATGAAACAATTTATCATCGGTAATACCCGGGGTTCGCACGCACCGACGCCCGGTTCCCAACAATCTTGATTGTGGGATTCGAACCGAGAATTACAATTAGCTCCGGCAAACACCTAGCCACCTTTGAAAAGTTTTTTATTTTCAATTTTCCACCTTGAGGTCTGCGAAAGCCCTGAGGTACCTACATCAATAGGTACATAGAATAAACACAGGTAGCACCGACACGTACGTTCAATGCCTATCTATGATAAAAATGCAAAGAGAGTATATTGTAATAGGTATTTACATTTCTACAGTGCATACATATGTATGTACACATATAAACTATCTCGGAGGGTTACTCAGTGGCGCGATGAGCACGCAGCGAAATTAACGAGTAAGTTAACAGTCGACGGATTTATGTGAGAACGTGTTAACTGGCCGCTATAAATCAATAGCAGTGTGTAAAAGTGAATTTTTGCTCGGCAATAAATAATTGAGCATTGTCTAGATTTTTTTAAACACCAGTAGCTGATTTTTATTGTAATAAAGCAATAATGTTAATTAGCCAGAGCGATGTTCGGGATGCAATAAAATGCTAAATTTTGGCAAAGATCGGCGGATGTTTTCGCGTGTGAATTGATTATCAACATAAATTGTGGATGTCGTATATTATAAAATGTTTATTGTCACTTTTTATAATATTAAACCGGTAAGGAAAAACTCAATGGAAATATGATAAAAATTCATAAATATTGTATTTAGTCAATGATAAAATAAGAATATTATTAAAATGCTAACTTAACTTAATTAACGTGTAAATTATAAGATAAACTTAAAATTCACATTAATATCTATTTTGCTAATTATGTAAATTTTAACTATTGCAGTAAAAATTTGCATTTCTTGTTACCAGAACATAAAAAGCTAGTAACTTATACAGTTATAAGTAGATAATATAAGTATGATTGCTGTTTTAATGAGTACCGAGTACGCGAAAATAATTTCAAGTAGCATTTGCACTAAACACATCAAAAAGAAAATTTATTTTCCAATTAGCTGTCCTTATGTTATTATTATTTCAATGAGATGTTGCAGATAATTAATTATGGAAAATAACTTTAACTTAAAAATAAATACAAAGAAATTTCACCGGTAAAAACTTGAAATATCATAGCTAATACAAAACAGTAAAAGGTAGATCGCATGAACTCACTAAAAAATTAGAACATTTTAAAACTGATAATGATGATTAAAGCAAAATAGAAACACCCTCGGTATATAGCGATTCAATCTGCAAGGTGAGCTCATGGAAAATATTGGGTGATTTGGACTGATTAAACATCTTCTTAAAATTTGCTTTAATTACTCCGCAAACATCTTTAACGCTTTATTATATTTTGTGCATAATATACTGCAGTTCTAAAAATAGTATTAAAGCCTGATTTTCAGTTAGAGTAAATAATATATTTTAGGTTACTTTTAAATGCGCCGAGCCGTTGAATTCCTACACAACGCGATACATCATTTAAATTACGCTTTTAATTTGCAAAATTTTCGCATTAATTATGCGTAGAAAATCCGGCAAAGTTTAACATATTTTTAATGTTCGTTCATCGATCAAGAAACTCCAGACGTTCTTCGCTGCGTCTTAATAATAATTGAGAATATTATCAAAAATACATTTTTTTAATCGTATCGCGGCCGTTGTCAAAATTTTTAATGGCTATAATAAAGGGTTGGGGATATTTAGGAAGACGCCGATCGAAAGTCCCGAGGCGTCGCGGTGCGCCTTACAATGTTGATTATGACCACCGATCACAAATTTATCAGTATCGATCGTTCCACCGAGATCTACAGTAAAGATATAAGCCAAATTTTTATTAAGGGTACTGCGAATTTTTATTTTATGCAAGGAAACGCGGAGCTTTATATCTGTTTGTTCGTTTTTAAACAAAAAATATAGGAACATAAATTGAGCTCTCAAATTCTTGGAACGCTGAATCATTCACTATAAAATACAAGTATATTTTTTATAATATTACATATATATATTTTAATAAATATATATTTGCATAATGTATCATAGTAAAAAATGTTTAATTTAATTAACTTAAAATATTCAACGATGTTTATATGGATTGTCAAATTAACTAAAAAGGCTATTCATACTGTATTTACAAACAGATAGGAAAACTTACAACCGATTAGCTACATTGTTTACGACATTAGTATAAAACCATTTTCGTGTCGATTATGTTAATAATCTCTCGGCCGAAGTGAAAAAACGGTATACATTGATAATGTGTGTGCAACTGTTAATAATTCCATCTGGGATTATAGACGAGAGTGGTTCTTTCTGGTCGGAATGAATCGGAATTAATCATACGTACAACCGGTTATTTAAACATAATTAATTAGGGAAAAAAGTGGACATTAAGCAGCGTTTAATTTGCATAATTCAACATCACACAATATTTCATTCGTAGAAATGCCGCGTACCCCGCAGTTTCGATATGGGTCGTGTTCCTACGACTCTTGTGACTAGAAAAATGTACTGTGATTGCTCAAAAAAAATTTATGGGATTTGTCAATTTTATACAACATATTATGTATATTATTCAATAATTTATTTATACAATATTACGGTATTGTAACTATTTTTCTGACATTTTATGTTAACACATGCATAAGTCAAAGAATAAAACTAATTTGCTTGCATATTGAATCCGCATATGAAATAAAATACTATAAGTATTTAATTGTTGATTTTCTCAAATATATTTTTAGCTTTTTATATCAAATTACATAAATCTCTAAATATAAATAGCATTGATTAATGCGTTTAAATAATCTCATATAATTAAAACATATTTTAGCCACGTTGAATTTACATCGGAAATCGTATTTTTTTATTTCAATAACTCTTGCTCACAATCCAAATGTTTCAAACGAAATAAGAGATCTAGCCAGGGGCGCATCAAATGAAAGACATTCGATTTGGTTATTAATTTGTTTGTTTTCCCTTTGTCCAGGGGCGTAAAATCGCGGGCTTTATTCGCAAGAGAAGACACCTGTGTGCTAACGAGTGGCGTCGCGTGATAACCAAATAATATATCTATTGCTTTTAATTATTACGCCCGGCAAGCTTTTGTGAGCGACACTTATAAATTTAACTCATGGCACGCGAATATCGACCCTACGGCGTTCGTTCTTTTGCTTTGATGAAATCCGTTGAATTTATGCGATATGGTATCATAATAAAATATTGTATCGATTAATGCGATTGTTAATTTGTTATTGTCGATGCTTCGATACTATAAGATCGTTTGAACGAAGCTAATAAATACATATGCATAATGAGGCGATGAATCAAATTTGAGGCAAAATGTTGCCTGTTCATTTAATATGTCGTAGAAATTATATTATCTATTAAAATAAAAAATAACGTGTTAAACTAGTTAAAAACTTAAAAAAAAACATTATTCATTTAAAGTCTATTTTTTTTTTAAAAAAAGAGACTTTTAATTTACCCCAATGCATCACGGTAGTGATGCATTGGGGTAACCTTATGGGTCACGATGGTCTTAATTTAATTTAAATATATTTTTTTTGCAATTGTAGCGCAAAAATAATGCTGATAAAATATTTTTTGGGATAGGTTTGAATTTTAACTAAGATTTAACTTATTCTAAAAAAAGTAAAATTTCTATATATATTTTTTTATATACAGTAAAGAAGTCATACAAAATAGACATATCCACATTGTATCTAGGCACATATTTTTACAGTAAAACGACAATATAGTTTTAAATCTATGTTTAAGGTAAACGCATGTGATGATTTAGAATATACATTTATCAAATATGATAGTATTATTATTATAAATAAAAATATTTCATCAGGCAGCTTTTAAATAGGCAAGTTAAAGTTACAATTATATTGAACTTGCAAATTGCTCTAAATAAAAATAATTTATGGATAAATGTATTTTTCTCAGATTTTTAACTACTGGTTTCATAGATGCAAATTTTCACTAAATTTTTGTGTAGCAAAAATAAAATATATATTTGTCTGATATCGATTCACAAACATCACAGTTATTTTTTATTAAGGATTAGGGAACTTTTTTCAGCTCTGATTCCAAAATATACGTGTTTAGATCGATATTAGACCGTTAAGTATATTAAAGAATGTTTATAACCAAAATAGTTTAAAAATCAATTGATATTGCTGGTATAGATAAATACATTAATTTTTTTTCTGTATTGAGTAATTAGTTTATTTTTGACACAAAAACATCAAAATTTATTTTCGAGATTCAGTCAATTTTGTTGTTTGTTTTTATGTTTGTTAATGTTGTTGATAAGTTGTTGCAAAATACTGTACATTTTTTATCGCATCTTTGTACACAGTTTTAAAAGCTTTTGTAGTTCTTAACATACAAAAATATGACATCTGTTTGTTATCAAATTTAATGAACAAAGTTCAAGAAGTGCTTCTGCCAATTCTTCAGGCATTTCTGATGCAGTAAAATTTCCCATTTTAATGAATCTATCACCCAAATCAAGTAACTGCTCTTTGAATTAAGTAAAGTGTATTATAATTTTATCTTTGATTTAAGCAAAAATACATATCTTTACAGTCTTTCAATAACAAATCTCATTAGATATGTTGTATTATACTTTCTTCAATATGCATATAAGCTTTGATCTAAGCACCGATATTTTTTCCTTAGCTTTAATGACGTTTATATTTTTCCATTGCAATTCATTGTTCAGTACATTCACTTATCAAAAATATTAGTTAAATATGAGAAAAATGCAATCCAGAATTTTTTTTTGAGTAACCATAAAAATTGCAAGTTCAGTTTTAAGAGTCCACGCTTGCATCAGAACATTCGCGAGAAAGTCACCTCAATTCTGTGTTATAAAGTAGATCTGAATATTCACATTAATAATATATAACAAAAATAGCATTTGCGTCCAAATTTATATAAAATAGTACATTAGTTTATTTCATTATCCAAGTTTTCCGACCACTGTTTTATACAGAAGCTAGTAATCGCTTATGTTTTTATCTCACTGCATCTTTATCTATCTAATTGCAACAAGACATACTTCTTGCCATGTTCATGAAGTATTGAAGTATTTAACTTTCATATTCGATTAATACAAATTTCAACCCAGACCAACGCAAATTCCCCTCCGTCGCGCGTTTCAAATTCGCATGCAAATTTCGCGCAGGTCATTTAAACCGTTCAACAGCAACGTCCCGCGCATTAGATCTACATGGACTATTTTTTTAGTCTAATTTTTTTTCACAGCACGATCGTTCGCGGAACACACGATCCATCACAGAACGATCTCGGTACCATCATCCAAGAGCGAGAGAGCTCTTCTGGTCGTGTTGTAGATAGTATGACATCGCGTGTAAAGTGGACGATGCGTAAATCAACCGTCGGACAAATGTACAAATAAATCAGTTATTGGTCGGGGGGGCCTTCGGCCGACTAATGAACCGGGCCTCAAAATGAATGTTTTAATTTATCTTTTGTTAGAGGCCCCGGATGGCGGGCCCGCTTTTATAATTTTCGCCAATCGAAACGGCTCGATTAATCGGACCGCGGCTTCGTTCGTTTGTGATACTATTTATTATGTATGTTTTGTAATATGTGGGCATTTGTTGGATTATACACTAATTTGCATGAATTTTAACTTTGAAATAACATATTTAATTCTAAAAAAGCAAATTAAAAAAAGCGTTAACTTTGAGAAACAATGTTTTTTACCAATTACGTTTACAGAAATGTTTCAACATATAATATGTATAAAGAGATAAAATTAGTTGTTTTCTCAAAGCAAACAAATCATAAGATCATAAACTAGGTTAAATTAAACAAATTGAAATAATAAGTATTGTTTCCGTATCTAAATTGTATACTTAAATTAAAAGTGGATCGTTAATTGCTATCATAGGAAATGGAAGTTAATTAAGTATTTGTAATTTAATTTATAGTTAGGAATTGCATTTTTTATGGATTTGTATGAAACCTTACGGAGAGAACAAAAACAACATATGGAGATGGATAATAATTTGAACCTGTTAGACAGCGAGGGATAGCTTATGGTAATTTTATTAAGGATGTTCCATTTTTTTGCGGTTGTCGCACGATGTCAGCATGACAGACAGACGACGCCCTTGAACATCTGTCGTACATTCTGTCCGGGAAAACTCGCGTGATGATCGTTCACTAGGAAGTGTACCTTCGTGAGCCTCGGCTCGCTTTTAATCTCATGAGATCGATAAATACTTGAAGAAGATAAAAAAACTCTATCCTCTGATCTCTTCTTGGCGCCGCGAGATTCTCGACTGCTTAGGAAATATTTACTTATGACTGTGGCAGTATAATTACACGGTTTGTTGTGTCACATGTGAAAAAAGTAGTATTTGCGATTCGTAGCACGCGCATCTATAAAATAATATAGCTCCTGAAAAAATATCTATATCTTTTATAGGACAGTCTGTATAAGGCGATGGAAAGATTCTTCTGGCGTTGTCCAACTACCGGTTTTCGATTAGGTAATGTGTAATATTTTATGAAATTATTGCGAATGGATCGGACATAAAAAAGTTGTCGATTATAACGCATTAACATACGAAATTTGCCGTATATCATATTCATAATGTATACGAAGGCGTGTTAATAAACGAAATAAATTTAGAATTTAGCATCGACGCTTCTAATATTAGGGAAATACATAATGTAACGACCGCTAATGGCTTTGCCTTATTTATCGTACGTTTTTATGGTTGAATCTTCACGTAAGTTTGAACAGACATTTTTGATTGTTTGTATATGATAAAAGGAAAAAATTAGGCTTGTATCATATATATAATTTTATTATCGCGATAGCAAAACTAATCATTTGTATAATTATATATAATAGAATAGTCAAATACCCCTTATTTTATTGCTATATAATTTAATTTACATGTTAAATTTATTGCCATATAAAAGTATTTTACATGACTACACGACTATGTACGTGCAAAGTTTTCTGATGTAGGACCATTGTAACGATACTTATGTTTGTTCCAGGTCGAAAACATTGCGTTGTGTCGAACACTACCAAATTAACATTTTGGGCGAAAGCTCCATTTTGAGAAAATATATTTTATATTTATTTTTATCAAAAGCTTTAACCGAACAGGCAAAAATTAGTTCTGCCTTAAAATTTCCAAAATATTAATCTTGACCTTTGTCGAGATTATTTTTAAATGAATATCATCAAAATTTGATCCTCTAGCAAAGAAAGCTTTATCCAAGAAGAGTTTAAATATAATATTATTATTTTCATCATATTTTACTTTTTACAGAATATTAAAAAATATATCACAATTGAAATATTTTCATATTATTTAACAACTTGTATTTTGGTAATAAAAACATAATCAATTTTACAAGAATTTAATATTATTTTTAATGTTCCTAAGTATAGTAATTTTAGAACAACCACTTTCTCAATTGTAACGTCTAGAATTAATGTCAACATGCATGTATTTTATTGTTGATTTATTTACTGTGCAGAAATGCAGAAATTTAGAGCAAATGCGGTCTTATAAAATCAAACAAATCTGTTAAGAAAATTTGATTCTTTTAAAGCTGTGTATTTTAAAGCTATAATTATCATAAAAAATACGTATATTATTAAAACAAAAACTAGATAAAATAAAAGAACCAAAGACCTGCTCTTGTAAAGATTAGTTCAATATTTTTTCTGTTTTATTTTTATTTGCTTTTATTAGATTAAGTTAATTCATGTCAAATTACAAACATTTAATAATACTTTTATTTCATTTAAAATATATAAAAAAAAATTTACATACCTATTTACTAATATTTATAATATGTAAGGCTACTATTAAATATAATAATTGTGATAAGGTTCATTTAATAATGCGATTATGTTAGTACAATAATTTTCATGTTAAACGAAACACTTATTTTGATTGGAACTTCACATAAAACGCATCATCTTTGTAATTTTCAAGAAGAAGACAATAAACCTTCGAATACTCTATTTAAAATCATACTCTAGAACTAATTTTTAGCTATGATATGATAAATCAAAGTGTAACATTTTTGGACTCTTACACGTTTATTTAAAAATAATAATATAGGGTTAAAGGTTATTATTAAAATAGAATAAATATCGTCTATAATGGAAATTACAACATATCTTTCGACAAGTTGCAAGTTGCAACCTTGTGAAAAATCATGATTTCTTAATTACATAGCTTGCAGTTTTTGTGATTGTTTTTATAGCGCCGAATCCGGCGGTAATGACTTCTGAAGTAAGTAATTGTTGGTTAAATAATTGATTAAGGTTTTGTTGTAAATCATAATGGCTCTTAAAGCGTCCAATAAAAGAGTTCAGCGGACACGAATAGAAAAGACGGGGACAGGCGGGCTTATGGCACACACAGACGCCGACTTTTACCTATACCGTACACACACATACACGTAATAATTATAATTATATAAAGTGATGCAGCACTTTCCGACCGAGATGACTCCGAGATAAAAATCTGCGACATTGTCGTTATTTGGAAGTGAATAGTCTCTAAGAAAAGGCGTCGCGCCTCAGAAATAAAAAATCCAAGCTCAGAAACATGGCCGCCGTTAAATAGAGTCATCAATCCTGAACTTCCTGGCCTTTTTTATTTTTATTTTTTGTCCTCCCTCACTCTCCACCTTTCAGACTCTCATAATAGATTTATTATTTTTGCACAATTGCGTCACGTAATTTATGAGCCGGGCTCGGACAGTTTAAAAAAATGCACACACATTTTTACGAGCGCGACAGTGTTCAAACGGATTAACGGTTCCTTACTGGCGTTTTGGGTTAATGTCGGACGAAACGAATAAAAAATATTTCCATAGCTTATGCGATAACTATCATTTCGTATTTTCGTGTTGGCCATTATCAATAAACGTTTCGCGCCCCGGGCTATACTAATCGGGGTACGGAGTTATTATTAGACGTACTGATTTGTTACGTTTTTTTTTCTATGCGATCTGTGTAGTGTGAGATTTTTGTGGAATTAAAATATACGCATTGTGTAACATGTTCGAGGATTAGGCGTGCGTTGAACGTGGAGGATTTTTATGGCGTGGATGATTCATTGTTGCGATTTGTGTCGGTCGGTTGTGGTTTAATGCTACTTGACCGAAGCGGAGTCATTCGGAGGATAATTTTAATATCTTGTTAATTGGATAAGCAAGTGCATGTTTGATTGATGTAATTTTAACGATAATAATGAGGAATTTCATATACATAATTTTAAAAAGCCGGAAATTCATACAAAATATGTTTAACAACAAAGAGATGATTTATATTGTAAAAAAAACAGTAATTACCTGCATGAAATTTTGTAAATATGAAAATTTAAATGACCGAAAAGATTACTTCAGCAGGAAGCAACATATTTTTACATAAAATAGCATTGAGCTTATTATCTCAAATAATGATTCTCAGCCTTAATACATGCAAATTGTATTTAAAAAATATATTTTATCTCGTTTCATTATTTTTAATTATAAGCAGATTAAGAAAACTAAGCTTCATTATATTTTTTTTAGAAAAAAATTAAATAATTGTCACAGTTAAAGACTTTTATGATTATTTATAAAGCATTAAAATATAAAATATTTTAAAACTCTTAATGAAAATAAACATGAGACAAAACAGTATTAGAAAATAGAGAATAATCGATGAATAGATAGTATTATCGTCAAATACAGTTTTATTTTTTACAATGTATTTAGTGAAATGAATGTAATATTATTAAAAGCCTCCTAAATGTACTATTATTAAAAGCGGTGATCATAAAAAAGCATATTTCATAATGTTAGATTTCCATCAAATTTCTCTTGATACAAAAATAACAGAACATATAAATACTATTATTTACAAAAAAGCAAAAAAAAAGATTTATTTGAAGCATTAAATAATTCTCTAAGCGTAGGAATCTTTTATTTTTTACTATTGTATTATTTAAAGCTAGCTAAACCAATATTTTGACGTAAAAAAGTTGAAATATTTACTAAAGTAACTTATGTATGTGTATTCTTAAAAATAAACACACAATTAACGAAATTAAATAAATAAATGGGTATAATTAAAAAAATAAGGAACAATTTCACTGCACTTTTTTCTGACAGCTTATTTTATATTTTTTTCACTATTGAGACGCATAAGTCACGATAATCCTAATTTGAATAAAAATGTAAAGATGACAATAATTTAAATAGGAATATATGAAATACTTGTTTCATAAAACGAATTGGACCAATTAAGTGCAAGCGAGCGGTCATTTTCCGAAGAAAAAATCAGAAGATTTACCTTAAATACAAACAATTCGTTTCATGGAACGAAGCATTTATTTAAATGCAAATATCTCACAAAATATTCTAAGATAATTTTAGGAGGAAAATATATTATGTCTAGTGTATCTGTGGAAAAATGAGACTTTTCAATGACAGTTTTTTATAATTTTTTACCATTGGGATAATCTGATAGGTTACAATATTTTTAAATTAAATAAATATATAAATAATCGAAGATAGCTTTAGTAGGAAAAAATGCGTGCCTAAAGAATCTGTGAAAGAATGAGACTTTGTTATGCTAGTACAATCGGGACGCATTGGGATATTCTGTTACGTCAAGATAATCTTAATTTAAATAATCGAAAATAAGTTAAGGAAAAAAATTGTTATGTCTAATTAAATCTGTAGAAGAATGCGACTTCTTTATGACAGTTATTATATTTTTTTTCACCATCAAGACTAGAGTTCTCAATTATTTGTGGTTTTAAACTATTCGAATATTAAATAAAAAATGTTTATTCATTGTATTCGAATATTCGAATATACTCGTATTTGTATTTTTTTTTTGATATACGAGTGACTTTTGGAAAATATAAAGAATGTCGCTTTTATTGCTTTCTAGGTATACGATTTGCGAGTGTTTGTCCACAAATGGATAATAAATATAAATAAAAAACAATTTTTTAAGACGCATAAGGGACCATGGATTTTGGAGCAGCACTAGTCACTCTGGTATATTGAGAGAAAAATGACTATCTGTGTTACTCACGTATACAAATTGATTTATATTAATTTGAGATAAACGAATATTCGATCAATTATTCAAATATTCGTATAGCTTAAAATCGGGAAAATAATTCAAATAATCGAATATTCGATTGTGAACGTGACGTGTAATCGGGACGCATTGGGATAACCTGTTAGGTCAAGATAGTCTTATTTTAAACAATTATGTAAATAATCAAAGATAACTTTAGAAGGAAAAAATATTTTGTCTAATGAATCTGTTGAAGAGTGAGACTTTTTTCATCATCGCGACGCATTGAGATAACTCGTTAGATTATGATTGTATTAATTTGAATAAACAATCAAAAATAAATTTAGTAGATTTTTTTGTGTATAATGAATCTGAAAGAAACAGATTTTTTTATTTTCCTTAATTACTTCAGGATGAAAAATGTCCCACTTAATGAACACTTAAAATAATTAGTTAGGACACGAATTCATTTACTCTTACTTTAACAAAAATTAACAATTTGTAATGAAAAAAGACCTATTTAATTTATGATTTTTTAAAATGCCTTTACATACAATTAAAGAAAATATATTACAGAATGACAAAAACATCTATTGTTACTGTAAAATTTCAATCATTATCCTCACTACAATTATGTTATAAATTATAAAAATTCAGTTTAAATATCTCAAATCTAGATATTTTAATGTTTGTCAGCAAGTTCTCATCTTGTGATTTTAATTTTTATTTATATACCATTATTTGTTCGTAAAATCTTACACGTACTGTATCATACGCTTATCAAAGATAAAAATTATGATTTTCTTTCACTACCGGTGGGCTTAAAAGTAGTCGGAAGATTTTCGGCGACTGCAAAAGGTTAAAAACTAGACATCGGCGACTGGTTCGGCCGTAAAAATTAATAATAATGCATAAATCTCGCGGCGAATTTTCTGGGAGGCGGATGGAGGGGGCCCAGGTCCGCTCCCGGAGCGCATCCCATAAAAAAGGCCATTAAAGCGACGCAGGGCCCCGCCGGCCCCGGGGCCTCCGCCGGGCCCGACCGAACGAAAGATACCCGGGCCGAGATTACGGGCCGGACATTAAATATGTATTGCACGGGGCATTCCGATCGGAGCGCGCAATACATCAATTGAATGTTAATGTCGCTTAATTCGGGGACGCCATCGCGGCCGTAGAGAGAGGTCTAACGTACGAAAATTTCGCGGCATATAATAAGATGAGTTAGAGTCGAGGCCAGGCCGGCCAATGGCAGAGCGGGGGAGGCGCGAGCGTAATTGGCGGCGCAGGCTCCGCCCGACGACAACTGCAACGTGGCTCGCCGACAGCGACACGCCGGCAATTAGCCGCTTCCGGTGCGACGGCCGAAACGTCAACGGACTGTAGAGGGTGGGCGGGGAAACTCGGGAAATGGCCGCGATCATAGGCTCGGAATTTTCCTTTCTATCGCGCTTGTGTTGGCCAAGAGATAATTTTGATATTCCCATAATAAAAAATCATGTCTTTAATGATGACACGATCGTTATAAATAAACGCAAGTAGTCCAGTGCAACACGTGCACAGGCACAACGTTCGAGACAAAGGTTGTCCTAAAATGGAACTAGAAAAATCATTGCAAATTTAAGTTTTATATTATTTACAAATTTTTCAATTTTTCAATTACCAGAAATAATGGATATATAGATAGCAAAAATTAAAAATATATAGCTCATTAGCCTGAACATCCGAAGAGTTATTCAACATACAAATTTACAGCGATTTTCCACTCAAGTAGACTAGCGTGATAATCTTTGAAGACGTTTTCAGAATTAAAGAACGTTGTTTATTTACAAAAATCCTACCCAGTATTTATTCACGTATGTTAAAAGATATTTTCAAACCCAAAATTCTACTTAATCATTCTGCTTAAAAAAATCTTCTTTACATTTCCCCCCGTGAATTTAATGAAGGTACAATTGTTTTTGAGTAAGGGTTAATAAAACCAATTATTAGCAGAAAAGTCTTATAATAATTGGCTGATCTAAATGAAGTCAGATATTTTCTTCTCAAATATAATTAAATCCCATATGTAATACATATAAATAAACATTAAAACTAGGGTGATTTGGAGTCTTCTGATCAGTGTTAAAAAAATTACAGTGTACTCTCAATTATCTGTGCTTTAAAAAAATAATTTTTAAAAATCAATTTAATTTTTTAGTGCGAATGCACGTCTGTTGTGACATATGAAACAATCGGTGTGATTATTTTAAGATCTTCAAAACCAAATCAGATATTGAAGTAAGGTATTTTTTTAATGTAAAGAATTACCACAGAAAGCAGAATAAATAATAGATAATGCTCTTCTTCATCCAAATGAAAGAATATTAAAAACAAACGACGGGTTTTTTGGTTGCAAAATTTTTATCGCCTAATGTTACAAGTTTAATTCCACCCATTAACAAAGGTGTTATATTAAATATAAAACGGTTTTACCGTGCTTCTGAGGAAAATAATTACTTGATACATTTCTGGAAAAAATGACTACATTGGTTGCTATACATGGTATAGCACAATTTTAGTCAAAAGTAGAGCCAGTAACATTTGTTAGATCGTGGAAAAAGATTCTTCCTAAGATGGAATATATACGTATTGGATTCTTAAGAGACTGAAGCAAATTATTGAAAATGTAAAATGCTTTGAAAATGTCGATCGGTAAAACATTGAGGAGTGATTTGATCGCGATTCTAATGAAAAGGGCTTGCAATGCTTGAATGATGCGGATATCATTTCTATTGTCACTCAAACAGAAGAGGAAGGGAGTGATAGTGAAAATGCTCTTAAAAAAATTGTACTGATATTTAAAAATTATTGATCAAAATCAAACAAGAATCATAGGTTTTCATAATATCAAATAAAAAAATAATAAACTGTATTGTAAATATATTTAAAAATATTTAAAAACCAAATAAAAATAGATAGTTCGGATAATCGAGAGTTTACTGTCAATATAAATGTTTTTACCAAAGTCAGCATTAGATTTGGATTAGGGATCGCAAAGTTTTTAATATATATATGAGCGCACATGTAATATTCATACAGAACATTAAAACTACAACTCACATCGATTATTTACAATATACATACATACTGTACATATATTATGTTGCTCCATGAATATTTCTAACAATTGTTAGTGAAAATAATTAATTAGTTATGATTGATTGATTATCAGTCAGTTTTAAATGGTTGGATTGTAATATAATTTAAGATATAAAAGATGGAACAATCAATTTTCTTAAATGAAAGTTCGAAAAGTCTGATGTATGTAAATGATTTTGTTTATTTATTTATAAAAAATATTTTTATATAATTGTTATATCGTATTACAAAAAAAAATAATGAGTGAAATAAATCGCAATAATTTCGTAAAATAATATAGTGCTGAAAATATTTGTAGCAATTTGTATAAAAAAAATACATACTTATAAAATATATAATTTTGACCCAAATCTCAGCTTTAAATTTATAAATTATGACCAAAAACTCAGCTTTTAATAAATAAGTTAAGCAGAATGTTGATTAAAATATCAAAAAAAATTGCAAAAGATTTTCACATTCTGCAGGAAAAAATTAAAAATAAAATCAATTTCATTTAAAAATATCAAAAACTGATTTAAAATCAGTGTGTATTATTTTAAACTTTATGATAGTAGAGCTATCTTATCTCTTTAGCAAAATATTGTTTTTAAAGAAATAGTTAGGTACAACTGGGTATTGATTTTTAATTTATAATTTGAAAAAGCATATTGAATTTTTTAGATATGTAATATATTTTATAACATCTTTTGAAAGAATTTTTATTTTGAGGTATTATTATATTTTGTATTTCACAAGTATACTTCAGACAATGACTTTAAAAATTACAACTAACATATCTTTTATTATTTTTTAAGTAAAATTTGTGTCTCTGATACATATATACTAGTGTATGAGTAAGTATTATATAAATTAAACTAAAACGTTAGTTTTTTTATGACTTCAGTAGTATATTATTTTTGCTTATTTATTAAATTTGACTAATATACTTAGGTCCATGTGCTATAGATTTAATAAATAAAATTTAGGTTCGTTACGTAATAATAACTTATCATTTATGTTGATAAGTTAAAGAAAAAGCTTGTATGTATGTACACTGAGTAAATCATTGGTATGAAAAATATATTATATATTATATAATATAAAATATTTCTATTAAAAATAATATTAGAATATATTTTACAGCTAAAATAATGGATGACTTAAATATTGTGAAATAAAACTATCAGGTTTTGTGATTTCTTTTTGTTTATAAATTAGGTTTGTAATATTTGTCAACCTTATTTTAAAAGAAACCAATAAAATAAAGTTTTATTTTAGGCATTAAATAATTAATTATATATGTATAAGCGATTTTCAAAATTTTCAAGGAAAAAGAGGAAATATATTTTCATGTATCACTTTTACTGTTTTCTATATTATCAGTTTACATTTAAGCAAAAGAAATCTTAACGATATTATACTTAGTTTACTTTAGAGTTTTTTCTATTATAAAACAATATTAAATAAACACAAAAAATGAAAGAACTTTAGCATACATCATAAAAGCTCTGTCGTTAATTATTGCCACAATAAAAGCAATGAAGCAATGCTTTATTTGTACCAGTAAATAATTTACTATATATCAGCGATTTTAAATTTGTAATAGAGAAATATAAGATATTCATGGTTATTTTTTTGTTAATTACTGTAATATTTATTAACTTTCTGGCAAGAAACTCCTTTTTTCGATTAATAAATAATTCTGTCAAGAAAAAGCTTTTTTCGATAAATAAATAATTCGGAAAATATATGCAATTTTAAATTTTTACAAAGAAAAACAGGATATATACTGTCATATAACGCTTTTTTGGTTTTTGTAGTATTATCAGTTAAAATTTAAGCAAACCACTCTTAACGATATTATTAATAAATCTCAGTTTTCTTTATAGCTTCCGATGAAGCAACATTTATTAAATAAAAATACAAGAAAATAAAACCTCTTGAATATACTTATATTAATGCAAAAAAAACTATTAGGGATAGCTTAATTTGTAGTTAAATAAATATCGAAACATAGGAAAACAAGGACTTCAATAATGCTTTCTTAAAACACATATTTCTGTATTATCATCAGTTAACAAAGGATCTCAGAAATAAATTTCACAGGAAAGAAGTCCTATAAACTATTTAAAATTATAACTTATAGTGTAATTCTAATAAAATAATCTACGTGCTCAGTTTATAACCTGAATGGGAATAAAGGTTGAAGTTAAAAAAGCGTCGTATATATTTTAGCATATAAATATAACCTAATTTAACACCTTCATAAGAACGTTTAAAACTTAAAAATTTAATATTATATTATATATTTTATTTAAGTAGATATTTTTTATGAATATGTATTAAATACTAAATTAAGAGTTTTCAGATAATACTTTGTTACACTGAAAGCAATGACGTATTTTATTTTACCTTAGCGACTACCGTTTTCTTGTCTATAAGAACGCTCATATATTGTAGGCAAACAAATGCGTTTTATGATTGTGTTAGTTGCTTTTATTACGATTTACGACTGACCTTATTCACGAGTAATAGTATCAAACATAATTCAACGAAGTGGTAAAAGGTTGAGTGAAGAATGCAAATGCGTATCTTCCACAGCCAGTGTGATTTTTACATAAAATGTATTACGTTCACATTCAAAAGTGTAAACATTGAAATATATTGCTCAATTAAAATGTTCAACAAGTTTAATGTGTGTTTTATTACGACACATACCGACGCGTTCTTATTAATGAAATAAATTGAATTAACATTGCGACCAGGCTCACACGTCTCGAGGAAGCAGCTGCTTTGATTTCGCGATAATCAAGGAAAATTCTCGATGCGAGCAAAAGATGGCGGCAAATTTATTATGCGTCGGTTATTATCCTTGCTTAGCACATTACACATCGATAACAATCGCGTTTAATTTACACCGAGTTGCCGGTTAAATTATTATTCTATGTGCTCGCCGAGTAAAAAACCTAATCGGGAGATAAATCTGTAAGAAATGACAAGAGGTGAATAAATGGTCTGCTGACGTCCATAAAGAAAAACGAACATTAAAATTAACATCAGAAATTATGGTAATGAACCGTTGACTCGGTCAAACATACTATAACCATCTCGTGTTATAAATATATATTATTTTCGGACTACGCGATCATTATTGGTTTTGCGAGATAAGTCCGACGTTATAAATTACCGGTCGGTGTGGGATAGTCAGATTTTAAAACGGCTATTATTGTGCATTATCAAATGAATTATGTAAGATGATTTGCGATATAAATACACTCATAGTCGACTTATGAAACGATACGGTCAACATCTTGGGAGGTTACGCAAAATGGCACGTTGATTGATTGAATTCAGATAAACGTGTCCTTCCGAGTATCTATAAATTAATTAAAAATGGCGATCGACGCTGAATGGCGATAGTAAAAACATCACTATATCATTATTTATAGTTGAGGAGTTTAGTGAAATAATGTAAATGTCAAATGTAAAGATAGCCATGTGGGTTTTTAATAAGTGTATATTTTTTGCGATTAGTGAGTACATAAATAGTAAGATCTGTTTAAAGAATTAAAACAAGCATAGAATCAATATGTACGGAGGTAAGTGAATCTAGAATCTATGCCGTTGAATCATCGGCTTTCTCGTGGAAGTAATAAAAATACTATCACGTGTATTCTTAGAAGTGAAACGTTACTATTCGCATTGTGATGTGGAGAGTTACGATAAATTAAGTAGTTAAACAAAGTGTATTTCAAAAAAAAAATTTTTACTGGTAAATTAAAAATAATTATTAATTTAATAATATCAAATATATTAGTTTAAGAATATCACACAATTAAGTAATAAAAAATTGATCTAATGTAGGTTTTATTAATATTTTTTGATTTAAGATCTAGCTAGTCGATTTATTGCCTTGCTAAAAAATCGTATCTTTTCAGAGTTTTTCGTTATATATTTTATGCATGGCTAAATCTAGTTTTAAGTGAACAATTAATACAATTACTTTATCAATTTAAAAATGGTGTTTTTGAAGTATTGATTTTCATATAGAATAATAAAATAAAATATAGCATCATGTCTTTAAAACAACATAAAAAATATCTGTATAGAAATTCAACCTGTCTTCTTTTGCAGACTTTTCGATCGCAAACTTCAGTCTCGTCGATATAGATTTAACGCTGTTATTTCCAGCCGAGTGAAATATATTATAATAGCGTTTAGATTGTTGAAAAATAAAAATGATAAAGGTACGCATACATAAAAAATGTTATATGGCCTCTCGTGTGATCGCCGGATAATTCATAGCCGTTTAACGTAATCGCTCGAATTTTCGTAGGCAGATGTTTCGCTCGCCGTCGAGGTCGTTAATGGTCGAATTAGAATGATCAAAACGTGGTATCCACGGTATCCAAACCCCGTTAGCGATATTCTCTGGTACGTACTTGCATTAACAAAAACGCCGAGGCACTCTTCTTGCGAATCGCGATGCAAATTGCTCCGGGCTCAACGTCGGCTCGGAACAAGCTTGCCAAAAATTCGTTTGCGACTAATATTGCGCGAATTTGCAGACAGAATTCGTCGAACACGCAATTTATTTGGACAATTAAAAATGACAATGGAGCAGTAATTTGATTCCTGGATTGGTACAATGAAAAGAAACAGTTTATGTAGCACGAAAAATGTCCGATATTTATTTTCTAAAAAGGGTTTAAAAGTGCTTCATACATATTCTCCAAAAGAGTCATCATAAACAATGCATATTCTTAGAGTGCAGGGTATTTATCATTATGTAGTTAAAAACGTATTAAAGCCTTATACAGACACTTTAATAAATAATTAAAAAAATCACATATTTGATTAAAAGAGTTGCCAATATAGCAAAATAGAATTGCTGTTTTCTGAAATTTTAAAATCTACTCTCTAAATCATGTGATAAAATATCAATTAAAGCATCATATTTTTTTTGTTTGCGTACCTTTGTTAAGATAGCATGAGTGATTTAAACCATTCAAATATTATCACCATATACAGTTTTTCCTAATTTTTAGTAAATTTTATTACTTGATAGTTATTGATAATATTTACTTCTATGTAAATTGTGTGACTACTATTGTCAACTTAACAGGAAAGACAAAAAATGATTGTTTTAGTTAAATTCACTGAGTAAACTTATTATTGAAATTTTCTAGCTGCATCTGATTATGTTTTATCTCATATTATTTTCACAAAACAGTAGCAGTTCATGGAAATATCACATTTATTTTAGTGACATATGACTTTTTTTATAATTACGCGATTTTAAGAGATGTGAGATTTTTCTAACATGAGTCAATAACAATATTAAATAATTGATTTAACATAACTCCAGTAGCGTCAATTCGAGAAGCCGTATATGCTGACTGACAACATATTAATTAAAAAGCAAGAAAAGCGAATCAATCATGTAAAGAATATATTTTATAATTTTTCAATAATCTTGTCCACACGTACATACACACACATACACATCATAAAAAATCAGTATTCATAAAATAATTATTTTGTCATTAAAATTCAACGTCGACGGTAGATGGTAATCTGCAAATTATTTTTATTGAAGCATATGCAACGTGTGCATACGGGCAATTTAGCTCACATTCGCCTCGGAGCTTTTCAAAGCGATTTTCATGTTTCGGCGTTTAAATTCACATTAACGTGACAGAAGGTATAGTGCGTTGTTAGTATTATTAGATGTACTAAAACGAATATTTCATTGTTACCGTTAAAAATTAAAATTAGTGCGAATCCGGCGAGATGGGCATCAAAGCTCGCAACAAAACTCTCTCACCACGCTCAATTCAAAAAGCTTCACCCGTGGTGAATATGGGCAGTAAATTTAATATTTTGCCGCAAGAGAATGCTCAACCGTGACATTAAACACTGCAGTCGTAAGGCACGCACCAATCACCGAACTACATTCAAAGATCGAGCGAAAATTCATATTTGTCACGTTTCAGCGTAACTAATAGAGTTTAAACGCACTGTGTTTAATTGTATGCAACGTACAAGACGTGCCAAATTTGATACAATAGGTAGTATTATTTTTAATTTGTTAATGTTTGATTTATGGGATTCTTACAAATGTAAAATTAAAAGCTTACTACGAAAAATGAAACATTTTGAATACACCGTATTTATTATTCTTCTTAATGTATTGATTGTTTTACAACTACCCATTATTATTATTTTACAACCAAAATACTATAATAGAAAGCTAGTTTGAAATTTCCCCTCCTCCTATAGAATTGAAGAATAAGCTTAGCTTAAGACATATTTTGCAGAATCAATAAATTATTGTGACAAAAATTCATGCATTTAATTGAAAATGAAATCGTATAAACTTATATTTATTTAAATCAGTGATAGATGTATAACACTGAAAAAATATTTTTCAATAAGTAGTCTTCGATATTCATAGATACTATTGATGTTTGAAAGCATTTCTAATGTTACTGCGTAAAATAGTTATATGTGGTACGGTAAATCAATTTTCTCTCGAAATTTATATATGGTTCAGACTTCTTGATTTCAATAGAGTTTTCGAGAAAGATAATTCTCGAAAACATCGGACATATATATGAATGACGCAACATGAAAATGGTTGTATTCTACAAAACTGTTGAAAGATATTTAATATATTTTATATCTGCAAATTTGCTTTATTATATTTGAGAGTATTTTACTTTTTATAAAAATATATACTGTTAATCGGGGTTCAAGTATTTTTTATTTGTTGAAAAAAAATATAATTTTCCAATGAAGTAAAGAAAAAAAAAATGAAACACTTACCGGTATCCATGGCCACGAGCGTGAGCGTGTATTCTGGTTGAGTCTCGCGATCCAGCGCCCGAAGCAGCGAAATTTCTCCGGTGGACGCATTAATTCTGAACAAATCGGCATCTCCTTCCTTGATGAAGTATCTCACTTGGTTATTGAACGGTGGTGTATCAGCGTCGTACGCCTGGACCGTAATCACATACCCGCCGTTCGGCGGTATCACGTTCTCCATGACGTAAGCCAAGTACGGCGAGTCCAAGAAGGTGGGTGGGTTGTCGTTGATGTCTGCGACGATGATCGAAAGCTCGGCCATGTCAGAAGCTCCCGCCCCATCCTCAGCCTTCACTTTCACCAAATATCTAGACTTCCGTTCGTAGTTGAGGTTTTTGGCCACGCGCACTACGCCGCCGTCCTCGCTGATGCTGAAGTCGCGATTATCGTCGCCAGAAGCTATCGAATAACGGACCCGACCGTTACTGCCTTCGTCTATATCGGTAGCTGAAACCTACGTACATACACCACAATCGTTACATTCCAAACTCGATATTTATGTCCAACATTAAGATAATAAAGTACCTGTAACACGCTGGCCCCGATGCTGGCGTTTTCCGCCACCGACGCGCTATACTGCTTCGGATCAAACACCGGACTGTTATCGTTCTCATCTAAGATGTGCACCAAAAGACGAGCATGTGTGGCTCTCGGAGGATCGCCTCTATCTTTGGCAGTTATTTCCAAAGAATACAAGGCTTTGACTTCGCGATCCAAGCGTCCAGATACCCTCAACAAACCATCAGCAGCTCCAAGGGAAAACACCGATCCGACGCCATTATCTTGGTTCAGCGAATATTCGATGTATCCGTTTCTTCCTTCGTCTTTATCAATAGCTTTAACAGCCATCACTACAGTATTCAATCCTATATTTTCAGAGACAGACGTCACGTTTGAAGTCACAAACTCGGGTGACATATCGTTCACGTCCTTTAGCACGATCGTAACCTGTAAATAATATAAAATTTACATATAGATGATTGTTAACTATTCGATTTATTATCTGGGTGTTTCTGATTGAGTCTTCTCGGCGGTCGGTCCCATAACGAACCTTCGCCGAGTCAATGGCAGTGTTTGTAGAGGCCTCGCGCATTGTGTAAGACTACTTCTTTAAAACCACTCGGCTCCCTATGGCTGTCACTGTCGAGTGTTCTTTCTTCAGCCGGGAATCGAACAAACAAAACGCTTTGAAATTATGACTACACTCCTCACGGAATGTTGTCAAGTGTTTGTATAGCGCGTGAAATGTGACAAGTTAGTTTGTGGGCCGCTCTCTCGCCCGTTCTTATTGAAAAATAAATTTATAGAGAGACTATAATATTTAATTAAATAAAAAATCATATTTATTTTCACACTACTGGCTTAATAATAATTGCACACGTTTTTAATATATTGAACGCACATGTCTTTTAATGAACTCACAATAGCGGTTTTTACATCATGTCTAATCTCGCTAACAAGCAATGGATTCGTAAGGATATAAAATGGAAAAGTAATCTTTCGCAATGTCATCATTTCACGGCGCATTAATAACGAATCGATTGTTGTATGAAGAATCAATTTATAAAAATATCGACCCGTCTTCGGCGGGTCGCTCAATAATGAAGTATATTGTACGTAAAATGTCGAGTGGCATTTTTTGTACGAAACCAATCCACACTCGAGACATGAACTTTATGAAGAGTGACGGACTCCGACGAAAAAGAAACATCCATAAAAAAATAGAGGCTTTGCACAAACACTCGAACGAATCCAAAGTAAATAGTAGTGGAGTTGAGAAAAAATACATCGGGTTGCGCGTTTACGTGCGTCGATGTCTCTCGAGACTAAAACAACACTTTAGGGCTTCCGATGGAAAATTTATAACGGAATAGGGTCATATTGTCATAATGTGTTATTTTACTTGTACTGTTGAAGATAAACTAGCTGATGGCGGCTGTGCTTGATCCGAAGCTGTGACAACCAAGTTGTAAAGACTCTTGGATTCCCTGTCCAACAAGCGTCTAGTCATCACCGTTCCGTTTTGTGCAATTTCAAAATCGTGATCGTCGTCTCCAGATGTTATGCTGTATACAATTCTGCCATTATCGCCTGAAAGTAGTTTAAATTGAGTATTGAAATAACACAATAAATTGCAATAAAGATAGGATAATTTGATTTTAATAAATAATAATAAAATCTTTAAGGTAATCTATATCACACTTGTATATTAATCGTTGTTTTTATAGCAGATCAAATTATTATTAAAAAAGCATTTTAGCAAATTAAAATAGAAACACGAAAATGTAATATATTCGCAAGATCTTATGATTGATGGCATAACTAAAATCGACGTATGATTTATCATAATAGTAAAAAATTAGTATACAGTTATTAAACATATTATTCAGTTACCTGAGTCTAAATCAGTGGCGCTGACTGTCACAACTGAAGTGGCTATGGAGACATTTTCGAAAATTTCATTCGAATAACTCATGGGGTCGAACACGGGCGCATTGTCGTTGAGGTCGAGCACGTTGCAATAAACTGTCAGTGTGCTCGATAGAGCTGGATGCCCGCTGTCTTGGGCTTGCACCACCAGTATATAATGTTGTACCTGTAAACGAAAATGATTTATTTTAATTATTATATACTCTAAATGCCACTGAAGGGTAAATAAGACGTACTGCTGAGGTATTCTCACGAAAACGTGAATTCCATTTCGGTTTAACCGTTCGACTCAATTAATAAAGAGCGTCTAGCTTATTTTTTTGCGTTTGGCGCTCTTGAGCGAATAAAAAAACTTAAGCGAAAAAAAAATTACAGCACAAAAAAGTCAGTCAATGGAAGAGGACCTATGTTACAACTTTTTGAATTTAATGATGGTTGAACTCTTGAACCCGCGGCGCTCAACATCGCCGAGTTATGCGGCGTGCTGATTTATTTGGGTTAAATCAAATCGGCCGCGCATAATTTGAGCTTTGACAAGTCGTTAAAAAAGGACGCCAGAGATTTTCATAAGAATATAGCTCAAATCATATCGATTTCATATTTATCAATAAAAATAAATTGCGGATATTATTATTTGATTTAATCCTAATTTTAATATATTTTTAATCTTGTCTATGAAGTATGGAATAGTGCATGAGCTTTGATTATCGTAAATATTAAAGTTTTGTGTCAAAAAAGCTGGGATTATACTGATGTGTTTAAATAGTTAAAACGTTTCAATGATAAACCAGAATATCGCAAAATTACCTGCTTAGCTTAAACAGCAGTAAGGAGACAATACAATTTTTTTATATGAAATCAATATTTAGGAAAAAAGGTGAGATAGTTATTTTGCACATATTGTAATTCATTTATTATTGTACATTGGTTGAGATCTGAAGTAAAAATTGTTATATAAAAAAATATAGCAACCGAATTATTTGCAGTTTTTCGGCTATTGTTGGTTGCTACCAAAAAATATTCTTTAATGATGAAAATATAAAGCTCGAAATAATTATTTGGAGATTATTACATAAATTATAAAATAAGTACAGAAAAAGAGATGACTAAATGAGAATCTCATAACCTTTACAAATTCACTTATCATACAAAAATCCAGTGTATTAAAAAATCAATTAGCTTATTAGTTTCCGAAAAAATTGTCAACCTGTGCTCCAAATCACCCTTCTTACTAAATAAGTTAAGGATTATTAAAAATAATTTACCTTTAAAAGTGTGAAATTACACGTTTTATCAAATTACATATTAATTTATAAGCGAATTTATAAAAATAGGAATTTATTATAGACATAGAGAATTAACTGTTGATGTAATATAAATAATCTAATATAAATTATAAAATATATATACAAAAAAAAAATCGTGCCATTCAATTATAGGAAACCACAAATCACATTATAAATAATTTAGGTTATGTTACAGTCATTAATAATTTAGCATTTTTTTGTTGTTGAATACATAGTTTCTCTATGATCTGAAGTAGATCATTATAATACAAATTTCAAAACCTAATATGTATAGTTCGATTTTATTTAATCATCACGATATTTATCTGTGGAATTAGGAAAATCTAAGTAAACCTTATCTGTGATAATCAATAAAAATTATAATTATAAATTAATTACTAATTCCGATTTTCCAGACACAATAACAATTATTATTGGATTCGAAACCATGCCTTTTAGGTCAATAGTAAGCGACACATATCACTCGTATATTCTGCTCGTTAATAAATTAATAAGCAGCTTATTGTGTATTTAATTTGCATGAATAAAAATAACAATATTAAAAAAAAAATATTTGGGTTCTAGTTTTAGACATATTAATTACCTGACTAAAAATAAAATGAATTATGTTGCACCTAAATTGGCTAAAAAAATTCCAAATAAGAACTAAAATAATAAAATTATATAAATCACGTGAATATGATTTATTTTGTGCAATTTTATTATAGTGAAATAATAATTTTGCAACAATTTCAAAACATTTTCTTTAAATTTGTAAAGAAAATATATGCTATGTATTATAAGACATATTGTAAAACGACGTCAACGTAACGAATTGCTTAATGTTTTTGGAATCACTGACTTATGCCATACACGCATTCTTTTATGCATGTCTGATTTTAAAATCGTAAAAACACTGCGTTTGGGATTTCGTTCATCATTTTGGATGCAAATAAATAACCATATAGTATGAATAAAAGTGAATTTTTTATCACTTGACAAGCAAACACAATGTCTGCGATGTCTTCCTGCGGGAGGAGAGGGTCCATCATCTCGAGGATAAGTTTCTGGAGAGAGAGACGCGCGTCGGACGGCATTCCACCGCGGACTTACAAGATTTCCGACACTCATTTGCGGAGGCCTGTGCCGCCGCGGAATTATTACAATTCGAGCTTACCATATAAAAGGGCACGTCGGAATTTCGCCAATGACAAAATCCCTCATTCTTATGTGATACAGGGAATATGGCGTCGGCGATGGGTAAAAAAAGAGGATACAGCGGCCGCCTTTGTGCGGCATTGCTCCGGGTCTCGAATGCGCCCCGCCGGCACCGGTCCTCGCTCGAAAAAAAGCTTTTGAAAGCTCGGGATAACCGAGGCGAGCTCGGGAGGGATCAGTGGGGTCGATACCTCGGCGGTATACCTCATAGTGGCGGATTTTGTCCGGTGACATTCGGAATATTTCGCGTAAAATACCGGGCGTCGGCGTCGGGAAAAAAGCGCCACGAGCTTTCGGCGCACGCGAAAAAAGCTCACCCGGTCAAAAACAATGAGTCGTTTAGAGCTTTGTATTTGGACGTGATCGACGATGTTTTTCTTCGTATTTAAACAAGTTTAAAAAAAATTAGCACATTGTTGGGCTACTTTTAAACGCACCACATGCCGTGTGTTATGAAGAAATATTGGTCGCTCAAAAAAGTATATTGAGAAAATACATCAAAATAAAAATACATTTAAATCAACTACTTGACAATTAAATTTTAGTTTAGTGGAAATAATAAAGTTTATCTCTACTAAGCAGAATCCTCTAATTGCAACAATAATTGTTACAAATATATTATATCAGAGAGATACGATTTTCATAAACCAATTAAATATTAATATGATTTTTATATGTACCTCCAGTGAATTTTTAAGTTACATTTCTTAAGAAAATATTTTTCTTATTTTCTAACAGGACCGCAAAGAATAAGTATATATACATTATAAATGTAAGATTTTTACAGAATATGTATAAGAATATTCCGAGAAAAATGATTTGCATCCAAAAGTGAGTTCCAAGGTAAATTTACTAAAATCTATAACGTAAATCAACCATTAATAAATCGTACCAAACCTTACAAAATAAAAGTAAATCTAAATATTTTATGCATATAATATAAATAATAAATAATGGTTTTATTTTAGATAGGTTACGCGAAAATTAAACCAAACACTAGCTTACTTTAACGATGAATTTAATTTATATGAATAATTTTATTTTAGTAATTTAAATTAACAAATAAAAATTAAAAGAATCTCTATAAATGTAAAAGGTATGTATGTAAAGTGCTGTTAAAGATTATTTTTATTACTAACTCTTCAAATCGTAGACGATGCAACTCAGACGTTGGTACACGCCTTATCCTTATTCTTCATCTTTATAATCGTATGTTGACCGTCCGTCCTTTTTTACTCTTCGAAAAGCGATTGGACGTCGATAAAAAATATTACGAGCAAACAACGAGATTGTACAAAGGCACTTCTGTTTTTTTTTCCAGCATTTTTTTTGGTCGAGTGTCAAATGAAGTTGTAAACGAAAATGTCTACCATTAGTGACATCTCTTATCTGTCCGTGAACATCATGCACACACTCACATGCGATCGGTTACGAGTTACCAAATAACTACCGCAAAGGAATATGACGGATACGATTAAATCGATACGAGGCCCGAGAGCGTACGTAGATCAATCGTAGATCATTTCAGATGGACTTTTTAACTAACAGAACTTATGATAATTTGTCTCGGATGGACGAATCGACATATCAATATTGCGTCGGCGATCATTGGAAGATCAAACGTTAATATTTGTTGCCAATTAAACGGTATTTATCAGAGATGATGTCTAAGCGCCGTCTGTCAAGCTGAAGTATTTTTTAACACGCTGACTAGACGTTATGCAATATTTTTTTTTACTATGAAACCACAAAAAATATTTCTGTTTTATGACTGCGTAAAGGGATTCTTAGTATATTTATATTGCCAGATTATTATGAGATTGTTTTCGTTACTGTCGCTTAAACAGAGCGTTGCTTGCGTGCGGTTTTGAGTCGTAAATCGAATAACAATAGGATTGTCGCGTAATTATGTGGTTGCTCAAAAATAGCGTTTCTTCGAGGTGTTTTTTTTTATAAAAATATTTTTGAAAGGGTGGTCCTTCGGTGGTGGAGATCGATGGAATTAATGCATCGGCAACTGCCACTTGGCGCGCGTATAAAAAATAAACCGCCCTGAGGGTCCTATTATATTTGCATCAGATTAAAAAGGTTCATCCGACACAAGAAAATACGTTTTTTTCGGCATGGAAATCGCGAAAAAATTAAAGCATGAACGATAATAAAAATGATTAATATGGTATATGCAACGCGCGTGTGTGTTAATGCGCATAAATTCCAGCAGGGGATCGTAAGATTTTATTGAAAGTAGCTGACAATATTGGCTGAATATATTGAAAATATTTCATATTTTATGTGATGCCTTGTATTCTTTTTTATTGTATAAATTGAACGTTGGTTTACGTAAATATAATTGAGGTTTTATAGATAGTCAAGTTATTGCTCTTTTAGATTTTTATGTGTTAAAATTCAATTATACATATAATATTTTTATCAAATTATCAAAATATTATACCATCTGCTATCAATTAAGCGTGAAAAATATATTTATTTATTGATAATTTTAGTAATATGTTTCAAATCATTTTAAGAAACGAATTATGTGAAGCGATTTCCCCGTTTACTTTGGATATACTGATATTATATGTGGGGTAGTATTTTTAGGTATATACAATACATAAATGCAGGATTTAATGAGAGGGAGCTGCCCAAGGTAAATTATTAGGTTAAAAAAAATTAGGTCCCATATGAAATTCGATTAAAATTATTTTAACAATCTTACGAAAATTCTTTTAAATATGAAGATAATTATGTTTTATGGAAAAGTTTAGATTAAATAAAATTAATGACCAAAGATAACATTAGAAAAAGTTGCTGAAGAATTATATTGATATAATATTTTTTCTATATAAAAGAGGGCTAGCGTTTTCTGGATGGGACAAGGCTTACGATAAAGGAGCCAATATGGTAGAAAAATTTAATGGTGTGCTAACAATTGTACATTTTATGGTTATGGAAAGCATACTTTAAGTCTTGTCAATAAAAAGAAATAACTTTATATGGTACTGTCTAACATTTTTTTAATTTCTTAAGTGGAAATCAAAAATGATAGGAGATTTTAAAACAACATTTAGCACTTTAACATTTCAAAAACAAGATGGTCAGCATGGCTAGAGGCAGTAAAAATAGTGGCACTAAATTTTAAATAGGCTATGCTTTGAATAAAATCCATTTAAGAAACCTTCTCGTTTATGCACACACATAAATTCTTGCTTTTGAAAAATATTTGTCAAAAATTGAATGTGTTTTTGTGTCACATCAAACTAATCTCATTATTAAATATCATAAATCAACATTGGATGTATTGATATTGAGAACTCAATTAAATATGTAGAAAGCATGTAAGTCAGTTTTTGACAGTAGAGTTGCGCGTCGATTTCAATAAATTAAATTAATTGTTTTTCTTAGGGTTTTATGGAGATTGAATGAAGTGGATCAAGAAAATATAGTTTTTAACTCTTAATTATGGATAAGGAAATATGTTTAAATTAAGAAATAAGTAATACTCCTGAAGACTATTTACAAATCAATTTTAAAATTAAGCACGAAACCGCAGACCCAACATCAGATTTCATTAAAAATACAAATATTGTAAAAAAATAATTCCAGATCCTAAGTAAAAAATATGATATTTAAGAAAAGCTGCATTATTAAATTAGGTATTAGGTGTATAAAAGAGCATAAGTAAATTAAAGTTTTATGTATTTAAACTGAAGTAAATTAAGTATAATTTATTGCATAAAAACTATAAATCTATGTAAGCGATACTCTTCGTTTGTGTAATGTTGAATATATTTTTTTAACATGATCAAATCCGAGTCATTCATCAAAAGCTTTCCCACGACACGTAGAGAAATTTATTTAACACAGGGGGGATATCTCGTGGCGAATAATCGTCGCGATCACGAATAATATTTCAAAATCAACATAAAAATAAATAAACAATGCTGCGGATTATTTTCATATCTCCACACATGTGCACCGTCACATAACTCATGCGGTTAACGGGCGAAGGAAACGTGTTTTTCGATACGTTTAAATTTTGTAACGTCTGGGAAAAATCCGTTAGAGGGAACCATTTAAATTGTCCAAATAAATTATAGTGGATCGCACGAACGCTCTTGTATATGTGTTTTAATATATGTACATACATATGTATGGATATATGTGAGTAATACACGCGTGTATGCAAAGCTAAATACACGCATATGAGTTATTCCCGTGATCACTTTTATTATAATTATCACAACAGAAAACAAACTTTTAATTTTACATACCTTATGTTTAACATCTCAGGAGATAATTGAACAATCATGAGCGAAAAATAAATCTTTCACTCTTTAAAGACTCGTAAGATATCCTTACGGCTTTTTTTATTATGTAATGCTTTCATCGGCAGAGATATTATTTAATTATATATATTTATAATATTAATTAAAATATATAAATAAGCTACCCAAAATAAATATAAAAATTTTAATATAAAAAAATGAGCAACCGCAATGTCGATAATTACTTGTATAATTATAGAACATCATATAATAATTGTTAATAATTAAAAGGGAGTATTTGATAACATGGTGAATTTAAAATAGTGAGACACGTGCTTCATAACAAAGCTAAACATCGTGAAAGATTTTTCGCAGACGTCGTTTACGTGCTAAGAGAACATTAATTTGCACTCAAAAGTGATTCCGAGAGTTTCCCCAGCAAAATTTTCTTATCGAGATTAATTATTCTGATGGGATTTAAATCGGGAAAATTATGTAACATGCTATTTTCCGACATTAAATGGTAGTTGGTTGACGGAAGCCCCTATTCACAGAGAGTACAGAAAAAAAGTCCGCAACAGAAGAAATGCGTCTAAATATGTTAATATAATTGGCTTACAAAAGAAAACTGAAATTTGTATCTGCCGTATTTATGTCAGATTACGTTACTAAAATTTTCAATTACGTAATTTACTATTTATATTATCACTAATACGGAATCAGATTCTGCTTCAGGTAAAAGTAATCAGGATATTTAATTCCAATGAACAGAAATAATGTTATCCAAAAATATCAAACAAATATTAACAATTTTATTTGACATTTAACCATAACATTGTTTAAAAAATCACATTAAATAATATTGTATACGTACTAACCGTTCGTATATTAATTGCATTCCGACTCAGGCATTGCGGTAATATATTATGCGTTTTAAAAAAATGGCGTTTATCGCCCGAGACACGGCATAAATTACGCGAGCTTCTCGCCGACAAAACCGAGACAAGGGCTTACACTCGCTTTCGTTCTGTCGATAAACGTGTCATCATCTGCGATAGAAACATCATCGCACGTTTATTATCATTTTTATATGCACCATTTCGCTTTCGGGTGTCGTGAAACATCTTCATGTATATATATATATAAATATATTTAATATTTTTTTAGAAATCTCGGGATTCATTGTGATTTTTGCTTACTTGTATTCAATATTTCGGCCGTGATTTTCCCGCCATGATCACGAATTATTCGAAATATAGAATACAAGTAAGCAAAAATCGCGATAAATCCCGAGATTTCAAAAATAATTATACTCGCGAAAATCTAAAAATCCATATATATATATATATATATATATATATATATATATATATATATATATATATATATATATATATATATATATATATATATATATATATATATATATATATATAAATAAAAATATATATATATAACATAAGGACCGTGAATCCACAGATAGCAAGGGGCATAATTCATCGGCTGTAGCCAAACGAATGCCAATTTAAAAGTTTGACATGGCGTTTGACGAATTGGCGCGTCGTAAAATGTGCTCGTCGAATCGAAGTAAATATAAGGATTAAATCGATAAATCTTGCATAGGAATATCTTTATTATCTACCTTATAAGATATAAGAGATATACTGGGGGAATTAAATGCATTTATGTTTGTAAGTTAGATCTATAATATAAATAAAATATATTAAAAAAAGCACGACTAGTGAAGAAATTTTGTACAGAAGTGTTACTTCGTAAAACCAATTGCCGAAAGTAATTAAATTTAATTTGTACTGCATTAGCAAACGCATTTTCTTAAATTTTCTATTAAAGGTATGAAAAATTTGAGACACAAATCAATGACTCGTATCGAAATTTTTATAATAATTTATATTTATGCACTTAAAACCTCCTAAAATAATCGCAAAAAAGTACATAAGAATCTGAATAAAAACATATATGAGTGTTGTTATGGTCATATATAGTTTTTTTATGGTCATATAAAAATTTTCAAATAATAAAAACAGAACAAATAGAATATAAAGTCTTTAATGAAAAATGGAAAACATACACACAATGTAGAAATATGGCAGTCAAAGTATTAAGAATGGCTAAAAAGAAATGGTATGAAAAATTGATAGATAAAATACAAAATGATCCAAATAAGATGTGGAAATCAACAAAACAATTAATTAATCCAACTCAAAAAAACGACATAATAAAAATGGAAATTAATGGAAATATATATCAAGATCCTTATATAATGGCAGAAAAAATGAATACATATTACATTGAGAGTATAGAAGAAATTGTGAATTCAATACCTAGGCTTAGTAATTTAGTACAATATAATAATAAAGCAATAATTGTAAAATTTAGTAAATTTAAATCAGTATCATTAGATGAAATTCATAACATAATATGTAAATTTAAAAAAGGAACTAGTACTCATGAACTAGATATAAATATAATTAAAGAAACTTGGGAAATAATAGGAACTAAATTAAATTATTTAATAAATAAAGCACTCTCCTTAGGAGAAATGCCTGAAAATTTAAAGATTGCTACTATTGTACCTATACCTAAAATAAAAAATAGTAAAAAAGTTGAAGAAATGAGACCAATCAACATGCTACCGTGTATAGAAAAAATAATAGAAGAAGTAGTAATCAAACAATTCAAGGAATTTATTACTTCTCAAAACATAATATGAGAACAACAATCGGGATTCAGAGAAAAATATTCCACTGAAACTGCATTACAAGTAGTGATAAATGATTGGTTGTTGGCTAAGGATACAAAGAAAATCATTGGAGCAGTTTTCTTGGATTTCAAGAGAGCCTTCGAAACAATAGACAGAAAAATAATGTTAAAGAAATTGGAGAATATAAGTATAAGTGATATAGTTTTAAGATGGTTTAATAATTACTTACATAAAAGAAAACAAAAAGTTAAAATAAATTATGTATATTCTGAAGAGAAATTAGTGTCATATGGAGTACCACAAGGGTTTAAATTGGGACCATTGTTATTTGTATTGTATATTAATGATATAGTTAATAACGTAAAAAAGTGTAAAATTCATCTATTTGCGGATGACACATTTAAGTATTGCATAAGTGATAATATTAAAGAAATAGTAAATAATTTAAATAATGAATTAAGTATATTAGAAATATGGTTAAAGAATAATGTACTTAAATTAAATGAGAATAAAACTAAATGTATGTTTATTAATTCTAAAAATGTGTTAGATAATAATATCAAAATAGTAATAAATAACTCTAGTATAGAAATAGTGGATAGTATAAAATATTTAGGAGTAATTGTTGATACAAAATGAAATTTTAAAGAACATTGTAATTACATATTAAAAAAAATTAGTAGAAAAATAGGTTTATTATCTAGAATAAGAAATATATTAAGTATAAATACAAAAAGAATAATTTACAATAGTATAATATTGCCCCATTTTAATTATTGTGCAACAATATTAAATATGTTAAATAAATTAGACAACCAAATGTCGCTAAAATTACAAAATAGGGCAATGAGAGTAATCTTAAATAAAAATAGATTAACTAGTTGTAAAAGTATGATTGATAGATTAGAATGGTTGAATGTTCAAGAAATATTGAGTATGAATGTTTTAGTATTTATATATAAGTTAAAAAATAATATGCTACCAGAATATTTTAATAAGTATTTAATAAGAAATAGAGATGTACATAAATATAATACTAGAAATAGAGAAAATTTAAAGATAGATAAGTATAAGAAAACGAGTACGGCTAGGGGAGTTATGTACGGAGGTTTTGATTTGTATAATAGTGTTCCAAGAATAATCCGAAAAAGCAAAAATATAACGGTTTTCCTAAATGGAATTAAAAAACACCTTCGAACATATAGAAATAAATTATAATATTAAGTCTTATTAGTGTATATTTTTATTTTCTGTTGTGTATTTTTTATACATTTTTTATATATGTTTATATACTTAAAGTTGTTTGATGTAAAGATTAGCTATTAAGCTAAATAAATTATTAAATAAGTATAAATAAATATATATGAATCTGATATATGAGTTACTAATAATTACATGTATCGTTACGCTAACACTGTCACTATACAAATGTTTTCTTTTTAATTTTGTTTCGACTCTGGTGTACAATTGGAGGTTATTTACCCAGACGAATATTTTTAAGAGAGTGCATTGATTTTGGATTCCCTCGGTCTGCAGTTGGATCTTAATTTTTTATAGAAGTGGGCTTTCCATAACCGATTGACTTTCAGTGTCATGAAATGTCACATCATTTCATTCTTAAGATCTTCAATGCCAGTGGAATACTCCTACCATTTTGCTGGATATGTTCTAGACAAGATTTTGATGTAAAGACTTTAAGAAGTACTGAAAATTCAGCAAATCGATAAAAATGCTCGGTATTGAGAAATGCGCGCCACTTAAAAAATACCCGTGCACCCTTTATGATGTCTTAGTTAAGTTGGCTCTATTACAGGGGCGCTCAGACTTAAACCATCGACAATCTAACATCAAAGCATTAGGCGGTAAGCGATCGATTAGGTGAAAATAAAATACAAAGATTATAAATAACAAGTATTTATTATTTGCAAAGATAATCACATATAAATTATCATTGAAATAATAAGTGTTCTGTAACTAGCGTTCTTTTGATGTCGATGCATGACACTTCATGTACTCAAAAGATATCACGTAATTACTAAGTGCCAAACTCAAGCATGAATTAAGATGTTCGTCACTGAGCCGATTACGATATTTAGATTTAATTTTTTTCATTTCGGAAAACACAGACTCGCACAAATAAGTTGACCCAAATAATGGTGTTAACTTACAGACAGATAGATGATAATTTAATATTTAATGTTCTTTACTATATTAACAAGTACTTTTTATAAATTAAATGTCAGAAATTTACAAAATATAATATGTAATTTATGACTTAAAAACCTCTCGCGATTGACCGTTTGAGCACCTCTGTTCTATTATATGTATTTCTAGCGTAATGAGTCAATGCGATGAATTATTGCTCGAAAAAGTACAGCGTACTTGAAGGAATACGAGTACTTTGTATACCTGTTTCTCAGTGTTTTCATTTTGGAAGCGTTGTGATACTTTACATTGTCAACTCGCAGAAGTGTTTATGTAATTAAATACTTTTGAAAATTGCTCAACCCTTCACAAAGGTTAAGTAATGGTAAAGGCTAGGACTGGAGCACTTGCCAACTTTTTATGGCACAATAGCCGTTTGACAGCTCAATACGGTACATCGAAATCTGTGAGTTGGTTCAGTTCTAATAAGACAATGCACACATCTTGAGATGATTTGTGTCTGTCCTCTTTTTATGTTTTTAAATTATATATATCTTAAAAAATTGTCGCATCTTTTATGCTTTTGGCCATTGTGACGCATTAGGATAACTTTTCAGTTTCCGATGGTCTTAATATAATAAGTATCTATTGGTTATGGTCAAGAAAGAATTGATGAAAATAGATTACTATAATATGGAATAGCAATAGAAATTTAATTTTAAATATTATGTGAGGATATATCATATAATAATTAAAATATTGATCGATTTTTTTTATTACTAGCGCGTTCACCAGTGTTTCTAATACAGGGTATTTTTAATACTATTATAATTGCATAATTAGGTCAGCTGCTCTGTTTTATTACTTTTACGTACGGTTGATTTTTCAACGGATGCCAGTGTAACAAAGAACGAGATTAATTCACAAGGTCTAGATCGGGTAAGATGGTCTTTGCACGTGTACTAGTGTATCCATACATATGTTGGTGAACGTAATCGTATGCGCGCCTAGCCTACGGGAAGTTATGCAGACTGCTGCTGGTGCCTTCTGCCCAACAACAACAACAACACCAATTGCCCGGACACGCCATCGCGCGATAAATCTTGCCACGATAAATCTCAATAGTGTTTGATTGTTTAAAGTCATGCGCGCTACGAGCGATTTACACACACGAGTAGTATATGACTCGGTTTGTGTGGGTGGAGGGGGTTATGTGTATTTTATTATCTATATTTTACGGGTGCCATACATATATTTTCATATTAGAGACTATACGCAGACTTCTTCAATAAATTTCCTCCATTGCGGTCTGTTTTACGAGCATTGATATATCCAATTAATTGTTCCTGAACCAGGATATGTTTTACTTTACGACATGCATAAGAAAGGCTTGCCTTCCTTATGTATGTAATATTACATTGCTACTTTGCACTAATGCGATGTGCCATAACTCGAATAACGTGTTCCGTTAACATATACAGAATATATTGATCTTATTCTATGGATCTGTTCTTATCAGGGCAACGAACAATAACTCAGATTTGATCAGAGAAGAGCAATGTGTAATGATGAACAAAGGTTCACATTAAAGCAATAGTGTAATGAAGAAGATATGAAATAACGAAGATAAAAAATAAATCATGTTGATTAAGCTAAATAATAAAAAAAAACTGTTTCTCAAATTGTATGCGATGCTTGCTATTATGAAGTTGATTTTTAATTTCGCTTTTTCTACTTGAAAATTTAATATTTACTGCCTGAAAAGTATGTTTATATATTATTAGTATAACGATATAGCAAATAAAATGAACTTTTTAAACTATACTGTGTAGCTATCGTTTATTTTAATAAACAGTACCTATTTGTGAAATTCCCATGAGAGAAATTTTATGATCGCGCTATACAATAACTTTTATTTATTTTGCTTCGCATATTTATTCAATGTTTTCATGGCTACTATTTTTAATATGAACAAGACAGCAATAGGCTTTCATTCAGTTTTCCTTAAGAATTCGCAATGATTCCTAATTAGTAAGTTTATTTTCTAAAATTAAAAATAACTAGCTGTTCGCCTAATTAGTTACGTACGAGTGCGGCTTTTCACTTTGGGCCCTGCGAGGTCCGCGAGGGTCACTCAATCTTTTGTCATATGCCTCACAATAATGGGTCGTAAACTCTTGCGGTATTGTGCGTTAGAAGTGCTCACGTACGCTTAATGATAACCGTAAATCACGAGCGCAGTCAAAGAAATGGGCATTAAAACACAACCGAATCCCGACCGAAGGTTGCTTATATATGTAAATGAAACGCCGTCGTCGAAATGAACAAACCGCACGTGTAGATAAATAATACTCGGACGTCTTATCTTAACAGCTTCATTAACGCCCGTGGTCCGAAGCCGGGACCATTGTGTCCCCCAATTGCGGGATTTTTAATATTTATACACTAGTGTTTTTGAAGCGATCGAATGAAGCAAAAGTGGTTTTGTGCATTGGATATGTATTTTGTTATCGTAATTGTTTCATACTAATATCGTAAATACATCGAATTGTGCGAGTAAATGAAACTAAATCAATCTATCGAAGATATCGCAAAAGTTATCACGAATAAGTATAAAAACATGCAATATTTTATAATAAAATGAGTTTATCATCCAAAGTGTCATGTGCTAATAAGCAATATTATGTGTTATTGTAGCCTTAAATTTTTCCGTGGTCATATATGAATGAAAATAAAGATTTGCAGACTACAATATCTGAAGAATTTCTGTAAGTTACTATTTGGGTAATGGGAAAGTATGAGGATATTTTAAAACATATTAAAATGAATTAAGTAGTATTGAAATTTATTTTTATATACATACGAGTTTATGAAGGGCTTATTATTTTTATGTATATGCTTGGGTTTCAGTCTAAATATGAACAATTTAAAACATTTAAATTAAGTATAAAGCTAATGATGTTAATATATTATTAACAATATACTCTTACATTGAATATTTTTTTATATTTATATACATATGTACATATAAAATTAAAATGTTAATGTAAACGTTTTTCAACTCACCTCTTCATAATCCAGTCGGGCAGTTAAAGCGAAGACTCCAGTCTGAGGGTTCAGGGAGAAGACGTCGTTGGCCCAATCCGAGATTACCGTGTAGGTCAGGTGCGAGTTGGGTCCGAGGTCAGGGTCATTGGCGGCAATCTGACCTACCCGAGCTCCTCTGGCTGCGTTTTCTGGTATGTCGAATGAATAGGCGCTCTCCAAGAACACCGGTGGATTGTCGTTGGTATCCGTCACCTGTCGAAGCAAAAGTAATCTCATCAACACCCAATTACACAATAAAAAAGTCGATTGCGAACCGACGTCAAAGAGTTAATCTACGTGGAATTAAACGCGCCGAGCTTAAGTAACGTTCTTAATCTGATTATCGCATGTATTATACACATGTGCGTACTGGGAGTAAAATGAATAGCAGATTAAGCATGCTATATGCTTAATATCGGATGTGCTTCAAATCATCGACAGCATGAATTTATAGTATCGTATTAACAGTGCAAATTCTTATAGAATACTATGGAATGTTAATTTTCAAATATAATTTCAATACCGTTGATTGCTCTAATATAAAATAAATATAAAAGTACATTGATTTCTCAATTAATAAAATTGTAAATAAAATGTCTGTAAAATGTTTACACGTCTCTAATATTAGATCAAATATTTAACGTTAGAACACACGTTTGATAATGAAATTAAATTAACTGGACCTGTTTTATTTAAATATTAATAAAAATATACCATAAAATAGTGTCATTATTAGGAAATCCAATTCCTTGATCCAAGATAATATTTTGTATGAAAAAAAACAGTTGGTCTGTACAAATTTAATGTTGATTATTATGCATATATTCGTCTCTTAAAGAAATGCCTGGAAAAGGACCGTATTTACTGTTTGTATAGTGTCATGGTAAATAAATAAAAATAATTCATTATTAATTATTTTAGGCGATGTTTTCAACAATTAATTCATTACATGTGTAAATTGTTATATTTATATAAGCAAAGCTAATACTAAGGCTTAAATGAAGCAACCATCATTCGTAATACTTCCTTATTTAGATGTCTAGATCTTATCGGTGGGACAAGAACAGTTTACGGATGGTTAAGTTCCAAACTGGACGTTTAATTAGACCAAAATACACCGGGGGTATACCTCCCGTGCTGCGGGGGAACGGAACCGGTATAGCCTTAATGTCTGTGAATAGGAGGATTATTTCGAAATTCGTCAGTCTGTGTGACGAAGAGGAGAGACGAAGGGGCATCGATGCGAGAGGATAGATCCCGTTTTTTATTCGTATCGGTAGGTAACCGAGTCATTTTATTTTTATTTTTTTTCCTTTCAGAGATCATAGGCGTAGATATCGTCAGCCACTTGGTTAGTTGTACAAGGTGTACATCGGCGAAGATATGACAGGAGACTCCGAAGTTGTCCGACACGAACGTCGGTTCCAAGTTGTAACTCGAGACTCTTGAACGCGGAGCCGTCGCTCGGGGTACAACATTATCGCCGAAAATTTTGCAACTCTCAATGGGTGTGTTTGACAAAGATACGTTGAGATGTGATCGAGGTGTGGAATGAAGATGCTGCGGTGATAAGTCGCCAGGAAAAATAAAATAAACGCATACGGCTAAAAATGTGAAGCGAAATGTTGGAACGGATCCACGATACTTGATACGGAATGCGATAGGGCTATAACACTAGACATGGGGCTATTGTTTTTATAGGAACACTATCTAGGCATCTGTCGGTCAAGTGTACATCTGCGGGTGATATCAATCTGGCTGATGGAACTTGGAAGGATGTTACAGTATAACGTGAAATACAATGGGTTTCGAACGAGCCGGTCGGGCGATTATTTAATGAAGAGTAAGAGCAAAGCCCTTATTTATATAACTTATAAGATATACAGGTGTTTCAGATAAATACTATTTAACTTTAAAAATATAATTTTAAAAACGTATAATAAGTCGTTAATTTGGTTCAAAATTAGTGAAAAATATTTTGTTAAAAACTGTTTTTTTTTAGATATATTTTACAGATTCTCATTTTAATAAATTTACAGCAAAAATGTAGAAAATCAATTTTACATTTTACATCGAGTTATCTCTAATTTTTATGACAAAAAATTAACTGTGCATTGTAGTTCAGATTTAGGTGACGCAAAATTAGATTTTCTTATTTTTTTTAATAAAGAACATGCGGGATTCACTATCTAAAACAAACACATCCTATTTGAAACGTCCGCTTAAAAAATCATTCATCCGCATATGACACACATCAAACACATCATCCATATCAATCTCTTATGATCGAATTACGATTGTGAACAGTATAAATAGATTTGGTCAAAAGCGCATTCCGAAGATGAAACCAATTTTGTTGCGGGAACGAAGTGCAAATTGCATTTTTTTAAACATACTTATTTTTTTCTCAAGTCAATTTTTGTTGTGGTCCGTGACGGAAGTTCTCCGACCGCAATCTGCCCGAATAGTTTAATTACAGTCAAATAGCCAAAGCGTAACAAGACACACAAAAATGCAGTATTAAGTTTCCGTGCGGAGGAACGGCACATCGTGAAAATTTGATTGATAACCATAAAACGAAGAACGCCATTATATAAGAGCGGTCGTTCTTTTTTATCCCGGCAGTGATTCATTATAAATGTGTATATATACACGCCTTTGTACATTCATATAATTTTGATATAATAAGAGAATAAAAAACGATTCTTCAGTGACTCGGTTAGCTTGTCAAATTCAATAATGTAGATAAGACTTTAAAAAGTAAAATTGGTAGCTATATATTTATATAAATTGGTAGCTATATACATATATACAATATTGGAAAAAAAATTCAATTAAATGTTAACGAAATACGTAAAATATAATGCCTAAATTTACGATATTTATAATCAAATGCAATAAAATGTAGGAATTTTCATACGTTTGAAGCTAATGAATAATTACATAGTTTTATTATTTTTATTGATCTATGTTTATTTAAAAGCTTATGTTTTGTTTGAAAATGATATAACTTTAAAATTAAGTTAATGTATTGATAAAACAGATAATTAAGGAACATTTTTAAGACGCAAATTATTAATATCCAAAGTCCATCAGTTGTCAATCCCTGAGTTCTGAGTGATTTCGAATTTGTCTCCTCGTCGCGGCTAAATCTCTTGTCACTAATCACGTGACAGGGGTGGGGCCAGGGCTGATTCTGCATTCTGCGCCAAGGCTCAGAGGACGGACGGTGCCGTTTTGTGTTTTTTTATATTATTATTCTGCAACGGCGATGGCAGTCGATTAAAAGGAATTTAGTCTACGGCCACAGTTATTCGCATTTATTTATTTCGAGGGCCGCCTTTGATGAATAACAGCAGCGGCTTTTTGCCGGTACGACCGCTACAGTGCGATGAAAAAGGACGATGAGGGCCGGGCGCACGATTTATGGCGGCGATGAGCGGTTTTGAGGTGAATCGTTTTGGACAAATGTGTTGTACAGCTTGTAGAGTGCGTCGTTTCGGTGTGTACACGCGGCGGGGCGAAGCGCGCATGCGCGCACAAATTATGCGCGTGCGCATAGCGATTCCTAATGCGCTATGTAAGCGCATCACATTGCCGCATATCATCGGAGGCATGATCAATTTATATATTTATAAATATTTATTACATACATATTTTAAGCAACTTAATTAATGCTTATGGAAAACGTGATGTTCATTTAACAAAATCTTATATTTATCAGACAAAAATAGTTATATTATAGTGTATTAATTTCATAAAATACTCCATATTGATATAAAACCATTAAAAATCATTAATAGACCTATAGAGTATAAAGAATTTCAAGAGACATCAACGCGTGGGGTCGCGCGAAGCGCGAAAATAAGATTTAAAAATTTAACAGAAATTAGTCGCAAGTAAACAAAAATACATTTTACTGATAATTTTAAATTTGGCTTAATTTATTTGCAAGGAAAATTAGGCATATTAAATTTTCTGGTATTTTTATTTAAAATACAATGCTTTATAGTAGATATTTTATGTATTAAACCTTCATCATATTATATATTTTTAAAAATTTTGAAAAAATACTACAGGCATTTTTCTGAATTGCAACTAAAGCTGCGCCTTTTAATGATAACTTCTGTTATTTGAACAATATATTACATTTAAAATAATTAATAATATAAACTTAAATAATCTCAAAATATTTTTTCAATAAAAAAATATAATTTGCTGTAAATAAATTCACGCTTTACCAAAGTAATAAAACGTATTTATTATCCAAGAAGGAGATAAAAACAATAAAGGCAGTAGCATTTTAACTATGTAGTAATGTTAATAATATATATTTGACCTTCATAAAAATGCAATGAATATGTACTTTATTTGCTGGTTTATATCCCCTAATAATTTTTGGCTAATATGATTCATTTGAAAAAGCATACAAAATTACGTCGAATTTAGTGAATATTAAAAGTTTCAGTTAACATATTATTGCCATATACTCTTAACATATTGTAATTAATTTCCTTTTAATGTGAGAGTTTTAGCAAAACTTTTGGGAAATATGATTAATTTAAAAAAGCTAGTGACTAGCTTATTCCGGACAGATAACATGTTCTTGGCATGTTTTTTTAATATAACTATATAAATAATCTATAAAAATAGTTTAAAATTATATTAAGAGTAAACCTATATAGTTATAATAGCGAATTGTCTGAATTTATAAAATATAAAAATATTATTCAATCTAGTCTTAAATAATAGAACGGTTTGCTTAAAATACAACAATATTCAAGCAGCTTATATTATTGGATTATTTTAATTATGATGGTATTAGAAACAAATTATGTTATAAATTAAAAATATAAAAATACTTATGTAAAATGCGTTAATTTTTTAAAGACACATTACTAATAGTGATATTTCCCATTCATGTCTTAAATTATTTTTTTGCCCTGAGTTTTAATTAATTTAAAAATATTTCAGCAAACATTACTTATAAATAATACAGAATAAGAATAATTCAATTCAAGTTAAGTAAATGTTATATTTTTATAGAGTATTAAAAGAATTACTTAAAATATACAATAGTATTGTTGAAAAAAGTTTGCATTGTATTAAATAAAATATTTAGATTTTGATTTGTGAATTTTCACTTATATTCTTTAAATTAAATTCATTTAAAATGTAATTACGTCAAGTTTTCGAAGGGCGCAATACTGACTTTACAACATTTATACATTGATTTTTATGTATGAGTGAAATTGAAATTTTAAGTGATAATATATTTAATTTAAATTATTACGAGAATCGTTAAAAATATATCATTATGAAATGTCTGAGTTTGATACATTCATAATTTATACAAATTTTATTATTGTTTAATTGGAAAAAGAAGATAAAAATCAGAAGAGTAATTATGTTTGCTTTAAGTATCAATTATACTCGATGTATTAAATAACGTTAATTTTTTAAGAGGATTTAAATAAATAATACAATATATTTTTGCCATTAAAATATTGATTTTATAATTCTAAATATAACTGTTTTATATTCCTCTAAAATTAAAGTTCATATTGCAAATTTTAAACAAGCATTTTATCACTATTAAAAAATATTTTATAGAGTATTTCATACCTGAATTGTTATAGTCGTGTCCGTATACTGTATTCCATCGCTTGCTCGTACAACCAGTTTGTACGAGTCATGTACTTCGCGATCAAGGGGTTCCACAAGTTTGAGAAGTCCTGAATCCGGCTCCAGAGCGAATTTTTCAGAAGCTTCAGGGGGTGCTCTCAGCTCATATCGCAACCTCCCGAGCGAATCTGGATCTTTTGCTCTCACAGAACCCACAGCTTGTCCCGCTCCCAATTCTTCAGACACCCTGAGAACCACTGGTCCTCCTGGAAACACGGGCGGACTGTCGTTTTTGTCCAGCACGTTCACTCGAACCTGAAAATATAAACAATAAATAAGAAACACATAAAAAACAGCGTGAAATTGAGAAATCTTGATAGATGTGGCGTGACTGCATAAAGCAGATTCTAAATAATGGTGCAGTGGGAACAGATCGCACTGATAGAGATTTAATGATAGAATAATATGCTTTATGGTAGATACATATAGTGTTTTAAATTCTAATCAACTAAACGTAATTATACACGAGTGTCTGGATAATCGCTGTGTGATATAAACGTGCTTGATTAGTGATATAAAAAATATTTTTTATTTAAAATATTTTGGCGACGAGAGGAACGTCGGTGATCTGGGTAAGCTATTTAAATTTGCATGACGTGCAGTGCTGGTGTGCAAGCCATTATTTATTGTTGCGTCTCTCTTGAATATTTTAAAATTTTGTACCCCAACCTCGGCCGGATAGCCGTGGGCTTCCAATGGGAAGGAGAAGAAGCTCATTTTCACGCGTGAGAAGCCGTCCCAGTGTATATGAGAAAGTCGGAAACGTTCTCTCGAAGCTCTTGGAGTATTCAATCACTCTGGATGGGCGGGTTCGCCGGTTGCAGCCAGACATCCAGATCGACGCTTCTGAAACTTCTCTCGAGATGATGTCTTCGAAACATTTAATATTTAGTACTATAAAACAATTTTTATATAGTATATGTAAAGAAATACGTATACCTATACATACATATATTATAGATTCCAAGCATTTATCTAAATGTATGTATTATATTTAGTTCGTAATTATATACTTAGTAAAGCGTACTGGTGCGAATTTATAGATTAACGTAATATTTGACAAATTTTACATGCAGTTTAGGAGAAGAGAATGATGTTGAGAAGATAGTTGCTTCTTGTTGCTTGACGGCTTGTGTAATTATTTTTTTCAACAAAACAATTTATCAAGTGAATTTATATAACAACAATATTTAAAAAAATAAAACACGATCAATACTTTTTTAATTATTCTTATGTTTTACAAAATATATCACTTGGTTCAAGTTTATTAAACTCAATTGACCAGATAATGAATAAATAATAAGTTTGAAGTTATCCAGTTTAATGCAAGTAGATTACTATTAATCATATTGTACTGTTGGTTGTAATGGTATTTAATACATATTAGCTATAGGATTGAGGCAGCAATTCTGGCAGACACACTTAAAATCGAAGGAAAATTTTTCACTAATTAATTAATAATAAATTAATTACAGGGTCAGTTAGAGTGACAGGGATTAATTTAGTATATGAATGCTAATATCATTTTATGTGTATATTCTGGCAGATGAATTAATTTATCAAGCATAATCCTAAACGTGCAAATTTATATTTTTAAGTTAAGTAGCGTTTTTATTATAATAAATTGTATACAAAAATCAAGAACAATAATAAAGTATTGTAGATATAGAAACTTTCCACCAAAATAAATTATCCTTCATAATACAAACGTATCTTGATTTAAGTGATGTTTCTTCGCAAGAAGTAATTCTTGAGAAAAATGCTAAGTCGAGAATTCTTATAGTTCGAGAAATCAGCAAATTTATCGAGAATTTTCAGAGCCATTTTTGATAAAAATTCGATAATTTTTTAATGTTTTATATCCGCTGCATAAGAAAAGGTGGGTCTGTGCCAAATGTTTTTTAAAGCTTTTAATAGAGGTTGAAAGAATTTAAATGTCAAAAAATTATTTTCGACTTTCTCAACTTTGTTTTGGCAATCTGAGAACTGTATTAATAATTAGATAAGAAGATACTGCTTTGCGTAAGGATCGGTAAATTGCAAAAATGTATGAGGATTTATATCTCGTTTTTTTAATAATCCAAAGAAGTTTTTTATCGTGTAGAAAATGTAAAGTAACAACAGCTGTAGCTGACAACTTTCTTTATGATTTGAGTATACATACGAGAGCTCTAAATTCCTTTGTAATTAATCGAAGTGGATCGATCCGTTCTGGTCCTTCGATTAATTATTCGCGTCCTCTTTAACGATCATTCTGTTCCCTGTTAATTAACAATACAAAGATATCTATAATAATATACTGTATTATTATAATCACATACTATATATAACATATATTTTTTTCTAAATTTTTTGAGAAAATCGATAAGTAAAAATAAGATTTTTCATTACTAGATAAACGAAAAACACCGATTTTATATCATTCTGCAATTACAAAAGTTTGTTGCTATGATTTAGAAGCTTATTAAAATTGTTAAAACTATATGTTAATTTTGTTATTTAACCAAATAAAACTTGATATTTTTGTATGCAATTTATTTTTACTAATTAACGATGGAGCTTTTGCTTTTAAACTTATTTTTTGTTGTTCTTCTTGTCTCTTTAAATTTTGGACTAGACACTATTTTATGTGTACCGTTTAAAGATTATGAAATATAGGTACACTTAGTGTCATGTCAGACGTTTAGTATTAAAGCACTTGAAGCGATTTGATGTGAACCCGCTATGGAGATCGGTATGCGCATTGTATTTATGATGAAAAAAATATATAGAGAAGTGCTAGAAAAAATACGATAGAAAGACCACTTTTTATAATCGTCCATCTTGAAATTTATATACGTGTCGAACGCATGCGTTAAAATTCGCCATAAGCGTTTTGAAATAAATATATTTATACAAAAAAAAATGTTTTGTTAAATAATTTCGATGAACCAAAAATTTAGTTTTCAGAAGTCGTTGTTTACCACATGTCATTGTTGACAAGCGACAGACTATCAATACAATCTGATCTGTGGGTGTCAGTAACAACTTGCAAAAATATATTGATCCCTGATTTTTATTATTTCATTTTTTTTTATTTTATGATAATATGACAATTTTTCAGATATGCTAATTCAATTTTTAATTTGGTCACAGATGTTAATTTTTTATTAAGATCTAAGCTTTGCCAACAAACTAAAAACATTTCAAGTGTTAAAATAACGAAGGGAATATATTAATTATAGATATTATTTTAAATATTGATAGTAATATTCTGTTTATGTGGATAAGTTTATTTGTTATTATACGACATACTTATGAAATGCGACGAACGAAATTTTCCCAATACTCCAAGGCGTGGTATATGGTAAAATTGCCATCATCAACCTGTCGTCACGATCGTCTAATTTATAATCAAACAAACGTGATTCATATGAAGCGTTTAGAAGTGAAAAACGGACCCCTCAGCACACAACCGACGGATAGACAGAGTTCATTGTTGGTCGACACAAAGAGGATAGACAATGGCGGCTGCGTACACATTTTCTTATTAAAACGTCAAATCAAAAATTGCCTCGTAGCTCTTTGTTGGGCACAAATCACGATGATATTAAAGAGCTATTCAATGCGCGAGATATCTTCACGAATCTCGGACCTTTGTAGGCCAGTGAAAATTCCACGGCGCTGTTCGCCCGTGGGTGTTTAACGGCTCTTCTAACGAGATAGAGAAGAAGAAGCAGAAGAGGAAGCCTCTCAATGCTTCGTAATTTGATTACCGGCATTCAAGTGCCCCGAAATCAACTTGTTTGTTGTGTACGTACCCTCGAAAATAGTCAGGCGACATAGGATAATTGGTGAGGTCGAGTCGGACACCATCAATAATCATCTGTGGCGGAAACGTGATTGACTCTCCAAGTATCCAGGAATGGTTTTGCATTGAATTGCATAGATAGAGAGAGCAAACTCGAGAGCTGCGCTCATCGCTACGGTCCTAATTCTAGGGGTCAGTCGGCATAGCGGGACTCGAGACCTCGAGACCATGACACGCCATTTTCGCCGTGACGAGTAACTCTTCGAGCTTTCAAACAATGAGGAGCCTTCATATTTTGACGACGGAGCCGTGCAACGGTTATCCGGCGGATTATCTCAATCGATAAACTATTATGGGGATACTTTCAACGGTGCGAAATGAGATCTGGCATTGTTATAAATATATTTTTTTTCGCCGGCGAAAAATATTTTATAAACATCAGCTTACATAGTATATTATTATGCATTATATTTAAAAATAAGCAAATATAAATAATATCCTTAGAATACGCCCAGGAGGAAAACGGCGATCGACGCCGAAACCAAATCTTATGGGCTCATCTATTTTTTTGCCTTTCTTAAGTACCCATTGAATTTCGTTAATTTGCACATTGGCGATAATATCAATAATGATTAAGTCTTGTAAGAAAAAGTCGACGGTTTTTTTGCGCTCAGCTCCGCATGGCGGTCCACCAACCATGGCCACTGCCTCGGGATAAGTCGGTTTTCAATATCGAGTAGGTTCGCTTGTTGCGGATACTCGTATCAAAAAAAATATGAACAAAAATGTTTAAAGATACGTTTTTTACCTCGCGCCATCTGCACGTAATTCGCATAGCGAGAGGAATTTTAATCGTCAATAAAAATTGACTTACCAGTATTTAAAGCGAAGCAATCTTAAAATATATTTAAGGATCAGAAATGACATAATATCAATTTTTACAAACTGAAAATGGGAAATTAATGGTTTAATATAACACCATTCCCATGGTGTTTTAAATTAAAAAGTGCAATTTTTATATTAATCATTTTAATGCAGTAGTCTTTTCCAAATTAAAAATGTTTTTATTTATTAAAAATCTTTATTTGTACGTCCATGCTAGAAAATGCCATTTAACAGAAATATACCTGTAATAATTCCGAGAGAGGCAATCTTATTATATTTACAAAGCTAATTCTTAAGAAAGATTACAGAAATATAGCTCTGAATAAATATATGGAACTAAGTATTGAAATAAGAACAATAAAAAAAAGAATAAATGCTTAATTAACTACGATTTATTTTCGATTAGGTGTGCTTAAGTTTTTCGTTGATTTGTCCAGAAAAAAGGAAAAGGAGTAAATATAATAAAAAAAGTAAATATTAAAACAATATTAATAATTAAAAATGTTGATGGAAAATGCATTAAAATGACTTGGTTAAAGTATGTTTAATTATGCGTTAGTAAGCTATGCTTTAGGACTTTAAAAAAACGTTACTTTGCTCAATTCGTACAGTAGGTATTTATATATTTTTATAATTTTATTAATGTCATACTGAAGTATCGATTTATTGCGGTTGTACAAATTGTTATTTATAGATGAGCTTTAACAATGTCTTTAAAAGAGCATATTAAATATGTATAAAGGGACGCAAAAATAATTTAATTTGACTAGTAATAATATAAGCAATATATAGTCACCAATTTAAGTAGTACGGGCATCTTTTTCCAATCTAAATAATAAAAATCGACTTATATTTTCTACTAAAAACTAAGAGAAACTGTATTTAATTATAAAATATAATACTAGTCACATTCGGAAAGTAACGGTACAAGGTCCATAAATAATTTATACTTTTTTTTTAGATTTACGTATTTAGAATACCATTTTATTTATTTTTCAATGTACTTTTTTGCTAACTAAAAAGTCAATTTTAGATATTGTTTATAGATCGTTAAACCCTTATTAAATAACATATTGACATCGGCTAACTAGTATAAAAAAAGCTTCTATTTTTACTTTCTGAATATTAGTCGTATTTAAGGTTTGCTTTTGTAGACGCATAATTACTAATTTTTTTAAATGATGCACAGTATTTTTATTGCTTTTATTTTTATTGGCGAAGTATTGGCGATTAGCTTATTTTGTTCGTAGTAGATATTAAAGTTAGTATTCATATTTAGAGCTTTGCTCTAAAGTATTGCCACGAGTCCTGAAAAATGTCGTAAAATTAATCATTATCTCATATTCTGTAATGTCGAACGTTGAGAAAGCCGCGATGATTTGCCAGCTATATAATTACTGACGCTGACCATACTGTTTCGTCTATCGCGCCTCTCTTTGGACAAAACTATTATCGTGCCAGCGAGCTTTGATTTATGCTATCGCACGGTACGACGAAGATTGAATGTAACTGATTTATACGTGAAAACGTACAATTTGGTACGATCGTTTGATATGAGCGAAAACGGTCCCATCTTGAACAATAACTCACGTCATCGTCGACGAACTCATCGAACTTGTGCATCGAAGCAATAATCGCTATTGCTTCGTGTGGTTAAAATAATTAATCATAAAGAATCAAAAGGCCGTTGCTACCGAAAAAATAATTAAACTGTATATGTTAATGAGTTATTGCGTGACAACCGCTGATGAATGATCAGTTGAACCTTCAGAACAAATCAGTTGAATCGTATTAATTCAAAGCAAGTGCTAGAATCGTCACTGATTCGTATCGGCCTGAGGTGGAAATAATTACGCGTTGGACATAACTGTTCGATGTGTCGTCGAGATATTTCAATTTATTCAAAAGTCGCTTTCGAGAATTCGCCCATAATGACAATGCATAAAAAAGAGATCGAACGATTCTTGGCTATGATACGAGAGCAATGGCGAGACTTTAAAATTTAATATTGGTTAAAACTTATATTTGTTTGCTTAAATGCAAAATAGATGAAAACATTTCAATGTCGTTAATGTGATGTAGCAATACGCGGTTTTTCTCACGATGTTTTTTATGGACCGTAGCAAATTTAGGAAAAAGCGTTGAAAATTCGATAAAATATGTAATACAGGAAAAGAGGTATAAATGTATGGACAATTCCTCATTGAAATGTCTTTCTTATTTATTATTATTTTCCTTAACACATGTCACCGGAAGGTAGGCGACTTGCTTACTATGCGACAGTAAGTTATATAGTAAGCTTACTAGGGAATTGACGACATCGTAATATATGCTTTACACGCGAGATGAATTGATAATTATTTTTGGATAAAAAATTGGATACTGTTTGTTATATAATTGAATGTATGTTATACAAGCAATCTGCATTATAATTCCTAAATAATATAAAAAAAACTCTGGTTTCTTTAAATATTTATCAGTGAGATTATAAAAAGCTTAAATTATCAATGATTGGGTTAATGCAAAAGTTTTAACGTTTACCTTATACAATTTTTTTATTAGTTAAATAAATTATTTAATCAAAATTATAATTTATATTATTTTTCTATAAGCTTATGTATGCCATTAAAATAAAATACACGCGATTTTGATGCAAAAATAATTAAGGGAATTTTTACCTGCTATTCGATTATAAAATTGTATAATATTAAGACAATGTGATACCTGCAAATGATAATCAGAAGGAGCAGGATCTAGATAGTATGGTGGGTGCTTAATAACGTACTGATTAAAATCTTTTAGTTTGTTTTGGGTCATCATTGTGAATTGTCATGGTAAAAATCTACCTTCTCTCTAATGTAATATTTTAATAATCAATGAAAGCACATCAAATTTAATAAAAAACTTAAAAATATTGGTAACTTTGTTTTCTAAAATGTTAATTTAAAAAGAATAAACAAATATAAGATATAATATAATATTTATACTGAGCAATAATGTTTGTTTATTTTTGCTATTTGGTTTTTACGAAAATTAATCGTTTGCTTTAACACTCAAAAAAATATATTTTTATTCTATTTTTTAGCAATAAAATAATTTAGAGACATTTTAAAGAAACGATAGATGATAAATATATGTTAAAATTCATATATTTTAAAATCGAAAAAAATGTGAATAGGTGCTCAAGATATTTCAAGTTTTTGTCTTTTTTAAAGGTTTTTTATTCTCATTTCAATTTTACATGCATATGAGATTTTTACAATAATCTAAAATATGTGCTAAAATCTGGGATAAATAAAAATGAAAATAAAAATAAGAAAATTAAATAAAATATGCTCTTAATACGTGTCTCTAAATATAATAAAATTTATGAAGAAAGGCTATCATGACGCATTGCAGAAATCTAGTTACTAATGAAAAAAATGGCTTGAAAGTAATGGAGATTTGTATTATTATAATCACTAAAAATAATTATTCTAAGAGCAACATACATTTTGAGATTGTAGTGCTATATGAAATTTCTTGATGTATATATTTTTATTAACCATTGTATAATTTTTTTTATAGTTAATTTTATTTTGTTATAGTGAATTTGTATTACCAATAAAGTATTTTCATTTGTATAAATTAAATTTTACTAACTCAGGCAGTTAAAATGTATCAAACAATGGATTTACAATTTTACTGCTTCGTATCAGTAAAACTGTATTTGATCAGAAATTCACAGAATTGTGTCATTCAATTATTTGACAAAATACTATAGTATTAAAATAAAAATAAACCTAACCTAATGAAAAAATAAAAAATATAGTTAGTTTTATACTTTTCATTAGTTCAAGTTGGGTTTGATTAATTCGCTTAGGTTAGGTTAGAATTTAGTAGATATTTTATAGCAGCATATAATTTCACTATCAGTTAAATTATATTTTCACTAGCAAAAATATTTATATCTACCAGTAAAAATGTGTTCGGATATGATTTTACTGATACACTAGTGAAAATATAACTGTAAAATTCAATATCAGCGTTCATCATATTCTTTATTCTAAAAATGTTAGTATTGCAATTTTGTGGATGTTAAAATAAACAATTCATGATTATATTTAAATAAAAATATGTTTGTAATAAGAATTTATATGTTTGTTAAAGAAAAATAACTTGTTCATGACTTATCTTTAGATTTCTAGACCATTTCATTTAAAAACTTTGTAATTTATTGTTTTGCGATCAAATGATATAATAATATTCTTTAAACTAAGTGATAAACTTCTTGAAATTTCTAGACTCATGTAAGTGAAAAATCATGTATTTTTTATTTTCGCTGTCAAATGGTATATAAAAGCACATTTACATTATTAGGCATAATTATGTAAAAGAATTAGTATTTTGTAAAATCAATAAATAATCTAAATTCTAAAATTTTTTTCTTGGCTATAAAAATATTGTAAGCCACTGCTTTATATTTATGTGTTGGCATTGCAAATTCGTTGTTCGAATCAACAGTGGTCGAGTGACAAATGACTCGAACAATAATAAAAAAACATTTGCGGAGTGAATGACACTCTTATCTCGGTTCTTTTCGCGACAATGTTTGACCTACACGACTTTTGCATTAGACTTGCACAGCTAAAATCGCATTCGTATTTATTTATTCACATCACAATCCGCCATGAACACGACGATGTGTGTAAATTTAATAATTTGATTAGTAAATATGATATAATACTCACGACGCAATTAATTAGCGCTAATCTCAGACAAATCAAAGCGTCGCGAACAAGCCATGAGAATGTTTAATTGTTATACTTTGTTATAAATATTTTGTTACGTAATAGTTAGTATGTGTATGCGTGTGTCATATTACATTGTGTCAAGATAATTACGTGGGCGAATCGGAGTCTCACGAGAGCGTCAGGTGAGATCTTGGTGGATCGAGAAGAAATAAAACGAGAGTCAGCCACAAAGGTATTTTTTTATGTGTCGCTATAATAGGAGCGGTCGAAATTTAGAAAAATTTCCGTAAAAGGCGCATTACACAATCTCCGTGACTAAAAGCGCATAACTTTGCCGTTTAAACGGTCGTTAAATGACACACGGCGTTATTTACAGCCAGAATTTAGTGAATAAATTTAAGCATTAGACGACAGAGAGCATCGGATGGCGTGCGGCTTTACGGTCTATAAATTATCCATAATCATATAATACATGGATGCGATAATAATTAGTGGCCGTGATATTCGTAAGACAGTCATTGCTATATAATCAGAGACGACATGTTGGCATTTTTGTGGAAAACTTCACGCGGCGACGACATTCCTTTGGCGTGTTCACAGATTCGGTGGTCTTTCTGATCGTATTTTATATATATTGTGTGTGTACGTTCAAGGGCGTGCAACAATAGTCAAAGAAGCAGGCTTATAAAGAAGAATCGTGATGTAGATACAGCGCAAGTTCATATTGAATAAGTAGTATTACTGGCGGCTGCCACCGGCGGTTCCGCCCATGGAATACGCCTAGTCACACTGGAAAATTGTATACATACACACATCACACAAAAAATTAAAGAAATACGCATAAACAATCTTTCAAGACCTATAATAATGATGCACATTAAACATTTGCTTTTAATAATCGCTAATATTAAATAAAATAAATCGAATAAAATAAATAATGAATACAAAGAATATTCAGAAACCAAAGATATCCGACTAATAAAAATATAATAAAAGCTTTTTTTACCCAGATAGCAACAATGCAATGAGATAGAAATTATTAGGCCACAGTCACAAAAATAACAATTAAACATTCTGGTTTCTCGATGTTGTTAATTAAACAAAAATTAAAAATTCTAATTTTCATTTCGCGATTTTATCAAAATATTTTAATAAATAAAAATATTATTTATATGTAATATTTAGTATGTGATTATATTAATACAGTATTATATTGTAGATATCATTACTTTTTGCAATATTTTTTGCCAATATATATGCATATAAATTATATTATTCATATAAATTAAGATATAATAAAATTTGAAGAATAGTAAAACATTTATCATTTATTAAAACATATTAGTAGGTAAATTATCACACATTATTCTTAAAATTACTTTTTAAAAAGCAGCTAAAATAAAATTAGCTATTCTTGTTATGGTATTTTCGGTGAAAAAAAGCCTGAAAAGCATCTATAAATTTGCAATCTGATGATTTTTATTCGGAGCGGTTTCTTCTTATCTGATTATTAAAATGGTTCTTAGATTATTAAAGCAAAGATAAGACCGATTAGAGTAGTTAAGAAATCGTGAACAATTTTTCGCCATTCAAATACTTCTGACCTCTATTAAAGGCTTTCAAGAAAGTATGCATATTTTCAAACAACTGGCACGGACCCACCGTTTCATATGAAAATGTATTAGAAAACACAGCAGTTGTAAAAAATTGAAATATATTCGCACAAATTTTTGACAAAAAATGCTCAACAAAAATATTAGATTTGGCAGTATTTTTGAGAAACTTTCGAGAAATAATTCTTGAGAAAGAAAATTTATAGTAACATATTTTTTTTTATTGATTTATAAATAAATACCATTAAAATTCTTTATTAATATTTACTGAACTTTTATTTTTTACAAGATGTTATCAGTTACATTTATTAAAAATCAAGATATAGTATTAAATTAAAAAAAAATTAATATTATATTATTTATTTTAAAAATTTCTTTACTTTATGTTAATCTATTTATATATTTAAAAATAAGAATACATATAATTGACTGCCTTATTTTTAGAAAACAATCTATGTGACATTCAGTAGTACTAAAATGCATAAAATTATAGTTATAATAAAACCTGATTACGTGAAAAAGCTCTCACCACTAATATTGTAATAAAACTAAAAGTGCAATAAACAGTATTAGTAAATTTTCGGTTTGAAAATAAATGATGCTATTATTATTAGATAGGATTTCAAGGGTTTATATTGCAGGGGCTAATATTTTCGATAAAAAGTTATAAAATATTTACTTTTCGAATTCATTTTAAATGTTGTAGATTATTTTATTACTGTATATTGAACTGGATCCCACAGATCCTGTAAGAAATGAAGGAGATCAATCCGAGATTGGTAGTAGCGGCGAAACCTCATACAGGATCTCCAACATAAAAAAGCACTGCCGCCCTTGTTTAGAATTGAAGACGAGAAGACTGACTAAATATAATTGTAAATTATGTGGTCAGTATTACTGCTTGCAATATTGTTTCTTTGTTTGCTCTAATCAGTGGCGTAGCTATGGGGGGTTGAGGGGACGGGCCGCCCCGGGCGGTACTTGCTTGGGGGCGGCATATTCGCGATGGAATCGTCTAGTGTTGTTCTTAACCCTGAATTCACAAAAACATATATAAGTCTACGAATAACAATAGCTTAATAATAACGAATTTATTATTTTAAGAAATGCTGATTTTATGACCATGCAAAAAATGTATGGGAGGGGGGCGGAAATTTTAAAAATCGCCCTGGGCGGCACATACCCTAGCTAAGCTACTGGCTCTAATGACAGATTTGAGAGTTAAATAAAACCAGGAGGAACACTGACTGATTTAATCAAAAATAGTCATATGAAAATTTGTGTTATCAAGTGAATTTAAGTTAAAGTCATTCTAGTGTTAAAATTACTTTAAAGTTAGTTTTTAGTCAGTGGGAAATATTTTTTTTATGTTAGATTTATTATTTTTTTCAAATAAAATTTTATATCAATATATCTGATTTATTCTTTAACCTTTTACCAAACGAAGATATACGTATTTGTCACTAAATTATAGATTTTCGGTCGTGGATCTCACAGAGGCGCCACTAATGGAATGTTAACAGTAAGATTTTTAATTTTCGTCCCCTTAAATAATCTATTTGTTTTGCTTTTACATTCACCGAAAGCAATTTGATGAGTTTCAGACGCATTTCTGCATCTGAAACTCATAAAATTATTAAACAAGTTGAATTTATTTCAAACATGGATAATGGAGAGTACGAATTAAAATATGCAAATAATACCACACACTAGCATCACGAGGAAATAATTTAAATTTACTTGGATTATTTATATATGGCCTGAATTAATAGCTTAAAACATATTAGGTGCTTATTTATGGTCTGAATTAATAGGTGGAAATAATGTATCTTATTTATGGACTGAAAAATATTAAATATTTTTAGATTCCATAATAAATTTTATAAATATTAGGGTTTTATTATCGGTAATAGCAAATAATACTTATTTATTTTTTATTGTATTTATCATTATTGCACTTCAAAAGCATTTATTTAATATACATAATCCACTAAGTCTGACCCGAACAAACGTGACTCTGATTGTCTACACTGATCATCTATCGTGTAATACCCTCACCTTATATTATATAATACCCAGTCAATACCGATGATAGAATCTCGTATAATACGTACCAATACAGTGTTAATTGTAGCAATATATATTATTATAATTGGCTACTTTGAAGTATATCTGTAGTGAAAAAAATAAATAAGATAACTTAAATATTTAACTTCCACTCGTCAAAATAAATGGGTATGTTTTATATTTTGACCAATAATAAAAGTATGTTTAACTTTAAAAAGCCATAAAATTGTCAAAACGTCTCGCAAATAAACCCGCATGCGCCCGATTCCGGAAGTTTTTTTATTTGCGGTAAATTTAACAGTGGCCCGTGTCAAAATGTAACTTTTAGCAATATTATGACAGGTATTACCACATGCAATATAATTTTTATGCTTCTGCGTGTAAAAAACAACACATGTACATATTTGCTACGTACAGAAAAAAGCCTACGCTAATCGTGCAATATTAGGGCGATGTCCGATCACGATTTTCGCCTAATGTCACACACACCGATTATAATTTACGTACGTATAATTTATTTTTAATATTAAGATGGTTTTTATAGCGCGTAGGATGTATTTTATTTATGTGTATGTGTGTGTTAATGTTTTAGTATTGATTTAATATATTTGTCGACATTACAAAACAATCCGCGTATCAATCATAGTTTTTATGGCGAGCAAATGGGCGGAGAATGTTCTCAGACAATTGTTATCTTTAAGTGTTATAAGCACGCTCACACAATTAGATATCACAAAAATGAATGGCTCATTATTATTATTTAACACTTCAATATAATATATAGCAATATTTTGTATAATCAGGGGAGTGTGTAGATTATAATGCTTAATAAACAATTTATGGATTCAAGTATAATCAAAGTTTATATATTCAATAAAATTATTGTATAATCAGTTTGAATAAATACCATTACTTTTAAACAGCACATGTTTTTAGGATGATACTGATATTTAAAAAAAATATTTATACATCGCTATAATTGTTTTGTCAAATCATAACATAACCTCCCTTATGTACTACAGCGTATTGAAACAAATATAAAAGGTTATTCAAATGCATCATCATTCTATCAAAGCCGAATAAATTATAACACTAAAACAGCTGACTTTCAAATTTAGATTAAAATATCACGAAAATATTTAGATATCATACAGAAAATCCGAAAATTCCAGACATTAACGAATTTCAATATTTATTTAATTTTCTTCTGTTATCGATAAATATTTTTCGTCTTCTTTCTTCTTGTAGTAGATACCATAACATTTTCGAAATAACAATCCACAGATACGTTTTCAATAATTTTCGGAAAGTTTTGTTGGACCAACAGCATGGGTTTCATCTCACCCGTTCCACTGTTACTAATCTTCTGTCATTTACCAAACAGTGATAAAATCTCTCAATGCGGGAATCCAAGCAGACGTTATATAAACGGATTTTGAGAAGGCATTTGACAAGGTTTGTCTTGGGTTATTATTAAAAAAATTATCGGACCTCTTTTTTTTCTCAAGTTACATATTTGAGCGATCGTAGACAGTTTGTAACCTATTGCGGCCGATTAAAATTTTTACCTCTTCGGGGGTTTCTCAAGGGTCCAACTTGGGTCCTCTGCTCTTTTCTTATGTATTAATCACATTCGCCAGCTACAAACTCAAGTTTTCTTTTGTATGAAGATGATTTATAATGGTTTAAATGCATTCAATCAGTTGCATACTCCTTCTCTCTAAACACTGATTTAGATTCTCTATAGAGATGGGCTTCCGGCAATCGTCTGCCCTTTGGTATCGAAAAGTGTCATACTGTATCATTTTCTCAATCTTGTTCACCATCAGACTTTTTCTACAATTTCAGTGGAAACATTTTGCTAGAGAATTTTCCACTAAAGATCTCGGAATCACTTTTGATAGCAAGTGGAGTTCTCTCTACACGTTAACGATGTCTAGGATAAATCTGCCTAGATGCTCGGCTTTGTTATATGAAACGCATTTCACTTTGAAGATCCGTCAGATATTTGTGTTCTCTATGACACACTTGAATCGGGATCTATAATTTTGAAACCCAGCAATCGAAAAAGTTATTTTAATACCTTTATAAAAGCATATTTAGTTATTTTCAGTTTTTGTATTCCAGCGCCTTTATTTTAGTATTACAAAGTTATTGCAGTAATAAATATGTCGTTAATTATTTCTTCAAACTATTAAAAATCAAACTATTCTTCTATTCAAACGACTTTGAAAATTACGATCACGTCCTCTTTTACTGCCCGTTAGACCCAGGACATTCGCACTTGCCAATCGGCACCATCATCATTGTATATCGATCTATTTAATGGCAGCTACGTGGAATTGGTCTGGCTTGTATCATATAATATTATTATTTTATGATTTTATTTTTTTACTATGTATTCTTTTTAATCTTACTTGTATATTTTTTTGTGTATTGTACTAAGGCTGTGTATTGTTTTTTTGACTATCGTAACGCATTGTGATAACCGGTTAAGTCAAGATGGTAATAATTAAATTTAAATTAATAAATTATATTACTAATAAAATAATAATAAATACATGTGGCATTAAAGTACTAACAAGAAATATTAATATATTGAGTAAATTAAAAGTTTTAGAAAAAGCATTAAAAAAATTCTAAATTTAAATTAAAATGTCAAGTTTATTAGAGTTTAAATACTAAAATAGTTAAAAAATAACAGTAAACAGTAATTTTAATTTGTAAAGTAAAGATGAATACATGGTTGAAAGAATGTATGGTATAATTTAAAATTCTGCATTCATTATTCTTTTGAAAAAGAGACCATTTTTTTATTTTAAATTTATAAATAAACCATATAAAAATATTCTTACTGCGCAATCAATTGGATTTCAATTATTTATTTTTTAAAAAAAACATTTTTTTAGTAAAATACGCAAAACATCAAAAATAATTGCAATTAATGAAAGAAAGAATACAAATCTCATTAGAAATTATCGCTGGATATTTTTACGATCCGTAGGTAATTGAGCCTCGATATTGAAATGTTACTTTAAAGCAATATATAAAAATAATTGCGCTGTACGGAAATTAAACTACGGTTAACTTTAAAGTTAATGAGCTTTATAATTTTTGTATGTATATGAAGGAAATACCTGCACTATTCAAATATATTATACATGTTTTTGAAATAAGTTTTTGGTTAAAAACATATTATTGTTATATTTACTTTTATTAATATTTGCTTGAAATAATATTATATAGAAAAATAGTTAAGTTTTTATTAAAAATATATTATGCTCTATTAAAGAAAGTAGATTTGTTTCTACCATATTTTATTGTTTTATTTAATATATTGTATTTTTATATGATATTATATAAATATAATTAAGCTTTTTTAATGATGGCTTTCAAACATTAATTTTATTTCATAACACACAATTGATTAATATTTTCATTGATAATCAATTTACATCCTGTGTAATTTGTAGATGCGTTTATAGGCGTTCACCCACCATTCGCGAGATAACATCTTGTGGGAAAAGAAATAAAATAATTCGCCTTTTGAACATCTTTTGTTGAACGCTGGATCTAATACGGAGAACAATCGAGCTGCGTGGGCGAGAAGTCTTTCGTTATTCTTTCGTTTCATGTTAAGTCGCAAATCGACGATACGATGGGTCCATCAAGATTTAAAAACAAACTCGTAGACGAGACGAATCAATCAAATTTATGCTTTTATGGACACTCTCGACTGGCTCCGATATTAATCCCCCATTCATATTGTAATTTTCAGACATAAATTAAACTGTATGATTACAATTAACGCCGCTATACAATTTCCATATGCCATATAAATAAAAAATATTTTATTCACCAGTGAAAAGTATGCGATATCGTCGGCCATTCCAACCGACATAGTCATTTGCATATGAAACGATGTTATAATGCCTAAAATGCATTCATAATTTAGTTACATTGTAATAAACAAGCTTGATCGTGTAAAAAGCACAGAGAGTGGTAATAATTTTTAATGATTTTTTGATACGCCAAAGGAAAAAAAAGTAATTGCCGTTGTCTCACATTACACGCTTGTAAATTTTATCAAAGAGATCCGAAAAGCTCGAGATTGACGATGTGAGCTTTGTAAGATATTGTTCAAGATTAAAAATATGATATTGTAACATTAAACGTTCAAGGATTATCTATATCATACTTAAAAGTAGACATACTTTTATATCTAATATTTTTTGTATACATTGCACTGTGCAACATGATTTTAGACAAACATAAAATTACTTGATTTACAAGTATAATCACATTACATTTTTTAGATATCGTCGATTGAGAAAATTAATCGTGCATTTTAAATTGTTTAGCCAAAATAAAATACTTAATTTAACATATAAATCAAATTTTCTTTTTTATAGCAATAAAAGTAAATAATGATTCAAGTGTTAAGAAACCGTTACATTTATATTGTATAATATGTATATAGATAATATAAATAGAGCAATGAAACATGTAAGCTTTAATGTCTTTATTAATAAATTCATAACCTATAAACATAATATCTACGTATATGTTACCGTGGATCGCATTTTAAATACAAAACATCTTATAGTATGCAAATATATGTATCAATAAAAAAACATATTTAATGTATGAATTATTGGTGTTCTTCAGAGTTTTTTCGATTACGTATATACATGATATATATCTGTAAATGTTCCTCCTACATGCTACTGTTGTGTAATTAAAACTCGGACAATTTGATTACCAGGCCATATAATTTAGGCGATAATTTGCTTAAGAACACTTAACGCGTACGCAACCGGTTTGTGGAAGTTGTTAATAAAAAAAATAAACAATCCACCATCAGATATCGGATAGTTTTACAGCAATTTATTGCACTAGATCGATATGAGTCAAAATACGCGATACACGCATAGGCTAGTTATTAAATTGTATTAAACTATTTATGTTTAATAAGATAATTCGTGTAGGGTTTGGTTACTTAATTTAACAACGGCTCTCCCAACAGCAATAAGCATTTCCTTTCTTAGCAAACTTATTTGAACTTGCAAAAGCACATATATAAATATTTATAATTTGTATCGGTATGCATAAACAGAACCCATGAGAGTTTACCGGCCGTAAACGCGGAGGTCATAGATCAATAAGGAATGCAGTATTGTCTATTTTGTGGGTATTATGGCCGACGACCTTATGCCTTTATGTAATAAAACATATTAAAAAATTCAAAAGACGCATTGTGTTGAATAAAAAAATGTGATTCACCAAAACTAAAAGGGTTGTATACGAAGAGAATTAGTTTTCGTATCAAATTACAATGACGAAATCGTATGTTATAATATAACAGGTAACAAAACAATTTTACCAATGTTACATTTTTTTTAGAAAGGTTTGTTTATATAAAGCATCGGTTACATTGCGGTGGAGATATATCACATATTGATAGATATTTAGAATATATGTCAATAGTTGATTATGTTACAGACAAACCCATTCGCAGTAAAATGACGGAAGCTCGGATGAACCAAACCAACGGTATTATCAATGTTTATATTTGACGGTAACGGGCATTTCCTTATAGGAGAGCTTTAGGCTACATCGCCTTGACCGCATGTTCTATCCTATAATGGTAAACTGCGATCATAATCCGGAAACCGCACATACCAGATAATAAAGATGGTGTTCAATAAACGTTTCATATTATGAAATCACGATTTTGTATTCACCGTGTGCAAATTGTTTCCATTCCGTATGTAATATCCACAGGAAGGGATAAAAATATATCTTATGATTTACAACGTGCATGTAATATAATAACGCTTACGAAAATTCTCATTTCATGTTAACATTTTTCAATTGAGAACAATTTAAACAACGGTCCCCAAGGCTATCGTGAACGATCACGCAGCATTTTCGCGATTGCGTGCAAATTTACCTTTCAGTCAAAAAAGAAGGGCTAAAGCCAAAATATATAAAGTACCATCATTATTCCGTCGTCTAAAAAAAATTTCGGCCCGAATTCGTATGCAAATTAATCCAAATTACTATCCATAGTTCACGAATATTAAAAAGGGCCACGCAACAATAAATCCAAGGGATAATTTTTGACGATCGACAACCTTTTATGATTCACAACTCGGCCGTTGAACCGTCGCTTTCCGTCAATAGAAAATTATTACGATGATAGCGCATTGTATTCAATAGGATCTAAGAATCATAAAAAAATTAAAGCTTATCTCGTATTAAAAAAAAATCAACAATGAGTCAATATATTCTTAGTTAAATATTTTTCTGTCACAAATAATAATAATGGACTTGCACTAAAAATATTCAACCGATCGTGGCCGCGGCCGTATATGGCCATACAAAATGATCACATATTTTATGCATCACGATAGCTATCCGCTTGACCGTTGACTATTGTTATTAATCATATTAGGCTTATTATAAAACATATTTTTTGTCCGTCTCTAAATTATGACCACGTTTATGTCAGACGTGTGTTCTCGTTCACTTACACAACTGGATAATTCGGCGATATTTTTTTATTCATATCGTTGATTAGCCGACGAAATTAATCATATTTTTTATCCGGCGCCCGTTGACAATCAGAAATTAAATAAAAAATATATTTAGTTGAGCAAAAATTTATGGCATCACAAAATAATTCGCCTGACTGATGTATAACAATAGAAATCATCGTCCCGAAGGCGATTGTGGCGATTCATCATATTTTTTTATATTATTATCTAGTTTTTTTTCATGACACACGCAATTTAATCGCAGGAAAAGTGCATTAATAATTACCGGCATTAAAACATTAAATCGTATTCGAGAAATGTTATTAAAACATTATCAATTAGCTATGACTATTATAAAATACAGTTAATATCACTTAATAAGGCATCAGTCGAGTTTATAATTAAGTATATTTTTATGTTACTTTACTTTCTACTTTACAAAGAAAAAAATATAAGTTGTAATTATGTTGTACTAGCTATCGTTTAAATATTATTTTTGCATCGTTCTGATTTTTTTGAATATATTTTTAAATTTAATGGCTTAAATTAGACATTAATATTTAGGATTTTTAATGATAATCAAAATGGTTCAATCTATAAAAAACTACTTAACATTTTCAATTCATTTAAAATTAGGTTTATAACTTGGCTAACTATAAAATTGACAGATTGTTTTTTGTCCATTTTTAAGAACACAATGAAATTTGTTGAAAAATATTTTATAAAAAAAGCTTGAGGGTCGGCGAAGCACCTTGTATGTTGCTTGTTAACGCATCCGGCACACGCCAAGTCAAGGTCAAACTGTTTTCGAAAAAATATTGTGTCAAGTTGTAACGGCATACTTGCATACGTATCAAAATATTTCGTTATACTGAAATCAGTCTTCGTTACAATAAAAACATTTCGTTTGAAAGTTTTTCGGTGACAAGTTAATGAATCATTATACTGGGAATTTCATTATTTCTGTATTCGTTACAAAGAGATTTCACTGTATTACGTTTTAAAATAGGTTTGCAACTTAACTAAATATTAATAAAACAAAATAATAGCAAAATGTTTTCAACATAAAATATAATATTAAAACATAACCTTTTTTGTCGTTTAAAACTAGGTTTACAGTTTAAATAAATAATAATAATAAATAGCATCGGTTACATATTCGCTCAAAAATATGACTGATATTAAAAAAAACTGTTTCACCTTACTAACATTGTCATTGCGCTGTCACAATGACAGCACTTTACGCGCTGTGACAGCGCGAATAGTACTTATTCTGAGACACTGCCCCTTTTTGTTGGAAATGTTTATACGTGGCGAGAGTTAATTGTCAGAGGAGTTATTTGCACGGGGGGTTAATTGTCAAGGGGTTATTAGACCGGGGGGTTATTGTCCGGGATATATATATCTAGGGGGTTAGTGTCCTAGAACCATATTACATTCAAAACGTATCTGGTTCAGTCAAATCTAACGTATATGTGCATTAAATCGAAAGCATGAAAGTTTATGTATTATAAAAGGAAAAACTCACTTTTCGGCCTTAGAGCTTGTCGACGGGAATTTAAAATTTAAAGATTTCATTACGAAGATTGTTTATCTAGTTTATTATCAATGTATTATTATAATCCTTACACACATTATGTATATATTTCATTTTCATAGTTATAACATACCTAGTTAATTTGAACTCCGATTATTTATATTCAGTCAAATAGAACAACGCACATGACGGATTAATAAAAAATACTGCCGTGTAGCAAAATTTTACTAACAAATAACAATTATTTAAAACTGTTGTCACGTTACTGTCGGCCATCTTGTTTTATATTTGAATGCTTATTTTTCATTGGTCGACAACAAAAGAATACATTAGCGGAGGCTCAAAAATCATCGTTCGAACTCTATTTTTATTTTTATTAATTATAATTAAATATATTTCCTTTGTTTACGTGTATTTATTATACACCGTTCATACAAAGTGATACGATTTACAGAGTAGAAGATTGAGCATTTAATGTTTCATTTTAAAGCGTGCGCATCCGAAAGCGGAAGTGGAACAATTATATTATAGGTTAGAATAATTATATATATTATAAGACACCATTTCACTAGAACAATTTTTTTAAAAATCTTTTATTTTTTTTATAAATCTGATCATTATGATTTAACAGATTTCTCTAATGCGTCATGCTGGCATTATACAGAAAAAAATCAATGCTTAAGAAAAAATAGTTATGGTGCACATCTAAAATAAATAAGCACCATCCCACATAAAATTGTCTAGTAGTAAAAAAATTAAAGAGACTGGAAGCGTTAGAGATAGGGTAAGAATATTGCTGTTGTAAGTGAAAGTGTGGCCGAGGACCCGGAATTCGATTTGTCGGTGTTATCTTTCTTTGGGGCATTATGCATCAAAAACTTGCACAGCAAAGAATTTACCCATATTGGTGTTACAGCAGCAGGAAGTTGATGCTGATTTTAAAAATAAAATCTTCTTCTTTGATGAGGCACATTCCTACCTCTATGGGTGTGTTAATAATAAAAATGGCCACATATGGGACAAAGAAAACGTGATTCACGAGAGAAAATTATGTGCTCAAAAAGTGACTGTTTGGTGAGCATTGTGGTCAGACGGCGTCATTGTATCTTACTTTTTTGAAAACGACGAAAGCTAGAATGTAACAGTCAATAATGAGCGTTATAGGCTTATGATATAAAATTATTTTTGGCTATAAACTGAAGATATGAATGTGGAAGACACTTGGTTCCAATAAGATGGCGCAACTTGTCACACATTGGGTGCAACGTTAGATGTTTTTCGTGAAAAGTTCCTAGGTCGCATTATTTCATGTTTTGGTGACGTCAACTGGCCGCCAAAGTCGTTTTTTTACTGCCATTAGATTTTTGTTGTAAGGTTACGCTAAAAATCGTGTCTACGCCGACAAAACCGAAACGTTGGAACACCTAAAAACCAACATCCGCAAAATTATAGCTGAGTTACCACCCGAAATGTACGAAAAAGTCATCGAAAACTGCAAATGGTCAAAAGGCGTCCATTTAATAAATATTATTTTTCATAATTAATATAATACATATATTGTATGATTAATGAAAAAATAATCCGAAGATATTTTTAAATTTGTGTTTTTTTTTATAAAAAAAATCTGAAATCTGAATAGTTGGATCACCTTTATGTATGTATATATTATGGAATTCAGCGGCGTATAGTTTTAAAGCTTGGCTATTAAAAGCGCGATTCGCAAAAGCTCAAAGGATTGATTGAACTCGGCATCATAGCCCACGTCCGGCGGATCAAATCGGCGCCTCGCATAATCGCGGCCATTTATTGCGCCCCATTTGCACAGAGCCGCAATTTGTGTCTGCGGTGTGTGTGTGTCCTTTAATAACTGTTATCAATCCTTTGCGACGCATTTCGCAATGATGAACAATGCGACGACCCACGCCGTCGTGAGAAACCGAGGAATAGCCGATCGAGAGTTTTTACTTTGAAGCTTTCAAACGTCAATCGCTCCGGATGGCTTGGGTGTCTTTTTGTTTGATCGCCGATCAAAAATCCTTCGACGTGAAACAATGAGCCGCAAGGCGCTAGAGCCTTCCCGGAACAAAGGAGATCGCCGGCGATCACGAATTTGAGTTTAGATTCACGAGATAACCGAGCTATGGTCCCCGAACAATACGCCCTGACTGGGCACCTCGAGCAGCCGCTTCCCAGATCGATTGGACGCTGGGTTCAAGGTCAACCACTAACGCTTATTGAAACCATAACCCATTTTTTACACGAGCAAAAGCTCCATCGTGGTAACTATACGAAGCTCGATAAAAATTTGTCAAATATATATTAATCACAGATAAGTTTGAAATAACTATCTTTGGCAGAGATGAAACTAAGTTCAACAGACTTTAATTTTGGTTAAGACCTGGTTTTTAAGATACAGAGTTTAGATTCTTTGGAAATTGTCGGCTGAAAATTTATTGAAATAATGTCTGAGGGTAAAAAATGGATAGTTCACTACTAATTTACATGAAAAATTTCAATGCTTTCAAATTTCACACAACTTTCACAAAAAGGGCAGTTTGACTTTGCCATCTTGTATTAAACAATTACATATTAATATTATTGTAAACATATTCAAAAAAATAGGGAATAAATAAGAGGTATGGATTATGATTTAAGAATTCGTTTGAGAATTCTCTAAGCACATACAATATATGGATACAAACAAAAAAGTAATTCTCTCTCGAGATGAACGTATCTATCTATACATTTCATTCCATCGAGGCCGACCTTCCGTCGAGAATCAAATGTAAGTCAATTAGTCATACGGTGGTAGACCGCGTCTAGAATTCCAAATCGACCCAGACGAACCGAACTAAAAAAAAAAACGAAATGTGATGTTTGGAATCGCTTAAATAAAGGACATTATTATCCGCTCCTAGCTCGCTGCGGAACGGATCACGATTGGTCTCTACAAGCGCACGCTGGCCGCACGATGTTATCTGCCATTGTGGCCAACAAGACGAAAAATAAAACGACGTATGACAAATCGTCGGCATCGGACATTTTCGAACATGTGTGTAGTACCTGTTAGAAGACGAAGAGATGCCAGGTGAGTGATTACAATGCGAACGAACAGTTCGCTCGGCCGCGAACCATTGTCGATTGTTTTAATATAGAGCATCCATCATTTACGCACAACCTCTAATTAACGACTTCTCTTTCGGTGTTTTTCGGATTGTGCGTGTGTTATTTTCTCTCATATGGGCGTGATGATACCGGTAAATTATTTTTTCTGTACCGGCGATCGGGTGATAGAAATGTATCTCGGAAATAAACTGACCCACATAGTATATCATATACATTTAAACGTGGATATAAATAATACCATGTGCATGCATATAATATTTTTAATTCGAAAAAAGTGAGTGTATATCACAATTTTATTTAAAACCTTAAAGAGTATTTATTTTCAGTACCTATATTCAAGGCACAAGCGCAATATATCACATTTTCTTGGACCGCTATTGATACAGATGTATCTTTCGATGCAGTCAAACTGTTGTGAAAATATAATTTATTTGAAACACATAAAAAAGCTAATAAATAACATCAGAAATTTAAATTAGCAGTCGATAGCAGTTAAAATGTTTGTTCACAGGTTGGTCTAAAAAAACGTATTTTTTAATAATATTTCTTAAATAGTGATAAATAGAAACTCATTTAAAACCCTTTCTATTGATAGCAATTTTTAATGTAGATCAATTTAAATATATAAAAAATACAAAAAAGCAGAAAAGCTATTTTTACTAATGTAACTCTCAATGACAGGGGATATTTCAGAAAATAAATTTAATTGTTGTCTATTCTGCACTGCTTTTATGTTTGTGAAATATTTTTTCGTACGACAGACTTTCTACCTAGAGTAAAGAATTTTAATAATAATATAAGTTGCGGTATATGGTTATAACAAGTTTTCATATTTCACTAAGTACAATAGTGAGTGCTATTCTAGCAGTATTCATGTCAGCTTAAGCATGAGATAAGTAATCAGTTATCAAGTTTAATTTATTATTTGAACGTAGATTAGTAAAGTAGAAAGTACCTGTATTATGTTGCTTAAATAAATAATTTAGATTTTAGACAACCATTCTAACTAGTACATTTAAAAATGAGGATGAGATTTTACAGAATCCATTTAATTCTTTGTGAGTAGTCTTTTCATATCAGGCTTCAACTCAGATTTCAATTGACAATTCAATTTGCATTGACATAGCAATATATATTATTGCTTTTTGCTCATTTTTTCCTTTTTCTTTCAGCAAGTAGTAACTTGAGAAAAAAATAAAAAAAAAACACATATAAAATTTCTCACTAGGAGGCATCATTCAAATAATTAACTTAAAATTATAGTATGTTCAATAAAATATCACAAAATAATCTCTATCTTATTATAGGTTAGTTGATAATAATTTTGTTGTGGTCATGGTATTACTTAGGTAAATTAAATATGTTATGTAAATTAAATATAAAACATTGAATCTTGGCAGATTATTTGCCAGTATGTTGGGGTGAGTTTTATTATGTTAAAATATTGCTCAGTTTTTTTTTTACACTGAAACAGTTGCATCATTTAATATATAATTGTTGGGCTTAAACCAAAGAACATTGGTCATCAACCCAGCACATAAATATAGAGATCACACTTTAAATCTGAGCTCCATAAGAATTCGGTTTAGTGAACTAGTACATAGGTACTATTCTAAGCATATTAATTTTGAAGTCGTTCAATTTCAATTCCTAAGATAATAACGTTATGTACAATGTATATGATTTAAAAGTTCAGTATGTAATACATACAAATATACATATATGTATTATATATGTATATTTGTACTTCTAACAAAGCCAAAATAAAAATCAGTAAAAAACATTTAATACATTTTAAAGTTATTAATTATTTTATAATATTTATATAGAGTATTTATTCAGTTTAGACGCATCCAATCGTGCATTTCAGGTATCACATACTTTAAAAGCGTCCGTTCCCAAGCGGTCGGCGGTGGCGGAGCTTTCGAACGAGCTTTGTCATAACGTCATAACGAATGCGAGTTTTCTCGGGCACCATCTGAATACATTTACATCTAATTTTTAGGGTCTAAATAATTTACAGCTAAGTCGGCGGAATATTCAACTAACGAGAGCAATAAGATTCATCGATGAAAAAATAAATAAGTAATATTGTATATTAATCCAAAATTTATAATTAAGAATAATTATAATATAATTCCGATTTATTACAATAACGATTAGTTAAACTGTTTGAGATTTGATATGAAAGCGCCGGTTCAGGTATAAAGGGTGGCATTCTTTGTCGGATAAGGGTAGTTAATGGTAGGTTACGTGACTCGGAATATAGCATCGCTAAGTTTTATTATATGATACATAAATGGATAATTTATAGGCGATTGTGGGTGGATCGGTACAGAACGGAAGATCATTCTTCCATGTGAAAATTCCGTAAACGCATTTAATCTATACATAAACATAATTCTTTCATGTAATATATATGTAGCGTTATTTCTACATATAGACACGAGAAAATATCATTATATTTTTTAATAATTAACTAAAATAGTAATGTCTACAAAGAGATCGTAGAATTTTTTGTTATAAATAAATTGAACTTATATATGTATTTATAATGCCTTTTTAATGCGCAGCAATATCATTTGGAGAGTAAAATTCAAAGTTTTAATATAGAGTAATGAAATTTATAGTACTAATATATGTTATTTATTGATTATTATTTTGAACTTTGAAATAGCCCATTTTTCATTCTGTATGCAATTAACAACGCGAAAATGTTGAGCGCAACACTTTTATTCGGATTTACGGTGAGAAGCCGCAAATTTGTTCAGGTCATCTCTGATATATTTATTTGTCGGCCAGTTATACGCGAATATAAATATTGCAGGGTACACTTATTAAAAACCTCCACAGTGGGATGGATGATATTATGGTTCATAAAAATGTTTGTTTTATATCCTGACATGATGTATAAATCGTAAGACCAAGATCGTTGCGGTCTAATGTGAATTTGTGTTTCACAATAGTATTATTTAATGCATGGTTAAAAATTAACTCTCTTTCTATATATTTTATTTATTAATAAATAACTAGGTTAAAAATTAACAGGTTTATATTAACCTACTATATTTGATACTACAAATAGATAAACAATTCCTTTGGAAAGTATGTGTTTTTACAGAATCCCTTTGATTTTTATTTAATAGTGTTTTCATATCAAGTTACAATAAAGACAGGCGTTCAATGTGACAGTAATTGATTTAAAATATGACTATTTATTCATATGGCAGATAAAAAAGCAATAAAAATAACAAGTCGGGTGCGAAAGGTTGTACCACATATGTATATAGGCAAAGTTGTTATATAATTTGCAAGACTTATACGTGTATTTTATATCGAAAGTTCAGCTTTAAGAACGACAATTAAGTATATCTTACATTTCGGAAGGGTAAGCATAAACCCGTCCGATACGCGGCCGTATCTGCAATCACAAATATTTATTGTCTCATGCTCCGAAGCGGGTTGATACGTGACTCCCCCTCGGCCCACTTGCCACGATTCGTCTCGTTATCAAAACAATTTTGACACATTAAAAGGCTCGAGACAATACTGTGCGATGAGAAAAACGAAATTATCTCACGATTCATTCTTAATGTATATAAATTAAATGCGCGAGACAAGGAGAGTGCCTCTCTTTCTCGGCGAATCGTAAAAGACAAAATGACGACATTCCACAATATCGAAGTAAATACATAATTTGATGGTGGCTGTAAACGTGCTATAAAAATATTTGACACTAGGATAAAATCTCGTTGGACGAATCTATTCGCACGATAATTTCATATAAAAGCAGTTAAATTTTAATGAAGCAAAATCATACTTTACAAGGTAAGAAACGCATAAAATAGTCATAAAACAAAAAAGTCGCATTTAATGTCACTAAAAATAAACATAAAATTGAATTGACAATTATTTTATTACACGAAAGTTTCGGATCGTTCGATCACGTTAAGGTCCGGATCGTATTTCTTTGACCTTCCATGTTCGGTTCTGCTAACACGGCGCATTCTTTGAAAATAGCGAAACTTTGTATTTGTGTATAGACGTTTCAAATTGATATGATCTACAATGCGAGGAATCGAAAGATTCCTTTTTGTTGTAGCGAGTGTGCTCGCATGAAAGATGCATCTTATATAAAAAGACCTCAAACATTGCGAGAAACGCAAGATAAAGGGTTTACAAAGAAAATTATTATATTCCCGCACATATAAACAAACATGCGGAGCAGTCGTCTGCTACGAATATAGTAATATCATAAAGTAAATTTTGCGTAATATAATATTTATTGATAACATACTTATATTTAAAAAAAATATATGTATAATATAATAAAAATGCATAAAATACATATACATTTATTATAGAAAAAGCAATAGCAACTTTTCAGACACTGTATACGTTATTTAAAATCTGTTTTTTATACAACGTGTAATTTTTTTGTGTTTTTATAGTTAAAAAAAAAGGTAATATCATCGTGTAACTAAAAATAAATAAGCTTTATTGAATCATTGTGGTAAACAAATAGCAATCGATTTTACACATAAGTAACTCTTAGCTTTATGCGGAGTCAAGATAATTTTATTGGATTATTTAAGCTGTTAAGTAAATATGATCCATTATGAGCGGAGCATGTATCAAATATTCAAGCTATACAAGAGGACAATAGGAGAATGCAGATTCATTATCAACGAGAATACAAAACGAGTTTGCTTAAAACGCGATCATTGAGGAAGTTAAGAAGGCTAATAATATTAATAAACTCGATATTTTGCTATTATTATTGATGCGACTCCAGATTTATTTCATAAGGAACAAACGACATAAGCTATTCGTTACAAGTAAAAACTGTGTAGGAAAAAGCTACAATAGAGGAGCCAACATAATAATTGTAGGAAAATATAATAGTGTATGTAGAAATCATTCTTTAAATCATGTCGGATTAGATTCAGCAGAATTTTGCAAAGAAGCAATAACTTTTTTTGGTACTGTCAAGCAAATTTATAATTCGTCCAAATCAGTCCAAAAAGATATGAGATTTTTAGCGCTTTATTCCACATACAAAATTATAAAAACAGGATGATCAGCTAGGCTAATAGCAATGGAACCAGTGGCTGTAAATTTGTCTCTGCGATCTACTTTGAATGAAATTTATTTAAGAAACCATTCTATTGATATACAAACACAGATTCCTGCTTTTGAAAAATATGCCTTTATATGTAAAGCAGAATTGGATGTAGAAAAAGATAATATTAAGAACTTAATTAAAGATAACCAAAGAAAATAAAAGTCAGTGTAAAAAATGCAACAGAAAATGAATGCATTACAAAATTGAAATAAATCGATTAAAATACCAATAATCTTCTGAAGAATATTTTCATTTAAACGTTTTTGCTAAAATCATCAATTCAATAATAAATGGACATACGCTAATGTTTTCCAAATTTAATAGAAATTTATTAAAATGGACTAAGATAATATAGCTTCTAAGGCTAGAGAAATATGAAAATGAAATAGGCGACGAAATTTTAAAATAACTAATACTCTGAAACGTATCTACAAGTCCAATTTTAAAATAAGCGCAAATCTGGCAGATTAACTTAAATAAATTAGCAACATATAATTTCTAAAGATATTACAGAATATATAATGTAGAAGGTAAAAGATTATTTAGTGTTCTGAAAATAATTAAAAACTTTTTACGGTCGATAATGAGGCAGGAAAATGGACTAGCAACACTCAATATTAATTACTGGATAGCACGTATTTTAGACTATTCTGAAATAATGACCAAATTTTCTAATGAAAAAGTGCGCAAAGATTATGTGAAATATTTTTTTTAATTACATATATTTTTAATATCATTGATTTTATTTTTTGAATCATATTTTTTAAAATTTTGCAGGGTCTTTAAAATATTAGTTGCCGTTTTTTCTGAAAGGCTCTGGCCATATGTAAACATAATAAAATCATCTAGTAGAATAAAATAATTACAGTAGTAGATTCAGTATATCGTATTTTTTACTTGGAAAAATTCTACTTATAATTCAGAAAGCTTTTTATAAATCACGTAATTTGTATTATATTTTATTAAAATTAAAAATTATATTTAAATTACTCCAATTGGAAAATTGACAATCTTAATAATAATATCTTATTTTAAAAGCCTTATATTACATAATAAATTTCAGTTGAATTAATTATACAACAAATAGAAAATTTATTATATTTATATAACATCTTACTTATATCTAAAAAGTTAGTTAAATAGATAATTAATTGTTGCTTACTCTACTACAAAAATGTAGATATATGTTTGTCTCTATTCTGCAATTATTTATGTTGTGTATAATATCTAAATTACCATAGATTATTATCAACGGATGAGTGCAATATTTATCTTTATAAATATTGTCTATATATTGAGAAGTAAAAAATATAACCATACATCATAGATCCAACGGCAAAAAAGCCATAAAAACGTCCATTTACGTACATGTGTTTTTTTCTTTTTTGTATATTCAAACCGCTTAACAACTTATTCTCGATGTAATTGAATACATATTAACAATAAAAAAGCTTAAAGCATCTCCTTGACCCGAATAGGTTAAGACACGTTCGATGAGTTCAATGCGAAAATGTGTCCAAAGTAACGACGTAGCCGCGTGGGTTAAAGCCATAATTAAATCTCTTAGCGGATGAAAAAAAGTAACAATGAATACGATTTATAGCTTAGTTCAACGATCAATTATCAACGATTTCCCATCTCTGAATGTGGTACTCTTAGTTCGCATAGCTTAATTTTTCGTACGGTGTCCCTCCGTGCTACATCTTGACCCCGGGCTTGACCAGCTCGGTCGTGCAAAGCCTTTTCCATCGTACCCTCGTGCAACTTCCTCATAATTATTGTACGTAATAAATGCAACAATGTATATGTACTGGTAATAATATTGCATTATCATTGCACGAGATTACATCGATTCGAAGGTCACGTGTGACTGAACTTTTGAGATAGCTATGAAAAAAATGTGTCGTTTTGTCATTGTGAGTCGAGATCTATTATTACGATCGCTTTATGCATTTGAATGCGGAAATAACTTCAGAGGGCATTCAGACGCTTATGGGCTTTGGGATTTTCGCGCACGTTCTGGACAAACAATGACTTGAATGTAAATGGAGTTGCAACTCCTTTGAAATGAGGCGAATCAATTTGAACGAAAACGTGATTTAAACGAGAATCTTTAAATGAAATACGAAACACGTATACTGACAAATTTGTACAGATGTAGGGATTTATGTATAATATATACAGCTGTTAAATACTCATGTCTAAGAGAGCTATCTATCATTGCTTTAAGTGTAAATTTGCTAACTCAAATTTAGGGTGAATATAACTTAAATAATTGTAATACATCATTTGCTATGAAAAACACATATTCAGAATAAGGCGTCTCAGGGAAATTTACTATTCTATTGTCCACAAAATAGCTAATGGCTCCATCATTATTTTGGTGGATGAGTTATTGTACATTTTGACTGAAAATAACCATACAATGGACCTCTGACTATTTTGCACTCATTAGTCTCTTGATTATTACTCAAATGAACAGTTAGCAGGAAACGAATTCTACATGGTATTCTATAGAAGCAGTAAAGCTAGCGTATATTATATTAACTATCGTGTATCATTTATTAACTATTGTGGTGCATCTGTTCTTAATGAATTTGTAACATACATAAATATAATCGGTCAATGAACGCTTGTTTTTGTAGTTAAGGGTACTTGTGATAGAATTCACACAGGATTTTTTAAATATTAAATAGATTGATTTATCTTTGGCGCAAGGCTAGATATAAGCCATAAGATAGTCGGCCATTTGACGTCTAACCTTCATCATGCACACAAGTGGTATAAGAATGCACACGAAGGGTGTCCTCCGGCGTATGCCATGCCACGCTGCGCCAGTCGAGGTATGTCCGCATTAAGCATTCAGCCACGCCGATCTATGATAAATAAAGTCGAGAAAAATCTGTAGAAGATAAAGAGAGTCGGCGGAGAGATGACCGTGGCGTGATGCGCGACCGCAGCATCCCAGGCCGCGGGCCAGAGCAAGAGGGCGATCTGTGCCCTCTTAGAATAATGGCTTTATTGATGTGTCAGAGCAACGATGGTCGTTCCTCCTTCAGCGCCTCGTTTTATTTGGTCGTTGCCGCCGAGTGTCCCATTTCATACACAAAGCTTTCGAAGTGTTTTTGTTGTTGTATTTATCATCGTTTCACACCGCGAGTGTTTTTCCGGAACGAATCGCCATTGTGAAATTTGTAGATTGCCCACAATCCCAGAGTGTTTGGATCGTGATCCGACTTGGCCGGTTGTTGTCTGAACGAAGCGTGTCGTGATTTTCGTTTTCGGTTATAATTAAAGATGCGATTGTGCACCGATCCAACTTTAAATGCGATACTAAATAAGACTACCTAGTAGAATGCACTAAAACAATGAACGGTACCATTTTATTCAAATGAAGTATTTTTTTACCTTTGTTTGTATCTAAACTCTGAAAGAGTATTTAACACAATTTAATTACATAAATATATAAAATCTCTAGATATATTATATGAAGATATTTCAATGAATTAAAAATTAAAAAACTTAAATCTAAACTAAAATTTGCAAGGCTTGTGTATACTAAAAACACTTGGTATGATTTTTTTATTAGTTGCGCTTCTGCTCATTTAAAGGTACAATATATTATAGATTCAGTATTTTAGATATTTATCGATAAAAGGGGCGATGCAAGTACATTTTACTTGCAAAAGAGAAGTTATCAGTTAGATATTTAAGTGCTTAAATTCTTTGAATCCTTTCTTTGATAGATCTACGATAATGCTGAATTATATAATTTTATTATATTCTTAAGAACTCATTAATTCCTATTTGATTTTTTTTTTAATAATTCTCAGTTCGCTGTTTCTTAACCATGATAATAAATAAATCACGAAGATAGTCGCTTCGTGTTAGAAAACTGACTTGAGAGATTTATTCTATTCTCTCATTGTCAATGACACAATCTAAAATATATATATGTGAGGCTAAATTAGCTTAACGAAAACTTTAACTTATTGCATTTTTTTTAAATTTTATTTTAGATGACAAAAAAAAGTATAATTAAGTAATACATTGATATAGGAAAACGCAAAATTGCGATTTATTTCAATGATAATATAACGTTTATCTCTAAAGTGGAATAAAGAGTAGTTTAATATTTTATATCAATAACCTAAATTCTGTTATCAATAATGATTTATGTGAATTATATTTTAAATAAATGGCAATACTGAATTTTTAAGTTATATTAATATTTTTAAATGCTTATAAAATTTTGTTTTTGCAATTTTACAGCAATATATTTTTATATGTTAATAAAAATTTTAATGCTGTTTCTTGTAAATGAATCTTGAATACACATCTGCATTTTGCATATTTAGTAATACTATAATTATTCTTATCAAAGCTAGAACTAGCATACACACTGCGCTTTACCATTTTCATGTTATAATTATTATTTACTCGCATATATTACGTTTTAATAAAATAATGTACTTCACCCATCTTGTGCAAACGGTTGTTGAATGTTCTTATCAAGCGTCTTAATTACCTGCAACAAAGAAAAAATACAAATTAATTGATTTGATATTTTATAGATGTTTCTGGCGCGCGGAATCCAGTCAAAGTTTCCGCGCTCGAGATGAGATAAGACGAGGCAATATGAGCCACCAGCGGAGCAGATTCTGGGACAGCTATTGCCAGCAAGAACAATGGGACTCAACATCGTGAGGCCGAGTCGACCTGGCCTCGAAGGGTTTATCTTCAACCAACACGTGGTCCTGCTGCCTCTCTCTCTCAAACATAATTTATCGAGGTATCCATCTCCGTGGCATCGGTGCCCGCCGTCTGATCCTCGAGGAAATAAAATGTATTTGTATTATTTATTATTAATGGATCGCGTAATCCATAAAGAAATGTCTCGGCAGAAGGTCGAGCGAGCGGGGCCTAGTCCTTTAAATATCGACACAAGTGGATAGTGCTGTCAGAAAGGGTCGATATAGTACCTACATACATACGTACGGTCAAAGGGATTGTCATTTTTATGTATATGTATAATATAAGATGTGAAGCTTTGATACCATAAAAAATCGATATTAATTTTAGGCAAATATTTTTATTTAATTTATTTTACATTGGTGATCTTAAAATCATGTTGCGTTTTGATTACTATTTAAGTTTTTCCCAAATTGGTCATAGAATATAGTGGCAAATTTTGGCAACCCCAGTAAGATCCGTCAAGATCCAGTATCGACGCCAGTCGTTTAGGCCGCCTACCATATTTCGCCCGCCTAAGCGCCCATATGGGTTGCCCGGGGCCTTGCACCATTTAGCTGTCAGACCAACGCGCGAGATGGAATCAAAAATCTTGCCGGTCATGCCCACAGCCTGGGGCCAGTCGGACCTTAGCCAAGAGAGATGCCTACACACGGAGTGCATCGTGGCCCCAACCCCGCGACCGGATCGCCGCAATAAATCTCACCGCCTAATGACTACCCTTAGATCATGTGGGCAGTCGGATATTTATCTACATGCAATTTTGTAGGACACATGCAAAGTGTGCCTTATTACTCGGGCCACTTAGCCATCCTTTTATTGCGTTCGAATGTGACGCGTTAAAAATGACGATGACTCAAAATGGACCCACATTATTTACCCCTAAAATAAAACCTTGGCAAAAAAGGTTTGCACTTTCATGCCACAAAAATATATTAAAATAAGTTTAGATGTACCGTTTTAAATGATATTTTTATGGATGCTTATATATCGTCTATTTTTAGGTTAAATAATTATTGATTTTGATAGATTATAGAACATGTACATACACGCTTAACATTTTTTTTAAACACGACTATATTTTGATTAACATGTGTAAAATATTAAAAACTCTTATTTTTTAACTATACTACACTTATCTGGTATATAATATAATAGACCCCCCAATAACACGGTAAATTGAGGACGTCTTATTTGAATGCCCGTTACTTTATAAGGGAGGATATCTCACCATACACGCCTGATTCGTACATACGTATTGAACATGAGTATGAGTATTCTATAGTCCCTCAACTACATGCACCTAAATGGTACGTCCTCAATTTACCGTGTTATTGGGGGGTCTACTGTATGTGTTAAATTATGTGGTTTTTCTACTATGTATAGTGTTATGAATTTTACAATAATAAGCTAAGCATCATGTGTCAGGGAAACGTAATAAATACAGTAGAGTAAAAAATATTAAGAACGGTTAAGATTTATTAGTCAAATAAATAATTTTGCACCAAAATTACTATTTAATAAATCTATTGTATACTTTTTTGAAAAAAGTTGTGTGCAAAGTGAAAAAAAAAAGATATGAGTAAAAAATCTTGTACTGAAAAGTTTAAAATATTATATTTTTATTTATTAGCTAAATATTTTAGGGGCAACCCTATATTATTTTGGCTATAAAAATAATACTATAGAGTTTATATATGCATTTTTTGAAGTTTTCCAAAATAAGAGAATAGGACAGATGTAATTTTACAGGTGTCAAGATGTGTAAAAGCGTCTATAATTGCACACAGCGAAGAGATACAAATGATGTTTTTGTTTGCAACAATATGTGTGCAAATTATGTTATTAAAAGTATTTATCATAATTTTTTTGCAAAAAAATGTTGGATTGATATGAATTTAATTTTCTTATCTTTGTGGCAAATCTTGTTTTATTTCAAACGAAGCAATTGTTTTCCATCATTGCTCAATAAAAAGTCATTGATAGGTTCACCTCCTTAGACATATGAATTTGCACTAAAAGGTTTCGTGAATACTCGCGCGTTGAAGTCGTTTGAGATATTTTTTGCTTTATAGTGAATTCGTGAAGATTTTTGTGATTAATTATATTTTAAATATTTCAATATCATTAGTATATTATAATTTGTGTACATTTTTCTAAAAAATATACATATGAGTTTAATGTGCTATTGAATATCAGATATAAAATGATTTTTATCAATATTGATCCACATTTTCATATAATTAAAGTAAGTTTAAAATTAATACTAAAACCACAGAATTATGACTGCATTTATCCATGCCCACTTTGCGTGTCCCCCTCGAGATGCGACGATCTTTAGTCCAAGAGTCCACTGAGGTAGATAGAATCTGTCCCACGAGTTGGCCAATTTTTTACACACTCATATCGGAGAGCGAGGCCCTTCGGAGGAGGCGGTCCACTTTCACGCCAAAAGCGCCCTTGAGAACCGGTGCCGATTTGCAAGGTTTCGCGAACGCCCCGAGCGGTGGCATTAATTCGGGAATCGCTCGCCGTCCACCGCTCGCCGCCGCGAGGGATGCCAAACATTTTTGTTGCGGTTGCTTACTGCATTGTCGAATAATGAAGCTTTGTCCGAACGTCATTTTTGGATCGGAACCGCTATATGAATATGCGATACGATGCGCCTTCGAAGCGGCCCGATGAAAATTACCGGGGAAGATATTAATATGCGAGTCGCTGTCGACGCCGTTTACATCTCACAAACGAATTCGATGAAATGTATAATATGTTTTATATATTCTGTATAACAAATTGACTTTAAGCGACCTTGATCAGATTATGTATTTTCTTAACTTCCCCTTTCTTAAAATTATAAGAAATACCAATTTATGGTTATTTTAAAGCATAAATCGCATTTGGATAAATATATCCAAAAAATAAAATTTTGATGAACTGAAATAATTTTCTATGATGAAAGTTTTATTCGTGGGAAAGATTAAAAATAAATATGTAAATGAATAATCTGCAAAATACAATAATTTTATTATTAATTAATTTAAGTGGTTAGTTTATTGTTACAGTGGCTATTGTAACAAAAACAAAGTAACTTTTGCTAGATCTTCATGTAAAAAATATCCCATCTTTTGACGATCATTTTTTACATCTTACGAACTTTTGCGTTAAATCTGCATTTAATAACATAATAACGATTTAAAGTGTTTCTGTAGAAGTTCCTCTAATTTACAGCAAAGTACATTCTATTCATTAAATTGTGTTGTTTTTATTTTTGTCTAATATGTCACACAAATGTAAAATACAGTTTTTTGTAGTATTTTTAATGATGATATAGTTATATTTACTATTTTTACAGGCAGTTCGTTCACGAAAAAAATGTTTTTTGACATTTACAGTATCGCTTTCACAATGAAGTTATTTTGGAAATATAAGATTTTAATAGCATATTTTTTTGGTATTTCAACTCTTTTCACAAGCAAATATTTATCGATTCATTCGCGGAGGAATTGTTGTTTTCAGACATTTTACAGTATATTTTAAAATATAAAATTTACATACCATATCTATCAGAATGATAGTAGCAAAAAGGTATTTTTAGGTTTAGTTATAGACTAAATGTGTCTAATATAACTAAAATAAAGTCAATTTAATTTAAATATGTTTATAGTATCCATTGTCTTTTTTTATTAAAACTTATTTTAGAAACACTTCTAAAAATAGATTGAGTTCCATGTGTTCCAAAAATACAGTCGATTTATGTGTTTATATGAGAATTATATTTATACAACGTAAACGTGTATATGTCTATATCGTGCGCTTTCGCGTAAGGACATATCTAATGTAAAATTGGGCAGTAGTAATAAGGAACTTGTTCTCAGCGGCCAGGTACATCTGTTAACTAAGGTATATACGCGGCGGGCAGCATCATTTTTTAATTCGTCCCATTCGCAGTATTGAGCCCCGGTTCGGAATGACAATTTTGGACGAGTCCAGCCCGGGACCAGGTTTTTGTCGCCAAAGTCTCCGACGACCTCCTCGCTCGCTGCTTCGCCCCCTCGTGCCTTCCACTTCGGTCCATCTCATCTCTTCTTTTCATCCTCTCCGGTCCGTGGCATTGCTTCTCGGAAACAGACCAGGGGCAACTTTTTCACTCGGACGTTTTACGCAAGTTTGATTAATCCCTCTGCGGGGCAAAAGCAGGGACTCATCGCGACGAATCATTTCCCGGAGTGATTAACATTTATATAAATTTGTATTCGACCGTGATATACCACTGCATCTAAAAAAATATTGAGATACTGTTCTTGAGTATGAGGAAATGACTATCTTAAGATGATATCATTTTTTTAAAAATAATATCAACACTACTACTTTTTAAAATGCTACGTAAAATAACTATATTATTATATCAATTACACTAAATGAACTAGTGAGAAATTTTATTAAGATTAGCAAGGTATTGTACGTATTTATGCATTCGATGTTGCGGATCACGATAGACTTAATTTAATTTAAAAAAAAATACGAAATATATTATAATTATATTTTTTTTTATTTTAGTTAAAAGTATCACGATTATAAATATATACAATTTGCATAGAGCTTTACTTTTTTTACCATTACTTTCAATGACTAGATTAAACATAAAATCAATTTTAAAATTCAATATAGTTTATGTTGTGTATTCATTGTACATACATTATTTTATTTTCATCGCAAAATTTTAGAATTTCTAAAGATACATTTTTCAAAGAAATAGTGTACTATTCTTAAATTTATGGCCCATTTAAAGAAAAACTGTTTGATGGTTAACTCAAAGCTGAAATTTGTGAGTAAGTAGTGTAGTTGCACGTCTATTTCCCAGCGATTGTTCGCCTCGATAGATGATAATTCTGGGCAATTGACGAAGGCTCATCCACCGCACCACCGTGGCGGATGTTTAATGTTTGTAAATTATCGTAATGGCCGTCAAATAAACCAACGTTCGGACTCGCTTTATACTTGAGCCGTTAAAGATTCTTTGTATCGAGAGAGGACGAGACAGATAAAGAAGTAGTCTCATACCAAACCAGATTGAGTAATATTTATAATAAATAAATGTGTACATTGTATGAAACAAGGATCGTCGATCAAGCGTTACTAAGACATTGCGATTAAACATTCCTAGGAAGTTATCAGTGATTTAACAGGGTTAAATCTCAATTAGTTATATAAAAAACTTAATGCAACAGATAATTTATATTGCGTTCCTTATATGGTTCGCAATAAAGCCATCATACATCTAGTGATTGCCTTACCAACGCCGGCGACTAAACAATCCCTACATGGCGAAAGCTCGATTTGCACAAATTGTTACATATTAATAAACAATAATAAAAGCCGCTCAGATCTAGCTAATAATTGCCGTTAATTGGACAAATTGGACGGTTTCAGCCATGTTTAAGTTTTGCACAACTGTAATAGTCGAGTGCATTTTATTGACCGGCAGAGGTATTCATAAGAAAAAATATTTACACACGTAATGTTAGGTAATGGCAAAGCTAATTATGTGTGTTACCTGGCGAGAAACAGGTAATTAATTATTCCGAGCGCCAATAAAGGCCGATGCTGCTGGCACCTTTTAACCGACTTTGCTGTTCGATCGTGAGAAGAAATAATTTTAAATAATTAAATAAAAATTATGTATTTGGATTAGTGCGTATTTAATGTCTGATTTTTGTGAAGTTAATTATGTAATGGGATTGATACTATGTAATTTTGCTTGCTAATATCCTTTCGTGCCGCTGCAATAGGTACTTATTTGTTTTATTTTTTTTTCTTTAATAATCGATCCTCGTTAGAATGAAATTGTGGTATTAAAGCGAGGGGATAGTGCAACTAATATACAGTAATAAAAACAGATCATTTGTAGAGGCTATCGTTAATGACATGGCGTTACTTAAAAACAACAATAAAAAATCGTTTTAGAGATGTTGCAATTTAAAGCATTAAGCTTAAAAAAAGTTGATTATGGCTTGATTTTATAAACGTCATAACATTAAAATAATAAGTAATAACACAAAATTCAAATAAAAATAAACTTTTAGGTTAAACTATTTATATTTTTGGCATGAATTATTTTTTAGGATATTGTTAATACTTCTTCTAGTCATGTTATATAAACTGCTTAAATAACGACTTAATAAATTGACAAAATATCATTTTATTCAAAAATATATTACAATACACATTTACTGTTATAAATATGCAGTAATGAATAGGTTATTTTTTCTCAGTCCTTTCTAATAGTGTATCGCATTAAGCGTTCACTTTGTCGGTGCAACACAGAAAATTCTATTAATTCTATTATATATATATATATATATATATATATATATATATATATATATATATATATATATATATATATATATATATATATATATATATATATATATATATATATATATATATATATCGGTTAATTTATTAATTGCCTAATATTTCAAGCGTTTCTGCGTGATTAATACGAACGAATTAGAGCCGTGGAGAATTATCATCATAGGAGGTCAAAATTCGTTTACGAATGTTCACCTACGATGTTTCACCCAATTGATTAATGTCGACTGAGATAAGACACCCAAAATTTACGTAGGTATTCAAATTAAATAAATCTGAATTCCGATTTGCATTAAAAAAACTGTTCGTTTTGTAGATAGTACGAATATTATGATGGATGACTCTTGTGAATAACAGTCGTAATGATGCGAAGGTGTAAACTGCCATTCTTGGTTGAAAAACAAAGTGGAGGGTTTGATTATATTATAAAGCTTTAAAATATAATGACACAAAATCATATGCTGTATGAAACTTGGGTTATTTATTAAGTGAGGCTGCTTCAAAATTCGTATCATATAACTATTCCATATAGCTTGATTGATCGTCTGTCACTAAAGATCGTATATTGTTATATGCATATAGACTGATTTTATTTTTATTTATATGTTTTTTTATCGACTCAATAATTTAACACAAATTTTCATGGCCGACATTGTTAACAGATACTTACATAAATTAATGTCAAGTTCGTATCATATAAATTACGTTGAGCTATTTGGCGCGAACAAAATTACACAAGGCAGGGCCGTAAGTACGTGTTGAAGCGTTTTAGAATGGCCGTAAATTTATGACGCGAAAAACATTTTCAGATAATACGTATAATTATGTATGCGTTATTCTGTTGGTCAATTTTGTAAAAAAGCTATGCCACAAACACCCGGTGGCTAGTGAGCTTTCCGGCGATCGCAGTGATTTTTTTTCTAGGCGTTTGTAATTTCAATAATTTGAAATTAAGCAGAGACAATGGAGGTCCAGGCCCTAATGGCGGCTATATATCTAGTGTCCCAGCTTGACACGACTGTCATAAACAACGTCGACCCAACGATGTGACCTTATAGCCGGGACCCGCCTAGACTACCACAATATCTACAAGAATGGGGAGAAATATGATTTTGATCGATCGTTGCTTGTTGTGGAATAATAGTGTGGTATTTCGTTGCAAAATTCCGATATAAATGTTTTGTATCTTATTTGAGAATTAAATGTCAATGCAGTATGAAGGTCATTATATTTTACAGAGAGCAGCAAAAAACATGAAACAATATACAATTATGAAAGGATATAATTATTTTAAATAGCATATTCAGATAACACAACACAAGTACTCATAATTTTAATTATCTTTAAAAATACGGCGTTAATGATAATACAGTTTTAGATAATATTAAAAATAATATGTTGAATAAGTAGTAAATTAAAACTTTGATTTAAGCTAAGACTTCATATGTTAAATCTACTTAAGAAAAATGTCCTGAAAGGTGATTGTCCAGACTATTTTAAGATTTTTTATTAGATTATATATATTAGCGTTTAATATATGTATTTATAAAGCTTTTAAGTTTGTTCTCCTCAACGTTTATTGTTATATACTATTTTATTATATTGTAGCTAATGAAATTGTGAACATGGAAATTGTTATAAACCAGATAAATGTATTAAATAGTAATTGTAAAATTATTATCGTATTGAAATAATCGTTTTATATATAAAAATTGTGAATGTATTTGTAATTGCGTTGTTATAAAATAAATGTATTTTTTTTATTTAATCCATATCTTGTGAATGCTACAACAGTAAAAAATATATGAAAGTTTATAAGAAATTATCCATATAGATGATACAAATGCATTTCAATATTAAAAAATAATTTTATAAGGATCAAAATTAATTAAAATATTATTATTCACGATAACTAATAATTATAATAAAATACTTGTTTAGCCCTGCAGCGATAAGTTTCTGAATATTTTTAAGCTATAGAAAATTATGCTGCTAGTTATTGATAAATCTCGATGAGCCGTTTTCAGGTCTAGTTTATGTATTCATTGAAATTGAGAAAGTAAAGCCCGAATAATATTTTATTTTGAAATGACTTATAGAACACCTCTATATTAGTGTTTCAATATAAATGATTTCACTATAAAGTTTCACTATGCAAAACTATGCACGCATAGTTTTTAATAGCTTAGTATTTTGGTAAGCATTTAATAAAAAATGGTTTGTATTTTTTTAATGAGTTAATTAAGAAAAATCTATGATTTTTCACTCTTATTGATTCAATTTACTATGCTATTTTACTTTCTCACAACGTCATTGTCCTAAACCCATGATGGTAAACCTTTTGAGCTCGGTGTGGCAAAATTATGAAAAAACCTAGTTTAAATCGGGTGCCATGTTAATTATTGAAATATCAATAATTGCGTGATATTTGAAGCCATAGTAAAATAAGAGTTATATATTTATTTGGACTGATTCTAACTTTATCAACTTTTCTCTCATTCTGGGACCATCAGAATATATAGCAATAATGTCAAATCGAGTATTTGATGTGACATTAGTAGTTTCATATAGAGAAGTTGAAAAATATTTACACTTATTTAATTCTCTATTATTTGCTGCTGTATGTGTGTGTTCAGTCTCATTATTCTGTCTTTGATGATATTTTTACTGAATGGTGCTCAGATATTCGCTTAATAATATAATTTTTATTTTGTATATACTTAAATAGTACTGGAGCGTATCTTAGAAGGGGTTCTTTAATAAATTCTCTTTCACTGAGGATTTTTCCATGCTGAGCTATGGAGTGAGCAGTGCAGAAATTTGATGTTAAATTTGTAGTCTCTTACAAATTTAAGGATAAAATTTAAATGACTCTTATAGAGGTGTAACTACTTAGAAATGTATTCCTTCCTTTCATCATCATTTTTTTGTTAAAAACTGGTGATGATTGGTTTCAAAATAATTAATATTTTTAGCAATATTATAATCAGAACTTTTTTTTATGCAAATATTTCTATTCACAAATCTATTAATTCATAATATTATTCTTGGGAAAAACAAGTTCCTACCACAGTTCAAACGATACGAAGTTATAAACAATTTTATCGCCGTCGTTTGATACATATATTGCATAAATATCCATTCGATATTGTGCATGCAAAACATTGAATGCGTTCGAATCTAAAACGAGTCTGATTTATACCGCGCACTAAAAGCGTGTTTCTCATCGATCACGCGGCTAAACGAATCTCAGTTGCTCGTTTTTTGTCCGTAATCAAGTCCGTGTTGGTTCGAGTTTAAAATATATTTTTCATAAAACTATGATGTATAGACCGGGACTGAGTTGTTCCGGCGATCGATACACGTTCGCCGTCGATTTTGAATACTGGCAGGTTGGCGGACACAAAGGCACGGTAGTTGGCCAGTCGGAGATGGTATCTGACCGAGCCGGGGGACCCCTGCCGGGCGACATGTGCATGATCCGAAGCCCTCGGCCCTGGGGCCCCCCTGGACCCCATAGGCCTCGGGGCCCGGTGGAATCTCCGGGCCTGCGCTCTATCGTCAATTTATTTATCGACGACCGAAACGCAGCTTTTGAATTCCCATCGTCCTTTTTTATTTTTATTTTTTGACGTCTTAGACTAATGGTCTACGCAAGGAGTCGTCATTCGTGACGGTATAATTTAATACGATAACATTGATCATTGATGCTTGTTTGCTTTTGCTTCGTGCATATGTAGCGCTAATGCATGAGACAGAATGGTAAATGACGGATTCTAAGGTCGAAAATGTATGATTGATGCGATGGATCTCTAGGGCGTATTTCACTTAATAGAAGTCATCAAATTATTTAGAACAGAGGTACTTAATATATGGGACATGCCTCTCTAATATGGATATGAGTTATCCATTAACAGTAAATTGTAATATGTGTATAAAACAGAAACATATCAAAGAATTGCTGTAAACTCACTAAGCGTGTTTTATCTTTCCACTTGTTAGGTTTGCTTAAGAAGCTTTGTAGCAAAAACCTCATATTTATTAATGAATCGTTTTTATTAAGATTGTAATTTTAATTAATGAAAAATATTACTAATGTGATTTACTAAATTAAAATATTGATGTTAGCCTTAAAAAAATGCTTGTATATTAAATAGATATATTTAAATACCAATAGATTAAAACGAGACAAATCAAGTCTGAATTATAAACATTAGCTTATTTTATATAAGGCTTTTATTGTCTTGTTTGTTATAAATGTATAAAAGAGAAAAGCAAAAATATACTATAAATAAAAAGTCAAGATTGAAAGTTATAATGGTAGTGATACATAACTCAATAAATTCAATTGAATCGAACGCGATTGAATAACTGAAGAAAAAAGATCAATCGAGTTCAAGGCAATAACACAAGACCTACATTTTCACACATGCACGAATATAAATTATTCTTTCATTGTTGACGTACTTCTTGAGCATATATAAGTATATGTACAATATGTACAATGGCTATTATAAATTGAGCTTAATGACCCACTTCTCACTCGATCGCGCGTGAACTTGAACTCGGCGCTTTTTTGCGACAACATACAGCATAAATCATGGGAAATGGAAAGATCAGCGGTTAAATGTGACGGTTATCTGAAAATCTTGTCAGAGTAATGGCTTCTAATGGCGGTAATAATCGGAATCATTGTGCCCAAGTGATATACTTCGCAGCGGCGCATGGCAAACTATGCATTATGTTATTGTTCTTGTGCAGGCGAAGCAAAAAATGAAATGGAAAGACACAATTTAATAATTGCTCATTGTTTTTTTTTTCTAATATGTATTATTAAATCGACGGTGGATATAAATTGAATCATTATGCGATGCCGTATGATTAATTTGTTAGAGCGATTGTTATAAAAAATATGTATTTTATACATATAAGAACGACAGATGATAAAAAAGGATCAAAGTGGTACATTTTTTACAATAATAATGAACGTAAATGGTATGGCGTAAAAAGAACAATACAAGTTTTAATTATACTGTTCTTTAAACGATTTTTTTATTAACACGGATTCCACGTTTTTATTGTAATATTTTCACTTATGTTATGTTTACATTTTATTCTAAAAAAAGTTTTATTTTATTATCAATTATGCAGTAAATGTAGTGTGTTATATAATTATTTAAATATTAAATAGAAATTATTAACCAACTCAATTAATAGATTTTTTAATCTTAGAAATATACTATGCTTTGATATTTTAATTTAAATAAGATAAGGGTTAAAGAAAAAAATAATAAAAAAAAATTATGAATATTATCTTATAAAACAATATTACTTATAGAGTGGGAAAATGTAGATAAAGCTTTCATATAACATAATATTTCTGACCGATTTATTTAGCCTTTAAAATCGCGAGAGGGTCGTGTTAAAAATAAAATAAAAATTGAATCCAACAACTTTTTTGCCGCGCCGCGCATAATATATTTAAAAAATATACCCCGATAAGGAGTGTCCGTAAATTTCGCGAATAAATTCTGACCGAGCGCAATAATCGTACCTCATTTGACTCGCGCGCGCATCCAATTAGATCGTAATTATCCGAAGTCGACGTTCGGCCGGTGCAAAAGTGTTGTCTCACAAATAAAGCGAAATAATTTCCGTTCGGGTCGTTTCGGGGCCGGGGCATGTGGGTTTACGAATTTGCATGTGTGTATAAATCAAATTATTTTATTTGGCCAACGACGCTAACTAAGCTGAGGGCCTGGCCCTTCTCGCCAACGGCACCATTGATTGCCCCGACACACGGCTTAACAAACTGCCCAATAACCGCGACGGTGTTTACTCTCGGCCGCCTCTCCTTCTTCGAAATGACCGATACTCCCTCATTAATGTAACGCATTCGAACGGTGAAGGACTCCGTAAATCCGGGGGAGGAACGAGGGTGGCCCGACTCGAGAGGTCGTTAAAAGTTCAACAGTCGAATGGGATGAAAAACGTTGAACGATAACCGCTAACGAGGCTTAATAGTAAATCAATACGTACGAGTAGTGATCCTTTCAAGATACTATCAAAGAAAAAATATCTCCTGATAAAAATATTTAAGCTTATACAATAAAAAGCTGCAGCAAAAATCACTTGAAACATCAGTAGGCTGATATTAGAATAGTTTGAAGGAGCAAAAAAAATACGATAATTTTGATGTAAATATAAAAAATGATATGGCCAGAATGACCATATTATAGTACATTATTTGTCTCTAATTTTATGTGACCTATTTATATTTAAATACTCTTCAACCAACGCTTAAAAAATTCAATATGTACGATCATAAAGCGGCGGCGTTATTCCTCCACAAAAAAGTACGTTAATGTCACCCAAAATCCAGTCTCTATTACCAGAACTAAACATCAAAATTAATTAATTTATGCCGTAGTGAGGTTTTATCACTCGAGGCGTATGTGTAACAACGTATATTTTATATCAAACGCCTTACGTTTTACGATCTTGATTAAATTTTAGTACAATACCGTTTGAATGTTATTTTTATTCTTCATTGTATCTTAAAATTACTACACTGCCTGTTTTATGGACAGTATAAAAATACATTTTAATACACATACCCTGGTGTAAAATACATTAATATATCTAAAGGACGTCACGTTGACTCCCTGGCCGTTACGCGAGCGATTTATTCCCTTTATAAAATAATAAAAAATCAACGTTTGATTTATTTTACGATAATAAACTCCGTTATGATTCAACAAATAATATATTGCCTGTAACACAGCGACGTTCACACTCGTAAAATTAATTTTCGCGCACACTCCCGTTGGACACGCTCCAACAAATTGATTTCATTGTTTAACACCGTACACAATTTGCAGTTTGAGTTCGTAGTTCTATGTAGATCGCACGAAACGACCCAGGGACCGTTCGATTATGATAGTTTGTTATTTCTTGTGTGTTATGTGGCACGATCTAAATTACCATATGCACGAACAGACTCCGAGTCGGACCCCGGATTCTCCGATTCCGAATTTCTCAGACCTCTAACGTAAGGAGGCACTTGTGCAATGATTACAGTTATTAATTCCTAATATCTCAGTTTAGAGATCTGGCCCGTTGATGCTGCAATTCCACCTCCGGCCAAGATGATATCTCACAACTTAGCTATATATATAATATTTAAACTTAAAAAAAGATTATCCCCGATGGTTGACAAAAATCAAATAAAAAAATAAAAAAATCATATAGACTCTATCGATGTATACTCAGATTACAATGTGATAAATGAGCCAAAAGGCAAGGAGACATGTATTATGCGCATTGCATACAAATACAAATTATTGTATCGAATGGTGTATTATGACTTGTTTGTATAGCGCCATTAATTTTATATATTGGTAAGACGCAGCGAATTTATAAATTGTAATGTGGGTTTGATAAAAATGTCTTCTGGTGGGCGTTAATGTAAAATTTCTAGATGCATGTGTTCATGATATATTTATATAGTGGGATATTAAAGTTCTTGGACTAACTATTATAATGGGAAAATATTTTTTTATTACCTGATTGTTTGATCGATAAAATTAGAGATATTATTATACGAGACATGATTCAAAATGTTATGCAAAAACTACATATAGAACATAAATATAGCAGACTTTAAGCTATTTATTACAAAAATTACAAAATAGGTACATTTTTATCTTTCAAGTAATTTTCAGCTTGTTGAGGGAAACTTCAGCGTTAAATTTTATGATTAAAAACATAATTTCTTAAAAACAAACCAATTTTAGTATAATTTTGTTATAATTTAATTTTAAATTTGACAGTAAAAAGTAATTACTTTTTAGAAGTATTAAAAGTTTTAAGTAATATGCTGAATCAGTTTAGATTTTTTAGGGTTATCTATTGCTATTAGTTCTATGTATGCCATATTTTCTTACACTGTTTGGTATATTTTGCCATTGTTGAAAAAATTGAAATATTGATATACATGAATATTTTACCCGATTCCCTTGAAAATTTAATACTATTTTATACAGGAAGGTGCAAAAGTCACTATTTATTATTTATTTTTTTCAGAGATATTTAATAATAATTTGAGAGACTTATTATTAAGAAGTACATTACTAAAAGGAGAAAAAAACTATATTTTGAAAATAAAAATTCAATTAAGCTCTCACAAAAAGATTATTGTTGACATTTTAATGCCAGAAATAGTTTTTCAAGACAAATCATTTGAAGTGTCATTCTTGCAAACGTTGTTTCCGACTTGCCACGATCTGCGAGAAATGAGACAACTATTAAACGTGTACGTGTAAGTATTGCAGAAGAACAGCTAACATCAATTAGAAGACGTTTTACACAGTTGGGGATTTCCTGTAGATCATTGCAGTATATTTTTAAGAAATTAGATCTCTTCCCGTATTAGATTCAGCTTGTGTGAGAATTAAAACTAATATATTTTCCAAAACGGCTATCTTTTGCCATCCGTTTTAAGCAATTAGCAAGAACTGAAAATGGATTCGTCCACAGACTAATTATGTCAGATGAAGCCCATGTTCAGACAGAACTGCAGAATTTGGAGTTCTAAAAATCTAAGAATTGGTCTGGTGTGGAATAACATTAGAACGAATTTTTGAAGAGTGTGAAGGTAATTGAGGCGGAAGATACCGAGGGATGATTAAAATTATTTTTCGCAGAAATGCTTTCAGTAATATGATGCAAGTACCCATACTGCAAGAGCAGCAATAAAGCTTCTTCGGTAAATATTCAATGACTAATTTCTCGTGGAGCATAAATTAACTGGCTATCACGTTCGCCTGATCTAAAAGTTCCAGATTTTTTACTTTAGGGATATCTTGAGGAAAAAGTTTACATAAACAAACATCAAACATTACAGAAGCTAAAGAAAAATAATTGAGAGGAAATTAGAACGTTAGACCCAGAAACATTTCAAATTGTCATACGCAACTTAGAAAGAGCTTAGCTTTGTGAAGCTAAAAACGTAGAATATTATATTCCACAATTAGTTTATAAAATACTGTATGATTTTTTATTCAAAAATTAATTACTTTTTAAATATAAAAGAGCTTTTGTACCATCCTGTTAAAAAATATGTAATTAAGTTGATTATAATTATAATTAGTCTTTTATTCTAATGAACTATAAAAAAATAATATCGATTGTATTGATTATAAAATTCATTTTCCACAAAATGAAAAAAAAAAAAAATATAAAATAAGTGAAAATAAATGTATTGTACTTCAGTAATGTATTTATTTAATTTAAATTAATTATCTGTATTATCTCTGAACTCTAATACTAGATATGTTAGTAATGTGATAATTTAATTTTTTTATATTTATAATAATAGTTTAAAAATATCTCTGTATTAAATATAATACATTTTGAAATTTATTATGAAGCATTGAAGTAAATTATTAATAATTTAAAATAATGGATTGTGAAAAATGAAACAATTTGAAACAATTCTATATTTTTTGTGGTTTCAGTATCTTTGTTTCTGCTATATCACCGTTTATGATGTTTCGTATGCCAACACTAAAATAAAATGATTTAGAAATATTTTATGGACCTGGTACTTTTCCAATTATCTTTCGTATGCACGAGACATATATTACATAATATAAACATTAATTCTGAAATATATTATATGTATCTATTCATTCCGGTCTAAAATTTCAATCGAATAATATTGTCATTTCCTAAATCACTTTTCGGTTAATAATTAAATAATATAATAATACATATACATTGCTAGACACACGCCTCGGGCGATAAACCTCCCCAAGGTATTAAAAAATGATCTAATAACAGATGTCGGGTCTCGGGTGACATTAACGCACGGTGTAGCGGCAAACGCCGCCGTTTTACGATTGCGTGAAAACGATCGGATCAATTTTTATACACCACAAAGACGACGAGTTGATAAAAACATTTCTTGTCGGAATGCACGGCGTTGTGTGCCGGGGAGTGTTTTCGACTTTAATGCCATACATTTGATAGATATACTTGAATAGTTGAATGTGTACTAATTATGGCTCGATGGGGATTGATTTATGAATCAAAAGCTTCGAAGCCCTCGGGCCCCTCTCACAGACCGGTGGACCATTAAATAGTTGGCTCACATCTTGTATATTATTTAGATTACGCACGCATACACGGGAATATGTATGAGTGTGCATGTGAGTACTTTTCAAAATTCACCTCAAGGATCTGGGTTCAATTTTGCACTAATATATTATTTTCGTACATTTTTCGGATAAAAAATGTGATGCAGGTGAGTCAATAATTATTGTGTTGGTATTTTTATTGGTATAGTAATATAAAATATATTAATATTGACTTGATACATACATAAGCCTACCACTGCTTAGCATTAACTACATTTACAATGCCTTTTTATACGATTATATTAATAGAAATTTATGTTAGAATAACAGATCTTAAGAAATTTTAATAATCATATGTATAAAATAAAGATATTTTGTATTTAACCAATTCATTAACTGAGAGTTTAGAAACAAAATATGTTTTTTTTATATTTACCTACATTGAATTATACAAAACATTTAATATGTATTTTTCTATTTTCTCCCTGAAGTGTGGAAAATTTTATGGACTGGGGCTAGAGGTGACTATATTTTTTTCAACGTTCGTATTAACGTAAGTATTATATTGAATGGCATTTTATATAAAATAAATTTATATAAAAGGGAATGGAGTGAGATTGCTTTAAATTTAAATTTAATGTTGTTCCATTTTTTTTTCTAAAAATTCAGAATCAAAAACTTTCTTAAAATTCTAAAAATTAAAAATTGATATTTATGATCCTATAAACGCATATGCAGTAAAACAATGTTATTCTTAATACCCGGAAAATGTTAAAATTTCTATATTTAACTAGACTCATGTATATATATTCAATATATATAGAATTATATACATATTATATCATATTAGTGCTTTGGCTAAAATCTCAAACTGAAAGTATTTTCATAAGATAATTGAATTGCTATTAGGTTAAGGTCACCAAGTAAGTTACATTATTTCATATACGTAGGGTAATTATTTAATAGATACTATTTTAGTTTGATATATATTTTAGTTCATTGACCTATATATCATGTTCTTCGCCTATTAAATATATACATACATAGGTACATAATATCTCGAACGTCGAACTAAAAGTGTATCGTTTCCTTTGTATGCAAATTAAAACTCATTCCACTAATCTGAAACGATTTATTTTAAATAATGGTAGAATAATGATTTGTTGTGAATCGCTTTATTTATTACTTTTTAAACACTTTAAACATTTAATGAATCATAAAATTTGTGATTCATTAAAAGGAGTGGTATTTGCTTTTTTTTTACTGCGAGTCTTGTTTTGATTGAAGTGTAACTGAACTTCTATTAATATGTATTTTTTATGTATTAAAACTAAAATTATTTAATATATATATGTATATGTACTAACGAAAGACTGTAATGCCATATTTCTGCGAAATCGTCACAGTGGTGATATGACCCCTTTGATTTATCGTTGACGACATCTCGACGCTGTATTTATTTTTGTCGCATTCTAACAAGGATTCCATTCGGTGGGTATAAATTTGCGTATGCATACCAGGACCGTTGCAAAAATGCAACTATGCCGGTGTCCTCCGCGGTGAAATTTTAATTTGGACCCACTGAGAGACCCCGAAAATGCTCTTGCGGTCTCGCATACCCGCTGCGAGCTGGAATCACTTCAAGTGATTCTCAGTTGGAGACACTCCTGTCCGTGCGAACGTTATGAAGTACAATAATTACCAGCGATGTATTTTGCAAAATTTATTGCAACAATTGAACTTACAAGGGCTGTGTGTATTGCTTTAAAAAAATCAGATTTAATACATATGATCCATATGGAAAATCATATATTATATAATAATAATATTTGTATTGTCAAAACAAGTTTTAGACAAAATTTACACATTTGCTCCGATAAGCTGCTCAAATGATAAACATATAAAGTGGGGTTATTTAATTCTCAACTCACATGAATTGGGCGTATATTTTTATAAATACACTTAAGCAAGTTTGTGATTCAGAAAATATGTTTTTATTATAAATAATTTTTTTTTACTCTTTCTAAATTAATGGAATGGATTTTGAAACAATTTATTTTTGCTATATAGATAATGTAATATATTTAAATTCTTTAGACGTGGGTTCAACGAATACTATCAACAGCTATTATACTAAAAATAAACACAAAAAATGTGTTCTTCATATAGGACATAATCTACGTTAAACTATTTGCTACCAATTTATCATTTATAAATTATGCACTCCTACATATAATATCATATAAATAATTAAATTAGTTTATTTTTTAATAAATTTATTGATTGCTAAATATAATATGTGAATTAGTTAAACGCTAATAAGCATACGATTTTACAATTTTAACAAGAATATTTGGAAAATAAGACAAATTATAGAAAATCGGTCTTCACTGATTGCAAAGTCTTTCTCATGAAATAGGACATTTTAATGATTGACGTTAACTCTATTTATCCAGATTTCCAGCAACATATTTCTTTTTCATTAAGTGAAAACTGTATGTAAAATATTCAAGCATTTTTTTTACTTGTAGAATATTGCTAATATATTTTAGTTACATAGATTGTGTCGATCTACGAACCATAAGTGCAGAATTACAATACCTAACATTTTCTTGACAGTTTATATTGACTCGTCTATAAAAATGTCGAATAAATTTGATTAGATCATTTTTATTTGATGCAAGTAAGCCCTTAAATATTTGAAGAATATATTATTTATATTTTAATACATATTAAAATATTTTAGTTATACTTTTAAGAGTGAAATTATTTTTTACAATTAATGACAGCCTGCAAAAAATATTTTTTTTCTAAATTTAATTCATAAAAAAATTTGAATACCTTTGTATCAAAGTTGAAATTTCCGTACACAAGGTAATGGAGAATATAATAAATATTTTTTATATTTAAATGACGTAAGTAACTTAATAATTTTGATGATTTGCTGAAGTTATTGAATCTTAGCTTTCTAAATTAATAACAATATCGCATTTAAAAAAGTTTTTCAAACTCTTTCATTGTAAACAAACATCGTAAAAAAATAATTAAAAATATTTACTCAATAAATATGACTTCAGACTGACCGTTGAAAAGTGTGAATTTTTAGAAAAGAAAGAGATTAAATCGAATTGATGAATAGTTATGAACTGTTGGCTCAAGCACTAAATTTAAGCTTTAGCAAAACACCTCGCTGACTTCTGAGAACAGCGGTGTTATTGTCGTCGCCAGCTTCGTTATTTTTTCGTTATCACCTTAAAGTCTTCTCGCATTTCTAGAGATGCCCGTCAAACGAGATGGTTTTTTTCAGTGCGACCTCGGCTCCGAGCCATTCAAGCATCATGTTACTTTGCAAATACGCTCAGGTACGTTTTCATTAACGTTACATACATCCATTAAACTGCAGAGGTATTTTTATATCCACCCATTTTCATTATTATAATAAAACACATACGCACATCACAACCGATTAATGCAAGTAGTCAGAAATAGACTCGTGAGACCGCTTGTCGTTGTTACGAGTCGAAAAATTTAGACACAGATAACTCGGTATCTGGGCACAGAATCCACGGCCCAGATAACAGATGAAAATATCATCTCGGATTAAGGAGCTTGTCTTGTGACACGGTACACATGTATGACAAGTGAGGCGTGCGTCCATCCGCCGACTACCACGAGGGAGTCTTTGCTTCAGTGTCCCACGAATGCCGCTTTGCCGATCACGTATTTCGATTAAAATCTTTAATGTGTAATTAAGAGCTCGAACTGGTTTTCAGTATTATTTGCTCACAGTCTCTAATACGAATTATCATTATGTTCATAATCTTATATATAATTGTTCTAAGCCGTCGTCGCTTCCGGACGCGCATAACTTTCAATGAAACATTCTCCGTTCAATTCTATACTCTGTAAATCGTATCGCTTTGTATTAACAGTGTGTAACAATACACGTAAACAAAGGAAATATATTTAATTATAATAATAAATAATAATAAAAATTAAAATTGAATTTGTTCTGATTGATTTTCGAGCCGCCGGTAATGCGTTCTGTTGTTTCGACCAATCAAAAATAAGCATTCAAATATTCAAATAGCGTCGACCAATGAAAAATAAGCATTCAAATTCAAATAGATAGTACCGTGACAACACTTTTAAATAATTATTATTTAATAATAAAATTTTGTTACGCGACAATAATTTTCATTAATTCGTCATTTGACTGAATAAAAATGAAATATATACATAATGTGTTGAGGATTAGAAGAATACATTGATTAAACTAGATAAACAATCATAAAATAATCTTCGTAATGAAATTTTCAAATTTTGAATTCCCGGCGACGGGCTCCGAGGCCTAAAAGTGAGTTTTACTTTTAAAAATAATCGGATTGCAAACTAACTAGGTGTGTTATAACTATGAAAATTAAATATATACATAATGTGTTGAGGATAAGAAGAATACATTGATTAAATTAGATAAACAATCATAAAACAATCTTTGTAATGAAATCTTCAAATTTTGAAATCCCGTCGCCGGGCTCCGAGGCCGAAAAGTGAGTTTTACTTTTATTTTACATAAACATTATCATTGCTTTCCGATTTAATACATATATACGTTAGATTTTAAGAATTTTAAATTAACCAGTTATGTTTTAAACATGAACGTGTAATATATCCTTAGTATGTGAGGATTGAAAGTTAATGTCGATCAAATCGGCGCTGTCGGACAGCTTATAAATGTGTAGTTTCTTGGATGTTATCTAATAAACGACATTTTACAATGATTATAAATATGTGATTGCATACCTGGAATAATCGATAGCCAAAATATCTAAGAGTGGGTTATTTTTAATTCCGATGTGGCAAAATATGTACAATTTTTGTTCTGTGCCATCATTCCTCTTTCTGAATAGCTAAATTTAAGATATTCAGTTACATCAAACTTATGTAGTATGTTCTTTATAAAAAGATAATACTTGCTGACAGTGACTTCAACATGAGAAGATTAACTCTTTGTTTATATATACCAATTGTACGTTGTAGCCATATAGGTCATCAAATTGTTCCATCATTGCTTCTGAAAAATAATTAAAAAACAATAAGACTCCTATCAAGAGTAAACATTGAACACATTATTACTACTAATATAATCCATAAATTAAATTTAAACGACAACCAAAGAACACAATTGATGGATGTACTGTAGAGGATTAAACACGTAGATTGGCATCTTTTCATCTTCTACAAAATTGTCACAATATGTCATATATTTTTTATTATTACTAGCATTGTAATATGTTTAATTAACTTCGGTATGTATACCTTTAATTGCCAAATCACCGCTGTTTGTCTTTTAATATTAGATCCTGGAAAGTTAATAGTAATTTTGTTAGAATAACCGTGTTATATTATTCATTTATAACTAAACACTTACTGGCACACCCGCAATTTATAGTTTTGTCTATAATTTCAAATGCTGCATCACTTGAATCATCTTCAATTGTCACTTTGTAACAAAAATGTCGCGATTATAACATATTTCTTGCCAGATGACAGAAGAACTGTCAAAGCAAATTTGGGAAGTCCCGCGCTTGAGAACGAACTAAATTGATTTTAACGAGCGAAATTGATTTTAACGAGCGAACTTTATTTTAACGATTTAAATTGTATAAAATTTATTAAAATATGTATAAAAATCATCAAATACAAAAAAAAATGTTTTTTAAAATATTTTTTTAGTTTATAGATTTAAAATATAATATAAATAATGTGGATATGTATTAGCTTCTCTATACAGAAAAAATATGTACCTAAATTTTGGCGAACGTTGGCAATTTAAAGTTTTAGTTTTTAGAGAATTTTTAAAACTTTGCTTTAAAAAATATTTTAAACAAAAAGGGGCAAAGTTTCAAAATAAGTACTATTCATTACCAACCAACTACTAAGCGCACAGTATTGCAAAAATCCCTCTTACTGACGCCTTTGAAAGTAAACTACACAAAAATGTATAACACTAATTTAAATATTTTTTAAATTAAAAGTTTCAGAATAAAATTTCAAGATTTATTCAAAATATTTTTTTCAACATTAAAAATATTTTTTATTTTATTATGGATTTTAAATATTATTAATTTATTATAGATTTTAAATATCATTAGTTTATTATTAATTTTAAATATAGTGAAAACTTTTTACACTCATTAATTATTAAAATATATAATGCTGCGCAGAAAAACATTTACTTTAAAAAATATGTAAATCAAAATATTTTTTAATCAAAAAAGACAAAGGTTTCAAAATTATTAATATTTTTAAAACGCACTTTTGGTCTAAAGTAACAGATTAGGTGCTTGATATCTTTAGTTTATTGTTTCTTTCTCATTAGTAAATGTAATTAAAAACTGACTTTTATATTTACACATAAAACATAGAAATATTTTTTTTAAATTATAAAGTAACTTATGGTGTCACCAAAAAACTTTTTTATTACGAAAATTTAAATTTATGATATAATTGTGTTATGCAGCGTTAAAACTGGCACTCAAACACATAAAATACGCTAAAACACAATCAATGACTTATAATCACTCACATTGCACTAACTATATATGATCGATTGTGTTGTAGCGTTAGTAAGGTGTAACAAAATATTTTTTCATATCAGTAATATTTTTGAGCGGATGTGTAACCGATGCTATTTATTATTATATTATTTATTAAACTGTAAACCTACTTTTAAATGATACAAAATGTTACGTTTTAATATTTTTTTTATGTTGAAAACATTTTGATATTTTTAGTTTTAATAATATTTAGTAAAGTTACAAACCTATTTTAAAAAATATTACAACGAAATCTCTTTGTAACGAATACCGAAATAACAAAATTCCCAGTATAACGAATCTTTAATTTGTCCCCGAAAAACTTGCATACAAAATGTTTTCATTATAACGAAGACTGATCTCAGTATAACGAAATATTTTAATCCGAATTTAAGAATGACGTTGCAACTTTACACAATATTTCTCCAAATTCAGTTCGTTCTTGACGTGGTGTGTGACAGATGTGTTCAAAAGCGACATTACAGGTGTTTCGCTGACCCTCAAACTTTTTTTATAAAACATTTTATTCACAAATTTTATTGTTTCATACAGTATCCTTAAAAATGGGCAAAAAACTATCTGTCAACCTTATAAGAGGTTATTTTGATGTTGTAGTAATGTGATAATTAAAAATAAAATATATCATCTTCCTTACGTTCATTATAACGAATTTTCAGTATACCAAAATTTATTCATTGGTTCCGTGAGCTTCGCTGTATTGAAATTTCATAGTACAATTTTTAATTTATTATTATCTAGCCAAGTTTTAAACCTATTCATAAATGATATACAATATTTAGATTTATCATTAAATATCTAAGTTTCAATATAACGATAAAACCTAACGTTGTAAATCTAATAAATAATATAAAATGTTTTCTTCTGGAAATATTTAGTCAAGTTGTAAACCTATTTTCAAATGAATTGAAAATGCTAAGTAGTTTTTTATAGATTGAACTATTTTGTCTATCATTGAAAATTCTAAATAGTAATGTCCAATTTGAACCATTTAATTTTAAAAAATATTTTTAAAAATCAGAACGAAGCAAAAATTATATTTAAAACCCAAAAAGTTGAGGGTCCGGTATACGCACACTCGCTAGCTATCGGTACCTCACGATAGTGAGGTACCGACAGCTAGTGAATAGTAATTTTACTATCAAGACAAATTTTGTTTGCTTTAAAAAAATATGACATATGTGAATTGGCTATTTTTATTTTAAGAAAAATAACATAATAATGGCATTTTGATCCTACCATTCTAATACATATGCTATCAAAACATTCATATATCCAGATCTATAAAATAGCAAGTAATGATACAAAATATCAAGTAAAGAAATTTTATGACTCCGTTACATCTCTAAACTCAACGCAGATTGTAAATCAAGTATTTTCATACAGGTAAAAAAGATGTTAAGCAATCTATGCTCAATCAGTAATAACGAATAAAAATCTACAATTACGTTAGTTACAAATTCAAGCGGTTTTCTGTATGCAGATGATTTAAAATTAATACGAATACACAGAGATTGGACACCTAAAGATTGGGCGAAAGTCATTAGCCCTGATGAATCATACTTTAAGGTAATTTTAAACTAAAATTGGTTAATATAAAAATAATAATATAAACTTTTTTATTCAAAATAAACTACTTCTTTAACATTTTTGCGCATGTGTACACGTGCACAAAGAGTCGGAGAAGAATATCTAGCTGATTGCGTAGTACTTAAAGTCAAATATGGTGGCGGAAGCGTTATAGTCTGAGGTTGCATAGCAGTATCAGGGGTAGGAAACCTGTACATTTGCGAGTATGAATAGTGATTTTTATATTATAGTTTATTGAATTAATGGAACGCTACCACCCGATTCCAGTAAGAAAACGCTCCGTGCCGTACCTGCTAAAAAGCAGGGGTTGGTTAGCGTCAAAGGGTTTGACGCTTTAAGAATGACCTAAATACTATAGAGCATTAATCGGAAAAATTAAAAGGCAAGGTTGCAACACAATTGCAAATCAAAAATTGAGCTGCAAAAATTGCAGATGAACTGGAGAAAATTAAAAAGTAGGTTTACTGAATATTAAAAATAAGCTTAAAATAAACACTTAAAAAAAATATTTTTTTAGGGTATAACACATTTATTGGGGTGGCGTATAATTAAATGTGTATTTATATTATATGCATATATATATATATATATTACGATATTGTATTTTATAGGAATTAAAAATTTAGGGTGTTTTTAATATTTTTTAAATTCAGTTTGCTTTACGAATTATTTAGATGACAGCAAAACATGTATGTACTATGAATTTATTTTTAATAGGAACTATATTAGTTGTTGTAAATTAATAAGATAAAAATAAGAAATTTGTTCTACAATATAATATATTTTAGTCTGTTTGGTTAAATATATAAACTACAAATTAAAACATATTATTAAACTATATTTACAATTTATTGCTTAAAGTCATTAACTTTGGTTTATGACATTCGTTTTAAAATTTCGATTGTACAAATTCGTTGACTAAATGAATATTTAAAAAATATAATATATTTAATTGTTCTAAAAATATGTTTTAATTGCTTGTAAAATATATACATATCATTTAAAAAAGTTATTATAATCTGAATTATAAGCGCATATATATGTTTGTATATACGCGTGCATACGTATATTATAATTTATAGACATTATTTATTATATATGAAGGTCAAAAGCACGGTGCCGAAGGTCTATCGTTAATGAAAACATCCATAAAGAATAATCAAATTTTTGAGCGTCCAAAATGGGAATCTCCATAACGACTCGACCAATTTGTTCTGTGACATTTCCATAATCGGTTTAAAAAAAGAGAAGAGAAACTAATTAAGATTTACAATGTAACATTATATCGCACATCTTTGAATATTTTTTATTCCATGATCAGATACGAATTTTTAAAAAATGTTTTAAGATTACATGGATCGATTTTTTATATATAATATGCGAGAGATAATTTAAAGACGGTGCGCCGTAATTATATGCAAATAACACATAATGCATTCGGCGGACATGCATATATCACTCAATTTGTCGCTTCGGAATATAAAAAGGGGGGTTGGTTTCGAGAGGCTGTGAGGCTCATTGTCATCGTGACACTATGCAAATGCGAATCTGATGCAGTTTAAATTATGCAAATCAATTAGAGAGAGCGCCGGCCATAGGCGGGTTTTACAGAGGTAATAAATATACGGAGGGGCCCTCCTCTCGGCTACCGGGCCTAAAATTCCTCATGCACGACCATCGATACCAAACGATCATAATGGCCATCTACGAATTCCGCACCTTCACATTGTGTGTATGTGTATACTCAGTTGGGTGTAGTAAATACGAAACAATATTTTCGTCGATTTTATTCCCCATTCAGACGTCAACGAGGGTCATAGGTGAGGGTCGAAGATTCAAGATATTCAAGATTTAAATCCTTTTGTTTATTATATGAATTTAACAGTAAAATCCTTAATTATCATATCCACAAAAGCTTATTATATACATTGCTGCAAAACATAACATTTGTTATTACATTATTATTTATTCAATTATTAACTCTACATAAATCAAACATAATTATCTCCATTTGTGGATTTATGTTAAGCGATAATTAATCACATTAGCGTCTCGATTGAAATCAAATCATATGTTAAAACTGTAGCACAGATTATTTAATTATATATGATTATACACTATACATATTTTATATATTATATATAGGATATCCGTCCGTATTGATCGATCACGACGCTCAATGCCGGCGTTCTTGTGCATCCACCGCGGTGCGGTCAGCATTTTTTGACTTTCAACTAATTAATTTTCTATAAGATAACGAGGATTCAGTTACTTGGTGCGCCGATATCTGATTCTTCTCGTTCACGCGCAATAAAGCATCTTGCGGGATCGGTTCCCCTTGTTTGCAAAAAGGGGCAAAACGCTCACGGGTCAGGTGATATCGCCAAGAACTCGAGACCGCTACTTCCTACTTGTAATACAAATCGTCCATTAATACGCGATAAATTAATTTGTTTCGATTCCTAAGCTAACGAGGTCGAGCACTCGACCGCGTCTCGTGTAACCAGAGAGAATCTTTTCTGACCGTCAGATTTGATGCGAGATGACAGTCGGTTTAGTGCGCGGCCAGGATCGTGATTTTAACGATAACAATCGCATTTCTGTGTAATTTATGTTGCAGATACGTCATTGTTTGTAATTTCGTAATGCCCAGATCACAACCGAGACTATTGTCTAATAATTCAATACAGAAATGTATTTTGTACATATATAATAATAATAATGGTATTGTGTTTCAGATTAAAATAATTGATATTAAGCGATTTTAGTGCAATATTATTTTTATTTCTGTAAAAAGATAGCTGTAATATAACAGCCCCATAGCGCCTAAAGCGTCACAGTGTTTAAAACTAGTTTGGCAATTTGAAACATATTTTATTAATAATTAATTATTATTAATATAATATAAATTTATATAACGGTAACCTATGTTTAACTCTATGATTGTCAATTTTATAAGAGACAGTAAAATATTATATATTAAATGAATTCTATATATATATATTTGATACTTTTCTATCGGTTGTTCATACATAATCTACATGACATGAAAATCTTTTTATAAATTTTGCAGTGTTTATTAAAGTATCAATATAGTTGTTTTTGCGATTTGTTAACTTATTTTAGAATTATTTCAGGTGGTATTATTAAAAAATCTTTTATAAAGTAGTAAAGTAAGCCATTTGGCTTTTTTAGTCATTTTTCAGTTTTGCCTTTATTAGCAACGGGGTTGTTTTTATGATTATTTGATATTTATTAGAGATGAGATTTTATAATAGTAGTAGAAAAGGGGCACTAATAACAAAAAGATTAAGACAATCTATATTTAAGTCCACTGGTAAGAGATTAACAGATCACTTCAGTATTTAAATAACAGCGTAATATCAAATGGTGAAATTTGATTATGCTACAAGAATAAAAAATATATCAATAGGTTAATTTTATAACAGTAACCAGTTTAATACATTTTTCAGTGTTGTTTTTATTAGCAATGGGTTTTTTTTATGATTATTTGCTTTTAATATTGAGGTGAGATATAATAGTTTATGTCTTAAAACCGTAGGAGAAAAAGTGCAATAATAAGACAATTTATATTTAAGTTTTATAGATATAAAATGGCAAAATCTTGACTATGCTACCATAATCGAACATGTATCAATAGGAAATATTTATTTATGAATATTTAAGAGTAAGTTTAGGTGGTGTAAATGATTTTTTTTTTTAAATATCGATAGTATTATTAGACATTTTGCAGTGTTGCTTTTATTAGCAATAGGGTAGTTTTAAACGATTATTTACTATTTTTAGAGGTGATATTATAAAGTATATACATGTTTCAAAATCGTAGAAGCAAAAAAGCATTATTAAGTATTAAAAGAGTAAGACAATTAATAATTAAGTATAACTAATAAGCTTTACAAATCAGGTCAGTATTAAAATGATCAGGTGGCGAAATTAAACTATGCTACGAGAATTGAATATATGTAGATTAAATAACTAAAAAATAGTGAGGTAAAAAGTGTATATAAAAAATGAAAATCTCCTGATGCCAAAAATATTTTGGCGAAATATAGAGACTGAAACTCCAAAGAAAAACGTGATTTAAATCACGTAATTTAAATATATATATTTATTTATATACATTTTTTTAATTATTAATAACAACATTTAAGACCGAGTTTTATGAAATGGGGTATAAAAGTGTTGTGAGTCATAAACTACATAAATTATTTGTGACTTTTTATAATTGTATTTATAAAATTCTTCTAAATACAAAACTTTAAATAATGGACTCAATCTGTTAGGAGCATGGCATTAAGAGTTTTTAATCATAATAACTCGTGTCTTTATTTTAAATAATTATTTTTAAGCCAGCGTTCATGGTATATTGCGAATGCTTAATTTGTCATTTGAATTGTCAAGGGCTTTGAGGAAAGCTCTGCGCTTCGGCGCTTTTGATCTTTGAGATGATTCTCGAGGACCACCGGGTTAAATTTTAACGTTGCAATTAATGTACATCGCAATCGACTCGTTTTATTTTTATATAAAATATTGAATTTAACGATCAATATCTAAGACAAAAACGCGACCGCCGCACGATCTAGACCCTAGGTTAACAATTGATTGAAATCTCTTGGGGCGGGGTCACCAATCGAAGACCCGCGTGACCTTGCGATGATTTTAATAAACGTTTCAATTTACGAAATGATGCGAACAATGAAAAATTATCGTGATATTTCAGAGTTCACAACCGTTCCTCTCCGGCAATGAAACGACATCTTATTTACGGCCAGAGCGGCTCACGCGCACCAATTGTAAACGTTCGTACGCCGACCACCGATGGCGACCCCTGACACCAATGATCATAACTCTTACGGGGCGGGCTTTACAATGGGTACTTCCTATTTTATTGTCCTCCGATATAATTAGATGCGTCAACCTTCTAATCGACGTCACGACCGTGTTTGTCTTTGTTTTGTAAATTTATTTATTATTATACAATCTGCCACCATATATAATACAATGCAAATAATAATACGTTAATAATCATCACTCACTCGTTACTATCTATCATTTGCACGTCGTACAATCTGCATGTTTTACGATTTATTTGATGTGCCGGATGATGTATTCTTTACCTGCAACAAAATAATAAAATAAATTTTGAGTCATAAAATACACACATATATCATTTAAGTAAATCTAGTACTTTACGCTGTCATAAATCAATATAGTAATAAACTTCGATACGTTTTCGTGGAGATAAAGCATAAATCGAGTACGTCAGATTTTTTTCGATGAATGACAGCTATTTAACGACGCCCACTGGCGACCTATAGACTCCGTTCGAATATATTTTAATATAGCATGCGATTGTTCTATAGTATGAAAATAAAAATAAAATCGGTACACGTGAAGCTTGAATTTCTTTGGTAAGATGTACGAGAATTGATAAAAGTAAAACCGGTAGAAGCTACCATGTTTTTCTATACGCTACACAGGCGTGAATATCCATGATCGTGGGATCCATTGTTTTTCCTTTAGCCATCATTAAGACAAACACAAATTTAAGATTATGAACATAATGCTAGCGTTTAATTAACATTTTAGATAGAAAATAATTATAAAAACAAATTTATGCAATATTTGTAATCTATTAAATAATTTATGATATGATATTGTAATCGATGTTATATATTATCTTTTATATTTTATATTGCAAGTGAAAAAATGCCAATGGGATACTAATTAGGTTATAAGATATATGAGCAAATTTTACTACACGAAACATTTATTTAGACAATTTGTTAAGAATAGTTATGCGATGATCAAAATTAAATGCGATGATCAAATTTACTTGTGAAACACAATAAGCCAATACGCATAACTATATTATTAGTATTCATATTATTATTGTAGATTTCCATCAATATCTCTATTAGGCGCAACCTGTAGATGTTGATGTGCGTGTTGAAACATAAATGATTTAATTATGTATTTTTTTCTTACAAATGGGTGTAAATGATATTCCTTGCGCTAAGAGATTTCAATATTGTTTGTCGGTGGTATTGTTTCAATAATTAAATAAATGTTTTAGATTTAATTAAATGTGTACTCTTTTGAGATGGTGTAAATTATTCTGAAAAGGGTGCAAATAATTTTTTTTGGGGGTAATACAAGCGAAAAAAAAAAATACAGAAATATCTGCATCATTTTGTAACAATATTTTATTTTTTTGAAACGTTTATTTTATATGGAGAATTAGCTTAGGTACTTCTTAAAACTTATTCCAACAAGAACGCAATGAATTTGTGAATAAAGCAGTTTTGTCATATTTTTTAATGTAAAAAACTGCAAAATCTTTTAAAACACGAGAAAACTATAAAAAACTACTCTAATGAACATAAAAATAGCTTCATATGCAGTATTCAAGTTGCTTTGCCAGCAAAAAGTTCCAGTTTTGATGTCCTTGTATTAAAAATGAAAAAATATCATTTATAAAAAGCTTAAAGAGAATAAAGTTATTATTACAGTAAACTATATTCTCCATATGAATTGATCAATTAACTATTTTAAAATTTACTTTTGAATTTGAGGTCTCAACAAATATACTATGGGTAATACCTGAAAAAAATAGTAACCCTTCTTTATATGATATTTTATTTATACTATTTTATGATTGGCTTATTATCCAGAACGTAAATTATCAATATTGTGAACCTTAAAATATTTAGTTTATTGTTTTAAAATACTAATGTAATTTAATATATTATTTATGTTCTTTAACAAATGTTCCTAACTCGAAGTATTAAGTCTTTCCCCACTCTTTCTTTCTTGGCCACCGTGAACTTCCGTGAGATTTGACAACGTACATAAGTTTAAATATTATTGTCAACATCGTGTAACTGTTTAAAATCAATTAATAAATCCGATCACTGGCGCCGTAATTCGAATCCCGCTCATAATTTGATCTTGACCTAATCTGTCGAGATGTAAAGAGACAACGCCATCGAGCGACGTTGACATTGATCGCAATTGACACTTGTGGACATTCGCACAAGATTTACATAATAATGACAAGTCAATCAGGTTGAAAATAATTTATTAATGATCGCACGTCGGGCCGTACAAAACGGTACATAAGCGCGCAGATGACACGTGTTTATGTTGATTCTAATTATCTCACGAGCTTTCAAAGCAGCCTTTATTAGATTACACAAAGAATGGTTTTAGCTGCGCGTTAATGCGTTTGCGATTTAATAAACGAATCAATAATAGCCGTTCTGGGCATAATGTATATGCAAGCTTTTGACGATGATGAAATGGCAATTTTGCCATAGGAATAGCAATATTGGCGTTCGGTTGTATGGTGGTTGAATAGAATCTTGTGTGATTTATGGTTAAGCTGTGAGAATGTTTTTCTTTTTAGGTCGTACCCGTAAAATTAATTTTGTTCGGTTAATCCTTATAAATCGCGCGGATCACGTATACGAGTCCGCGTCAAAAGCGAAAATAACTCACTGTCTTTGAAAATTGACAATTCAGAGTCACGCCTCAGGTGTTTGCTGTCATCGCCGTTGTCGCAAGAGGTCTTCCTGATTTATGCCGTAACATTCAACGCGAGCAACAGTGATTGAATACCAAATATGCACTCCCGAGGGTTCCGGAGTGAAGTGGGTACCGATGAAAAAGCACTGACGAAGAGTGCCCCTCGAGAGGACCCCATTGAAGCTCACGTGGGCAGCAAGAGCTGGTCTCTCACAAAGAATGACCGAAATGAAAAAATAAAACGCGACTAGCGCGGCCCGGGCGGACGATAAAGGAAGGCGAGAATCGAGCAGAGGTTAAGGCAGCTGAGTGAGAATAAAAAAAAACTCAAAAAATTATAATATGAAAATGGAGAGGAAAAAAAGAGCGCCGGGGAACACTTCACACAACGGACTTTTAATTCGTCACAGTTTCAACAGCGGCGGAGCGAAATGAGGCCTACAGGGTGATCGCGCGGAGTTTGAACCATTTAAATTAACATTATATTCGCCGTGCTTTCAAAGCTCCCGGACGAAATTCCCCGATAAACTGAACGTTGAATCGTTATTTTATTTGCAGTGGGTGTATATTATGATGTTCTCGGCTACTAATCATCTTGCAGAAAACTTAAGCGCTATATATAAACACGATTATAGCATTAACATATAATTTAAACACAATAGAAATAATTTCATGATCAAATACCTATATCTATAATGTACTGACATGTAGATAATAGTTTTATCAATATAGGATGTTTAATTAAAGATCGAAAGATTGGCAATTTCATTGGGTTTCTGTCAAACGACATAAAATGCACGAGAGAACTTTAACAATATTGTAAATTGTAAAGACATTAAAAATGGTGTAAGGTTAATGTTTAATATGTTTAAATAGTTTGAAGCATCAAAATTATGATCTTTAAATGCACGCTAGAACGTTAGTGAAATTATGGCAAAAGAGTTCAAAATGCCTTTATGAATTTAGAACTTATTTGCCATAGAAGTTCATGCTAGAAAGAGAATATTCTTACATGAACTTCTACATGACTATTTAGATGTGAAGATCATAGTAGTTGTTTATTGTTGTCTGACTAATTGTGCAATCACAAGATAGTGCTAAAAATAAAAATTACATTATTTTCCTATTTAATAGCATTACATAGGTAGACATTCTTCTTTTCTGAAGGGAAAATTTTTGAAACGATTTCAGGACTTACTTAAGATATATATTTTAGAGCTTCAAAATTCGTACTAAATAAATAGTGATTTTTTTCATTGCACTTATTTTAGTGTAATATCCAGTTCCAGGCGTTGGCGACTACCTTGTTGATAAGTTATAAATATCCCTCCCAGTATTTGATTGCCTGCTTCAGATGTAATCCCTGACCATAGTCGTATGTTTCGCAACCAAGACATCTTCTTTCTTTCGATCCATTTTTTCCTTAATTTTTTCTCATTATTAAGACATGAAGCTCATATTTAGGATGTCATTTAGTCATGTATCTGAGATACTCCATCTTAATTTAATTGTGAATAAGTTCTCGATTGCGTCTTATCATAAATAAAATTCGGTCATTGAAGACTCTTTTTTAGTCCACGTAACTCTGTAAAGTTACATTTTAAACGCTTCCAGTATATTTATTGTAATATTTGATAAAGTCCAGGTTTCGTATCTGTATAATAACACTAACCAGCACTTTACGAATTTTATTCTAGTCTGAAGATGTGTTTGTGAGCCCAACTTTACATTTTAATGGCTTGTAGAAATTTTGATGCAGACTCTATTTCGTAATTTATTTTATTTTTGAAATTTTAAGCTTACTGGGCCCATGGAGAGTTTGTTTATAGCCATAAATTTTGCTTTATCGATGTTTATTCGTAGGCCTATATTAAAAATGTATTTATTTACAATATCCACTGATATTTGAAGGTCGTCAACGGATGACAATATTGCCGTGTCATCAGCATAACGAATATTGTTAATTGTCATCCCGCCGAATTTTATTTCTTTTTTTCTCTGGAGTGCTTCTTTGACTATAGTTTTAGAATATATATTAAAAAAAAGTAATAGAAAACACGCCCATGTATTGGAATATTTTCGGTTTGGTCTCCCTCAATACTTATACAGATTCCAATATAGATTTTTTATAGGTCTTAAGTTTTTTACTGTTTAGGTGAAAGTAATAAATGTAAGACTTTTTAATAGTATTATAAGCCAGTCCCAAAATATAATGCTTTCGAGATATTTTTTCGACTTGATGAAACTGTTAAAACATTATTTATTTATATTAGATTTCATGCAAATCAAGCTGTGTTATTGTTTTAAAACTGTAGTTGTATTTGTAATGTTACACAATTTATGCATGTAAATATATCTACAAGATACATTAATTATATCTAACCGATCGATTTGCGATTATGTACTTTTTTATCGATATAAAAAATATTTCCATGCCCACCGCTCCCGTGCGCCTCGATCCACCGTCCAACCGCACAAAGAGCTTTATCGACGGCGGAAGCTGAACTTTTTTCCTATCGCATTCCACAATTAACTCGATCCGTATTATCGCTGGATACAATAAAACGACGCGAATGAAGCATTTGGGTCGGCCTCTTGGTTCAGCGTCCGAGAGAGAGAGGACCGTTCTTGTTCTTGCACGGTCATTGTTGCTACGAATGCTTTTGCAATACGTTTACATACATTATGTACCCGACATTATATAATATTATAATTTGACTGGGGTTTTAACGGGGCCGCCGCAATCACGTACATCCACAGATTCGCACGGACATTCAGTACGGCCGCGAGGTGATCAAACATCACGCTGCTGTACCGTTTTTCGCACGAACCAGAACCGATCGCCTTATGGACCATCACGAACCAGAACCGAACGGCGGAAAGCTTGGAAAAATCGGCAAACAAATGGAAAAACTTTGGTGAGAATGTAGTGTAAACATTTAGGGCATGCGTAGAAATTGTTAATAAGTTTTGCTCACACGTGCCAAAATCGATTGTTACTAGGATCAATTAGTAATAAAATATATTACTCTAAAATAATAAAAGTCATGTTCTTTTATTCGATTATTATGTTTTTAAAGAATCTGATTGAATTTTAATATACAATTTGGATAAAATCTAATATAAATTTGTTTCTGTATATTTTATGTGTTTATTATTAGCATGAAAAATCTCTACGGACCTTTAAACGTGCTTTAAAAAAGACATGGCATATTATATGATGACCATAAATTATTTGGGCAAAAAAAAGCACGATTTTTTTGCATACATACTAATCGAACGTTTACTTTCGGAACCATGTTACAGATCGCACCGTTTCGATAACTAACAAGTCTCATTTCCTATAATTAGCAATGTTGATGACTCGAATTAATAGTTGTTGAATCCGATCTTCGATTTAGCATCAGTCAATTTCGAGGATCCCAATTTGTCTGAGAATAAAAATAAATCGAAACATTATAAGAGATCGTTAAGTCGTCAATATCTTGATTGGGATATAATTAAGTCTTCTTTCGCACGAAGAACCAAAAAGGCAGTCTATTCGGTGACGTTATTACGAATTCTTTGAATACCATGTCGCGATTTTAATTGTTGAGGACGAATTTACCACGGCCCGTGTCCCACAAAGGTATATGCTATAATATTGTCAATGTTTTTCTTTTTTTCTTTGACGTTTGTTCGCTAAACGTCCACGATGGCCACAATACCAGTTGTTATTCGATGCCGACCTGTTAAAAGGTACACCGCCAAAGTTCACTCCTCGTGTTCGCATGTCGTGTCGAATGGGTCCCAAATATTTATGGTAAGATTTTATTTAAAGCGTGAAATATTAAACTGGAGACTTTTAGCGATTTAGTAAAGAATAACAGTTTATTAGTGATAAAATATGAATAATATTTTTTAGTTATTATTAAAAGAAAGAGAAATAATTACTTTTGTTGATTTGTATTATTGAATTATTTTGTATGTATAAGATAATATAAAATATGCCAGTAACAATAAATTTATAATAATGACTTTATTACGATGCATAATATTGAAATCATTTTAAATTGATATATGATTTGCATTTAAGCAAGTTATTTGTATAAGAGAGAGCGGAATAAAAATTATTTTAATTTATTTATTTGAATTAAATTGCGGCTTTCGTGATCTAATAGATTACACCAATGCGCCACAATGCTCAAAAAATCAATAAACAATACATTGTATTATTATAATACACACAAAAAATTATACATGGTTAGAAAGAAAAAAAATCAAATTAAATGATATAAACCGGACCAGCTCCTCGTAGCTGACATTATATAAATCAATGTGTAATGCCAGCGTATTAAGGAGACGAATGGTGACAGCCATTGGAGAGTCGGTTAGTACGAATGTCTTGGCTCTAACGGGCATCAAAAGAGGACGCGATTGTGAGTCTCGTAGTCATTCCAGAATCCACAATAGAAATTCCTAGAAAATAAATTGTCGACAGCACCCTTCACTAGGTTTGAAAAATATAACTTCCGGCGAGAACTTAGAACCGTATTCTAACGCGCCATAAAAAGGGCGCTTGGATACAAAAACGGATCATAACCAAATAACCTCATATAAAGGTATCGCAAAAACCTTTTCTGAACTTTTTCGACTGAGGAGTACTTAGTTATTCGGGGATTCAAAATATAGATCTCAATTCAAGAATGCTGCCAACTAAAGAGTCATGGAGAACGTAACAAAGGGAAGATTTATCATAGATTGTTTCCGTGTAAAGATATCCTTCACTTAATATAAATTATGTAATTTTGTCGATGAAAAAATTAAATTCCATTATTTTTGAGAAAAGTACAATTTTCTATTGTATAGATATTTAGCATTGCTAAAAGATAATTTTTTTATAAGATTTAAAAGCAAATGTCAATTTTCTAAATAAAATTTTAAGTATCATAAGAGATATCAACGCGCAGAAAAGAGTCAAAACTTAAAACGCGAACTTATAAATCAAAAACTAAAAACAAGTAAGATATTAAAAAAGTAAGGGGATAATATTAGTTTTATTGAATGTACATACCTATAAACACATATTATTTTATACCTAATAAATATTTGCAGCAAAAATATTTATAATTAAACATTTACAGAAATAGCGCACTTTTTGTATGCCGTCGAAAATATATTTGGTTAACAATCTTACGGTGCGAATCATAATTATATGAAGACCCTCGTCCAAATGAATGACGTTTATGAAATTGGCTTTTCGATGTCGGCAATTCAATATTTTCAGTACCCCTATATACATATAACATATAATGCGTTATTTTATCCTTAGCACTGCTCAATACTGTCTGGGACGCGAGATTAAAATATGTAAATTATCGACAGCAAATATTTATTATAATATTTAATTGTCAAACGTGGGTTATTTAGCGTTGTTTATAAATCACGCAGTTTTATTTATATTTACATATAATTTAAGAGCTTGGAGTTCACGATTAACAAAAGTTCACCCGACATAAAAGCCACTCAATGGCGGCTACCCGGTTATTTAACATTCGTATTTGTGAGTAGAACCAGATATTTTATGCCCACGACTCTTTTATTTTCTCTCTCTTCAATAACAAATGTCGTTTTACAAGGTTCGAGTGTCTTTTTTTTATTATTCTGTCATAGAATTATATACCACCTTGTGTGTGTTCGTAAGATATGCGGCGTTGGTTGTGTGAGTACACCCTTTCCCAGAGACGAGAATCTCGGCTTATAATTTATATTTGAAATTTTAATGCCACAGCATCCGATACTGCCTAACCAAAGGGACCATATAGATATTATCTCACACTCAGTGTCTTTCAAACAGTGAGGGTAGTCTTTTGAGAATTACTTTTTTACGATGGCTGACAACTGAGTATGAAGAACACGCGTTCATTGGTGTCGAGTGCACGACGATTATATACAATCGTGTAGCAAATACATAAGTCATCGCCGGCGATCACGAAATAAGTTGCCTTCGATCAAAATATAAATTATTTGACGATTTATAAGGCAGCGGTGACAATCGAGGCTTGACGTATATAAAAAAAACTATTAATCATTTCTGTTAAAGCACACTGTAAAAATCTCCGGTTTTTTCACGTTTTAAACACGTTCCAAAGTAAAAAACGTGAGCAAAAGCAAAAGATCAACTCATTCTGCTTCTTGTCGTCGGATAAGAAAAAAATGATTTTGCTAGATTATAAACAGCAAAAAGTGTCAGATGAGAAAAAGGATTTAAACTAGCTCAATATTGTATCTTTATTTAAAAATGCAATTTTGTCTGCTAATATTTATAAATTGATTGTAAAGAATTATACAATAACTTTAGAAGAATAGAAGGTGGCGCAATTTAAAAGAAGCTCGTGTTATTATTTGATTTTATATTTACTAATAAACATTTACAAAGAAATAATTTCTATGACTTTTCTATATTTAATATGCAAATCGATTTATTATTGATGTATATAAATAAGGAACTTAAATTTGATTAAAAATATTATTTGATGTTTTTCTAAAGTTTATCAATATTTAAATTATCTTACTTCAAATTAACGAAAACTATAGAAAAATAGTAAAGAAACTATGTGGTTTATTTTAATCAATTAAAATCTTCTAGGCTTATCAGGCTTTTCTTGTATCATTTATTTTTCATATGCAAACTTTTTATTAGTTCATCATTGTTCACACATTTTTAGATGTTTTGCAGTTTATTTTTTATTTTTAATGACCCTTTTGGAAGCTACTACTAAAAGCAAAATGGCACAAATTTGTAATTTTTATGCTAAATTTCGAATAAGTCAGTTTATATTACTGTGAAAGGTAATTTGAAAACACAAGAGAACCAATGGTTCAAAAAACGTTTTAACAACATTGCTACACAATTTCCTTCTAATACACTAATAATAATAATATATTATAATTTAAAACGAAATTTAGATAAAATATCAAACAAACAATATTTTATAAATATAATAGGAGATCGTTACATTAAATCTAGATAACAATACATAAATTATGTATGTATAATGTAATGATTATATAAAATCTTTTCATTGTTTTATTATATATAGCCATATAATATATTATAATATGAGAATAATAGATTCACCCACGTTAGTCAATAATAAATCTATAAAAAACACAATGTTTTTATACATTTTTTTATATTTGTCGTTGATAAATTGAGTTCAATACACGATTTGCTATATTAGCATGTATTGATTTTTTCTAAAAATGTTATAGCGTATGCTAATTTTCCCACAGTACTGAATTTTTATATAAAAACGATTTCAGTTCATTGCATATCTAAACGACATCGCTTAACGATGTCCATTTCTAATCAACCTCGTGTCAGCGATCATTATTATGCATTCCTCACGAAGGACACGGAAGTTAGATCTCTTAATGGCATCGCAAAATGGATGTTCACCGGAGCGTTAAACAGGCTTTTCCGGTGAATGGTGAATTTCTAAAACGATCGTGACCCGACGGTTCACCATTTGAAATCAGGGAATGACTGGTGCCATGATTATATTTTTTCATCCACACGTTTCGCGTACAGGGTTAACGCTTTGATGATGGCACAACAACAAAAAAAGCACACAGACTCCTAATGGAATCGTTCATAAGGTGTCCATATTAAAATAAATATATTTTTTAGACTTTAAGCGCGTGCACACGAAAATGTGATTCGGTGACACGTCGTTAATGGGTGTGTATTTATTTTTATCCTTCCGCATTATCCTGTCCAGTTTATATCGTACCGTGTGAAGGATCCCCATTTTCTTGACAGTTAATCAGACTTATATTCGGATGTATTCGCCACTTAAAGCATCAACCGAACCATTTTTAATGCTCGTGATTGGGATCTATTAATAAACAATTTGTATTTATACTTTTTTTATTTCACATCTTGGCGTTTAATATAATTGATACTTAACCCTAACCGAAGGCACGTATGTAATATTTATTATGAAATTATAGCATTAGACAAAACGTATAAATACACATTCCATTGCTGCCAACGCCTGATATATAATACATACACATACATATGTATCGTGTGTACATGTACAAGTTCGGCGTGGTGAGGTGTGTGATCAATGGTTCCCAAATATCATCCATTTGCCCGCTGACATTTATAACGGTGGCCTTGAAATATATTTTATTACGCGTACACATACAATATGGTATTAAGATAAAGGTGTAATTCGTTAATACCCGGGTTGGACGTTTAAAAAATTGCCTAAAACTAGTTTCTAACGCTTTGCATAATGCCCTGCCCAACGGTGGAGAGAGAGATGGAGAGAGAAAAATAAAATTTATATCCACATTGAACGATTGCAATTATCTCGTTGATCTCGTCTCAAAAATTAAGGAATGTATTTATTCTTGTAATAAAAAAAGTCTTACACAATGTTGTATATTTTAATTTAATTGGGGACTAATTAAACGGTTGGTTCAATTTAACTCTTTTATTTATTGTTGTAATATACGTATTTAATGCCTATTATATATTCATACAAATTGTAGTTAATTGTTTTATATTACATACTACCAGATACACAATTGAAAAAATATATTATTAGATATGAAGTTAGATGTTATAAATGATTTTTTTAATTAATCAAAATTCATTTAAATAAACCTTCGATTTATTTGTGACTTATATAAAAGCAATAGTTAATTGCTTTTATAGAGAAAATATTTACGTATACTTTTTGTATGCGTTGAAACTGCAACACATGAAATGCAGGGCATGAAAAATATATATTTGGGATTAGGTGAGGGTACTGTTAGGCAGAGAACTGTACGACCATGGTTTGAGAAATTTCTTATTGGTGATATTAACCTTATAAATGAGCCCCGTGGAATACTTTTACCTGCTCTTGATGAACAAAGATAGAAAAATACCGCTGAAGCTAATCCACAATTAACTATTTGAACACTCGCGGTGGACTAAGAGGTTTCTCTTGTATACATTTCGTAACATCTAGATGCCACATAAAAGATGAAAAAATTGGAAGAATGGGTACAGCAAAAATCAGCATTGTTTTGTCGTTAGTTAACAGAAATAATAGGAATAAATTGTAGAGAATTATTACTTGCAATGAGAATTGGATTTCATAGGATAGCCAGAAGTGACCAGAAAACCATATTTAGACAGAAAGTAGACTCCAAAATGGCGTTTGCATCCAACAGTATAATAGTATTCTAGAGAAATTATTTATTGATCGTTTCACAAACTTTGCAGGGCTATTACAATATGCATTAAAAAATAACCATAAAACATTTGATGTTAAGCGATATTACTCAATGATTAATGAATGAACCTAATACTTTACAAAAATAAATAAATTAGGATTGGAATTATATCTCATCCACCATATTCTCCAGACCAGCAGACTTAGAAGTTTCTTCTGAAACCGTTTCACCACATCTATTTGCCATTGGAAAAGTGGAAAAATAAAGAAATGAAAAGAAATCGGAAGATATAACCTAATACAATTTATTTATTTTATTTTATTAATTTATTAAGCTAATATAGCTAATTGTTTATTATTTATAATTCAAGTGAAGTATAATACAATTTTAATTAAATGAAAAAACATTTACAAACAAACTATATTTAATATGTAAAAAATTATAAAAAAATATATTAAATATTCAATTGCTGTATATGTGTATATTGATTGATAATATTGCCTTTAAAAAAACAAGAACAGCCATATTTTATACTGATTTACACCAGCAATATTTTTGTATGATTGAGTATTATTTTTTACATCATTAATACACTTATGTAGGTCATCGGTCGTTGCTCATTGTGTTACGCAACCGTGTTAAAAGTTAAGAAAGGTCATCGGGTAACCAATATATCTCCTTTGATTGTCTATCCGCGTTATATAACTCTACTTTTTTTACAATGATGCAACATTTAATAAATGTGTAATTATATAATATCCTATTTCGGCGGTTTTGACCAGCGCTAAAACCCTGTAATCGAGCGCCACCCAGAACCACCAAAAAACAAAAATCGACCTAAAGGACGAAAAAAAGAAATCGATTGTACAAAACCCCATGGCTCTCGGTGTCGTTCTTCTTTTTGGACCTTGTAGGACAGAACTGGCGACCAACAGATACACGCGTCATTGACACCCGAGTATTGTCTACCGTGAGAATCCGACCTAAATAAGCGATCACTCCCTTTGACCGTAGATATTTAGATCTGATACAATGAAGGGTCGCGTGGGTAACGAATAGGGACAGTTATTATTTCACGTGTGGTCTACGTGGGACTTTTATCGATGTGATTTTTTCATTAATAAATAGTATGCAGCACATAAATTATCTCTCAAAGTTCACAACCCCTGATATAATGATGGAATGGCTGACACGCGAGAGGGACGCACTTGAACGTACAGGTATGGCGAGCGAGCGAGACGAATCGACGTATCGGTAGAAGCGAGAACGGGACGGGGCTAAAGTGATTCGATCCGCCCAAAAATGTGATAAATACAGTGTCTTCAGAAAAAATGTGCAATGATTACGTCGATTATTATTATTGCACAAATGAAAAAAATCAATTTCAATAACTGAACCACTAGAATCACGACAAATACGTCACTTATGAGGCATGCTAAAAGTAGCCAAATATAAATATTATACATTTATATATATACTTTAATGACTATATTATAATGTATTATTCCATTATACTACATATTAGAACTAAAGAAATGCTTTAGAGTAATTATTATATTTATTAAAAGGATAACTCATAAGCGCTTACAAACCAATAATAAAAATGACATTTTCGACAATTCACCAGGTGACGGTTTGTTTGCAATTATCATACTTCAAATGATCTACTAAAACTAAATAAGACTATTACTACAATACTATATAAATTCCTGACACTATTTATTGCTGGAATATTAAGAAAATTATTTTTGTGAAGGTTTAAAAATGTTAAACACAACTATATTAAATTCCCATGCATTTATGTATTCTATCTATTTCCAGTAGATAATCATGCTAATTTATTTGCTTTATCATAAGTAAATAATGTCATTGCGGTTGCTGTTAGAAATTTTATCTTAGAAGAAGCTTTATTTTAGAATAGATATCAGCTTTAATTTTATTCGGCTAATTCCATAGATTTCAACTTTAATAAAAAATGTGGTTATTTTAAGCTGTATCTCCTCATATTTTTTTAGAAAAAATTTAGTCTATTCGTATAAATATTCTCCACTAATAAATCTTTTCATGGTAGCAAAATGGTTAAGAAAATATTAAGTTTATTTGGTCAATTTACACTTTTTTACAATTGTGGTACTAATATTAGAGGATAACTGTTTCCGTATTCAAGTGTTGCTTACTTGCGCCTTAATTGATAAATTACCAACTATAAACATATTTTTAAGTGAAAATTTATAGGTTCGTAAATTTACGGCGTATACTTAAATAAATTGTATAGCATATGTATTATAATCTAGCAAGCATATATGATCGTATAATGTCGTACAATGCACTTTAATTAGGCAAAGAAGTAAAAAGCTGTATCGATTTTAATAACTTATACTGTCTGTGGTTCTCAATTTAAAAAAAAAATGTAAATTAAAAAAGCAATTTCATCCTTTTTCCAAGCTCACGCCGAATACCGGGTGGGTCGTCAGATTTTCATCTTCCGCTCGTTTAATATCGGTCGTAACCGGCACGCGATTACGAGCAGCGATTTTCTGAATAGCCTGTATTATTTCATTAGCGCGAAAGAGAGCGAGACGGGTAGAGGCGCGCTTATGAGTGAAATGATCGAGATAAGAAATTAACGGGGTGCGAGCGAGACGGAACGGCGTACCGCGGTAGCCGGCGGACATGACACTTGGCGTTCTTGCCCGATTTTATCGTCACTCCTGTTATCGCGGATATTATTAAAAATATATAAATTAAACTATATTGAGCATAAGTTTTAATTGCGATTTGTGAGACTTATTCTTTAATTAATCAAAGCTTAAAGCTTCGAATAAAATTGTATTTGTAGCAATTATTTTATAGATTAAGCGCATAATTTACATAATATACTTTAAAATGCGGCACTTACAGTTTTGATGTAATAAAATAATGTTTAATGATATATTAATAGAAAGAGTATACAATATGTTCATAGTCTATTATGGCTTTATAAATCTATATAGAGGATTTAAATTGGACATATAAAGCTCTTTATTGTGGTTCATAATATAATGTAAATATTAATCATGTTATTAGCATGTACTAAATATGCTAATATAGCAAAAATAACAATATATTTTATACAAAAAGTTTGATGAACATTAACATATAATGCGACGGTTCTATTGTAAATATCTATTTAGGACTTCATAGACCTCATTAATAAATTTGCGTGACAATAAAAATCATAATAAAATGAATTAAACTAATATAATATAACTATAAAATAAAAGCTTAAGATATTTTTAAGCACACTTTCAACAGTTACATGTTAACTAGTGTTATAATCGATGAATAATACCCGAAATATCTAAGTCTGAATCCCTTGGAAACCTTTGTGTTTTTTAATTTATATCATGTCTGGAAGATTGAAATTATTGATTATGATACAATTATGGAATACATATTTATTTCTTTGCATAAAAAAGGATCCAGCAATAAGTTCACAAATTATAGAACAATCGCGCTTCTATCATACAAGTAAAAAACTTATATATCAAATGGAATTAAAGAACGATCGAATATAGGTTGTCAAATATCAAAAGAACAAGCATGATTTATTTAAGAAAGAGGAAATAAATAGCAAATACTTAACATTCGCCAAATTATTGAAAAATGTCGAGAATTCAAGAATCTGACAGTTCTATGCTTCGTAGATTACACAAATGCATTTGCTTGTGTAAAGTAGGATATATTGTTAAATATGAAAGTCTCAACACACTATATATAAATAAACAGTAGTACGAGTGAATGTCTTAAAATTAAATCAGTTCAAAATTGAAAAAGGAGTAAGACAATGGTGCATTTTATCATTTTACCTATAAATTATATGCAGAGATAATATAATGTAAAATGTACTAGATGGGTGGAATGGCGGCATATCAATCGGAGGAGAAAAACTGTCGAATTTGAGATTACTCAAATTATTTACCCTTTGAGCGGTATCGCCGTACATGTACGGTGGTCGATCTTTCACTGTTTTGAGGTACCCCAGAGAGTAATATATTTACATGTATAACTAAAGAAATAAAAAATAAAAAACATTATATTTTTATAACATTTTTTTCAATATGATTTTTATGGAAAATAATACCAAGAAATTCAAGAGTACGAAATAAATTAACATAACAGAAAATATTTTATATTAATTTTATAAAAAATATTGAGAGCCTCTGAATTGATATAAAAAATTTTGCACAATAACCGATTAATATATAATAACGATGTAAAATAAATTTAATAATAGAAAAGTGTTAAAATAAATTATTAAAATATAATAATACAAAGAACTAGAAAAATAAATCAAAGCAATAAAACGTTGACAATCATTGACTTTTTTCTATAATTTACTATAAATGCAGTATAAAATATTAAAAAGAATAAATAATTAAACATAAATATTTACGGAAAAATACGTAAAATTAACTCACTCTCAGGTGTATACTAATAAAATAACAAATATGTATAAATTAACTCGCTACTCAAAGGGTTAAACCGCGCCAATAGAGAGAACAACCTCCTAGGCATCATAATTAACAGATCCATGCCCAAAGTCATGATTATCGATTAAAGTAATGTCCCACGCGAAAAAATGAAACAACTACAAACAGTGCAGTTAGTAAACTATGTTTATCTTGGATCTAAAGTAAGTAAAAATAGAAGTTGCGAACTCGAAATTAGAAAGCAAACAGGAATGACCAAAAGTGCGATGTCTAGTCATATAAAAAGTTGGAAAGACAGAGGTATCTTAGCTAAAACAATAATTCGTTCGCTAAGATCCCTAATATTCTCTATATGTCTTTATGCGTCTAAAACATGGACAACAAAGGCAGCATATAGAAAAAGATTAGTAGTGTTTAAAATGAGGTGTAAGACGCGTATTTTTCTGCATTGTTAGATAGGCTATATTACTACTGAACTTATAAAAGCTTAATTAAGTCAATTTTTGTCTATTACAATATACGCTTCTTTAATATTTTTGCCTAACAGCATAAATTGAAAAATAAATATATAAGGAAAAATAAGAAACTCTTTTTTATATATATATATAAAATAATTTTAAAATTCATAAATTAAAACTGATTGTGGATATTTTAATAGTAACTGTCATTATTATATTTTATTTATATACAGCAAAGGATTATATAATGTTTATATAATATACGCGTGTTTATTTAAATGAGATTTACGATCTAACTTAATATTTAAGACTTGACTCATAATGATTTTTCGATAGTAAATTATTGCTTTTAAAAGCGAGTCCGCGTAACCGCAGTGAAAACGCGCGTTTATCGCCTATATAAAAGAAATATTAACTAAGTGAGGTCGGGCCGGGCTGTACCCTAAAATTGCTGGATGAGCTTCGGCCAACATACACAACAGGTAGCCGAGATAATTGGCAAATTAACCAATTTATCAGATGACCCGCTTAATGTCGGGGTTGCCATGCGGCCGACAGATACTTGTATTAAATAATAATAACTTGACCGAATCGTACATCATGAACTGACGAAAACGAGCGCGATTTTTCCCGCGAGAGAGCTACTAGTCTCTATTGGGGAAAAAAATTGATATAATAACGGACAAAATCCGATTTGCGTGATGATAAATCTGCGAGACTGGCTAATCACCTGAAACAAATTGAATCATAACAGCGATAGAGAAAGCAATCGTTAAATTAAGAAATTACAATCGCAGTTATCCATTACTATTTTTTTGCATAATTATCTACCATCATTTGGAGATTCGTTTCAATATCACCTTAAATTATATATATCATAATTTCAGTAAAAAAATAATAAATACAATAATTCGATAAATTAGAAAATCTCATATTGATGTATAAAATGTTTATAAAAAACGAATCAAGTATATGGAATACCCAGAAAGGCATTAAAAAGTCGTTTTAATTCTTGATACGCTGATGTAAGAATAACGATATTAGATTGTTACATTTTTTGTGTGGATAGCGTGACCTTTGATGTTAAATTTTGAACGCATTACTTAGAGACTATTATTTAAGAAGCTCACCGCTGTTGTTTATAATTAAGGTTCAAGTCTCTCTTGCTGTTCTTTAACCATTCAAAGTCGTAATATCAAAATAAAATATAAACACACTTAAAAATTCTAATTTAAATGTAACTATAGGACAAAAATAATGATTTTGCCTGCATCATAAGATTTATACAATATGTTTCATCAACCCGTAAATATAATAAAAAATATATATTATAATAATAAGCACAAAATATGATTATTATACCTACAAAGATATTTTTTCATAAAACATTAAATGTTATTTTAAAAAAAGCATCAGCCAAAAGAAATCAATAGACCGTTCGTCATCTGAGAGCAGGTTACCCTCACAGTCGGGAGTCTGTTAACTTACATTCAGACAAGTTTCCATCGCAGTAAAAAGGATGTTTGTGAGGATACTTATTATTTTTGGACCATATGAATTTTTAAATTAAACATTTTTGAATACACATTTTAATTGCCCCGCTTAGGATAATAAATTGCTTAATTATAAATGCACAAACTTGTATTTCGTTAATGCGTTTCACATAATAATAAAAAACAATAATCGATTATATCAACTTAATACCAGATCCATTACACAAGACCCTGACCTTAAGCGCGTGTTTACCGTGTCGGAAAAATGATTCTATTTCACGTTATTATCGATCACTTTCTTAAGAAACCAACACCCACGCATCTAATACTGTAATTATAACGTTGCGTAACATTCTCACGGCTGTCTGACTTATGAATATTTACTCTACCGCATAATATATGACTGACCATAACGACTAAATTAACAATTAATACATTTATATTGTCATTCGTATCAGATATGATTCAGAATTCGAATCGCGATATATACATATATTTTTTATTCAAACGTATCGAGATCGTATCCAATCGTTCATCTAATGAATAGCTCGCACAAGGGACAGATAATCAATCTAGAATTATTCTTATACAGTTTACAGGTTTCTTTAAAGTATGTATGTGAATGTGTTGCTCTTTTTTATTCCCTTTCGGTTTGATATTTTTTCTTCTATCCACCGTAACGAAGCAATACAAGTACAATATGCCAACACAATATATCGAACCTTATTGTTGTAAAGGAATTCTGAGGCCCTACCTACCTGCTCTGAGATATTTTATAATAAAAAGGTGATATGGCTTTAATACAGGCAATCAGATATGGTGGTTAGTTATTCTTTATTTTGCATATATTTATTATTACAGGAATTAATGCTTTGCAAGAAGCATAATCATTCAATAATGCAATTTTTTAATTAAAAATCAGAATTTTTGCAAGCTTTCATAATAAATCAACGCATGTGTGAAACAAGAACCATTTTAACCCTCACTACATTTCAATCAATTTATTAGCTAATTAAAGTAGTTGTTTTAGATGTTTAATTATATTTAAATAATTGCATAAGGTTATTTTATATAGCTATATAATAAATTTTCTTTATATCAAACCGAAAAAAAAACTGGCGAAAGCAGCTAAAAAGCCAAAAGTTTTGCTTATGATTCAAGTATTATTTTTTTTACACAAATCTAACTTAATATTTTTAATCTCTGTTTCATCATGACAACTATAACACAATTATTATTCTGTTCCAGTTGATCTTTCCATAATAATTTTATTGCTTAATATATTGGGATGTTTTTACAGACTTTCTGTCTTACATTTTTCACTTCTCCATTGACAATTTTTATTCATGGGAAAAAAAAATTTGAAACATACTGAGAATTCAATATCACTCTTAAAGTTGTATTTAGAATTGCTTGCTGATCCCCAGAGTTGAATATCGTACATCCAAATTGGCTCACAGATGGTTTTGTATATCTGTCTTAGGTTTTGCTTATTAGCCAGTAATTTAATTGCCCTAGTCGCTTTCTTTTACTCCAAATATGAGTTTTCCATAATACTTAAGCCTTATGTCGAAGTGCATCCCCAAATACTTTGCATCATTCAATTATGGAATTATTGCGTTAGAGAGAGGACATATTTTCTCTCTCATTGTTAACGTAACATGGACAGACTTTAGTTCGTTTGCCATTATTCCTTCAAATTCAAAGCCATTCTTGTATTTTGTTGAAGTTTTTTTGGAGATGAGTAGATGCGGTATCCAGGTTTTCTTGAGAAGATATAATAATTATACCATCAGCAAAGGTTGCGCATGTAGCCTTGTTTGTAGTTGGCTAGTCTGTGGTATATATTGAGTACAGTACTGGCCCTAGTACACTTTCCAGAGGTTCTTTAGATTTTATTGGAGAGATGGAGGATTTTAGCTTGATATTTTACTATAAAAGATCTGTCATTCAGACATGATTTAATAATTTCATATATATGGTGAGGTAATGCCTTTTTGAGAATTATATTTAAAGGTATAATTTTATTGATTTTGATTAAAAGCTTCTGATATTGGTGGCGTATGTTTCTTCGAAAAAAAAACAACTAGCTCTATAGTTATGTTTTACTCGAGTCACATTGGCTTTTCAACGAATCGAATCGTTTGTAAATCTCATTAATAAAAGCGTGCGGTGTGAAGGTGGACCGAAGGATACCTCAACAATAGTTTCGTAGTTCAGGTAAGAACTTTGAACGTATGTTTTCCTTTTCATCGTCTAAGAAGAACTCCAGGGTCAATCTTCAGTGGTCAGAATCACAAAGGATGCTCACCGAATATCTTAATCTACCGTGGAGAGCCTCGATACCGACACCTCCTGATGAATGCCTCGTCTCGGCTTTGTGTCTCTTAAATAAATTAAAATCGGCAATTTATTACGCTCGGATAGGTAAAAACGTACAAAACAATCGCATCCGAATGCGGTTTCGTTTGTGCCGTCTACGAGTAGATACACACTATGATTTTTTAGAAGTCGGCCATATTTGATCCGTAAGAATGTTCATTTTTTAACGGCTCACAAAAAAGGATTGCTCCTATAAAGCCGCCGAGTTACCGGCCGCAAGAATGAAATGTGACACATTAATAATTTCCCTCTAAAGTTTTGGTGTAACACGGACCGGAAACAGTAGGGGGTATCTGCCCACCTCTGCCTACTCGAATATTCATAATTAAAAAAAAATACAACAAGAATGAGAGACACAAAAAATGTGTATGTATTTTGAGCCGAAATCAAACGGACAACATTCGTGTGAACGATGATTTAACAGATAAAATTTTATGTATTGTCTGTGTAATTAATATCACAAGAAAAAAATAATTATGCGCATTGTTTAATAAGCTAATTGAAATTATAATATCTGTTAAAAATAATCGGGTGTGTATCTTTCATAGCGATGTTTGAAACATTTTATATATATCAAATAACTATTTTTTACATATGATTCTAGTTGGATTAGACAATTTAAAATTTAGCTAATAAAATATGTATTTAAAATCATATTAACATATTTATAATTCTTTAATGTTAAATTAAATTATATAACATTTATTTTATAGGCGAAAGAGGATGTATTTATAAAAAAATATATGACGGCTTTGGGCACCTCCTCGTGCATTAGTGTTGTTATTTTTTTCGTGTTGGATGTAGATAGATCCTGAGCGGTGGATGGTTTATGCGGCCGTAGATACGAAATGTTTTGGTTCTTGGCACCCCGCGGGGGGCGACCCGCCGAGTGAAACATTCGAGGCTATTCCGACTCCGATGGGACTGACCGCTTGGGACCTCTTTGGGACCTCAATTGGCCAACGTAAACTCTTTCGTCGTCAAACTCACCAAAACCAACAAAATTTAAGCTCATTAAATCCACTTGTTAAAGATGTAACTATAGGTATATTTACATCTTTAAAAATAAAATAAGATAGAAAACAATAGAAATAATCTGTCCAAAAACTTACAGATAAGTCTTATTCAATAGCTATGAATTTATAAGGAATCTAATATTACCGAAGTGCTGACTTATCTAGTTTCCCTAAAGGGCTAGTTTTTTTTATGGATTTGTATGAATCAGAAAAAGCAACATGAGCAAGATTTCAATTATCACTGCAATCTACACCAAGAAAGTGGCTATATAAATGGATAATATTATAAACGTTGTTATTAACCCTTTGAGAAGTATCGTCGTACATGTACGGCGGTCGATCTTTCACTGTTTTGAGGTACTACATATAGTTATATACTTACATATAATTTAATTGTTGTATATTTACATACATATATAACTGAAGAAATAATAAACATTAAAACTATGTATTTTTTTTAAATTATAGATATAAAAAAATCCGAATAATATATAATAAATATGTAAAATAAATTAACAAAATTGAATAATAGCCAAGTGTTAAAATATATTAATAAAACATACTAATACAGAAAAGTAGTAAAATAAATCATAGCAGTGAAACTAATAGAATCACTGATTTTAAAAATTATATTATAATAAATGCAAAATTAAATATTAATATATAAATAATAATATAAATAATTATGGAAATACGAGTAAAATTAACTCACTCTCAAGTGTATACTAACAAATTAAGAAATGTTTACAAATTAACTCCCTACTATCAAAATGTTAAAATCACAATTATTTACAAGTTTCTGAATCCTCTGGAAAATAGCTACGGAAACACTGGTTAGGTCATGAACTCAACAGGAAAACATGCACTTGAATTTTAAAATGGCTGATGCTTAAATAAATTTCAATTAACTAAACATACATCTTCAATATGCTAATCAGTTAATGAATTTAATGCTTCAAACAGCAACGGAATTTGAAATTAAACGAAAAAGTGCCTATCTGAGAATAAGAACAGTAACTTGATTCGCTTTGAAAAACTTTTCGAACAAAGCCACGGAGGCAGCAAAAAATATACGTAGATCTTAAAATTTCAGAAAACAGAAATTGTATTTCACTACATTTGCTACTCTATTCTCAATTAACATTGATATATTGCGTGTGAGCTTGCAGATATGATGCATAGATTTCAAATCAGATATGTAATTTTAAGAATTATTATATGTGCTATTTATGATTTTATTTTTTCCTTATGAGTATACAAAAAGTAAACTTGAATCAAAAATTTTAGACGAGCATTTTTGAAATAATATTTGCATTGATACTTTCATGAAAAGTAAAATAAAGGAGATCATTGTTTACATATGAATATTATGTTATCGGTAATGTGAGTTACACTGTGGTCATAATAAATAATAAATTCTATATGTGGCGCTTGATAATATTTTGTCATGCAATGCGGCCCAGAAGATCAAAAAGGTTGGATACCCCTGATGTAGATAAAATTTCAATTTAGAAGTATCAAAAAGTAAGCTTTTGATTATATGCAAACATTTTTTATAGTGCGTCTGTTTGCTTAAAAAACAATATTAGTCAAAATTAGGATTATTAAATTAACAGTTTCAAATTAAATTTACTTAAATAAAGACGTGCAAGAAAAAAAAATCGTTGATTTTTGAAATAGAATTTTACTTAATTTAACTCGTTCACGTTGGTTTTTTTTTATCAAGACCAAGTTTGTATTACCATTAATTGAAGACTCGAAATGAATACATCATGATGATCTGCATTTCTTCGACAAGTTCACTTCCGAATATGATTCACGAGTCCCGAGCGCGCTTGCCCAACGCAGACATTTCATTTTACGCATCATCTTTTGATGATGATGATGATGATGACGACGATGATAATAATAAAGATTATGCCCGAACCGCCTAATGGTACGTATGGTTTTTTAAAATATTTAATACATGTTTAATAACACATATTGTTTCGTTCGACGCACGCGTCTCCTCAATTCCACATCCTTTTCAACAGAAACAATAAAAAAAAGATTGCAAAAATACTATATATTACAAATACATCCGTTCCGTTTTAATGGGATTATATACAACATATTTTTTATTTCAAGATAAACACGAAATAAAAAACATCATGAGAACATATTTTTAATGTTATATTTATTCAAATATCGCCGTGGATATCGCGACTGAGATTTATGTCCATGTTATATCAATTTGTATAGTTATATCTCCAAAATGGGTGCCTATTCATGCTTGTAACGTGATCCGTGAACGGTGGGGAAACTTAAGTAGCATGCGTATGTTACATCAATAAATTCGGTGAAAATGTACTATACGTTTTGGGCTTAATAAAAAATTGGCTGTAATATCGGTTTGGTATCTATTATACGGCAGTAAAGTATGGACGGCTTCACTTTATCATGTCACAGATAATAATACATCAATGATCTTCGCGGTGCGGAAAAACTGAATAACCGGTTATCACTTGAACCGAGGGGAATATTTTTTTAATGCACAACACTTCGGAATGGTTAAATTTTCAAAATTATACAAGTAAGTATGTATATAGAATATTTGTGTGTGTCTCACTTCGGCAAAGATTTGAGTTCAGTTGACTGTGAAAAAAAGGTATAAAAACATTAGGTAATGCAAATCACTGCTATAAAAAGCACAAGTCATATGAGATATTTAAGGAATGTGTAGTATAGGAACGCCACATATAACAGCCGTAGCACGCCCGCATATCCAAATGATCTAATTCAGGGTTCACTATGTGCAAAAATGTTTCGAGAGACTATCGTTCAAGAATGTTATAATATTAATAAACTAATTTGCTCACCATGGCACGAAGTACCGTTGATATTCAATCAAAATGTCGTACATACCTGCAACAAAATAAAAATAAAACAATTAGTAGTGACAAAAATATATATTATTTACAATCCGTAATAAATTCGTCACTCACAGGTAACCGACACCATTATTCGAAATAAAATACGCTCGTAAAAATTCTTATAGGGCAGTTTCCGAAGATTCATAGAAAAAATCCAGGTGAACACCTTAAATCACCGGGCCCGAGATTTAGATGAGATCCTAAATGACTTTCCTTTTAGGGCCAATAAATCACACCTGGCTATTATTAACGGGGGTGGCGGCCTGCCATTCCGACGATGGAATGTCATTTTACACCCATGGTTTTGTCTTACATCCCAGAATTTATGTAGTCGACTCGAGATTTGTTGTCGTCTCTCGGACCAGAGGCGGGTAAACTCGTTTTCGTTTGCGTTTAATTATTGACAAATATTTTTCTTTACTTTCAGAGTGGCGATCGAACCCATATTTTAGCAAATTTTAACTGTTAAGGGTGCTAAAAAATATTAGAGTTCACAGAACGGCAGATGAATGCTAAATATTTTTGTAATTAAAATGTAAAATATTTTAAAAATATTCAGCTCATATTTTGACATTTTATAAAAATAGTCTACAATTATTCCTTGTATATTTAATATAGATCGAATTTTTGCACGTGTTATAGTTGTTGACTAATTCCTGAAAGATCTAGGTTTGAATCTTATATAAACCCTAATTTATATCGTGTCTGGAGGATCGGAATTGGTGATTATCATGTTAATATAATTTTGATCGATCATCAAAGACTAGGTTTTTATAGATTTTACTAATCTTACAGATAAATAATTAAAATAAAATCGAACTAGATCGTGCATAGTGACGTATATTGATATTAGGCTTTAATAATAGTATATAAATAATAAAATGTCACTGATTTACATAATAATTTTAGTGTCTCACAACTTATAGGTGTTGATTGTTTTTGGTCCCGTTGTAACACATATCATATTACAAGTGAAGAATTATGAAAGATTTTTTATTTTTTTCCCTTAAACTGTAAACATCAATGTTAAATTTTATACTCTTATTTTTAATATATTGTAGCTAATAACAATCAGTAAAATGTGCTGTATATAATAGTATGCTTTGTAAAATTAATAATCGTATTGAGATAAACGTTTATTAAAAAATGTAAATTCCATCAGATTTACATAGCACCATACCTACATATGTGTTTGTATTATTTTTTATAATAACATAATTCAATGCTGAATTTCTCAAATAACATATTAAAACCTACGTGGCGAATCTGACAAATATAATAAGCAAAACCTTAAATTAAGAATCGCGGCTCATTATACACAATCGAATCGCTCCGAGTGGGTACGCAAACATGTATTATATATACGGCGCTAACCTGTTCACTTCAACCGATATATCATTACAGTCACTATATGGAGGATCTATAAATAAACATGGAACCAGCCAGAAAAGCCTCCATCCCCCCTCCCCCTCGATTCCCATGCCCGAGCACCATTTCCACGCAATCCTTAGCAGCACGCATGCCCTAACATATTCAATCACACGGCCTCCTCTCATCGGCCGATATTATTTATTGGCTTTCGGCATGCGAGCCTCCATTCGCCCGTGCCCCGTTAATAAGTCCGCTTTAATTTGTCCTTCTTCCTCTCGAGAGGATCTTCGCCTTCGCTCCCGGTGATGCTGCGTGCATCATGTCCGCCCACACACGCCCGCCGTATCGATCAAAGGGCATTGTGTCCTATTTATTCTAGTGCCGTTGCCATACATCTTGCCTGTCAGTTTCGCAAGTGTACGCAGCACGTTTGAACAGAGAGCGTTCAGACACGTGAAATATTTTCGACATTTCGGCGGTGATGTCACACCGTTGTTCGCCGTGATGTACGTGTACTTAAGCCGAATTAATTTATCGCACTTTGAGACGTCGGATCGCTTGAATAATGGTGTTACGAAATACTTAAAAGTAAAATAGATTACAATGAGAAATATATTAAAAAAAGGATAATAAGTTTCCAATGTCAAGTATTAGAGATAATAATGTATATATACGTTTTTATTTATTTCGTACAAAATACATAATAATAATTAGTTTAATTTAAAAAAAGCTTAGTTTAAAATTAAATAATCTGGGTGAAAACTATTTTTAATTAATAGCACAGTAACGTCAAATAACACATAGAATACTCAATTAACTTTTTTCTACTGCGCAAATCTAGTTTAACCTTTTTAATTCAATTGACAAACAAGAATTAGTATGATGTTGAGGAATTTGTATTCACCAAAAATGTGCAATGACATCATTGATTGAGGAATCCCATAGATTATAACGATTTGTGTTATAAGTCGATGACTAACACCTGAAAGACATGGTTTCGAATCACATATGGAACCAAGTGTCTGAGAGATCAGAATTCGTGATTATTATATAAATATATTTTCGATAGATCATCACATTAAGGTTAAGTTTACCTAGATTTTCCTGATCTCACCGATGAATATCGTAATGATTAATAAAAATCGAGCTTTGTCGTACATATTTTTAAATTATGACCTACTTCAGCTCATAGAAAATAGATATATGTATTAATAATTAACGAAAAAAAGTATTTAGCGTACTCCATCTTTTATTTCGTACATTTTAAATCACAAATATTACTTAAAAATAAAAAAAAAATACTTTAATACTATCGAATTATTTTCGGTATGAGTGACTTAAAATGTGGTAACGACATTTTAATTGTCAAATTTATATTAACAAAGGGCAATTAGAGTAGTTGTGAAAATCATAAACAATTTTTGACATTTAAATACTTTCCACGTCAATTAAAAACATCTGATACCCTTTCTTATACAGCTGTATAAAAAATGCAGCGATTGTAAAACATTGATAATTTTCAAGTAATTTGCAGACTTGAGATGATGAGATGACAAATTTAATGAGAATTCCGGATTTAGCATCTTTTTAAAGAAACACTATTTATATAGATAAAGGCAATATAATGTCTTAATAGCAATAGTGAAGTTTATGACACATCAAGGAGATATATGAGATTGTATATGAAAATAATACAATAGAACAGCAAAAAAATCGTATATATGCAGAGATTAAAGAATAAAAGATAATTGTTGATATCAGAAAAACATGTTCTTTTAAGAAAAAAAATGTGTGTTCTCAAAAAAAGGTGCACTTTTCCATATCAATTGAATAATATATAACTTAGAATATCCCATTATTTCTTAATTTCTTACGTTAAGATTTAGGTATATGAGTGAAGTTATAAAAGTTATAATGCATTCTTTAAAAAAAATATATTTATTTAGAACTATAAAAAACACGACTTCGTAATTACTAAATTGCCTTTAGCATGTAATTAACGTTAATGATTTAACTGAATGATAGTTTTTGATTTTGCTCACTGTAATTTGAAATATTGGCGCACAAATTTAAATTTGTACAATTAAAAATATGTTTTTACAGTAATATCATGTATCTTTTTAATACGTGAAAGTTGAGAATCATCGCGCTAGTAGACACCGAGAATCACGACACTCATTACTGAAGCGAAACGGCTCGCGAGCGTCAGGATCAAATGGTTGCTTCCCCGGCGCTGCTTTTGGTTAACGGGATATTAAGTGCATGAACTTTTAAAATATGATTTTTAAAAACGTTCTGCGAGCGGCAAATATGATGACCCCAGCGAGACATTTCAACAGTTGTTCGGCAGAGGAGCGAGAGCCGCAGCGAGCGAGAGAGAGATCCGGCAGCGCAGGTTCCCAGGTGAGAGCCAGCGTGCGTGCCCGCAAGCCAGCTAATAAGTTTCATTTAATTTGCGCCCTGTCTGACGTTCCCTTGTTCTTGCGGCGGTCTTTTGTTACAATTTCGAGGCGCGATAGGGACCCCGAGGTCTGCCAGGCCAGCAGCCGCACCGCGCTCATCATCAGTCGCTCCTCGTCCTGATGATATTGCCGCACGATTTTCACGAAGTCTAACGAATCCCGGAGCACGGTTAACCTTTATCATTGTTCATCTGAGCCGGGTTGGATGTTTTTTTTTGTTTTTTTTAGCGTAAAGGACCATTCTCACGTTATTGCGGCTTATTATTGCACCGAGATCGATCTTTTTAACTAAGATTTAGAAACACAATTGCGCTCAGACGCGAGCTTTCACGGTCGAGGGCAGTCATGCGCGACGAGAGTCGATTTGTCGGCAAATTCGATATGGGGACACCGAGCTCGCACTTTAATCAATATTTATAATCTAAAAAAGCGTATTATGTGTGTTACGGTCGATGACCTATTCTCGCTGTCCGGTCATTGACATAAATTATTGCAATGAAACATTAAATAATTTTATTAGATAAAGCACAGTATAATCTGTCTATCTCTACAATAACGTTAACATTTTGATAAGTATGAGCATATCAAATTTGCTTCAGTTAAAATAGTTCCTAATCATTTTTATTCAGAAATTCAACGTCTTTCTATACTGGTTCTTGTAAGACTTGCGATAGATTTATTTAAATTACATTAGTAAATAATATAAGGTTATTTTTCTCTTAATGATTATTGCGTATTTTGTCAATGAAAAATAATTAAAAACCAATTAATTACAAAACCGATATCATCTAAAAATTAAGATAGAAAAAAATACTAATGACATTTTAAATCAGCGTGTATTATTTTACGTTTTATCTTAAATTAATGCAAAAATTTTGTACAAATCAGTGTTATTAGCATAAAATAATAATGCTCGATTATTTTAAGATATGAAGACCACTCAAGTCATTATTTTCTAATATATCTATGTGTATAAATTATTAAATTATGGGATATTGATTTATTTAATTATTTCATTCAATCTTTATATTGTTTTTAAAATATTATATTCATTAAAATTTATGCTTTTATTACTTCCTAAATACTATTATATATACTATAAAGCTACAAATACATACTAAGATGTTCCTTATTCTATTTTTTTTTTAAATAAATTTTATTATGAATATTGCGTGAAAAATACATTGTATACTTATATTAAGTAAAAATATATTAAACAGTGTTTTCTCAGTTACCAATTTTATTTAAATTATTTTTTTTATATGTAAATACGCGTCTGTTGTGAATTAAACAAAAGGTGTGGCAAGGCAAGGGGGTTGAAATAAGAAAAACATCCTGTTGATTATTATAATCAAGAATAAAAAGATCTTCCAAATGGGTTTCTGAAGTGAAAGATTTTTTAAAAAGTGAAGAGTTGCCACATTAAGCAGTATTGTTATTAGATAATGTTTCTTCTCATCCGAATGAAAGCATATTGAAAACGAACAATGGTTGCAAAATTTGTGTGGTCTAATGTTACAAGTTTAATTTAATCGATAGACCAAGGTGTTATGTACACAATCAAACAGCTTCACCGTGCTATAGGAAAATGATAGTATGATCAATTTCTGATATTTTTAACATTTGATGCTATACATAGAATATCACATTCTCGGTAAAAATTAAATACTTATTCAATTGTGAAAAATGATTCTTCCAAGCGTGGAAATATATGTATGGGATTCTAAAGAGACTGAGACAAGTGACATATCTGAAATATGCAGATTAATGTAAAATGTAAAAAGCTTTGATAATGTTGACCGGCAAATATTGAGGAGTGATTTGTTCGCAATTCAAATAATCCAGGCTTTCAATGCTTGAATGTCAAGGATATTGTTTCCATTGTTACTCAAACAGAAGAGGATGGAGTGATAGTAATAATACTGATAATACAAGTGAAGAATATACTTCATTGATTATTGAAATAAAATAGCTCTTATAAAAATTCGTACTGACATTCGAAAATTATAGAGTAATTTTCAAAAGCAAACGAAAATCACAGATTTTCTTAATAAATAAAAAAATAATAATTTGCATTACAAATATATTATACATATTTAAAAAAAAAATAAAAAAAAATTGTTTGGATTATCTATATTTTTCAATTATCTGTGGCTTTTCTCCCCAGCATTAGGACAAATAATTAAAAGTATACTGTACATATGTACAGCTAATGGAAATAAAAATAAATAGGTTAATTTTAATATGCTTAAAAAAATAGGTTAAACCAAAATTTGCTTTTATTATTTTAATAATTGATCGCCATAACATTATACTCTATTATATTTTATTGTCTAGCTTGCATAATTACTTGTGGTTGTTCTTTACAATTGATTATTTCAAACTTTTTTAGCATATTTTTAACCCAACGGTCTACTTTTTTTTAAGTCAGTACACAATTACATCGTTGAATCACTTTTTTTAATTTCTGCCCTGTAATTGACTGTGTTCCGATTATTTACTAGTTTAATTTTAAATATTAATCACGATATTTATCAGTGAGTTTAGTAAAATCTAGGTAAACCTTATCTGTGATGATCGATCAGAATTATAAATAAATAATAATCATTAATTGCGATCTTTCAGACTTGATAGAAAATAAAAACACTATGATCCATATGGGATTCGAATCCTGGTCTCTCAAGTAGTCAGTGATTTATACCACTCGTCTATCTTGCTGGTTTTTGCTATTTCTATTCGATAAAAATGTTTTACTTTTTCTAGTACAGCAATTGAATCCTATTTGAATATGTTTTTATCTTGAGAAAAAATAAAGTGTAGTATATGTACAATAATTACGTGTGCTTTAGTTTGAATTAACTAATCTGGATAAACTTTTGTGTACTATTTATAAGATTTTTTACGAAACATAATTATATTCATAACTGACTCAAATATTAACAAAAAAAGCTGCAGTAAGAATATTAACAATAAAACTCCGATAAATCATACATGGATATTTTTTTAGGTTCTGGATTTAAATAATATTAAAAAAGTCCTGACTTCAATTAGTTGCTAAATCTAACCACTTTCACTATGCAATCAATAATCTTAGATAAATATAGGAGCACACTTCTGCGATGTCAGAATAAATTAACAGTAAAAAGTTTAAGAATCTGGTTTGTAGGTGCAGAGCAAAGTGAATAAACGTCATCAAATGTATTTTTTTATTTGCAGAGCTTATAGAGACGCAGTAAGCATGTGAAAATAAATATTGCTAGATAATCACAGTTAATGATGTTATTATAGGCCTTCTGTTACAGAGTTTGTAAATATTATGACGTCACACATTCGTTATCTCCTTCGGTTGTAGCACACGCCTCACAATAAATCTGTACCATCCGACTTTTACTTGCGTTATTAACACGCGCGGAAGGGCAAAATCGGAATTAATTTCGGCCGTGTTCTTGTCATCGTTCCGTTCGGCGAGATGGCGTGATTGGCGATTGTTGGTCTGTGCGAGTTTATAAATCTGCTTGTAAATTTTACTGGATGTGTGCTGGGCAACGGTGAGCCGGCGTGGGTGGATTTAAAGCTGCGCTCCGGCATTTAAGATGTATAAATCCTCGAAACAAAAACGAACTGTCACAATATGAGGTCCGAGATCAACGCACAATACAAAATCTCCTGTCACTAATCCGCTAAGTGCTCATACCTGAGTGCTTTCAATCATCAGCCGGCGATTCGTCGGTGACCTTATCTGGTCGTAGAATCTGAACCCTCTACATATTTTTTATTACACACTGCGCTTTATATGTTCACATACTTGAAATACCACTGGACTTGCCGCATCCTTAGAGAGAACAGGCTGCATCTAATGAATGAAAATCTTGTCGTGCGATTTTGTGGGTTAGGTATTCAGTGTTGTGATTCATCGAATTTTGTTTGGTTATTTCAAGAACAATGACGTTTGATGAAACCTAATACTTAATGGAGCCACGCTTCCATTACGTCTCGTGTTTATTAGCACTCGAGCAGGTTTATCTTTGCCTTTGCAGCAGATATGAGTTTTGAGAAATTCAAGCAATGTCTTAAATATCAGTGGGTATATATGCATGTTTGCGTGTTATGTTGCGACCAACAATTTCATTTAAATTTGATTTAATTAAATCTTAGTAAGCAACTAATTAGTTAAGATGATTTAAGAGACAGTGGTCAAGCTTTTATGACATATGTAGAGTACGAATTATAAATGCATAGTCAGGACGGACTAATAAGGTAAGGTGATGCCATTGCATATATTTAATTTAATATGATAATTAAGAAAGCAATTAAGAACTCTCAAAATACCATCGATGTTTTTTAATTAGTGAATCAAATTATCAATATTGCAATGAGCAGTCCACGCCTCTAAGATGTAGGGTAACTATTAAAAAGCTGATGAAAAGCATTCCTGAGACATGGAACCAAAGGACCATACTATAGGGCTGATAAGAGTAGTAATATTGATATATCTATTAATTATAATCAATTCATATTGAAAATTATCTATATATATACATATATATTAAAATGATGTATTATACATATGCAAATGATATTTTCAATAAACTTATATATTATATTATGAATGCCTTATATACATAATTAATAAAGCGTTGCTCATTCCAAGTAATTTAAATATATTTCGCTCGCTCACAGAAACTGAATATTTCTAGTCAGTAAAATCAAAAATAGGTTTATATATTATATATAATTTTATTATATTGAGATTAAATCACTCCTTGATTGCTCATATTACGGAATTAAACTCAGTAAATGTCAAAAGTTATATAAGTACATACTCAATCGATGTTCTATCAATATTAATTTTTCGTATTTTAATTATATTGATATTGAATCATTAAAGATCAGTTTGAATACCAATAAAGCTTTGACTGGAATTTTTAGTGGGTGCAATTAAAAGGTACTTAATATACCATATATGTATATTTATTTTAGATTACTCATCTTACAGCATTAAATTACATTTTGTAAAAAATGTACTTTAATGCTTTAAGAAAATGAGCTTTACGTTGACGTAATTAAAAGTAGGCTGATTAATTCGAGTGACGTATGATATATTGTTATTTAATTAAGGTCTATATTTTAAAGTTGGTAATCGTTAAGTAATAAAATATCATTTTACGCATCTAAATAATTCGAAAAGTAATTGATCTTGATGTACCGTATTGAGCAGTCAGACGGCCATTGTTAGAAAATAATTTGCAAGTGCTCCATTCCTAGCATTCACAGGCAAGAACAGAGGACGCGAGTGAGAGCTATGATCGCCCTCAAGAGCCCATATTTGTACCGAAGGGTTGTCAACTGAAGTGTTAAAATACATAAACACTTCTGCGAGTTAACAATGTAAAGTATCCAAGCGCTCCAAAAATTAAAGCACTGGAAAACAAGAGTAGATAACACGCATATTTCTTCAAAAATAAATACCAAAGGAATTTACGTTATACTTTTTTGATTCACAATTCATTGCATTGAGTAATTACGCTAGAAATCCATATTATTGAGCAAGCTTCTAGTATGCTGCGGATTAGATCATCAATAAAGAGTGCGGAATACTAAAGTATTCTTAAAGTAGCGCGCATTTCTTAGGATCGCACCAAACATCTTTATCGATCTGTTCTGAGTCTCTGCAATATGCAGAGTGAATTTCAAGTGCTTCACACCAAGATCCTTAGTAAAGTAAAGCATGTCTAGAATATGTCCACAGAGATGGCGGGAGCATTTCACCGGTATCAATGACATTGTGAATAAAATTGTGTGATATTTTATGATCGCTGAAAGGCAATCATTTATCGAAAAAATTAAGCTTAACTTTCCCCACAGTAATTGTATTTATATATTTTCCCGGCCCTAAAAAAAACATTGCAAGAATATACTCGTATGTATAAAGTAAAAACCGACCTCAAATAATGAATCTGAACTAAACTACAGTGGATTTCTGAGAAGGGATAATTGTTTTTTGCGCTCTCCTATTGGGTGAAATTTGGTTTAGATGTACTTTATTCGATTTTCACTCGTGCTATTAAAAGTCTTAATATAAACACTGTTTTCACCGCGATGGCACAATTTTATTGCTTTTAACCTGGACTAGAAATTCACTATATGGAAACACCGAGCAGCAAAGAAAACACGACTAATTATAAAGTAAATATTACGAGTGAATATTTTTAATAATGTTTAATGCCTAATTAAAATATTTTGCATAAATTATGATTTCAGAAAATATGTCGCAATGTTGGCTAATTTTATATTTATTTGTAGCATAGGAAGGGTTAACTCGTACCAATTATTATTTATTCAAGAATTTATATTTCGATGTTAAAAAATACATAAAATACCATTTTTGTCATGAGACATGGAATCATTGTTTTCTCGGCGGCCATGTCTGTGCTCACACATTATACTAGTAGTTATATAATTAAGCTATGCAATTATAGAATTGTTACAAACAATTTTTTTAATATTTCCTAGAAATCAAGACTGAATTTTTAGATTCCCTGGTATATCTGGATAGAGATTTGAGATAGAATCTCTAGTGTTCTCCAAAATTAAAGTGAAGGATATTTTTTGACATCATGTCTAAGACCGCACATTTTGATGTTCCCTCGAATCTCACAGGTTTGTTTTGGACATTGAAAGCTCGCTTCGCGCACGCGCGGAAAATGCGAAAAGCGGCCGAGCTTGGAAAGCGGAAGTGGCTCAATGGTTTGGCGAGGGTGGCCGGCGCGTGAGTCGTGCGCGTGCGTCTGTGCCATCCAACGTTGTAGGTCCGCGTGGTGCGACGGGCCGAGAAGTGAGCGCCACGCTAACGTTGGCCCGAACGTCGCCGTCGAGCAAACTTGTATTTCAACATTCCGTTCGGACTTAACTTATCCCGGCTCGGGCCGACGTCACTCAAACGCGCATGCGCTCCGAGCCCGCCTACTACGTCCGCGTCGCCGGGATAAAACGCGCGCTTCTAATTTCTATTTCAGTGAAATTTAGCATTCTCAAATCGTACACATAAAATTTTATTATCGTTAGTTAATTATATTCTGATAATAATAATTGTCGCCTATGAAATGTCGGTTTTTAGTGCAAATAAAGATTGCCATAATATACATTCTCTTCGTAGTTGAATTTGCACAATTAAATATATCTATAAATATTTAACAGATTTGACCATCAAGCATTAATAGCTTTCCCCAATGCATCATGATGTGCTTTATATAATATGAAAAAATGCTATGCAACATTTAATATATGTATATGTATATATACTTAACATATATGTATACAAACACACGCACACTTATACAAATTCATATAAATAGTTAAATTATATCAATACATATTTAAAAAAAAAATGTGGTCCAAACCTAAAATATATGTGCATCATCCTATATAAATTGTTCCAGCTCCTCATAGTTATCACCGAAAACATCCTTGTGTTTGGCAAGCTCATTGAATCAGCATTGTCACGCGCTGACGTCTTGGCCGCGAAGGGCAAGAACAAAGAACGTGACTCTATAGAACTTAATAGTCCACAGCAGAAAATCAACGATAGATTGTCGACATTACTCTTCAGTAGTTGAGATAGTTCGTGTAAACTCGCGCACTTAATCACCGTAACCACGGTAATTATAAAGATGAACGTGACAAAAGAGTGCAACTGAACAGACCACACAATAGCCCTCGTTATGTACAAAGTAAAATGATAACAAATAACACGTTTTTTTTATCCTCCGATGCATAGAAGGAATATTTATTTGTTGCGTAACATTCGCAGAAACAAAAGCACCTTTAAGCACATTTAACCCATTGCACAATTCGACCTCCAAATATGTCCATCAAGAAAATTTCGCTATCTATAATCGTGGACATATTTATTTGGTCGAATAAACGAGTGTAGCAATGGCTGAATGGTCGCTGTATGATTATGATTTGTCAGCGAGCTTTGCAACCCTTGATACATAAGGCTGGTCTTCAATGAAGAGACGGCCTGAGACGGCCAGGTAGACAGCCAGAAAGAGGCTGAGAGGAACGAAAATCGACTACATCACCGCTGCCACAACTATAAGACCTCCGAAAACCATCCACTGGACATCGTCCCTCCGCCAGCTTCTCCACCACCGCCTGGAGAATAACAATTATCGCCTATAATACTTTGTTGCAATATATTATACAATAAAATTTGTTGCAAGTTTCTGGCGTCTTACATATTGCTAGGTTTGAGCAATAACTGTGTCAAAATGTCACTATGTTAAATTAAGAATGGGATAAAAAAAAATCACAACCACCCAGAGGAGTCATGGCAGTCTATTTAGCAGTATTATTTTATTTTAATCCCAAATTGCAATAAAACGCCCTATGTATATTATTAAGCAAAATAAAAATAATTAATTTCATCTGCCGTACATTATTTTAATCAGACTAAATTTTAAAGTTCTAAACTGTATTAAGTTATACGTGTATATATTTATGATTTATTTATTTTTAATACATACAAAATAATTTTATAATAAGTATATGTAAATAATACATATCTATATATTATCTTTAAATGCACTACATAGCATAAAGCTGCGCGAATCAAATTAATATTAATTATTAATAAAAAAATATATGTTTTGTTGCAATTATTTGGACGTCGTAGGCTAGAACAAGCCTCCGTTTGTGGTGGCCTTGCACGGCCGGCACGCACGCGTGTCCATTTAGAAAAACGTTTGGTAGCGACCAAAACACACATCCATTCCGTTCGGTTGCTCACCTATATATTGCGAACTGAATTTACAACACAACAACCAATATCACCGTTACGATTGCATCGCAAATGTTCTCAATTAACATAATTTATTAAATTGAATTCATTAGGATTTTGTTTCGCAACAATTTAGCAAAAGCTCTAGTGGGTCATAAAAGATCATAAGAAGTCATCATTGTGAGCCGAAATGTAGAGAAATATTTTAGTATCATCACGCCCACCGCAAAGACGTCGGTCATTAAGGCTTGGTTTAAATTAAAACGCGTTTCGTTTTGCGCTGCCAGGGGACGGCTGCAACTCGAGAATTGTCATTAAGAAAAATGCTTTGGCAGGCAGCGCGCATTATGGCCGCCGCGTAATGATAAGTGCTTTCGAAAATTTTATTATTACAACGTACGATAAAGTTTATACGAGTGTGTGACAAAGATTACGCGCCGTTATAGATGATAAAATTACGAGTTTAATGGTTGGTTTAAATAAAATCGGTGGAGAGTTAATGTATCTGGTCCGATTTAATTGGGACGTTACGTTAGGAAATCTGTCTATTAAATATGTGTGTGTATATTTGTAGGAGACGAGAAGATTCCCGTTATCTTATATATTGTAGTATTAGAAGTATTTTTTTAAATTGAAAATTATATTTAAAAACGTTTTTTTATTAGATATGTATATCAAATTATGATACTATTGTTGGGGTTTTAATCACATGAATAATTCATTTAGAGGTCGCTCTTAACGACCATTTCAAACAAATAAAAATAAATTTAAACTCATCTCGAAAGTAAGGCTTAACAATGGAAGAGAGAGCTCAGGACTAAACATTTGCATTAAAAATTGTTAATATTTCACGGTTCATCTATTATCACTCGTAATCATATATAAGTAACGAAAAACTATATTTTTGTGTGAAAAGGTTGCGCGATAGAAAATGGATTTTACTCGGGTTTAATGTGTTTTCAACAAATAAAATTGAAACGAAAAAATAAATTCGGTACTACCGGTATTATCGATGGTTGATTTTCGGCCCAATACTGGTATTAACGGTATTGGCACTACCGGTAGTATTCGATAAAGGCAGCTAAAAATCCAAATATATATGTGGTATTTTGTATATATATATGTACATACCTATGCTTAATAAAATAAACTGTTGCTAGATTTTCCAGCTTTTATTTTGGCTGCAAAGACGCACCCGTTCAGCCTCAAAACCCGAAACTATAATTTTTAAAATATGTCTATCTTACAAAAATCAACAGGGAACTAGAATTTTAACATAATAAAATGTGGCTAATTATGTCAAATATATTATGAAACTAGCTTTTTAGATATTAATTTAAACTGCAACATTTAAGTATATCATCAGCAATGAGCTTTCAAAAGAAAATATTGTATTTTATGCTAGTCACATTTAATTTATGGGTTTGCTTATAATATTTGTCATATTCGCTAAATCTATTGTTTTTGTTATTCTCACAGGAATTATGTTATGAGACAGATACAAGTATTTACATAATTTTTATTATATGTATTGAATATTTTTTCTAAACTTTATTTGAAGGATTTACAACAAGTAATACTTGCGCTAATTTATTGATTCAAGAAATTATGTCAGTTGAAGCGGGTTTTTAGATAATGATTTGTAAAAAAGCTACCCGTTATCCAGTTAAGTTCTTATATTACATACAATTAAGTGAATCGTAACAGCATTAACTAACCATCAAGATTTTTTTTTACCAACCAACAACTCAAAAACTATATAATGCAACATGGTTTGTAAGTAAAGCTTATATGACACAAAATTGTTTGATAGTTTCAAGCTCTATATATTTAAGCGGCTTTAATTTCCAATTCGCTTTACTTACGCCATAAAAATAAATAAGGCACATAGTGTCGCTCAGTGTGACATGAATTGTCTTGAGAGACAAATGCTTCTCTCAAGGTTAATTTTAAGTCGTATATTCACAAACAGAACATCCATACCACCTATAATATATGGCCTGGCAGATTAAAATAAATAAGCAAAATAGACAGCAAGAATCAATTAGGCCATAAGATATTTTTTAAATATTTGAAAATAACACCCATGATACTCGTGTCATATTAAAGATAATAATCTATTTACTTGATACTTTGATACAATCATCAAACGTTTATGAAAGACCTAGCTCGATTCAGAAATGATTTGGTCTAATTAATCCACTCATTCCTCGCTTAATGAGTTACTTTCACCATAGAATAATTTTCAGTCACATGTTGAGAACACTCGATTATTTCCTATAACACGATGGCGTCTCTGTTGTGCCTCGCTCTCGCGTGTATGCGTGCACGGTATACACACGTAAATACATTTGTGTGTATGTGGTACGTGTGCATCATCTCCGTGCAAAATTTCATATTTCGCCCGCAACTATTTAAACCCGTTCTCTGGTGTACCGCCGGACAAGAACTCGCGTCTCTGTACCATTCGAGGACACAATACGTTTGGATTGGGCGCGTGTGCACGCAATTGCGACAATTGAGATATTTCGATGTTAATTGTGTCGGGTTGAACCATAAATTCAGAAGTTGCAAGCCGGAATATGCTTCACAACTTGATGTACTTAATATGAACTGTAATATGATTATGAATTTGTAGGTCGTGTGTTTATACCATGTATGTGTGTATCTAGAATAATATGGTTATTACGCGAAATAAGCTTATATATGAGGAATACAATAAATTGTCCATTATAGAATATAATTATTTATTATAGAGAACACTCGTTATTAATTTATATATTTTACTAGATTTTTAATTGGGCTTCATTTGAGTTTTCTTCTTAGTCATATCATATGATTTTTATGGAATGCTTCGCTCAAGATATTGCAATGTACAATTGATAACGCCTTAAGTCAATTCTTGAACTAATTCTCGTCATACTAAGTAACTATCATTGTGACATATTGTCATGTCTAAGACAAAGCGAATTTAAATTTTATGCTGATTGAAGAGAAAATTGAAATCGTCATGCATTGCTTCAATTAGTTTAATTTAACTATGTATTGTTATTTGTTAATGGTTATCATTAACAAATAACAATACATAGTTAAATTATGAATTATTAAAACAGCCAAAATGTACAAATTAGCCGATACTTCATGCGTTTTCTAAATATGAAACTAACTTGACTATTTTGATGTTGATAATACATTTTTTCGGGTTACTCATACAAAAAATAAAAAATGGCAGTATATTATTATCATTTTTAAGAATTATTTGTTAAATTTGTATTTTACAAAATAAGATGTGTACTACTAAAAAGCCAATTGAACACAAACTGATCAAATGACTAGCTTCTTCGCGCATTATCGCGTTAATTTGGTAAAATTAATGTACTGCAATTAACATTGCCTCTTTAATTGAAAAATAAATTATCAACTTTTAAATTGACTGGCGCAAGTATTTTTCTTTTTGAACCATTATTGTGCTTGCAAGATATCTACGTACTACTAGTATAAATAATTCGTTGAAATATGTTAAGATTATTTTAGTGCAGTAATGAGAATGAGCTTAGAAAAATATTATATGCTCTGAATATTTGGCTTTCATATAAAAAATAAAAGAATTGTGAATCGGGAAGCTTAAAATATACGAAATATCAGGTGCAGTTCGTCTGAATTAGGATTTGAGTCTTTCTGTGCACTGGGTAATTTATTTAATATAATTTAATAATAGTTACTAAAAAAAACTGTTGTTTACACTGCAATAATACTATTTTAATATTGCTGCAAAGTATATGTATATCATTGTAAAACAGCGAGTAGTTGCTCTTCGCGCATTTGTGACCGTAACAGAGGTGTTAAAACGTCGCAGGAACACGGTGTGGGATGAAAGGATATCTGACCGGACGCGAGGAGCGTGTAAAGGTTAAAAGATAATAAAATAATAATGGGTTTTGCATTATTGGAGGGGAAATGTAAAAAGGGTTTTTTGGTTATCGTCTGACGACGACGTTTCAGAGCCCGAATGACCCAGGCAATCATCCGACGACACGGGGCCACAAATCAAAATATTATAGATCCATTTTTTACGAGCCACTTTTGGTGAGACTCATATGGTCCTATACGTTTAATTTTTTTTTCACCATAAACGTTTAAAGATGACATCATCATCAATCTGGCGTACAACAAATGGAAAAATACGATAACTATTAAAAATAAGCTCAGGGCACAAAAGCATCTTAAAACTTCTAAAAGCATATTTTATTTTAGGGTGCCGACACCATATATGCGATTTACTTTATAACACTGGCAGTTAAGCTTACAAGATAATAGATATTTTTATGCTGGGTATAATTTTAAGTGGATTTTTTAGATATTGCTTGATCGGAGTATGATAATATTGAGGCATTGTGCTATGTTATGTTATCGTAAACATTTTCTTATATTATTTTTAAAACTTTGATACTATGTTACATTATACACTGCTTTAGTGATATATTTAAGAAGCACCTCTATTCATCCTTAAATAAAAATAACACGTTTTTATTAAACATTTGCTTCTTTATATTATTTTCTTATAAAAAACACAAATTTCAATGATTCATTTTTTTAATTTTAATCTAAACTCAAATTGTATTTAAGCCCAAATTTTAGATATAAATATGTATTTTAAAAATAAAATTCCATATAGAACGGTGTAATTTTATATATATAATAAACTAACTATAGCTCCATATTGTATATATTAACAGTTTAACGCCCGAGGACTCGTATACGAGTCTTGAAAGAACATTTCTTAGTGGCCGTAAACTCGGGCATGAGTCCTGCGTCATGCGTTTTTTTTATTAAAAAAAATACTGTGAAACTAACAAGTTTGCCTCTATATGATAATTAGAGATGGTAGTACATATACTATTTCTACGTACTATCAAATGAAAAATTAATTATATTTTACTTAAAATTTTTGCAAATAGTTATGTAAAAAACTTCTTATCCCATTGCAACGCAATGTAATGAGACGTCGCCTATTTGGGGCACGCAAATTTTTTTTTATGAAATATATGAACCATAATTATTAATTTTATATAAAAAAATATATTTTATGTTACACTTCTTGAACATAAATATATTTCAAGGTCAAATTTTAGGGTTTGACTAGGTAAACATATCACTAATCTAATCAAAAGAAGTCTAAACATACCGGTTGATAGTACATCAGTTAACAAAGTTTTTAAGCCTATAATCATGTATGTTATTGCAAAATTAAAAAGCAAAATCGTTACGGTATAAGTAGATAAATTATATTATATAACACATTAATCAAAGAGCTTCTAAAAAATATTATCCAATAACATTTTTATCAGGTATTTGTTATTTTGAATTTTTTCTGCAATGATTCACAGATTAAACTAGGGGAGAGAAGCTACAATTCGGATAAATTATCGCCGTAAAATAATAAAAAAAATAAAAATATTATTGCGTTTTAAAGAACCTCTAAGAAATAAAATCATGAGTGAATAAATATGTATTTTTCATTCCTAATGGTTGCAATGGTTACAAACCAGTTATTTATAATTTAATAATATGTATGTTAAAATGCTTTTATAATTTTTTGTATGAACAATTTATAAAAATATCCGTTTATAATATAATATAATTTGCACTCACCAAATTTTTCGGCGTCATTTTTCTGCTTAGAACTGTCACGGACACATTTATTTTCATCATTACACTTATAAACCACACTATATCACTATTTATATTTATTTTTATTATTTACACTTTTTTATGTATTTCATTATTTTTTGATACGTATAAAAACATTCATCAATATGCAGATGAATTTCACAACTACTGCACATGTATGCTGTATCTTTCTTTACTCAAAACAAACACGACATTTATTCTCACATATATACTACTTTTATTTTTATTGACTGGTGATTTTTTAACTTATCTAAAAGCCTTTCTGGTGGAGCAGCATCACGGGCACTAATGAAATGTCATCAGAATCGACAGATTTCACTGAATTCTGCATCCACCCTAAGTCTTACTCAAAAAAAATCTTAAATTATAATTTTGCTGCTACGATTCGAATTTTGATAGACACTGAATGAATAAAACAATGCGCATTGAAATAAATGAAAAAAACAAATTTTTTTGTTTATTCTATTGTTTTTTGAAATATTATGTAACTAGGCATTGATCGACACGATCAACATTTTATATATTATATTTATTACAGTTTATTATACATTGAGGCATATATATATATATATATATATATATTGTAAAGACAATAATAAAAAAAAAGTGTATTATAATAAGTATATATATAAACTATGTATTATAATAAGTTATACCTAATAATATAAATTTAGTTTTTTTATAAAAACTTTTTATAAAATGTGGTCTACAATTTATTTAAAATTCTAAATGTTTTTTACCATTTTTTTAAAATAAGTTAAAATGTCTCACTATTATTTTAAATTAACAGCATAAGAATTTGTGTGTAAAAAATAATCCTGTGAAGTTTTTTTGTATGTAGAAGTCCTTGTGTAAAATTATAGTATTGTACTATATACTATGATATTACGAATTATATATGACATTTATTGTAACCCAATAATTAAACATCTAGTTTGAGGCGTTACGATACGTTTTTGAGACGACGCCTTTTTATGCGTCGGCGGCGCTATTGATAAAAGCTCGCGTCAAAGCTCTCGGCATTGAAATCGAGCATAACTCAAAGCTCAGTTCGAACGATCGTGATTAAGTCCAAGCACGCACACACACACACATACGCCTAGAACAAACAATGTGCCTATTATTTGTATAAAGCGTTTCGATAATTATGAGTAATGATGAAGCTTTTTGGAGGCCCGAAAGCACAATACGCCGTGTGATTAGTATTAAGTGTCTATTGTTCGCGTCGAGGACACATGACGTCCTCAATGGACAAAAAAGTGAACATCCCTCTGTTGAGTTTGACGCGGATTTAATTAAGACTTCCATACGTGCAACGAATAACTTATGAAGTATATTAGATTTAACTTTTTAGACGCCTCTTGCTGCACAAATCTCTTCAGGTATATTATCCTTTGATAAATATATAATTAATGCATTTTATTTAATAATATATTTGTATGATTTATAATTGTGAATTTTTAACAAAAGTTTACCCGTTTGCGGTATCAGTCAGCCCTCCTGGTGATTAATCGTCGGGATGTTAATGACACGTGTGGCTCTTTTAATTTCATAGTCGGCAGAGTATCCATATTTTTTGCTAGCTTACATACAAAACGATCGGATCCCAGAACGATTAGCTTCCGACTATCTAAATATCTGGGATTTCTCCGTTGCCGCCTAATGATAATGCTCTCGAGTTCTCGTGTCCGTGATGCTTTTTAGCCAGGGGCCATGATCGTAACGTCCGTTACTCCAAGGCGATGGTGAAGATCCCACAATGGCCGAACGATCTATGCTGGCTCTGAGGCATTATATCAAAATAGTTTAATTGATAGTTGTCATGAATGAAGCGTTGTTCGACCCCAGCTCGGACCCGCTGTGGTAGCCAAACTTTTATTGAATAAAATAAATATATTTAGCACGTTTTATTGGTATAGTACGTTGTATTACATAGCAAAACTACAACAATCGTGTAAATTCACCCTTTCAATCCGATCTCCGACAACTCAGATCGTGAGCCCCGTCCCATATAGAAGGCACACGAAGATTTCAATCAGATTTGAACCATTCATCTTTTAATCTGACAAGTTGTTTTGGTTGCAGACGAGACGCCTTATCTCAGAGTCAGACTCCTTGGTCCTTTCGAGCATTGTGGCTTTAATGATAAGCCTTTATCCTCCCAGGACGAAGGATCGGACACACCTCGGCGTCACCGTCCCTTAACGAACCCAGAATGCGACCGAATGCATTTATTAAAAGCTTTCGCGCCGTGAATTAAGATTCGTATGAGCGATAATGCACGTACAAACACAAAACGACCATAACAATAAAACCGGATAAATGACAGTCGGTATGAGCGACTCACAATGACAAGGACGTGGATCAAAACTTATGGCATAACATAAAGCAAATATGCTATACATATAAAGTCGTATCTTTATTGAATCGACCAATCGAATTTCCTTATCGGGAATCAAAATATTAAAACAATTACTTTCTAATCACTCACTTTAGAGCCATGCCATATTTGCCGAGCTATTTATTGTCGTGTCTACCCACGCTGTTCGAATAACCCCAATCTGTCATTTGGTTCTTAATAGCCGCAAATAGCTACAAGCCAAAACCTCTGACATAACAAGGCGCGTTTGTGATGTAAAATAATAGCGTTCATTGTTTAACTTTGATTTGAGATGCAAAAAAAATTACATCGTCTCGAAATCGATTCGATTGCATAAAACTTGTATGTTATTAAAAACAGTGAAAGTTCGCATTAGGCGTGGGTGTGAAATTAGGTTTATGGATGTAACATCCAACCCTCGGTTTACAAGAAGAATAAAACGACTTACGAAATTTTTTAATTGCCCATTTAACAGAAATTTATTATTTTTATTCGAATTGTCCATTAGTGGACAGGAAACTTTTTATAACGCCGCTCGTTATAACCAATCCGTGCACATCGCGCAATAAATTAAAAAATGAACCTTTATGGCTGTGTGAACGAATAAAAAATTTCTATATGTATTATGATGATACATATTTTTGAGAAGCGTAAGCATTTTTCGATGAGGTGTGGATTTTTATTAATAAAATTAATGAGTTCAAAATGAAATAACTTACACTTGAAGCGTGGTAAGTTAATTAATTACAAATACGTGTGGAGATCTACAGAGCTTTCAGAATATAACCTCAGACGTCGTTTTAGTATTTTTATCTTGTTTTTACTCAACGCCGATGAATTAACACGTATAAAAAGCAGCATAATTGATATTAATTAAAACCATAAAGAAATAATGTTTCCTTTACGTATTAATTGTAAACATCTGTGAACGAAAGTTATTGCGATTATAAATCAAGGCCACACATTCACCTAATTTATTTAGATGAAGATGTACACTAAAAAAGTATTTGCCGGATTGTACATATTTGACGCCTACTTCCTAGGGCCATAATTGCTATAATTTATACACGTTTAACACCTTTGTTTAATTGAACGGTCGAATCAGCCATCAGGTGTATTCGGGCCAACAACTTCCTGGTTGACATGTGACCAGTTATTGATTTGTCTTCGAAGCCGTTCAGATCTTATCATGCCTTTGAAGACTTTATAATAAAAACTCGAAATATTTAATTAGATTTTATGGCATATTAAAAATAATTATAGTAGCACCAAAAAACTTTGTTTATAATGCAGTTTTACATTTTCATGTTTAGCATGAAACTAATGATAACTCGATTAATGTAGAATTAAGTGCTAATTTGAACTTTCATTAGTTTTTTCAAGAAAGATAGAAAAATGTTATATAAGATACATTTTTTCATTTCCAGTATAATTAGCTGTTAGCATAATTAAAAACAATTTTCATGATTGATTATTATGGACACAGATATATATTTATATTATTAAATCTAAATTATGTTATCTATATTTTAATAAAGTATGTTAAAACTATTATCATTCGTTTTCTGATAGACGGTGTATTTTTTAAGATACAGTCAATTTTATATTTTATAATACTGGGTGTGAAGCGTAGCTCTATTTCGGTAGATTTATAGTATTGTATTAAATACTGTAAATTTTTTTATTTAATAAAGTGAGGTTTTTGGGTAAAAATGATTATTTTATAATAAAAAATCCACATTTATCCTGAAAGTTTTGCTCTAAAGCATAAAACTATAACTCAATTTAAAGACTAAGTAATGAAATACTGAATTTTTCTTAAAAACAGATTAAGAAAAAAAAAGCTAATAATTCTATACTATATTTGTAATAAAAAATTGTACAGTAAATTAAAGATAACATTACGATTATGATATCGTCAATAAGTAGAGCGAAATTCGAAAGTAGAATTGTTGATTTAAAGAACGGATGTTGATTTAAGACTGTCATTCATTTCGGAACTAACGCTTCAAGTTCAACTAATTGGTGCTTTAGATTTTTTGTTTAGGTTTAACTATTCGATAATTGCCGGTTGTACTCCGATTAACACTTTCGCATTAGGCCATTTGCGAATGAGAGTATAAGGCGTTTTTAATTAATATAACAGATTGTAATTATAGAAATATTTTCACGCCAACGTTAGATAACATCTATGATTTATACATTTTTGGTTTATGACACACAAAGGGCGCTTTCTCCATGTATTTTGTTCTTAATTTATCTCTTCTTGAATTTCTTAAATTTACATATCACGCGTATACGGCGATAAATATATTTTATATGAGATATGATTTAAGCGACTATTTTATCAGATGGGATTGCTAAATCATCAAGTGAAATTGACTTGCAAGTTGGCATATCAAATGAGGTCATCGTTCAAATGTTATAATTGCATGGATGCGTATAACTCATATAGTCATAAACAAGTATGCTCATTATTTTTCTATGACATTTATGTGTTGCAGATGTGAAAGAATGTACATATTATATAAATATAATATAATAATGCAATATATCACATCATGGACATGACCGGGTTAAAAGCACGCCACAGAATTACGTTTACCGATAATGTTATAACCGTTTTCGCTAATGTCATATTCCTGAGGCGTTTCAAGGTTTCGAGCTGTTAAATCATAGTTAAATGCGACAGATTTATATAAGTGTCGTTAATAAATCGATCTCAAACCGCAAACTGGCGCTCATAACCGCGTAATAATAATCATACAAGCGAGAGATAATTATTGCAAGCACGTTTAATGTAATTAAACGAATTAATCATATAGTAGCCTAGATTGTGTCCAGAGTACCGGTATCGGGAATATCGACCAAGCCCTGCGTTTGTTACGGATATGATAGATTTCTCGTCGATCCCGTTCCGAGATAGACTCGTCTGATTCTCGCATGTAGTATGTGTATTTGCAATTCTAGCAAGATGTGCGTCAACGTGAGAAAGGCGACGGTTGACCCGACTGAGAATTGAAACCATATATAGATAATTGAGTTGGAGCCAATTTCAATAACTACACACGCGGCAAACGTGCCAACTTGAACTTTGCATCGGCGAACCATTAATGGCACGCTTGTAAACGTTTCCGAGAAAATCTGACAATAAAGTACGTCTATAATTGAATGCCCCGCCATGAACGTGTACTTGAACTGTATAAATACGAATTCGTGAAAAGGGTCAATGAGTTTTTACAATTCAAAGTAGAATATTTAAAGTATAGTGTTTTTTTGACTGCATTACTATTTTTTTAGCATTTAATTGCAGCCTATGAGTTGGACCCTTTTAAGAATATTTTGTTACATCAGTACTAAAGCTATTTGAATATTAGTTACTTACCATATGTAATATATTATTGATAATATATGCGTATGACTAAATATACAATATTGATCGTTAATCAATGAAAATGCTCGAGCATAAATACTTAACTTAGCACACAGTACATTTACCCGTCAATTGAAGTTACCGTTAAGCAAAAGCCCGGACAATACATAACCCGGGGCGAGTCCCTGTTATGACATTGCGCATTTCGATCGTTGTCGATGGATGCGAAAGCAATGATAATTGAAAATAAGACACGGAGCACAAACGAGAGCCAGGGGTCACCCAATCATCTCGTCACAGATGGATCGACAGGTTGGCACAACAGTTACTCGGACTGTTAACCTGTCACAAGGCTCTTGTCCTACACACTTCCCTGTCTATGCTCTGACGCACACACATACACACACACATCCACACACACGAGGCTGTTCGCAATAACAGTCCTTTTGAATCTGCTGGTCCATTGTGCCGGCCGATAGAGTTTAACGAAGCCGCGTTTGTGTTCGCTAGATGTAATCTTGGGTGAAAAAATCAGTTACGGTACATCTGAATACACAATTCGGTCCAGGCGAAAATTTTCGAGTGCTTATAACGTCGTTTTGATTGAATTATAATAAGCGTAAACGTGCGCGTGTTGCGACCGAACGGAACTCGAATGAGTTCAAGTCTTTTTGGATGTCGTTCGATTTTTTTTGCTGTTTTTGAGTTATGCAAGCGATGTTGTAATATATCATATTTTCGCATAAACAACTGATCTAGAATGATGAATTGAATCTAAGCACCGCAACAACTAGTAAATGACAGGCCTGGCGTTCGATTAGAGACGTCCAATTCCTATAATAAAATAATGCATATTGTATGATAATCTATTTTTTATTTGGCGCAGGCGTACCCTGTCCAGCATCCAACCCCAAATTATAACAAGATCTAATGTAGTCTAATGGAGCATCCATAAAATTATTATTACGACGAGTCCGGAAGCGTTTATTGCCGAAATGTTGCGGACACGCATTTAGTTAGAGAGCTGTAAATACATAAAAGGACCGGCAAGAAGCAGACCGCAAAACACACGAAGGTTTGCGGTGAACCGCGGGCCACATCGTCGACGAGGACCAGGGTTGAATGCATAATTATCAACAATACCGTACCAGTATTCTAGTGCGTATTGGATGAATAAAATGTTTGACGCGAACACTGTGGGAAAGCTTCGCGGGAACGTGTTAAGCCGTCAACGTGTTGAGACATCAGTCCGCGGGGTATTAAAAAGCATAACAGGAGAGAATTAATCTAGTTGGTGTATATCATACGTTACAATATTCTGACCATAGTATTTTAATGCAATTTATTTAACATTGTATTATTAAAGTTTTACGAGCGATATTAGGGTTTCTCGCTTTTCGGGTTTAGTTACTCCCTGCGCGTTGATATCTTTTGAACTTGTTTATGATTATAATAACGCTTGTACGCTTTTTGATACAAATATGAGCTAACGTATATTTATTTAATGTATATAATTTATAGAAAACACTGCTTTTGGTTAGACATTATTTTTCATGTATGTATATTGTCATGATGTTTAGATATCATCAATTTAATTTTTGCTTTGAAAAAATAATAACTGTTTTTTTTAATCCAATATATTGTTGGTAATATGAGATTAATTATAATAAACTTTAAAAAGCAATTATTGTGACTTATTGGTGGTTATTGAAAATCTTGATTTTGAAGAACATATATGTAATATGTATAATGTACAATAAGGAGTAGGGAAGTGAGATTATATTAAATTAATTTACATGTTATTGAAATTGCGCAACTTAAAAGTATTAAAACGAATGATTTTCTTTTAACATTCATTCATATACTTTCTCTACATAAATTTATTGAAGTTTGAGACATATTCATTGAAGCTTTTTAGTATATTTTCTATTGATATCGCACTAGAACTTATTATAAATTTTATTATTAACGTGGTTTAAAGTTTATCAAGTGTTTCTATGTGAGTCCATTAAAAACCACTAAAAGATATATTTAAAGCTATTTGGGGAAATGTTAGTTAGCATCTGTTTCTGTATGTCATAGATTCCAAAACTTTACATGTACCGTGCTTTTTATAAATAAATAAAATAAAGATAAAGTGAGCTAAGTAAAACTGAGACTTGCCATATTAGGATTGGGAATTTTCTCAGACGAATCTAATTTTGAGATAAGCTTAAACTAACATATTCTTGTATAATTATCTATATATTAAGAATTTCATTTATTTTTGATTTCCTGATTATGGTTAAAAGTTACTGTTTGAAGCTTCATGAAGTTTCATGGCAAAGTAGGAATCATGTGTTTTTGAGAGAATCATGTATAAAGTATATAAGATTCGATGTTGAATTTCATTTAGAAATTATATTTAAATCGGCTTATGTACCGTTCGATTTAAATTAAGTAGTACTTGAAATAAGGAGTTAGTTTACGTTGAAAAGATTGATGTTTAATCCTGACACATAACATCACCAGAGTTGACTCGAATAAATTTTCTTAAAAAGTTGCTCAAGACAAACAAAATTCAGTTACCAAAAAAAAATAATTTGGGTGAAGTATAACGTAATTATTATATATAGCAAAAAGTAAATATATTTATAATAAAGATATAAAACATATATTTGGGTGCCCTATTATTTTGAACAAGGTTGTTTATAGCAATATAATATTTTGCAAAAATCTCTAATATATAAAATTTTATTGAGGTCTTGGTTTTTTAAATTTATGAATATACGAGTAGTCAACGATATTTTTCATTGAATCATTGTTTCGTTTGCCATTAAAACTAAATTATACGTTGTGAATTCGGTTCTTTACTAACGTGTTTACGATTTTGCGAACAACACAATTCAGCTGTCTAATTACAACAATGTTTATGTGCTCAATCGGACTTAACCTACTCTAACTGGGTTAATCGGTCGGAGGTTTTTTAAAACAATAAGCGTTGCGTGCTTCACCATCAGGTCATAATGAGCAAAACTTTCCTCCGATGTGTTTTAAGCTTATTTATCAATAAAATCAACGGCAATTAACCGTTGCGATAAGCTCGTTCAGTTAACAACATTCACTCCTGACAAGTTGCAAACTATTAAACTCTTCTAACTCATCTACCGCGTTCTTTGATTATCCATATAAGCGCAATCACCGCGCATGCAATCACTGACGTATATAAATATCTGATATAAATCATCGTTAATTTTTATTAAGAAACGGGTTAATTGAAAACACAATAAGATCACCGTTTGGAATTGGGTTAATGAAGCTTTTAATAACAGTGACGTCTAAAAAAAACAAATATTGAATTACATACGGAAACGACCGATTATGATTAATCGCGTGGTGGATCGGATTAATTTCAATTTTAACTACTAAAATGCATGTTATCATTTTTTTGTGATCGTATCTTGAAATGTGTGTATTTATCAGATTGGTAAAAATCAAATGGACTATACGTATCTGTAAAGTGGCAATCAGCGAGCGTACTAGATTTTAATGGGCGGACTATGTGGCACAATTGCGAGAAGATAGATTTGTCAAAAGCTTTAAAGCGGATGCTGTTGGATGACAGTCGATCATTAGAGGACACGAAAAATAAACTAAATGTCCATGTAGTATTTAATAAAAAAAAATATATTAGATCTTTTTATTTTATGTACTATATATAATACTACTTATTTAGTTCGACTAATATAAAAGTTAATATACAACGCACTTAGAGCTTTTAACTTTAATGTTGCGGAATTTTCTTATAAAACCGATTAATTTTAACCGAAATAATAGAGCAATTGTCAATGATGAGATTTTAAGTCAATTCGCTCAGATACGATCTAAATTGCCCTGTGGCTTATTCACAAACCGACAACAGCGCCGAGATGAATTCGTAACGATAGAAGAAAAATCTGAAGCAATCTTAAAAACCCTTCTTCCCTTTAAAACGATGTTCCTCGATCGTAATGCGACCGCAATAAAACGTTTACAAATAAATATCCAGCAAATTAACCTTAATAATTTTGACCAGAGCGCCGAATACTCAACGAGATGATTCGAAATCGCTTTCACCGTAATTGAATTAAAAACTGCGATTAGCGCCTAAGTTATAATGTATAATATGAGTTTCACAGGGCGTTTTTGGTGAATTCAATTTCACCAAAGGTCGGCGCTAAACAGGTAAAACTGGATTTAATTAATTTGGAACGTAACGATCGGTTTGTTACAAAGCGTCGGATGCAAATCGAAATTAATAATACGAATGCGAGAGACTGAATCGCGAGATCGAGATAAGAGAGGATAGTAGGTCATGTAGTAACACCTACTGTGTGCGCTTAGATGAAGAGGTAAGAATTTCAAACCAATTGGTGTGGAAAAACGTGAGACAATCCGATTCAGAGTTCCACTGAGCCATATATCATACACGCCTCTTGCTGACTCAATTATTGTTAATTAATCAAACGGAGTCTTTGTATTTGATTCGCATATATCAACGAGGATCTAGACTTAAGTGCCTCGTTTGGTACAAATAAACTCGCCCGAGTTATTTTACGGCGGCGTGTGTTTGCCGGCCTCGTTTTGGTGCTTGTTATTTGCTTTTATGGGATATAAACTAACTTTAGTTTATTCTTTTTTATAGCTATGAAATAAGTACAGTGTCTGATCAGCGATTAAATATCGTCACAAAAAGTAAGACGTATTAGATATTTTTCTATACAGATATATTTTGTTTCAGTCGATTTATTAATAAAAATCTACACACATGAAATCTGCATAAAATTTAATATCCAGTATATTTTTATCAAAATTCTTTTACATGATTACAATAAATTTTAGAAAAACCACTACAATAAAAACAAAACTGCAATTATATATTAAGTTAATAAATCATTGTGTACATTTAATTTATGAATCATATAAAAAGTAGTATATTTTATATAAATTAAGGTAAAGCTTTAAAAGGTTTTTTAAAATTATATTTATTAAATTGCTTTAGTTATTAATCACCTTTATTGAATAAAGTTTAAGTTTACAATTTACCATACATTTCAGATTCTGTATAATTTAATAACAATTTTTATACATAAACAACATATTTCTAAATTAAAAGCATATTTTTATTACTGTCTTTACAGTAATTTAAATTTTGATTTGATTTTGATTGTAGGAAATCATTAATCATACAAAAAATGCAAAGCTTAATATCTCAATTATATTTTTAATATAGATAAATTTGAATAAAATGAATATTTATATGTGTGCTTTTAAGAGTAAGCGCGATACCACTTTTACTATAATAGAACGGAAGCGTCTTATATATCAAACTTTGATTCCAAATTAACACCCAATCCCAATTAATTACAACTCTTTTTGACACAGAAATTGTGACCTAGAGTTATAAAAAATAAGTAGATTTTTTAACACTTCATTAACGCGATGATTTAGTGCGAATTAACACAGCTTTTTTATTTTGATCAAAGAGAAAGGCAGACGACATTCTCTAGTCGATATTCATAAGAGTACAATGAATTATTAAGCTGGGAATAGATAAAATTTCATTGATATGGAAAGGCTAAGATATGATCTAGTAATTGTCGGCAAATATTTTATTGCACGCCGCACAACGTAAATGGAGCTGTACATAATTTATAACCTTAGGCCATATTGATCATTTCAAATGTCAATACCTGTTGTGCATACAATCGACGGGTGAATTAAAGTGCACAAAGCGAAATAAACAGTATCTGCGTAATAACGCTAGGCGGAAAATTTAACGAGACGTTTAATTTTACCGACGCCACTTCACAGATAAATGAGCCTCAGATAAAGGTGTCGAATCCTTGAAACGCACTTTAGTTATCTCGACTGCAAGTTGAATTGCCATTATAACTTTATTCGCTTGTAGATTTAGAGCTTAATGTATTTAAATGATTTTCAAGAACAATCAATAAAAACAATTAATTATCTTAGTAAAATATACGCAATTTAAATTTTAAGAAGTCTAGAGAAACTATTAGAAAAATTATATATTTATTATAAAATTGTTTGGTAAGATCTAAATATTAATTTCATCATATTTTTGCGTTAATAAGGTAATTAAAAGTGGTTTTAATATTACTTTTTAAAATAAATATGACTACAAATTCTGTTTATTATCTTTGTAATAGTAGTATTGTCAAAAGTTCCTATTGTTTTTCTATTATAAACAGATTTATATTATTTTCGTTTTTAACAACTCGATAACGTCAACGCGTAATGCGTAGTGCATTTTTTTTACTAAGATTTCATTAATAAATATATTATTGTAAAATGTTTTTATTAAAATATTATTATTAAAATAAATTAATAAAAGTCAATATTTTTTAATTTTGTCATAATTTGCTTTGATAAAATCATATTTAATTACCTATTTATTCTTAAATATGATACTTCATTATACATATTTAGTACATATCATGAATAATATTCGTATTGTATACAGATAAAGATTAGTTTTGGCCCTAGATTTAATTATGAATTTCTACAGCGAGAAAATAAAATTTTTAATAAAAAAAATGTGAACAAAATTATTGCAGTTATTTTTATTTAGGTGTAGTCATAGTGTTTTCAAGTTTCTTCGAATTATTTAGTTTTTTATTTATTATACATATAAAAATTAAATTATTTTGGTTTAAACGTTTAGTATATTATTTTATTAACATTTATTTTTTTGGTTTTTTATTATATAATTATAGATAGGAGCACTTACGGATTAAATATGTTATAAAATTTCGTAAACATTTACTTTTGCATATTTTAATCAAATTTAATAAGCAGTGATGTTTTTAATAAATGTATGATTTAAAAAATGTATGTAATTTATCTAAAAATATACATGGTAGAAACGCATGAATTAATTTTATTAAAATTTAATACTAATGTTATTTTTTAAATACAAATGTTAAAGGAACAGATTTGTAAATAAAAACTAATTTAAGTTGAAAATATTTATAGTCTCTCAATAATTATATAATTTGTTGTATAAAATGACAGTTAAAAATAAACTATATTGACATTAAATTAAACATATTCATATCTTCATACCAGATATGGTTGGTGACTTAAATTTGAATTAATAATAACTTTTTTTGTAAATATGGTAGTATAACTCTATTTTTAATTGTAAAGTTCGTAATAACACTGCAAATTTATAAATTTGTCAATTCGTCCACTGAGGCCATTTATTTCTCCGAACAAAACACCATTTGTCTGAAACACATCCTTCGTCACACGAGCGTAATGCAATTCGGACTGAGTAAAAAGATTAAATCTGACTCAGCCGATTGTCCTTTTGTCCCCACAGCGAGACCATAATAAGCGAACACGTGAAGCAGGAGATTCGGCTACCATTGATAAAATCGTCCGCTGCGCACAAATAAATTACCCCGATTAAGTTTTGTCTGCGTTTTATTAGCCAGAAGTTAATTTTAAGTATTCACATACACATCCAAAATTAATTATAATTTATACCTACACGCTCACAATACAAACAAGTTGATACGTACACCATGTGCTAAGCATGGCTAATATTTAATTAATGGTCATTAAACATGGTATAAAACACATCAATCAAAACGTAACATTAATACGCGGCGTTTAATCTCGAGTGGGATATATATTTAAAGTATTATATGTGTTTGGTACAGAATCTAGGTTAGACTGTTCGTACTATTGACGAGCGCAGATCAGATGGAAACCAGCTAAACAAGAAGGAGCACTTACCACTGGTCTAGCATTTCTTTGATTATGTATGCACGCAAAGTTGACTTCCTACCCTGTTATACTCTAATGGAGGCGGTTAACCTCGATCCAAATGCAATTGAGCATAAAAAATATAATAAAAAAAGGAAAGCATTTCGTTAGCTTTCAAGGAAAGATTCGCTGTATCTGCCTTTCAATTTCATGTTATTATTGCGCTGCGTTTTAATGAGGCAATGAATTTCGGCTCGCTTCGTTATGCGCGGATATCACTCAGTGCCCTGTAAAAATTCGGCCTTATCTAATAATGGACTCATAAAGCTGAAATGTATTTATGATTCCCACCGTATCGAAGGTGTGCAGGGCCAGAGGTAGAGTGGCTGCAGAGAGAGACCCTCGCCTGCCTCTTGATTCATTGCCAAGATAACAACGCTCCTCGACTCTTGCAGATAAACATACCGTGAAATCCAAAAACGACGTCATTACACCTTCGTGTGGTATTGCGATGTGCTGACCGATGCTTAGAATGATTTTTGAAGTAAATATACGGTATACGCGGAGTTTCGCGCTTAGATAATTGACTACACGCGCGTTGGTGTCTCTTTAAATTTTTACCTAATAACAGCGACTTTCACATTTTTTTATAATCAAGTTTAAATAAATTAATCAACTTGTAATAATACATGTTTATTTAAAATATGTTACTAGTTTTATTTATAATATTTTTATTTTTTAAAATTTTGTTTAGAAAAATTCCAAAAAATATTTTGATAATTATTCTATATTATGATATTTTTTGTATATAAATGGGTACTAAATTATTTCAGTATTTTTTCAAAACTCTTTTATAGCAGTAAACTATATTATTACATTATAGAATAATAGATTTTTTAAAGCTAATATTAAACATGTTTAAAATAATCTATTTTATAATAAATAATTTACTATATTAAAAATGATACCAAATAGAGAAAAATTGTGTTACGATCGGCTTGTAAATTTATAAATTAAATGATCTAATCTTTATGTCAAAAATGTTGTTATGCAGTATTATTATTATTTGATCTAATATTGAATGTGAGCAGCTTAAAAGCATATTATTTACACTGGATATTTTTTTATTATATATAAAATCCATATTTCTAATAATTTAAACATGTATGTTTCTGAAACGTTATTTAACCTTTTGATTTTGAATTGAGTAAGGTCTGTTTAATATGGTTTGTTAATTTAATTAGTTTTTAATAGCATTGTGTTAAGAAAGAAACAATAATTATGCACTAAATTAAATTCTTAATAATCACTATATCATTTAACTTATTTTTTGCATTGTTTTATAGAAATCCCTAATCTTTAAAGAAGAGTTTTATTTTTTTTACAGCTCTTGAGCATTAGTAAATGTACTAAAATACCGACCTATTTATTAATATAACATTTTTAATGATTACAGTTATTAAATAAATAAAAAATGTAACGTCGGATTAAAGTGATTTAAACGCTCGTGATACTTTTAATGAAGCGCATGAATCACGTTTTTTATTGTGGATGAGTATGGAAGGAGAAATATAAAGTAATTTAAAGCCTATGCAGCGAGCATTATTTTTCGGGAAATAATGCATCGCCCAGTAGGTGGAAGAAAGCAACCATTTTACTGAGGCAAGGATATATGGGCGAGTCCTTTACAATCTGGAAGACAAATGCTCATAACTTCTGTACAACCAGCGAGCTCATCCGTAGCGTGGGTCCTTTAAGAGATAACATTCAAGTTTTTTGGAATCGGTCCCGAAATATGCTCATTAAGGGCACACAAAGAGTTATTATATTATTTCTATAAACCTTACCATTGTTTGTGTTTACCCGGATCATGAGTGACGTGAGATCAAAAATTTACCTGCAACAAAAAAATATAAATATTAATAACGATGAAACATGTGTGCAGTATCAAAGTGGAATGCATGAGAGATGTTTTGTCTAGAGAGTGTATATATACTACACGCAGTGAATTAAAAGCGTGGAGGATCGGAGTTAGATAAATATAAGATGTCCGTTATTAATCGTTTCTCATAAAAGAAACATTAATTTTTATTTAAATGATACATCAAGAACGTGCAGGGGATCAACTCGAAAGCACATCGTTTACCAATGGCAGTGCCTAGGCAAATAAGAAAAAAACTTGAATATGTTATTGGAGAGCTACGCGTGTGGGATGCCACCAATAACATTCTGATATTCGAACTTGTCCGGGAGGAGTTGCTGCTCTTATCTCACCACGGAACACTGCCATAGAGCAGACACACCCAGAACACTCGACAACAGCTTATGGCCTCGTTTATTAAATTGTACTACCTTTAAAATAAAAATGTAACGAAGGTAGCGCACTCTTTAAATCATCTCACGATTTTTTTTATTAAATCTAATCATACATTATAGAACGCATTAAAGTGAATCGTTACGGTTAGCAAATAGGTAGTATCGCGCCGTTACTTAATGAGACGGCAAGCATTGGATTTAGCGCAATAAATGTATCAATTCATTATATTATTATATGTTTATACCTTTGGCAGGAGTTATATCTGATCAGTTGAGTTCAACAAACGGTTAATTTACTATGCGCACCAGTTATATGCGGCGAGCAAAAGGTTTGATTCTGACCGCCGCGGCACTTTAATGTTATTTGTTCGCCGCATTATATGTATAGGAGCGCATGTGTTATTTTTTTTGATTTTAACATCTAGACACCTCGCAGGTTCAGCATTAATTCAGTCGTGTCACAACGTTATCAAATATGACGTATTCGAGCAGTGCAAGATTGATGCGGCCGATAGATCTGAGGGGTCACGAGGGAACGTGAGCTCAGAAAATGTTTCGCAATGGGCGCGCTACAAATTAGTGTGTAATTGTTGCATTGCTCCAGGCATATTTGAGGCTTTCTAAAAGTTTAAAACGCAATTTGGATTCTCGAACGAAGCCGGCTGAGCATTGACGATAAGAGCGACATTCCAGGGAAGGACATTGCGGGCGGGCTAACAGCTAATCCAGAGGAAGACATGCCTTTCACATTAGCTACCGTCGCAGTGAGATAACCATTGTTGATGGAATTCCCTCTTTAAAAGAAATTAATCATGCTGCGCATTACGAAATTGACAGTATCTACTTATAAAAAAACGTATGCTAATTTTGGCCAATGCTTATAGACGACGATATCGCTCGATCGCGCCGAGTAACGACAATGCATCATCATCGACGAATCTGAGATTCAACAGCTCTGCATTCAACATAAGTTTATGATTAATGATGTGCGTAGCCAAAATGCCTATGATGTTACACCGGTTCTGGAGGCACTCGACTGTGATAGGAAACGAATAGTTGCGTGAATAGGAAACATCCACGGGTCGATTGCGCAATTCCAATAAAGTAAACAAACCGCAGACTATCATGCGACTGTCTTCTATGATATACATAACTGTATTTCTGGCATGGCGATAATACAATGATATATCGCCCGAATCGAATTCGGGTGCTACGGTTCATAAAGTAGATGGCGGAAGTAATATAATTCGAAAATAGGTATAGTCAATAAATTTATTTGGAAGCTTATCTACGAATAATATTTAAAAATAAAGATATGAATGGAAATGATTTTAATAGTAGCCACCATTGCCGTGTCTACTAGGTAATGTGTACAGTTTAATAAGCCTTAGCTGCAGTAAATCTATGTTTAAAATAGCCGTATTTATTTAGTATGTTATCAGTAGTTGGTTCTTAAGTGGAAAAAAACTGCTATTAAAATCCATTCAAAATTATATAAAAAAGAAAAATATAACAAAACTTCGATCATGATGAGAAAAGAAGTATAAACTTATTTATTCCTTCCAAGGAAGTCATTTAAAAATATATAATAAATAAAAGGGTTCAAGGAGGAATGCCAATGAGAAATGCTTAACTATTCTTTGTGAAACAATTATTGAAAGAATAAGCTATATTCATTTTTGGACTGAAAATATTGCTCGTGTTATAGAATCGAAATATATTTTTAAACAATTTGTGTATTTACTATTATTTTTAATTATTTTTTAATGATATTAAAAAGGTGAAGGTGATATTTTTGTCTGATTTTTATTAGAGATAAGGCATATTTATTATATTGGATATTTCACAACAATTTAAAAAATAGTTTGCGTATTTAAATTCCACTTCTTAAATTAGAGATTAATTTGGAATTAAAAAAACTCCATTTCTAATTGGAAAATAATAGAAAAAGTTAATATTTTTTGCAAAGGTAAAATTAAATACTGTTTTTTAGAGTGTTATTGGTTTGCCATCTCTGAATTATACGATGTAAATATAATGTATACACATATCAATTTGGCGATATCAGTAAAAGATTAAAATATTATTAGTATTCGCGTATACTTAGAATGACAAGTCGATTTCTTCGGATGAACGACATGTACGTGTTTAAAACTATAAATTTGAGATAAAATTTTGATAGCATTTTTTCTATGTATAAACATACGCCTGGCGAAAAGTAATAAAAATTCTCATGTTGGTTTATTAGTGGAAAAATTAAGATATTTTCTTATTGGCGCAATAAAAATTTATTGTTCGGCGTGACATTTATATGTAAAAATGTCGATGTTATAAAAGTGGGATTAGTTGTGATCGGCTATGCATAAATAGTAAATCCGATATTTACGACAAAGCAGCGCCAGGCCGTAGACTTTACCAAAAACTCTTTTTTATGCTACGTGGACGGCATAAAATTAGTTGTACGAACGTTAATGTCGCTCTGATGATTTACATCAAATATTTGACACTTCACTCGGCGTTGACTTCGTCTCGTGTCGCTAACGAAGAAAGCTTTTTACGCACCGGGAACACATTTAATATCGAAAACAACCACTTCGCACCCGAGATGTACGTGAATGGATACGGCGTTTTTTATTACGGTCGTAAATCGTATGAAAAATAAAAAAAATGTATTTTTTATAGCGACGAACCATATGTTAATATTACGTAACAGGTATTTTAATCAGACGAAGAGAGATTTCATTAGATCACGTTTACGAGGCAATTACGGAGACATCCAGAGAAGTGACAGAAAACGACTCTGAACTCTAACGTACAACGTTGATTTCGTGAGTGGATATTATTACTAAAGTGTGGTATATGCATGTCAACAATTGTGCAATACAAATTGGTAGATAAAACTACTGCATTGAATAAGCTTTCACATTTTACTAGAATCATTGAATCGAATTTGTTATTTAGATATGTGAAGCATAACTAGAACATATTACACTTCTACCTTAAAGCAATAACAATTAAATATTATTTATTTGTAGATACAATTTTGCAAGAGCCCGAATATGTAATAAAAAAATGTTTATGAGTAGCTGAACCAAATCTTATTTTAATAGGTGCACAATTTTATTTAGTTTCGCCTGATTAGTATGAAATACATTTATATACAGCAAATAATTAGTTTTATACTGTATTTTTTACGCTATTATTTCTCTATTACGCAACATTAGTGCAATTTCACGAGAATTGTAATCGAGCCACAATCAATCAGTTAAGACAGTAACTTGATTTTTTTAGTATGTCTGCTTTTATGAATATGTAGATAAAGAAGTCGTTTCCGTGCTGGCAATACAGTACCATCGAATACGCATGCGTACGCAACTGGCACCATTGAAGTATAGCGCTGTCGTAGAAGTAATGAATTCGTCGCAAACGATGGACGTGAGAGATAGTGGCTGCAAGATTGTCGATCTCGCCAACACGATCAATTTTATCAGCGATCGCCAACCCACGGACGTCGATCATGATAGAACAATATAAAAAAACAATACTTTGATCGAATGATTCGATGGTATTTGAGTGTGTAATGGATACGTTTTTGCATTCGTGTGTTGGCTTTTATTGTATGTACAAATTCTTCGTGAGAAGAAAAGGCACCTGTGTGTGTTTTCTATCCGTGCCATTGAGAATTCTACCTGAGCGAGTTTACCTGTGGCATTAAAAGATCTCGACGCGCGGGGAGTACGGAAACCTTTCATTTGTCATCGGCTACCGCGACGGCCAGAAACTTTTACGCAGAATCGATACAAGCGAGCAAAAAATGCCTAACACAAAATTTTTATAGCTGAACCTCGTCATAAATCGAAGATAATGCCCCCCTTTGTCGCAACGACAGCTGTATCCTGAAATGGCAATTTTGACTGATTTACGACGCTTTTGTCTATCCCTTTATTTAAAATAACTAAATCGCATTCGCGTATATGAGAATTTGTTGTCACGTGACACAACCTGACGCCTACGATCAGTTATTTCCCGTTCGGTCCAAAGATGTAGTCATCATGGCGTTATGTGGAGCTAGATAGATTCGTATTATAGTGCTCGCTGCCGTAATGACGATGTGAACTCCACACGAAGCCAGCCATCCAAGACTAATCACAACTCATTCATCATCACTTGACATCGCTTCATTTTTTCTTCAATTCACACCTTTTTCTGTCGCTCCTCTCCCCTGCCTCTGGCCAAGACCAATGCGACATTCCACAACAGCCTCTTCTCTCTCGCTCTGCCTTTGTTTCGCCATGCTTTTTATATATAATACGCATAAAAAAATATTTCCAAAATAGATCACCATATGTCGACTATTGAACCTTATCAAAGCCGTAAAAATCGTGAGGGATAGAAACGGAAGTATATAACTATAAAAGTGACACGCGCATAAATAACTTTAAAGTATCTCATTACTCGAAACCTTTTATTCAAGAATTCTATTATCTAATCCTATAAATTTCCGATCTATTTATATATAATAATGTTTCCGATACAATAAAAAATATTAATTATATAATAACAGTGAGAATATCGTTATTCGGAAAACGTTTAATTGAATGCAAAAGATAACATTGTTCAAACACTCTTTGTTGGTTGAACGTTTTTATTAATTTCAAACACAAACGAGCTAATCGTGGTTATGCTTCTTATTCGACCGTGGCCTATATAATGAGCATTTTGTTTGTGTTCGCCTTCTAAACTAGAAGGGGAATAATCACATTCGGTGAGAATTCTAAAGTAGCCATTATTGCTAATTGCGGCTATCCGGCTAGAAATGTATATCTGAGATGTTATAAATATTTTTTTGTTCTTTTCAAAATAGGCGCTTGTTAGCTCTAATTAAACTTTGTTGATGTGCAACCGTATAGGTGCGGATACAAGGTTGTCCGATTTGTAATTAGAATTACTGGCCCGGAAAGAATTCCAAAAATTGTGCTTTATTTGCGCCCGGGGCAGTTTCTTTATTTTCACCCTTCAAAGAATATTTAAAAAATAATTAATGTAATCTTTTGCTATTTAAATTTAGATATCTAATTATAACTTTTGTATTATGTACTATTATATAATATAATATAAAAATATATTAGTACCAATTTTATAAATAATTTATAGTGAATAACCTTTGTTCAAAGATTATTAAAATTATATTTGAGCTCTCTTGAATCTATTTAAATAAGAAAATTTGCCATTAAAACTTAAAATGTTTACAGAGACATATAATACGTAATTTTGTTTAGTCAGTACGTATCTTAAAAGCCTGTTTGTGTTTATATACATATATTAATTATTTTATATTTAATCTCGCATTAAAATGAAGTAAGTCAGACAAAAAATAAATGCAAGTAAGTGATAACCATTAGACTAAAAGTCTGCGAATCAGTCACATATATTATATTAATTTACAAACACTACGATTGGGGTCAGTTTTTAATAATATCGCACTTTTATAAATAAAAAATCGAGCTTTTGGACTACGCTGGTTTCAATTTTTTCAGAATCTTTGAAAATTTGTTGAAAAATACTTATGCATCAATGATTAAATATAAGATAAATACAGACAATTGCGGTAAACGGACAAATTAGCTTTGTTATTTATCTAAAATAATATGGCAGGATTCGAAAAAATGTATATAAATACCTTTTGGGTTATAATCAATGTAAATATCAGTACATATTATGTATGACTAGACAAATATTTAAAAAATGGTGAGATATAATTGAATTACAAGTTTGGATATCTCCAAATGTGAGATTTTACTATATTATATCTCTTATAAACACGGATATATAATCAAATAAATGCTAACGACGATCGTTATTGACGTCATGATGCTGGAAAAGGTAAATTTATTTGGAAACATTTAACTGCATTAGTGTGTCATTGTAATGAAACATTTTTTTTAATACATTTAATTTGATAGTGTAAAAATCAAAAATTACATATTGAAAGATTTAGCTACGGTGAAGGTGTATTTTGTAAAACGGTATTCACATTCAATTATTTTAATTGGTACAGTGAAAGTAAAGAACATATAGTTACAGGTTAGGTAAAATTATCTATAAAGACTAATACAAAATAAAATGTAAATTGTGTCAAAAAAAAAACTATAATAAATAAAATTATACAAGTAGATCATATTATAAATAAATAATGCTCACAATATGTATTTATTTAGTTTTTTAAACTGTTTTATCAAGGCAATAAATTGTCTCTGTGGTGAATTTTTGGAGTACAAATAAATAAAGTTAAGACCAGGTAAAATAAATTTAATATTTTATTTATAAGTCATTTAAAACTATAATGAGATAAAAAAATTACATACTTAAAATTATGAAGCAACTTTAATTACTATATTTGTGAATATTTAAAGATCGTGAAGCCTGAAGGTAATTAAATAATATCTGGAATGAAAATCAGGACTAAAGGAATAAATACGAGTGTTATGAATAAGCTGAATATTGGTAATAAAAATATAAAAAATTGTTTATATTTTTATTATTTAATGCTGAGCTTTAATTAATATGTAAAATCTTATTAAAAATATGAATGAAAATAATGTTACACGATGCGTTGAATTGATTGTTTGATGAACTCGGCTCATAATTGGAGTATTGTTGTTTTTTTGATCGATCTGAGGTAATTTAAAAGCGATTTCGCTACGTTGAATATTTATTATTGCTGAGAGAATCCCTTCGCCGCCACTTAAATGCCCAAACTTAAGCCCGACATAGTAAATTACGTATGAAGTATTCAAACTGATCATTATACGCCCATTTGCATATTGACCAATCTTTGATTATATGCCGAAAAAATTACAACACACCACCAACGCCGAAATTACACAATATTTATCAACAATGGATTAAGAGATGATTTAATGGCCGATATGAGACGAAGCAGTTAAAGTATATGAATTATAAAACAGTTATTGTCCCGAGGATGTGTAAAATTCGTAATAAACACTCGCATAACGCCGATAGATGATCATTGGCGCGTTTGGCTTATCTCGCATTGCAATTACTCACTTTTGGGAGTATCTAATGTTAAAAAATGTTTATATTTATGTTATGACATGATTATAGTTTTAAGAAACCACACACACATGTATGTATATGTTAACCCTGAAAGTTGGCGATCAGCCGAGCGGCTCACGCACAACGGGCAAAATGATGGAAGGAGAAAATTACATATTCATGCAGCATTCCCCGGAGCCCCCGGGGGTGCGGGGACCGACTTCACAATTAAAAGTTCGTGAGCGGAGGGGGGCACCGGGGGCGGAGGCGCTCGTGAGTGCCGCGGGAGCCGCGCACCTTCACACCGGAGCCGGACCCTCGACCACACTTATATCATGATCAGTTAACGACGCCATTGTGCTGTGTGTGCTTCGGTATCGTCCGATAAACGGGAAGGTCTAACTGTGTGCACGTAATCGTGCTAAAATATTTTTTATGTTTTTATTATAATGTGTGTAATAAGTGGTTAAAATAGCCTTTAAACATATTTTATTGTAATGTTATTCGGTCAACATCTTTAAATATGCTTCCTATTATAATCTCAAAATAAAACATATTATACATTAGTTAGTACTCATATGTTGAATACACTGAATTGTGCCCTTTTCTTGGTAAATCATTAAAATAGTTTAGTCTCGAATCTCGGGTATATACTTTAAAAACAAATAGAGAGAAGACAAATAATGAATATTAAAAAAAAATATAAACAAAGCTACAATGATCTCGGTTGAATTAAATAAAAAATAAATAGTCCGTATAGCGTTGTCCGTATGGTCTAGACCAGTAATCCAGAGGCCATGGGCTCGGGCCCCATCAGCAGACTCGATTTTTATTTATAAAAACGCGCTAATAATGAAAACTGCCCCCAGATGCAAAGTACAATGCTTAACATCACGTCATGATAAGGTTTCCACAGTGTGTCATGATGGTCATTAAACTTAATTAATTAATTAAAAGACAGTTATGGTGCACAAATAAAATACACGAGCACCATATCACATATTTTTCCAGCTCCTCATAACTGTCATCAAAAACATCCTTGCGTTTGGCAAGTTCGTTAAAACAGGTGACTTTCGTACATCTCCATAAATCAAGAAACGATGAAGTTTCGAGCTATATATTATACATGATAATTTAAAATTAATTATATAGATGTCACCGATTTAGAAATTACAAGTTGATACTAATTTACCACGATGAAACGCTTGTCAGATTACAAAGACGTTAAATCAAGTAAATTTTTGATCATTAGTATAAATATTTTAGAATTAACAGCATCGTTACTTTGATTAAATATTTACAAAATGCATTTTTTATAAATGTAATAAGTAAATAAACAAATCTCTTCGTAACTAGATGTGAACATCAATATATTTTTTTTAGAATCTACAGTTAATAAAACTGTAATATTAATTGAAAAAAAAGTTTTTTGTACAATAAAATAAAATGATTAGCATAAAATAGATTATGCATTAAACGTGTATTAAAATATAAAATTATCATATCTCGTAATTTCAATTATAAAAATCGTTTTTTTTGCTGAGAAAATAAATAAATCATTGTTATAGCTTTTAATTTGTTATCAATATCCAAACAATTTAATTTAATTTATATTATTGGCACACAAATTAATATATAATAATATATGTAGCATATATTTAATTTATTTTATGTAAGATATTCATATTATAATTAAATTATATTCAAGTGAAAAGTCACGTCATATATTAAAATACGTAGTATATAAATAAGCACTTTTCAATTAGTGATATTATAAAAAAAATAGTCAGGGTATTTTTAGTTTGCCACTACAACAGTATCTTCGATTTAATTTAAAACCCAAATAAAATGAACAAGCATTTTTTTATATGCAATATTGTACTTAAAAATATATTTTTTTAATTTGTACTCTGAATCACATAAAATATTCGATATTTGCAAATATTTATAATGCAAAAATTTAAAAACATAATTGAGATTTTTAGAATGAAATTGTTTTGCCAAATATTATTGTATTTTAATTTAAGTCTACACGTCCAGTGTTAACTAAAGTTACTTTTATGATAAAGAAAACAAATACTGTGTGAAAAAATGTATGATTTAATTAGTTTAAAAATAATAGTCTAACCTAATATCACCAGCAATATTATATGAAAAAAATATTCATCAATATAACCTTAAGCTAATTTTTTTAACAAGAACTAACTAATAATGTTATTAAAAAAATATATATTTATTTATGTAATAAGAATAATAAAATTACCTTGCTGCAGTTTTACCTACAAACATATATAATAATATAAATACACATAAAATAGATAAAATATTAAAAAAGCTATTTAATTTTAATGTGTATATAAAAGATAAAAACGATAAGTCGATAGATAATAAATAAATTAAATTTAGGAAATTTAAAATAATATCTAATTAATATATTTCTTCAAATTATCTGCATTATTTAATTTAACCACAAATATTATATTTTAATGTTTTTATAATATTAAATATACAGATATAATAAACTATAAAAAACTAATATCTACTAATTTATTAGTAATATCATTAAGTGATTGCTAGCTTATTTAAATTTAGTTTTTCATACATATGAAGTACGTTCATTATATCAATTAAAAGTACATTTTTATTCATGTCGCACATTTCTATAAGTGTTATTTATTCAGATTCATATTCAATAATGTAAATACGTATTTCGATTTGCCAAAATAATGTTTTATGTACACCGTACATTATAATTTATTATATTTAATTATATACATAAATTTTATTGGTGGTTAACATGTGTTTTTATGTATGCACGGTCACCGTCTAAACTATAAAGGATAACAAATCATTGGGTGTGTTGAAAAAATGTCGTAAATATAAATTCATCAAATTTATAATTACAATATTTACCTCGAATTAGCATAAATTAGCAACGCAACAACTGATGGTTATCTGAGTAGATTCATTTGATAATTAAAACGTACAAAACAAACTAAAATATAATATATTATCGAATAGTTAGTTAACGATTAAAATTTGTCGATCGTTTACGCCAATGTCAACAAACACCTGTTTTTTTTTCATACAAAAATTAACGTCCACTTTGACTCACCTGTTTATGGCTATGAATTTCGTCAAAGGATTATACAAGAAATGTTATGTGTTTAGCATGGTTCTTTTACAGTCGGCTGCCTCAACAGGTATCTTTCTTCCTCATTTAGCCTCGGGCCGAACACCTCACCAGGTAGAAGACCTGACCAGGTACGTCGTCCCTCGGCCTATCGATGTGAATACAAATTTCAGCTAATGCTATAGTAAAACGGACCATAATTCTTAACTGATGCCTATTGGCGTTTACGTCGTACTATCGTTACTTTTATTTTATATATAATAATATTAGTGTGCCATTTTTATTATTATTTTATATTAATAATATTCAGAATATATTGCAGTAAAAATAATTAATGCAATCACATAAGGTCATAAGGATTTACTGTATGTATGATGCATTGAATACACACATTAATCATGTACAGCGTGGAACGAGAATCATTAATATATTTTCTTTATAAAACAGACGATATATTTCATGTTATATCGAATGTTTTAATACACATACATTTGTACATATATATATATAAATATATATATATATATATGTATATATATATATATATTGATTAATTAATATTTTTGTAAAAATAACTGCTGTTTTACTTACATATAAGGATATGATTTTAATAGTTTTTTGTATTTCCTTGTTTTCTATATATGTATATACATACAACAGTGATGTTGAGTGATACGTCCTGAGGTGATGCTTAGTTCAGCAAGTTCACAGAGCGCCACATTCCATGGAGCATTCCAGCTTTGCAGAGCATTTCGCATGTAATTGCAATCTACATACTCATGTATGCACAATACAACCAGCGGGCAAAAGTGACGTTATTAACAACACGATATAACTGAAAAAGCACCTTGCATTCTTACACATTTTGGAAGGTTATAAAAAATATTGTTTAATGCACATCGAGCTACAAAGAGCTTCGATACAGTCACGTTGGGTTCGAATTAATTTATAAATAAGTAAAAAACCTTATTGCATTTCTTGTTATAGTACATTTCCGAACATAATAGAAATTCAAGATCGGTATCAACAATGGATCAATTTCTTTTTGCTGGTAAAATGGACACAATGTACTGTTTGTTCCAAACGAAGGAGAAAAAAATGCTTGTACGTACAGGTAACTAACTATACGAGCAGTGGTAAGAATATCTTAGAATCTTCGCATTTTCTATTAGAAATGATTTTATAAGAATTTTAACAAATAGTGATAATGTTTTTTTATATTTTTAAAATTATGTCTATATTCTGTATAAAATTACACTATGTATTTTTAGATATATTGGTTTTTGTTATGATATTTTCATTATTGATTATGAAATATTTATATAGATATTATATATTAAAGTCATTTGAAACTAAGCTAAATTATTTTAAATTCACTACCTCCACAGCGATTTCTGTAATAAGAGTAAATCCAAATTTGTGTGAATACGCTGAAACACTTTCAGCATTAGATAAATATTAACCACGTTAATAAAGAGGAAAGGACCCAGATTAGATACATGTGGTACTCCAGAATGAGTGAAATAAAAAATAAAAAATGACAATTGCCATAACTCACATATTGGCGGCGACTTAAATGTCCCAATTTTTTTAAAGTTGAAGTGATGAATATACAGCAGACCCCCCAATAGCACTGTAAATTGGGAACGTTTTATTTGGGTTCCTGTTATTTTATGTGTGAGCAAGCCAAATGGAGGATGTCTCAAGTATTATTGAAAAAAAATTGTAAAAAAAATTTCTTATCCCCCAACTACACGCACCCAATTTACCGTGTTATTAGGGGGTCTACTGTATTATGCTACAGTACTTGGAATATATTAGTAATTTGTTATAAATTATTAAAAGAAGAATACAATTACTAATTTTACGATTTAAAACCTGTTTATTATTTTTTGTCATATTGGTCGTGCTATAAGTTTAGTCCTTTAATAGAATCACGTTTAAAACATGATACAAATTGATATAACAAAAATACTATGCATCCTAGCAAAAAACTAATTACAGCAGCAAGCTTAATACATCACAATAACAAGTAAATTTAACACGATTTACTACAACAAAAAACTATTCATGTAATAAAAAACCACGAAACTTTATACATCATTACAATAATAAAAATGTTTTTCCAACGATTGTATATAGAAAATTACACATTTTTATTTTAAAAAATAAAAAAATAGAAATTAATATGTGCTATTCATTGTAAATTAATAAAAAAAAATTATTTGTGAGTTTTTCAAGTCAGTAAGCTAAAGTTTTGGTCTAAAATGTAGAAAATATCATCTAAATATCAAGACAATAAAAAACTCATTACAGCTCTGAAATTACCAGATATATATATATCTAGCTCATGTTTGTTATGGAGAGTGAAAGGATTTAAAATTATCCAATGAAAAATATGTTTGTAATTTCATGATTAACTATTAAATTGATCATAATGTTATTTTGTCAATGGTTATAAAAAATCTAGTTCATTTTGTATATTTAGAATGATACACCACGTTGTCGTATTAATTACTACAATATAATTAATTCAGTCTTAAAGCAATATTTTATTATATGTTTTTTCTCGTATGTGCATATATGTATTACAAAAAATGTTTCTCTTCACCATCGTTAGCAAGACTCGGTGATTTTTAAAAATCGAAAAAATAACTTTAAACCGCGACATTAAAACAAACTTGACGTGGAATTTGATTAACATCTGAGGATTGGCTGAATGTGAAATGTTTTAAATAAGCTCTGTCAGTCCGGTCGAAGGGTTTTAAGATGACAACTTGTCATTGGCGGCGAGACGACTGCAAAATGCAATTAATTAATAATGCTCCTCTCGTTGGTCCGACTTTGGGCGCTCGAGAGAGAGACGCTTGATTTATTGGCGTCAGAAATGCAAATTGATCGAAAAAACTACTGTAATTTATTCACCTTCATAGCGATCTGCTGAGTGTACTTGCAAGAGCGCTATCTCGCGAATCGATCTTACAATAAATAATATTGACATGTCAGATTTTAATTGATGCGATTATACGACGCGGGGTAAAGAATTAATCCTGAAAAAAATCTCCGACTGCCGATGCGGAGCTTTCGTACCACTGTGTGAATATTCATCGAAGAGTTTTTGTTAAAAAAATTAATTTTGACAAAGCTTGTGATTGCGATACGCTCTCTTCGTGTATAATCATTCGCCAGGGGAATAAATCTAAAAGGGCTTAGAGGTAGCCTCGACGGACAAGTTCTATATATTCATGTATTCAAAGGTGAAAAAAGCATCGTTGAAGAGATTCGTAAAGGTACCCACGGTACGAAACGCAGTTAGCATGCTTAAGATGTGAATTAATTAACCCTCGGCGATGATATTCAACATTTTTTCTTTGCCGCCTAATTTTTGCGCTTTGACTTAACCGTGCTGCGTCTTAATTATGTGGTTAATGCATGTGCATGTGGTAATAAAGCTGTTATGTTCCTTTTGTGGTGATAGCTTAGATTAAGACACAAAATTTACACCATTGAGACCAAATGTTCAAAAACTATGAAATGTTATATAATACCTATTTTTAATGTTTTACTTTTCAGTTTAAGAGCTTATGAGTATTTTAAAAGATCACGAGTGATTAACATATTTTTAATGTAGTCAAATGTACATAATAAATTAAAAATAGTTATATTAATTAGAAACCAACATAAAATATGTATTACAAATATTGGTATATTTTTTCATTACATATTCATTTTTAATTTTGCACATACTCATTTTAAGTTAAGCTTTATGTATATTGTACTTATTAACAAATTCTAAAAAACAATGCATAATTTCATGATCAAATGTTGGATTTTAAGTTGTTAATTATGATTTTGATAAAATAGTACAACTTTATTAAGATTTTTAAAGTAAAATTTTAAAAGTGTATAGTATTATTATACTAATTTTATATATGCTTATTAAAAGTTAAATTCAATATTATAATATCTAGAGCTACACGTGTATCTTTCTTGTTTTGCGAATTTAATTTTTATGATAATCGATAAAAAAATACTTTGTAATTGACAAAATTTCAGAAATTACTAATATTTTTGAGTTATTTATGTGCACACGAATTGATACAATCGTAATAATGTTTAGCCAAAATTTTGACAAAATTTGTCAAAACATACATTTTTGCCTTTTTTAAATATTTTTATTATGTTTTGATTCTAAGTAAATCAGCATACACAGTAAACATATAAGTATTAGACATTCTAGAAGTAAGCATATCTGATTTATTTATATTATATATTAGTTTATTTAATGAATAAGAAAATGAGGTTTCTGAAATATTCTATATATGCATAGGTATGCATATTTACTGGATATATTTATTGTTCAAATTTATCTATTGCGAAAATGAAGGCAATTAAACCAGTAAGAAAATATATTTCATGATGAATATACCTGGGGTGTAATTCACACCTCATGCTAGTTACGCTAATTAATTTACCATGCACGTTTTTATTTATTTGCGGCAAACTCATATGCACTAAACAACCGACGTTTCGTACGCGATGGCTATTAATTTTTTTAGACTATAATTAACCGTATATAATGTTGGAATTATACAAGTATACCGATACGGCTTTTTGCAGGCGAACGTTTGGGCACCGCCGCCGTTTGGCAATAATTTTTCGCGGCCATGCCACGCGGCAAGTTCGGCGGTGACTTTTTCGCATTGGTCGAGGGGAGAAATTAAAAAGCAGTTCCGGAGGGACTGACTCCTCCCATCTTTGCGGACACTCGCCGATGATTTGTTGACGTTGGCCCGCATGCCGGATGTAAACAAAAAGCACACACCGGGGGCAGCATCTTTCAGCGAGACTATGCGCGCAAGGGACGGCGGCGAGCGCCCGGGGTCAAAAAACAGCCACTCAGGAATCCGGGTCCACCGCATAAAATCATCATTATTCTGTCCTCAGCGGGATTAGGTCGTTTTTTCGTGTCGCGCGTATATATGCACGGAGGCTATTTTTTAACACTATCGTAAGAGTAATGCAATTTTTGGTTAATCAATCAGTCTGGTAGCAGTCACCAAAACTCAAAAATATATTGACTAATTTTTATATTTATTTGTAGCATAAGAAGGGTTAACTCGTTCCTATTATTATTTAGTCAAGAAATTATTTTACGATATTAAAAATATATACAATGCCATTTTTGTCATGAGGCCCGGAATAATTGTTTTTCCAGGGTCCGGGTTTGTTCTCGGTGGCCCTGATCACAGCATTTCAAAACAATAATAACAAATTATAGTTTACTAGAGTTGCTGACATATGTATATAACGCAAGTCACAATATAAAATATTGTAGCAATCCAAGAATATATAATAAGATATACTTTGGTATTAGGTTTTTTATATAGAACCTCATTTACGGTTTGTTCTACAGAGACGAGATTCATCAGATGCACGCAAAGGGTTAATCTCTGAGCGCAAGATTGATAAGCGCGTCTGCTTACATTGATTTATAGTCAATCGTTACATTGTAATTATTGTGAAATATGAGTCGGCATTAGCGGCGTTGTAACCCTCGTGCGTCCAGGGAATCGACCCGCCAGCGAAAGACAACCGTCGGTATGCGGAACTAATGGAAATCTTTTAATTATTTGGCTCGCTAATAGCTCGTGGCTGAGCTTACCTATCATATTTCTGATTTGCATATGCCGGCCATTAAGACGGCGAGCATTCATAATAATTTAACGTATATGATTGACCATGTGAACTATTGAGTATAAGTTTGCACAAACTGAAATATCGCTGGGTAATATATTATTTGTATGGAGCTTTGTAAACAATGAAAGTCCAGGGGTTCATTAGCATATCCACAATATAAAGTTATATTATGCTATAATGTATTTAAATAGTTAATTTATTATTATTTTATTGTGTATTTTACATTAAAACTAATGTACGAATCGACGATAGAATTTGCGTTTTAATTAATATTGAAAAATTATAAAAGAAAGAACATTAAAAAAATACAAAACAGATTTTTGATAGTCGTATTTTAATTTTAAACAATACATTATTATGCTAATATAGTAATAATAATTTAAATTTGTTTTATTTATTGTCCAATAAATTTTTATTTTCAATAATAAAAATTGTAGTCATAATATTGTAGAAAATTAAATTCTACAATATTATGACTGATATAAATATAATTTTCTCTTTTATACATTTATTCTGGTTTTTAAGCTAGCGTAAAAAGTTGTAAAAATAATAGGAGTTTTGCCACAAAGATAAGAGCAACAAATATATATATATATATATATATATATATATATATATATATATATATATATATATATATATATATATATATATATATATATATATATATATATATATATATATATATATATATATATATATATATATCAAATAACAAACTTATTTCTGCATATATATTTTCCTATAAATTTTAGTTTTCTTATACAATATTTCATAGATCTTTATTTAAATTTTTTGTATAAAATTCATTGTTAAACGAATGTTTTGTTCTGGCATAATCAACAGCCAAAGTTATTAACATTAATAACGGTTATCAACGGCCAAAGAAAGGCTAAAATACCCTTAGATAGATTGCCATATATTATTATGATATATACAATTTGATGTTAATGCTGTTCCTGAGTATATTTTTTTATAATTCAATAAAGTTATTTTAAACATAAAGTTCCAAGACCAATTCATTGGACGATTTCACTTGCACCAATATTTCTCACCACGCGTGATTTGCGTCTACCATTAAGCAAAATTACATTGTCGCACTTTTGCATGTAAGCAAAAGTGCGAAAGTGTCCAAAAGACAAACGGCCGCGCATTGTGCATTGTCGGATATAAAACAGTAAATTCTTCTGCATTTATCCTTTGCGGAGGCCATAATAGTCTTGTTTGTCAGCAGTATTGATTACCAACAACGTTTTAGATGTGTTTTCGAGATAATGTCTCTCGTATATCTCAGTCGGAAAAGTTGACTCGGATGATATTCAACGGCGAAGGAAGTGGAGCGAGACCCACACTTAACGAAACGCACGGCTTTTGCACATTGCACCTCCTTGACGTTCGTCCATGGGAAAAACGTATTAATTGTGTTTCAAATGGTGGTTAGTCTGACTACCGTCCGGAAAATTGCCGCCATATATATGGTATATTTTTAAATAATTAACTTTACGTAGGAGTAATAGCAAAACAAAAGAGGGGTAATAGCAAATAGTATTTCGATGATTGTTTAGAAAAAAAGTTGGCGATAATTTGTACGTGTTAAAGTTGCTAATTAAAAATATAAATATAATTAGCAAATATTTTTGAGTTATATTGCGAAAATTTTTATAAAAACATTGCGCATTAAATAAACAGAAGCACAAATTAAACTTTGAGTGTAATAGGTTCACCTAATGTACTGCAAAATTTATTGGGACACTAAAGATACGAGAGTAATTAAAATGTAGGCGATTTTTCACTCTATTGGCAACACTGCCGTATCCGCCGGTCTGTAGGAGAGTTTATCAGAACTCTGTTGCGGAATTGATGTGCTTAAAGTGTGTGTTTAATATGTCAATTCCTAATACAAAGTGTGAAGTTCTTTCAGTGCTTAATTTCTTACGTACAAAAGGTGAAACTTATTTGTGTTTATGAAAATGATGTTATATACAACATATGGAAATGTTTTTAAAATAAATTAGAAAAAAATTAAGTTAATTATGAAAAAAGAGTAAAAGTCTAACTGGTGCTATTAATAAATTTACAATACAGAAGCATATAAAAGGGTTACTAAAAAATTTGGCTATTGGAAAATCTGAAAAAGATTTTAAGCTTAAGCTTCTATGAAGTTAAAATCAGACTCATTTTCAAGTTCATTTTTTGTATTAAGATTCTCTAAGATATGTTTAATCATAAGTTCCGACAGTGTTATAAGTCTAAACCAAAATAAAATATTTTCTAGATATTGAAGATTCACTTTAAAATATCATGATTTAAATAAATATAATAGCTATATTAAGCAGGATATTCCAGCAATGCGTTTTTGAAAAAGGGTATTTTTACATGTGTATGTAAAGATATTAAAGTCAAGTTACATCCAAAGAGAAATTCCATAACTGAAACAATTTTGGGTAATCAAAATTGAAATATTATTGATTTTTTTTGTGTGCTCAGATAATTTTATTAAAACTATGCAGTAAATTTTGAACCTTTGTGCTTGCAGACAGTTTATACATCGCATTAAAAACAAATAAAATTTATATTTGTATATATGCATATTTTTATTATTTAAAAATGCGCCTGAGTTTTATGAGATCAGAGGGGGTACCGAGAATTAAAACATAAGGTGTAGTATAGAGATTGAAAATTATAGATCTAAGGTAATCAATCGGAATTGTAAATTATAATTAAAAGTAATATCCAGACACGAGGAGAATTAAAACACCCTAATCAGTTTATGAATATATGTATTTATAAATATCTAATTATTAAATAATTTCTTGTCCTAATTATAGGTGTGGAAATTCAATTCTAAGATTGACTAAGAACTACATTCTTAGGAGCATAAAATATACTTTCTCTATAAAGTGTGTTTACTTCTTCTAAAAGTTTTTAAACGACCGACAATAGCATTTGCAAAACCTGTTTTTAAATCTGTGTTCTATTCTGATCTAGAATAAAACAAATACTGCTTTATATATGCTCTAAGTTTATTAAATTATTAATCTTAAAATAAATTTGCAACACTTTATACAAAGTATATGCAATTAAAAGCATCATAATTAATAGAAATATAAAGAAAGATTTAATTTTTTTAATACATACAATTTTGTGAAATAAATGGGGTTTTATTTATTATCAAAATATATACTTAATCCTTTATAAAATCATTTTTACGATCTTATCTCGAGTATCTATATATATTTTTTTGTAATATACATATATTCTTGTGTGGTCCAATTCATAGAATCGTCTAACGCGTTAATGCAATCGCAAACACAAAACACAGCAAGTTCGCATCCTGCGACGTATTCGAGATAACAATCGTGTGTAATATGCAATAAATATTAACCAACGGCTTTTGTTAAGTTTGCTGTTGCTCAATATTTGTTTGAACAACAGCAACGCCGCCAACATGACAAGAAAAAAAGAGGCGCGAGACCGCATACTTGAAACCTGGTGCTAATTGCGTAGAGAAACAAATATTTTTCCACCTCTACGTCCAGATATGAATCCCAACTTTTTAAAGGTCTAATCTTTGCGTTACAGATTGTGTGATTTTTATGTTTATTCATAAATGCTTGGAATGCAAATAGTCTCACAGTTTGCAGTATCTCTTCAATAGAACCAGCGATATGAAAAATGTCAGGCATTTAACAGACCGGATTCGTATCGCGATCGGGCTTACTTACTTTACTTTCAACCGTTTAATATCATGTAATATATTAACGCTGGTAAGTGTAAGATTTCGCATTAAAATCAGTGTCATGCGTACTCGATACCACTGCAGTACTTACAAGGGGTATCAACCCGTTCATGTGCATCGGTAATCTTGCCCACAAATCATTCGGATAACGATAAGAACAGCCACTGCCTCCGTCGTTGGATAATCAGACGGCTAAGTCAGATCACAAAACAAGTTTGAATTATGGCAAACCGTCTCGTATCTGATTAGAGCCATATTACGTATCTAGTAATAGGTACATACGTACATTCGCGACTTCGTTAGTGGGCACAAAAGTTGCGTTTAGGGCATACGCACCACAAATCAATTGCTCTTTATTCGAACGAAACCGGTCAACATCCGATACCAGTTCGGTGTTTTGAACAGTTGAACTTTCTCTCGAGAGTTTTCCTCGCCTAATTGCGTATCATATATCACTCTCCTTTGATACCTTCCGCTTTGGCGTATTCACGCACGTCGTATGTTATTCTCTCTCATGTCATTTTTGCTAATAGGACATGTTTACATGGCCGCGATCGGCCGTAAGTTATGCGAGTAAAAGTTAAATGATATATGCTTAACATGCGTTATCTTGTGAGAATATATTGTTATTGTAAATTGACTGATAACATCATAAGATTACCTCTCTCCGATGTAACGTATTAAATTTCATATTAGATTTTTATAATGAAAATATCAGATATCATATTAATATATTTGTATGAATGATAAAATAAAATAAATTGATATGTCAATTTTAATATATACTTCAATTACTCATTATTTTAATAATAAATGTAATAAATTTTGCTTTTCAGAATTGTAAAAAATATATAAAAAAATCTAGTCAAGTAACACCCACTTTATTGATAAAATTATGAGGTAAGAATTATTTGACTGCACACAAGTACCTTAAAATAATTTAATAATTTTTAAAACATTTTGATAAAATCATTTCTAGTGTGTTCAGATTTTTAACTCATATATTATTTTAGTAATTCAGACTTAAAAAATCCTAAAACATTAAAGGTTTTATAAATCATTTACAACTAAAATCATGTAAAAATAATAAAACGTTCAAGAAATTTATATTAAAAGGCCAGTTAAAAAAAATAACGTTTTGTTGAGTTATTTAAACTACAGGTTAAAAATTTAAATCAATAAAATATATGCTCTAAAGCAAAATATGTTGTAATATACATATCTTAAAAATACAATTCAAAATATTTGGGTATTTATTTTTTATACAGAAAAAATAAATCTATGAATTATGCACAATATTTCAAAATTATATCATACAGAGAAAAACATATTTTATAATTTTACATATATTTGTGGCAATATATTTTTACTATATAAACATGTATGCTGTATAGTGTATACATATGTTCAACGTATTTTCTAGCTAGACTAATTTTATGACCGAATTTTTAATTTTAGATGGCATCAAAAAATAAACTCTAGGACTATAAAAATAATGGTCAGATGCAAGTGAAAACAATGGATTCTGAATTTATAATAATATATAGCATGATTATTTATTTATTTATTTATTAAAATTAAAACCATCGTGACCTGACAGGCAAACCTAATGCGTCACGATAGTCAAAAGTACTAATACATCATAATACATACAAATATAAACAAGACAAAACAACAGACACAAATCACCTCAACAGGTGTGCATTGTCCCATACGAATTGAACCAAAACTCCATAAGTGCAAGAGAAAATGTCAATATTACTATGGACAGAATTGAGCAGATAAATGGCCTTGGCCAGAGAAGAGTTATCAAGTGCTCCAGTTCTACACTTAATAGGCAAGAATAGTGGACGCGACCGAGAACTATATCCACCTTCAGGAGCCCACATTTGAAGCTGCTCGAGCACTGAAGGATTGTCTACGATGCCCTTGAGCAATTTCCAGAAGTGTTTAATTACATAAACACTTCTGCGAGTCGACAAAGAAACGTATCCCAGGGCTCCCAAAATAAAAGCACTGGGAAACAAGAACGGATAATACCCGTATTCCTTCAAGTATAAATATCGAAGAAATTTACGTTGTACTTTTTCCAGCTTCAATTCATTACATTGATTCATTACGCCTGGGATCCAAATGATGGAGCTAGTTTCTAGTATGCTGCGGACTAGAGTATCATAAAGAGTGCGCAATACTAAAGTATTCCTGAAGTAACGCGCATTTCTCAAGATAAAACCGAGCATTTTTAAGGATTTGCTATGAGTCTCTGCAATGTGCTGGCTAAATTTCCAACGTTCTTCGAAAGTCACTCCTAAATCCTTAGTTGAAGAAAACCTTTCCAGAAAATATCCGCCTAGATGGTATGAATATTTTGCCGGCGTTAACGACCTTGAAAATGAAATTGTGTGACATTTCTTTACACTGAAAGGCAATTGGTTATAGCAAGCCCATTTCCATATAGAGTTGAGATCCTCCTGTAGGTCGAGGGAATCAGAAATCGAATGCATTTTCTTGTAAATTTTCAAGTCATCTGCATATAATAAAAAATCTGAATGCTCTATTGCTGTTTCTATGTCATTAATGAACAATAAAAACAACAATGGACCCAAATTGGATCCTTGAGGTACTCCAGTAGGGGTCTTATATCGTTCTGAAAAAGAGTTATTATACTTGACGAATTGATATCTATTGGTCAAGTAATTTGAGAATAGATTTATGAGATCTTCAGAAAACCCAAAATTAGATAACTTTTTTACAAGTAAAGCATGGTTAACTTTATCAAATGCTTTTTCAAAGTCTGTGTATATGACGTCCACTTGTACACCAGAGTCCAATGATTTTGAAACATAGTTAGACAAAACCATTAGATTAGTGACAGTGGATCGAGATTTACGGAAACCATGTTGTTGGTCGAGAAGCATACACCTGCAATGATTAAAAATGTATTTATGCAAAACAATTTCAAATAATTTTGCAGGTGATGAGATCAAAGCTATTGGCCTGTAATTGTCAATCTGAGATTTGGGACCCTTTTTATGAATCGGAGTGACTTTTGAACATTTCCACAATTCTGGAAAACAAGAGGATCTCAAAATTAAATTAAATATAAATTTTAGAGGCTGTAAAATACCAGACTTGCATCCTTTCAGAATGTAGTCTGGAATAAAATCTGGTCCCGAGGTAAAAATGGACTTTAGTCTGCTAAATCCATATTCCATATCAACCAAACTAAAGGTTTTGATTGATAACAAAGATGACCATGAACGATGAGTCTCATCGTAATTAGAATTAAACTCTAAATGTGACCCATCATTATGGTATACGGTTTGAAAATACCTAGCAAATCCATCTGCAATCTCTTCAGAACCTTCAAAATTGATGTTGTTCCAACTCATCGATGACAGTAAGGATTGGCCATCGCGTTTTGAGTTAACGAATTTCCAAAATTTTTTCGGATCTAAAATTATCGACTTTTCACAGTCTCCAATATAGTTCCGATGGCAATCGCAAATCATCAATTTTGCACGCGATCGCAGAGTACGAAATTCTTCATAGATGAGAGAATTTCGTGTTGTGTTAGAATGATAAATGCTAAACGAAGAAGCAAGCTATGAATATTTATTTATACTTTCCATATTTTTTTTATATATTTTAAATTAAATTGTATTTTATATAATTTTGCAAATTGAACTAATAACATCACACATTTTTAATATTGAATGGAAATAGCTTATTACGTTAATAATATTTATTGAATTTAAACTAAGAGAATTTTTTTGACAAAAAACATTTTTGACAACCAAAAACTCTGTTGTGTGTACGGTAGAAATGCAATTAAAGATCAATATGCTTAATAGTGTATACAAAAATCAAGCAATTATTTGCATCTCATTGAAATGGTTTTAAGTATAGATGTCTGGATTTATCGTCAATAATGAGATACAAATTTGATCTATTAACGTTTTTTATGACAAAATAAAAATACTTAAATTCGCATTGATTGGTAACAGAAAATAAAACATATTATATAAACTTTTTTATGGAGCACTATATTTTATCAACTTTGATTAATATTTAATTAAATCTAAATAAATTTGATACTATTCTCATAATCTACTTAATACAAACATGGTCCTGAAAAACAGTAAGTTCACTGTTTTTGATGTAGATTAATCATTATTAATATTTTGTGGAATTCCTATTATTTATGATTTAATAAAATCACACGTATATATGTGTGTTAAATGTCGATACATATGCGCAAACATACACATATATCATACACATATATTTACATACTCCCACAGGCGAGTAACCGGTAGCCGGTTTTGTTTATTCAATGAAATGTAGTTGTGACGTTATCAAATCCGGTGTTGGTACACTCGACACGAGAGACATTTGATTTCACATTTACGGCCGAAATGAAATTAATGTTTCCAGTTGAAATCTTATCAACAACCCATTTGTCACTTCTCCGCTCAGATGTACCTTAATCCGTCTCGTTGGGCGACAAAAAAGTCGAACGACACTCCCATGAGACGTCGCACGATCATCCATCAGATATGGACCAAGACAATCGCCCACGGTTACATAATCTCATTGAACTAATTGCAAACCGTAGCTTTTCGTGCGTTCCACATAGATTAATACTCATCGTCGGAGATTCATTTTAATCAACGCATCATTAACACAAACTAGTTCTCATTTACACCGCATTTATTTTTTGATATGTTTCTATAAAAAATATAGTGTTTTAACATTTTTTAAAGTAATTTGTATTACGTTTTAGTTTCTGTTACTAATCAATGCGAGTTTAAGTATTTTTATTTTGTCATAAAAAACGTTAATATCTGATTATTGACGATGAATCCAAAAATCTATACTTAAAACCATTTCATTGAGATGCAAATGATTGCTTGATTTTTGTATACACTATTAAGCCTATTGATCTTTAGTTGCATTTCTACCGTACACAACAAAGTTTTTGGTTGCCGGTAAAATAATTTGAAAATGTTTTTTGTTGTAAATTACATAAAAGTGTCTGATGATATTTGGTTTTAGTATCACTGTAGATTGCTTCACTCTTACGACAAATCGAACGATTCGTAAAAGCAATCCAGAATAACGCGTAATCAAATAAACATCTACTAATCTTTATTCTGACACAAATGACGTTCGGATCGAATTCAAATGTAATCGTAAATAAGAATCAAAATCTTATATATCGAATTCGAGAAACTCTGTGCTTTAATTTTTATCGTGAGATTTACATAAAAGGAGGTGAAGATATTTGCATAAACGCAAGCGATTACCATTATCCGAAGTATTGCATACGTTTGGTTTTATTTTTAGAAGAAGCAACAATAAAAAAGGTAACAACTAAAGTTCACAGAACGCGAATAAGCTTAAGAGTAATTTGAGATTTGCAAGAAGAATGAAAGCATGATTTATTCGAAACAATTAATCTCCGCGGCGCACCATTACGACCGTCCAGATAATGTTCAGAAGTACGAGATCGCTCAAGGATGAAAGTACGTGATCGTCGAGAATAGTCTTGTAACGCTTAGCCCTTGTTAAAATATTATGTACTATTCATAATTAACAAGACGGTAAAGCATGGAAACGCTCTGCTAATTTATCAAAAGCTTACACTTGATTGTAAGCACGCTCGGAAAAAGGGGCAGATGAATGCCTTTCATGTGAGGTCCGAAACGCTAATTGCCAACCTTTTTTCATCATCGCCATTCCGCTCACTCAAAAAGTGCACATCCCGTGAAAAGCGTTCATTATATATGCATTATGCACAAGAATATGAATATTATACGTCCAATACAAAACGTCCAGTGCTTAAATCACGGCGAAGGTGTGTCCAAAGTTTAAGTAGAAATATATAACTTTAATTAGGCACCAAACGCGAAACGTACATAACAAAAAGTTTGACCGAAAATTAACTATACAGTTACAGCCGAGTGTAAGCCCTTTCTTTACACACGGTCGCCCACGTAACCGTATTGAGTTTCACGTGAATCCTATTTACGACCGTATAGTGTTTTATTACTTTTTCCAATAAAATATACGAAGCGTAGGTGTTGCCGTACACGCATAAATAATATAAAACCGAAAATAAACAATAAAACAAGTTTTCACGAGCAAACTACTCGGGTTTTGTACTAAACGATCAATGCCGGATTTAATAACGCACTAAGTCACAGTGGGGTGTCCGAGCCGAGAAAAAATCAAACACAAAACCAAATGTCCTCTTCTTCTAGCGGCCGAAATAAAAAAAGCATCTACCTCGAAAAAAATATATTTATAGTTGAATCTTGAAATCAACGTTCGATGCTCTCGACAAACTGGCCGTGTTACTTAACCGCACGTAAGATATAATATATAAAAAGAATATGAAATGAGTTGTGAAATATCAAAATTAACACCATAAATTTAACGCACCATCCTTTGCGCGTGAATTATAAGATTATTCAAATTGAACATCGATATATCGTTGTTATTAATATGGAATTATAATTTATATTATCTTTACGACGTATTTATTTAATATTCATACGTTCGTTGGCACGCGTACGTGCATGTGCAATATTTGTACAGGTTTGACACTACTCCGCGCGTTCACATCCCTTTTAGTGCTTTTGATTGAATTTAATAGAAAATAATCATTTTTGCATATTTCACACATGCAAGAAGCAATGCATTAAATATATTAATGTATCATTAAATAAACTCAGCTAAAATTCAGCGATCGCCGGGCCGCAAAATAGTGTCGAATAAAGGACAGAATGTGGAGTGGCATTAGTAGACAAAAATAAATCGCTTGTTATTTTAATAGATTAAAATATTGTTTTCGTATATTTGTTATTGTTGAGCCTTTACTTAAGCTTTAATATTTCGTTTTTAATAACAAATAAATATATATATATATATAATTGGTTTTTAAAAATAATAAATTTAATGGAATTAGAGTAACTATTAAAAAATGTTAATAATAACATTTGTCAATATCCTGTAAAAAATAAGTTATATTTTAATATTAAAATTTACTTGGGTACCATTAAGTTAATTTGGAAAGTAAGAGTTGTAGTTAAAACATTGATGAAAAATATTAAGAAGAATTAGACTTTTATAATAAGATATAAACAAACTTTTATAATAAGATATTTATAAAGAGGCAGATAAAAAACGTTGCTGGGGTATATTAAAATTTAACATTGAAATGAATTTTAACTTAAATTTTTTTTTTTATACGGTCAAGGTATAATTTGAAACTTCTGAAAATCGAAAGATTTATTAAAAACTTGCATAAGTAGAGATTTCTTATAAAGAAATTGATAATTACGAAAAATAAATATCTAATAGTTTTTATATTATTTTATCAAAATATTTATACAGAGTATTTATAGATACGTTTCATATAAAAAAAACATTATAAGCAATACAAATGCTACTAATTATTCTAGTAAGCGAAGATATAGTTTTAGATATTGACTTATTAATTACTGAGCAATATATTAAAGATAAATTAATAATTGTAAAAAAGATTTAAAGATACAATTTTTCCAAATTAATAGGTTCTTAAACGCAATTATTGTAGGATTTATTCATATTTTAAAATATATAGGTGGTCATTGACTTTTGTGCAATTCACTATTTTATACATATTTTTAAAGTTTTAGTTTTAGAATTTTCACTAAGTTATATAAAAAGTATAATGAATCAGGTAATTGAGTAAATATACAGTGAAAAAACTGGCAGTAAAGTTTTGTTTTTAATACATATATTATGTATATAGAATGCAATAAATAAAAATTTAAAGACCTGTAAGCTTAAATAAAAAGTTGCTGTAAAAACTGATAAGTGATTTTGTGGACCTTTTCTGAACACTAATACAAATAACTTAGTTAAAATAATAAATCAATTAACTAATAAAAATATAGAGCTTTTGCTAAATAAAGATTTAATTTATCTATAAGAGATAAATATTTTATAATTAAAAGTAAAATAGAAGAAAAAATTAATAAGATTTTAACGGGCAAAAATATAAATGAAGGTTTTATGCATCTTGACAAATTTTAAATCATCATTGAAAAATATGATCGCAATGAATATTACAGAGTATATAGTAAGATACACATAACGTAATAAAACTCTTGCACAAGAAATAGGCTAATAACGATAAGCACTTTACGGTTTAAGAATTGTTACGGTAATTTTAAACTTTATTTATTTTCTACAAATGTACTTTTATTATTTTTTATAGGTATATATTATACAATACCTATACAATAAAAATAATAAAATATATATTTTTACTTAATTTACATATAACATATATTTAATACTGAGATTTTTGTATAAATATATAGGAATTTTATGGATTTATTAATTCTCGTGATTTCAAAAAGCTCTGAGAATCAAACAAACTGTACGATTAATTAGGCGTATTTTTTTATATTATTCAAATCGAACACCGATATATTGTGGTAATTAATATAATTCTAAAGTTTATATTATATATACGTCGTATTTATTTAATATTCATACGTTCGTTGGCACGCGTACGTGCATGTGCGATATTTGTACAGGTTTGACGCTTCCCCGCGCGTTCGCATCTTTTATCGCGCACGCTGTGCTACAGAGTGAATTTCATTGAAAATTAACATTTTTGCCCGCTTCACTCATGCGAATGGCGCAACACATTAAACATAGTGTCATCCAAGGCAGTTTGGCTTATTAACGCCCCATTATAAATAATTGTCGGACATTAGTTGCGGTAAAATGAAATGTGACTGGAATGTCAACAGACAATATGTGATGTGACAATGTCAGAAATTGAAGAGCAAGTGTGAGCCGCCATGAATAATGCATGAGCGCCGGGTGAAAGATAAGCATGCGCTGACGTTTGCAAAGTGCAATACAAAATGCGTCGCAAGGGCAAGGCTTTCAAGTCGAAACACAAAAGAATCAACTATAATTCATATCAATTGGAGCAGTTCATAATATATATATTCAGGATTGAACTGGAGTGAATATATGTATGACGTGTTATATATTTATTTATATGAATCTATAAAATAAAAATAAATATACCATAGTCTAATTATACATATGTATATTTATACTGCTTTTTTTTATAAGATTACTTATGTTGCGCGTCATCATTTTAACAATATTAAATACAATAATAAGGATTTAAATAATATAATCAGGCTATTTTTTAATGAGGTCTTGCCATATTTTTATAAATTTTACTTTAATAAAATTAACAATATTTTTTTTTTCTAAGTTTTTACATATATTTCTTAACAACTTCATTTAAAATGATAAAACAAATATAGAGTAAAAAAAATTATACGAACAATAGTTATACTTGTTTCTTTTAATAGTATCGATCTATAATATTAGTGCACATATGAATAAATCAATACACATTGTATGCGTATTTTAATATAAATCGCATTGAAGTATTTATAGCTCAACTCGAGTTGTCGCAATCAGATTTGCGTATTGTAATATCGAATAATTTTTCCTCGTTTCATAATAATTTAAGCTATCGAGCAATCTCAAATCGTGATATCAAGAAGTCGTAATGCATTTGCAATTCACTCCGATTAACGACAATAATTGTTATATAATGTCTGAATATAAATATAAATCATACGCGAAACGGTTCGCTGCAAGATGGTTGGTGGGTATAAAATTTGAAATTGAACGCATTGTGAGAGGTTCAATCCTGTGTGTGGGTATTCGCGGTTATGCGTCCGTGTATGGCGATGCTGTAAACTGGTTTTCTCGAGCGCATCTCCTAGATGCGTCTCGTTTGATTCAATACACATCGGACGTGCATTCTCAATAGAAACGGTTGCATTCTTACCCACGACCTAATGCATTTACCATCTGCATGTTCAGAAGTCGCGACAAGGAAGCAGTTAAATTTTAGAATAATGCCAGTCTCACCCGATTCGCCAACAATCCAATTACATCCTATTAATTAATTTCGAAATTAAATACCAATGTTTCCTATTGATCATTGGAAATATCAATATAAAAAAGGACATAAACGCGAGGAGTTCGAAATTTGCTAACTGCGTTTTTTGACAATAAAAGCTAAAATTATTAAGTGCGTTTCAGAAACTCTTACTTGTGCGATGTTTAAAAAAAGTTTCCTGAGAATGGTTAAGGACATTTTCGGCGAAATATCAAAAAAACTTCAAGGGACATAAACGCGAGTATAAAATAGTTTAGTATGTAAAGAGAAAATGAATTGTGTTATTACTTTTTAAAGCATTTAAGTGATTCATCAAATACGTTAGAATAATGTTGACATGATGAAATAAAATACGATTAGGTATGTATCATCGTTGGACCAGCTTTATGGGAAAGAATGTTAAAAATGATTTATTGGTTAAATTCTAATCGCCGATGAATTATCGAGAATGATGACATAACTATTAAAAATGCTACACTCTATCTCTTTCTTGGCTCATAAGCTTAAATTTGTTTTAAATTATATATTCATATATAGTTTATTACAGCCAGATATGAGAGAAAGGCATTATACATGTATTAAACTGTAAAACAAATTTTATCTTTGCTTCTGACCACACAGAAAAAATACCTATTTTTGAATTTGCTTTTAATTAAAACTAATTTTTTGGATGGCAATAAAAATTTTTTCAAACTCATATCCTTAATGTGTAATTACTATAGCATGAATGTGTAATTACTATAACGTGAACGTTTTATTAAAAGTAGGTTAGATACCTAATAATAAGGTTTTAAATAGTGAAAAGTTTGAGTAAAATAATTATGTAGAAAAATATAAATTACTGCATTTATATTTACTAAATGAAATATTTATATAATATATAAAATTACTTTACATTTTGTATAAATTTAAAAAAAAGTAATACAAGTTTATATTTTATATAATATATTATTCATTTATATATATAAAAGTATTCTATTTAAATTTGGCTTATATATTTTTGTTTAAATAGTTTAATAAAGCTTATTTTGAGAAAACACTATACATATAGTATACACTAGAAATTATTATACATTTTATTTTTACAAAATTACATATATTGTTTTAGATTGATTTTGGTAGCTTATTTAAAATTTTAAAGTTTATGTTCTACGATAAATGCTAAAGCAGAATATTCTGCAGAACAATTTCTGTAATTATTTTGTATGTTTGAGAATTTATAAATTTTTTTCTAGTATGTACCACTTTAAATTTTAAGTGTAATTGTTTTTAATTATAAACAATATTTGTTTGTGTCATAAGATACAAAAAATTATGTTGTATAACTTGAAGTTGTTCTATTTTATATTTTGATGTCATAAAAACTTTTCAATATGCTACTTAATTTTCCATTCTCAAAAATGCACAATGAGTGTTTTGTACGTCCCTAACCTTATCTAAAGATCTATCTTAAGTGTTTTAAACATGTTTTGAATTTAAGTATATTTATTAATTTGCAACATACGTTCCATTATCAATGTTAATAAAACTTCTAAATTTACACACGACATGGAAGAAGAAAAGATCCAGTGAAGTCGTTGCGTGAGCCGTTGGTCGCTCATACATACAGCGCCCACACAAAAATGCAAGTGTCTCAATAAAATACACTTTCACAGATAAACACCACTTAAACGGGCGATTTATAAATGCATTTCAACTTGTCCAGCCTGGAAATTACCATTGAGCCGCGGTCGAAATTTGACATAATGGCCCGGGCCGATCTAGGGCGTAGGTCGCGTCGACATGTGCGCGGAATGAAAATTGAACAATGCCCCCCGTGACGGAGTGCGCATATAAAATTTTATTTTGGGACGTGTTCTGAGCCGGACAGACCAGGTGTATAATACCGTATTATGCCTATGTATGTATGGCTAATCGTAAACATCGAACGGCCTTTGCGAGCATCGTTTAATGCCAGGATAGTCGAATTAACGTGAATTTATAAAATAGCAATACAATATTTGTATTATTTGCAGCAATTTTTATAAGTAATTTGAACAAATATAATAAGAGCATATGCAGTCAGAGAAAATTCAAGTTATGGAACAACTTATGTTTTATAAGCTCTTCAAAATAATAAAAAACGTGGGCGAGACTCAATAAAATCAATTGTAATAAATTTTTATTCGATTATAAAATTTAATTATTTTACAGAATCCTTGCACGCTTTTCTATCAGAAAATTTTGTTATTCTTTCAAAATAGTCTAAAATACGCGTTATCTTGTAATTAAGATTAAATATTGCCAGTCAAATAAGTCGCTTAAAACTCATTATCGATAGTAGAAAGTTTTTAATTCTTTTCAGAACACAAAATGATCTTACATCTTCTGCTACACTCGCAGACAAAGTTAAAAAATCAAACACAATTGTTGTATACGGTAATATGCTTAAGAATTCAATGTCAACAGTTTCATTAAGTGATTCTGCTGGTTTCTGGTAATGTACAATTGCTATTTTCACGCAAAAAACTGACTGCACAATGTGTGCCACACAGTATTTAAATTTAATTTTAATTCCTGTTACAAATTTAAAATTTGCCTAGCAATTTCTTGAGTCATTTTATCAGGAAAAATATCAAAACATAAAATTTTAATTTTCTCAACTTGACGTAACGAATAATGTTGTTTGTCCCTTATGAGATGAATCTAAAGTTGAAATAGTAAAATATTTAAGTGGAGCTCGAACTTTTGAATGCTTTACTAATTTTGGATCATATTTACAACAGTTCAACTAATCCAAAAAAATTAAGAAAATTAATTAATTAATTAAGAAAAAATATATATCAGCTATGGCTTTTTTATGTATTTTTTTATATAAAACATATAAAACGTAAATAATTTCGATCGAATTTCATACGGGATCTATTTTTTACAACATATTGAATTACCAATATGTGGCCCCTAATATTGTTAGGATTTGGTTATTATAAATTATTTTTTTAATAAATACTGTTATTATGATAAAAACAATAAATACATTAAATAGCATATAGCTACAATGCAAAAGATTATATTACAAAATAAGGTTTATTTAATTATTAGGCAATATACAATTATCATAAAAAGCATAGCATTTTTTAAAAATAATTACAAGAAAATAAATTTTAACTTTTATTAAATTAAAAATTTCATAAGATAAAATATAATCACTACATCTTAAATTAAAAAAATAGTAATATCTATCATTTAATAGTATTAAAACAATTTAATGATTCTTAATTACTGAAAAGTATTTTAAAGTAGTTTGATTATATTTTTAAAAGCTATTTTTTATTACTTTAAGCTGCGTATTTTGCAACTTTATATATTCGACAAAAGTACTTGAATATTGTTTACTCTAGACCATTTTTATTAGTAATATTTTTAAAATAAAAAAAGGCTTTAAGATCGATGCTACATATGTTTAGTATACTAATTTTAGAACTATATCAATGTAAATCCGCATTGGCGAAAAGGGGGTGAGGTCGTCCATAAGTCCCTGTCGAACAAGTGTGCCTCCTCGACTGCCCATAAAGCAAACGTCGGTCGATGTGTATCGCACTAAGTATAGACCACGAGCAAGAAAAATGGCCGCGAATATGTTAATATGGCCGCCGAAACAAAAAGCCAACAATTAAGATAGTGATAAAACGGCATTCTTCGGCCGGAATAGGCGGTGCGAAATTTTCATTTCCCCCGCGCTTTAAGCAGGACATAAATTATGAGAGGACAATCGAAGTTCTTATGTAGTGATCGATGCGAGTTACCGACGCTTTCGAGGCCATCCAGATCCTTGGCCGTTTCATGACTGTATTAATCATTCAGTAAACGGTGTCGGTAAAGCATTACGAACGATCAAATTAAAACTCGGCAATATACTGAAACCGTCATGAAGACGTTAAAACAAAAAAATGTCGTGAAGGCTTTAAAAAAAAGTAATGGAAAAAATGCCACAATCGTGGTTGTTATATTGGGCATAGCACAATCGTGGGTATGTAGGTAGATTATTTATAGGAGGGCATAATTTATTGAGATATTGTTTTTCGAAGTTAGGCTCCGTGGACCGTAGTAGCTGCGGGCGATATTTATCCACCTCCTTTTCTTTTCGATCTATCGGACCTCTCGCACTCACTGTATGCTCTCTACACCCGTGGGATTCTAACACGACAATTTACCTACTGACCATCATAGTTCACATGTCTCAGGTCAGTGGTTCTCAAGCGCCATAAATATATGTAAATACGGCTTGTGTCTCAGGATTATTATTACAAAAATAAACAGTCAAAATATTTACCAGACTGCAAAACAAATCAACGGCTCGTTAGGACGATGTTCAACATACCTGAAAAATAAATAAAGATACATTAATCCTTTTATATTAGAATAAAACGTTGATCGTCCATAATATGATGCTAATGCAAAAATATCATATATATTATATAAAGCTAAAACCAATTTGTAAACAATGTTATTTTTTACAAATAAAAGCATTTTATTTCTTAATGAAGCGAGAAAAACGAAAAAGGCGAATGCTCAACCATGTGCATATCGTTTATTTGTCATCGCATCAAAAGAGGCTTTGTTATTAGTGAATGGGCAATTCTCTAATTGAGCTTTTGCTTTTTTTTCGTAAGATAATATTACGTACCTTATGCGAGCGCACACGGTTCTTTTGTGGTTTTCGTTAAAGAATATATAAGTACCTAACGTTGTCGAAAGAATTTTGGATTACAGCGTGAGAAGATGCATTTATTATTTTGCTTAAATTATCAGCTAAAAAATCAGAAAGCATGTGGAAATAAGATAAGAAAAAAGAGAGCAAATAACACTTTACTGTTTCCTCAATTTAATGGAATCGTTCTCGAGACCGAATTGCAACATAAAATCACCGTAAAGGAACGAACCGATCCTCTCGTGTTTTTTGTCAGCGATGGTGTTAATTTCCTTCTTTTTTTTTACATTATTTTGCTTCACTCTGTCGTCGTTGCTCTTATTCTTATTTTCCCTTTGCGAATTCCAAACCGCCTTCCGATATTTGATCATTCTCGGAACAAACGGTCTCATTTGAATGCGCCGTATTAGCCCGATGCCGGGAGCTGATAAAAACGGCCCCGGCTAAAAGCCGGCCGAAATCCATATACGTTATACATTTTTTATTTTTGCGCAGAGATAATCCAAACCGTGACCACTGGCCAGTGGGATGGTGCGTAATTGGGACTGGGTGTTGTGGATACCGACGAGCTGATTGAAGCATCGAGCACGAAGACCGCAACGCCAAAATATTCCATGATGTAAAATAATTAGGAATTTTTAAATCATTAGAAATACACTTAAGTGTAATAAGCTATTGGTATTGTTAAGCAATTAATGATATAAAAAATATTTGATATTGTAGTATAATTCTAATTTTGACTAACAGCTGTAATACCACTAAAATACTTTTAATACGTCACAAGTATTTGTGAAAACATACAAAAACGATTATAGCAGAAAAAAATCAATACTACAATATTACAAATGTTATTAATATTTAGAGCGTTATTTTTGTAGTTTTACTTTAATAACACAAAAATATATAAATGAAATATTCGTTATATAATATATTATCGCAAATAAAATATTTTAAAAAACCTAAATTGTTTAACAACTAAGAATTTTCCCAATTTTTTTTTAAATTTAATCAACTACATCTACTATCTAACAAAACTTTTGAGTAAATATTATTTTTATTTGAACATATAAATAAGTTAAATTAAGTTTGTAGCAAAAAAAATTCAATATTTACAAAATAAATTACCAAGGAAAGATGTTTTCATGGATATGAAAAAGTTTTATGCTAAAAAATAATTTATTGCCTAAATAAATATTTGATATAATTTATTGTTTTTTATTTTATTCTTAAAAAACAATATATGTACTCATTATTATTATTTTAATTTGAGATACGTGTATATTTTTTTAAATTTTTTTAAATTAAAAATATCTTTAGCTTTTTGTTTTAATCCAGATTTATATACTCTTATATGTATATGTTCTACAAAGTTTGTCTATACTATTTGATTGCTCGATTAATTAAATGCATGTTGTTTATATTAAAAATTGCGGGACAGGTAGAAGATTAGATAACAATTTTGATTACCGTGTTTTTGATTAAAAGTGTGACTCTAAAACCCATATCTGTGCGAAGATTAAAAAAAAGAGTATCGTAAATCTTCTGATTACGCTAAAAAATATTTTTGGCTAAATGTAGAGAAAACTACAAAGGACATGCATGAGAATTTTAATCACGCAAATATAAAAAAAAATATTTTCTAGTATACATATTGCGTAAAAATTAAAAAAAAAATTGAAGCTGGAGTAGACAGCAGGGAGGTGTATTAGGATCTACCTACTCTAAATTATATGGTAAAAAAAACATTACAGCCATATTTGCAAACGATACTGCAATCTTAGTTGTTGCTGATAATAAAATCTAAATCTCCAACATTTATAGGTGGACTTTGAAGTGGATATTAAGCGAAATGAGAGTGAATCAGTGCATATGAATTTTACCAATTGAACTGGAAATAACATGTCAACAAAATTTTAAAACTTAAAATTAAATTCAGAAAACTCGGAGGGCTAATGGGAAGAAACTCAATAGAAAACAAGTTATTGCTATACAAACAGATCCTGAAACCCACATAGGGCTGTATATATCCAGCTGTATCAGACCGTCAAATCAAGAGATTATATATACATTTCAGGCTAATTTACTAATGTTTGTTGTTAACGCATCATCGTACGTATAAAAACGCTGATCTCAATTGAAACATCGGGATGAAGACAATATAAAAAAAAATTTAAACAGAAATGCTGAGACCGTTCATCTCTTCAACGTGTAAGATCTAACCATAAGTCTGAAAAGAAGCAATCCACACGAATTGATACAACCCTAATTATTATGAGCCAAATGAAAAAGAAAACTAAACAAATAATAATTTGAGTTCGAAAAATATTTTTTAGAACTATGTTAGCTATATAGTAATTTTCTATTATTATATACAAAAAAAAATACATATAATATATAATAAATGACCAATATTCATCGAATTCTAAGAACGCTACTGAATAGTCCATTCTCAAATTTGTTTAACTTCAACAAATCGATCATCATTATGAAAGTTCAAGATAAATAAAAACCTGTAAAATATATCAGTAAATTAGAGAGCGATTATTGAATGACGTTTCGCGGTTGCCGCTGCGCGATCGTGAACCAGGGATGGATATGATGTAGGACTTTGGTGTGGTATTTGTTGAAAGGCAGGGGCGGAGTTGAGCGCGAGGCCCTGGGCGGGGCGGGGCGGCCGCAATTAGCGGCGCGATGCGATCTTAAGGCGGACGAATTAAATAATTACATGCGCGCCACCACGCCGAGGCTACTGTCCGGAACCGGAAAACCGATCCCGGAACACAACAACTCGTTACGTAACATTGTAACATTGTTCACAAACTTCAAATGCTCTCAACGACCGTGATACGTTTATACAGCTAGTTACGAATTGTTTTATAAGTTAAGTGTAGTTTATATTATATAATATATGTCAAATGATTCACACTTTCGGCATATCATATGGAAAATTACAAGAGTAACTTCCATACATAAAAATGGTTAATATAATTATAGTTCGATGACGATTTTATCAGCACTAGTAATAGTATTCGAAGTCATAATTTATAAGTGTGCTTCAAACCATATCGAAGCATACTTGATTTATCAACCGCATGATTTTTGCGTATTGAAATTGGTAGCAACGAATTTGCCTTATTTTTATAATTTTGTGACGAAAAATCTCGACTTAGGCTAACTGGTAGATGTCATTTACAATGATTTTGAAAGGGATTTTGATACAGTTTGTGATATCTTAACTGTTAAAAAATAGATAGATTTGTATGTTTGAATAAATTGCTACATCAAGAGCTTCTCAAGATTCTAGTCTCGGTCTAATAATGTTTTTTTTTTATTATTGTTATTTATAATTATAAATCTTTACTTTCCGCCGACGACCTTAAATATTCCTTAAAATAGATTTCATTAATGACTGTAGAAAACCTCAATTTGATAGTCAAAATCTTTGTGAGTGATATAACAAGAACATCAATTCATTTTAATTATGAAATGTATAGCAATGTGTTTTATGGCACAGAAATGGTAAGAATTTGTGTGTCCTATTTTATCAGAATTACATATTTCTTCAGTATAAAGAAATCTTGTTAAAGAAATACTCAATCCTAATGAGATATAGTGCAATAAATTTTTCTTGCAATATGCGCATAAATAAAGGAGCCTGTGGGAACGTGTGCCTTGTATAATCATGGTATTATTGTTTACTTTGTGGGATGCATTGACGTAAGCTGTAATGCCCATTTTATGTAATATACATGTATGTTAATAATTAAATATAAAAATATGTTAAGATTTAATAACTGTGATTATATCTAATTTGAGATGATATAAAAATGTATGCTTAAAAAAAATCAGATATAAACAAACTACCTTGCAAATATAAAATGATGTTTAGAGTTTGTAAATTGTTTTTTTTGTCTTACAGAAACTTTATAGATCAACATAGCATATTAAAAAAAAATGTTATATCAGTTTGTGATCAGATAATTATTAAATTTGAGAAAAAAATATCTTAGATATTTTATTTTTAGAATCTATCTGCTACGAACATCATACCATAACAAACAAGTAATACGTACGTTAACCAAAGTAAAAGTCAATAAAGAGGGAATGCCAGTTGATGTATTATGGTTTATTTTACTTGATAAAATAATAATCGAAAAATAAACTACAAGCTATTCAGTTGAGTTGTTAAATTTTCTAACATAAAGTAAGCATTAACACCGGTAGCTCTAATATTCTGTTGAAAAATTTGTATTCACCAAAAATATACAATTGAACATTTGTACGCCAATTTGTTTTGCGGATTTAATTTCTAATGCCATTTCGATAATAAATTCAAGGATTGTCACGAGCGGAATATTTAAAACGCCTGTATTTGCTGACAGATTAAGTCAAGTGTTTAAGAATATATAAATATAAATGGGAGTAAAACGTGAATGAACCCGGTTACAAAATTTAGTTTTTCACATAAAACATAATAGCTTCAAAAAATAAGGTTCTTAGAAAAATCAATATGATTGGCATTTGGATAAAAAAACTAATTACCAATTAACTTTGTATCAATATGGTTAAAAAACGACCGTCAAACATATGGAATTCATTAAATATTATACATTAAAATTGATATTGCTTTTTTTTTTAATAAGATCCATTGTACGATTTAACTACAAATTGACTATAACCCCAATTAAAAATATTTTTACGTGTCATATTTATCACATCACATAAATAGAGGTCCGTTGGCATGACGCAATTAAACTTATCGAAATTTGGTCTCGAACGACTTAATCCGCATTTTTTGCCGTCTAATGCGTTTACCCAAAATTCAGATAAGAGAACCTGCTTCGAAATTAATAAGCACGCGACCTCCGCCAATGTTGTTTTCGTCATTCAAAAAGATAGTCCATATTCCACACGGGTAAATCGAATCCTTTCTGCTTGTGCAACATTGCTTAGAAACGCTATTGGCATTCGGTGCGTGGGCAGAACGTATTAAATACGCTATGGCGCCTCCGTGAACGTTGCAAATCATAACGTTTCGAACAAAGACATGTTTTATTGAGCGAACATTAAATCACGAATTAAATTTGTTGTCATGTCCTATGTGGATATTGAATTAAGTGCACTTTTTTGCAACCGTGCAACGTTGGTGGGAGCCAGGATCACGAGGTGGTGTACTAGAATGCTGTCATATACACTTTTTAAACGTCAAGGTAAGCACTGAACAGTTAAAAGGATCAATTAAGAAATAAATTTAAGCTTTCAAGAGTCGTGCCTAGATACAGAGTAATCCATTAAGAACTTCACATTTAAAGAAACAATAATATAAAAGCATTAAATGAAAACAATATAAACAGGATTAGCATATAAAATAAAAAATAGTAAAAAAGTTGAAGAAATGAGACCAATCAACATGCTACCGTGTATAGAAAAAATAATAGAAGAAGTAGTAATCAAACAATTAAAGGAATTTATTACTTCTCAAAACATAATATGTGAACAACAATCGGGATTCAGAGAAAAGCATTCGACTGAAACTGCATTACAAGTAGTGATAAATGATTGGCTGTTGGCTAAGGATACAAACAAAATCATTGGAGCAGTTTTCTTGGATTTCAAGAGAGCCTTCGAATCAATAGACAGAAAAATAATGTTAAAGAAATTGGAGAGTATAGGTATAGGTGATATAGTTTTAAGATGGTTTAATAATTACTTATATAAAAGAAAACAAAAAGTTAAAATAAATAATGTATATTCTGAAGAGAAATTAGTGTCTTATGGAGTACCACAAGGGTCTAAATTGGGACCATTGTTATTTGTTTTGTATATTAATGATATAGTTAATAATGTGAAAAAATGTAAAATTCATCTATTTGCGGATTATGACACATTAATGTATTGCATAGGTGATAACATTAAAGAAATTGTAAATAATTTAAATAATGAATTAAGTATATTAGAAATATGGTTAAAGAATAATGTACTTAAATTAAATGAGAATAAAACTAAATGTATGTTTATTAATTATAAAAATGTGTTAGATAATAGTACCAAAATAGTAATAAATAACTTTAGTATAGAAATAGTGGATAATATAAAATATTAAGGAGTAATTGTTGATACAAAATTAAATTTTAAAGAACATTGTAATTACATATTAAAAAAAATTAGTAGAAAAATAGGTTTATTATCTAGATTAAGAAATATATTAAGTATAAATACAAAAAAAATAATTTACAATAGTATAATATTGCCCTATTTTAATTATTGTGCAACACTATTAAATATGTTAAATAAATTAGATAAACAAATGTTGCAAAAATTACAAAATAGGGCAATGAGAGTAATCTTAAATAAAAATAGATTAACTAATTGTAAAAGTATGATTGATAGATTAGAATGGTTGAATGTTCAAGAAATATTGAGTATGAATGTTTTAGTATTTATATATAAGTTAGAAAATAATATGTTACCAAAATATTTTAATAAGTATTTAATAAGAAATAAAGATGTACATAAATATAATACTAGAAATAAAGAAAATTTAAAGATAATTAAGTATAAGAAAACGAGTACGGCTAGGGGAATTACGTACGGAGGTTTTGATTTATATAATAGTCTTCCAAGAGAAATCCGAAACAGCAAAAATATAACGGGTTTCATAAATGGAATAAAAAAACACCTTCGTACATATAGAAATAAATTATAATATTAAGACTTTATTATTGTATATTTTTATTTTTTCTTTCTGTTATGTATTTGTTATATATTTTTATATATGTTTACTAAATTTGTTAGATGTAAAGATTAGCTAAATAAATTAATAAAATAAAATAAATAATATATGAAAATATGTTAAACTAACAAAAACCAGGTAAATGAAGGTTTTCCCTGTCTGCACAAAAATAAGGTCATATTATCCATTTAAATTTATTAAATATGATTAGAAAATTTAACAACAATTTTACTTGATTAAAATCATATATGGAAGATAATATTTCAAGATTTCCACCTGAGCTCTGCTTCTCACGTTATTAAATAATAATATGAATATGGCAGTTAACATTTTTTTTCTATATGCAGATGATTTAAAGTTGTTTAAATGATCTCGATCTGTTGCGGACTCCTTTTCTTTGCGGAGTGATTTGAATTCTCAATGAAGATGGGCTGTCATCAATAATTTGCCCTTTAGTGTCGTAAAGTGGCAAATTGTTCCATTTTATCGATTCCTACGAGCTTGGTGGGAATATTTTGGATAAAGAAACTTCTACTAAAGATTTCGGAATCACTTTTGAAAACAAATGGAAGTTCTTTCTACAAGTTCTAAGATGACATTTTAATTCGCACCATCTTTAAATGAGCATCGGGACGCAATTAAGTAAACTATTAGGTAAAGGTGATATTAATTTAATTTAAAGAAATAAATTATATAGAAATCATTATATGTAAGATAAATTTCATATTTGGAAAAAATAATAATCGTATGTGAGAATTTGCTCTCTAACACTAACATGAATAATATTTATATGACATCAAAGATACCAATGAATCAATTATACTTAAATATGAATCAGTAATATAAAAAATATATTTTACAAGATTTTAAAAACTAATGTCTAATCTACTAATATAGATAAATATCGTCTGATTTTAATAAAAGCATACATTATTCACCGAGTTCTTGTAGAAATATAAATGCTATCAATTTTTTTATAAAATACTGAATTTAATAAAATACGTATCAATAAATCTGTTCGATTATTAAATATTTGATCTTTAGAAAGAATAATCAATCCTTGACAAAATATCTACAGATGTAGATTAAATTAGTGTTTCGCATAGGGAGTAGAAGAACTGGTCTTTAAATTTTATTTTTTCATCTCAATGTTTATTTTTTAAATATTGTCTTTAACAATCTTTATATATCATACTATATAAAACATATATTTACTAATTAAATAAATAAATATATTTTTAATCGTATTTTTAATTCCATACATTTAATTTAAGCACTAAAAATGTGATAATTAATAACAATATTAAAATCATAGCAATAATACTGGGTGTGGAAAAAAAATCAAGTACCTACTTAAAATTGGAATTTTTGAAGTATCATATAAAATTAACGTGAAATGTTAAATTAATTTACACGAGATTTTCGCGTATATTTAAAATAAATTACTTCAAGAGAATAATACTTTAATAGTTTTTATTTCATACAAGAATACTGCAAGTTGTTTTCAAAAACAATTTTACACGTATGCGTGAAATTATTAACAACTCATAAAATAAGCTATATAGAATTATGCGTAAAATAAGCATTATATTATGATTTACGATTTATTAATTTTTACTAACCATAAATCATAATATAAATAAGAGTAACATTGAAAATATTTTTATTTAGCATTACGTCGCGAATTATATAATATGATGAGTTATACACAACAATTTTTAAATTATCAGTTTTTATATTATTGAGTCATTTATTAAAATTCAATAATATTCTAAAGCGTTTAGGATATAGAGGCAATTTTCTGACAGCACGCAAATGCCATTTCTGGCGCGTTCCCAAAGATATTAAATATATATGAAAATCGTGCATGTGCAAATAAAACAAGCGCCGTACAAGTTGATATTAAATATCTCGGAATTGAATTCTATATGCTCAGAAATGGCTCGTCAAAAGCAACGGCGGATTGCATGCATTGAGACTCGCCTTCGGTAATGGCCTTAGCACGATGCTTTGATTTACACATGAGTCCTTTCAAACACAACAGAGAAAGAGAGAGAGAGAGACGCTAAAGGATCGCGATCCTTTGGATTTTGTTTGAGGGCGAATAGCTCTTCGTTATGCTAATTACGAGGCACAATCCTAGCGAATTTCCGATAGCGGATTTACGAGCTAAGTGTTGTAAAATGTGATCGTATACATCTTTTTCTATGTAATAAACGTTTATTGATGATTGATCCATTAAAAGCGTACGTCATGGGTGTGTAAAAATAGCAAGTGCATATTTACAGTATCGCACATATGTCGTATTTTAGCTGCATTAGCTGGCAATAAAATTGATTACAGAACTGTGTTCACTTTCAATCCATAAGAAAGAAAAAAATATATTATAAACACATTTATATTGTGAAGACAATAAAGCAGTACTATTTTATAGATTCTAACTCTTAGACAGAATAGCTAAAGTTTCATATTGAATAAAAGTAAATTCATAGTATTTTTAAATTATAAAACATAAATATGCCATTTTGCTTAAGTAACATACTTATGTAAGATAAATATATCAAGATTACTTGATATAGAATTAAGCTATATTAAATTTTAATATGATAATGCCTCATTCAATTATATATAATATATACAAATGTATGTACATATCTTTCAATCAAAAATACACGTGTCTTCACAACTTCGACGTACAACTCAACTTCCTAACAAAACAAAATTATAAATCATCACACAAACGACTGTTAATTACATAGACGAAATCGGTGAATATTGTGCGATTTTTAAAAGCACGAAAATCAGATCGAAAAAATCGTCCCACGTTGAGCTTAGCGCTCGCTAACGAAGCATTATGTCTTTATCAGCACGGTGGCGTGTATAATAAAACATATTTAATTGGAGTTTTAATTTAGCTACTATAATTTCAGTAGTTACAGAACGCGCACTTTGGTTTACAATGGTTCTAATTAAAACCAAGCTAGTTGATCATCCGCTGAGAGATTCATCTCTCGTCTTCGATTGAGTTCGTGTTAAATGTAATATTCATTTAATCAATTAAACTGCGAATATATTCGATTTACAGTTGCGTTCGAGTAGTGGATAAAGCGAATGGAATATCACGTTTCTAGATGATAAAATGCTTTAGCTACCTGTCCTGGGAATAATAATGTATTGCAATTGCAGTTGATTTTTGTTGAGACTTACAATGTTATCGAGATTGATTGTAGCTGCATTTCTCATTATATTGTAGAGATGAAAAATCACAACCTCTTCATAAATAAATGTATTTTAACGGCCAATTAACTATTAATGTATATGGAAATCAATACTTATTATTGCTGACAAAATTATACAGGTAAAATAAAATACTATGAACAATAAAACTTAAATATTGACTCAAAGGAATTGCAAGCTGATAATTTTATAATTAAATTTAAAAACACTTCAAACGTCTTTTGATTTTGTGAAAAAAAATCTGCTACTAATTATATGTTAAAAAATCTTCAGTTGCTAATTGCATGTGAAATCATATATGAGGACTAATCAGGAATGCGCTATATTAAGTCCGATTATGATCGGGCAAATATTTACCTGAGAAAATGTTGTTTTTACACATGAGTTTCAAATTGAGAATTTTAAGTATCTTTAAAATAAATATTTATATTATTTTACATACACATTTTATTATCTAAATAGTAAAGCAAAAAAATAAATTATTTTTAGGGTATTTTACCGGTATTAAAACTATTTTTTATTTAATAATTAAAAATTGAATAAATAATAATATAAATTATGAAATTCAACTGCTTTTAATAAAATATAAAAAGTACGTTAAATAATATACATTTTAATATACTACAGCGGTTTTATGTTACACTAAAAAATTTATTTCAAAGTGGCCATATTTCAATAATATTAAATACAAATATCTTCTCACCTAAAACTATGTAGATAGGTTTTATGATATTATTATATCAATACGATCCCGTTATAATTTGTATATTCATAAACACCATAAATAGTAAAATCCAACTATTATACTAATTATTTAGTAAATTATACCACTTGATCGTTTTATTATTGAATTGCCACATACATGAATAATGTATATATAAACTTTATATACGTGTGTATATAAAGTTTATTTACACAAATCATATTGATTTATTTAAAAATATAAAATAAGGCCAATAATACAAAACATACCACATTTAAAAATATCCCGCAACAATAAATTATTTTCTGTTATATTTTAACTTTAATTAAATCTCTTGGGGATGTGTGTTAATGTTGTATTGTTAGGTGAAATGATCAATATATGGTATGGCAAATATCAAACAGTTGCAAATTTACAGGAGCAACGCGTTTATTATAAATTAGAAAAGTTTTATTAGTCTGTTTTAAATGAGGATCGCAAAGCTTATGAAATCGTATTAAAAGAGCGATATGGGTAGAACATCAATTGGAAAATTTTTACATTAAGATTTTGAGAAAATGTAAAATGATTGTGAAATATTTTTTTATAAGCACAGCATTATTGCGATCAATCATTCACAATATTCACTTGAATTTCCATTAGCAGAAATAAAAACTATATAAGATCTAAGAGATATTAAGAAAGATGTTTATTTTTAAAAACTTGCATCACGCTGTATAAATTTTGGTTGTTTTTATAAGCTTTTAAACACATTCCTATAGTTCTTACTATAATAATGAGTTGCTTTAACCTCTCGCCCACTTTACAGTGTGAATCGTGTTACTTTAGTAACGTTCGTGCGTTATTCGTTCACGATCTTTGCATACAAAAATTAAAATTGATACAATAACGGGTCTCCAATTCCATGTATGTTCTCAATGAAAGCTTTGAGTGAAAAAAAGCACATTGGCTGTTAAGTTAAGAAGATGACCGAGTTACGAAGGCAACCGCGAGGTGGATGATGATGAAGCCCGTCCTTCCGCAAGGGTCATTAGGTCAGACCATGAGTCACGCATGCGCAATGCGTAATCGCTCCTAGTCTACCATCTACCAATAGCCGGTTAACGACTCAACCACTATATTAAGTTATTAATGCATTAAACCTACCTCGGGTTAAAGAACTTGAGAAACATCCTCCGACAAAAATGCAGTATTGCAAAAAAACATTTATCAACAGTAAATCATAATAAACGGTCGAATAGTACAACCATTTCGCTTTATTGCTCGGTCGCATTGAGGGTTGAACGATCTAATTAATGGTTGATCCTAATTTTATTGCGCGTTCCGCCGTTAAACTATGTGTATGTGTGTGACTTTAAGACCCGGCAATTATACCTTAAAGTTTTATTACTTGATGGCAACCGTATTTCAGTTGCGCCATGGAATAATTGGCATAAAAGTTGCTGTTTTGGTGAAGTTATTCAAATTATTATTGAGAAATTGTTAAACATTTATTGCGTTTTAATAACGATACAGTACTGCAAACATAATTATGTTTGGTTGCTTTTATTTAACATGTAATATTTAATGTTCGTGTGATATATGACCTTAGCCATGTACATGCGAACGACTCTACACGTCTAAAATAGCGAGAAATAAATTTAAGTTTTACAATTTTTTTATTTTTGTAATAACATTATGTAAAACAGCTTTTATCTAGTCTTGCGGTCATGAATATTAATCCTGACAATTTTGAAATGTATACACTAATAAGAAACAGTAAATTTTAAACGCAACTTTCAACTTACACCGTGAAAAGATGTTATTTTTACGAAGCTTGAAAAAAGCTCTTGAAATTTGTGTACGATTTTAACTTGAATACTCAGTACAAGGGAAAGATGTAGTAAAAGTCGAATTGGTTTTTATTTACTTTAATTATATTTTTTTTACTATATACTTTATAAAAAAATAAAAAAAAATGTATGAAGTTTACTTAAAACAAAACTATACAGAAGACATAAGAATAGAAATTTGGGTTTTGCAGAAACTACTTATTTATATAGAGAAGCACTTAGCATTATACATACTTTTGCATGTCAAACATTTAATTTAAACATACATTTATATTTTGTTAATACAAAAAATTTTTTAAGCTAATTTAAATCCGTAATATTATCAGGAACATAAGAATCTGAGCTTCATTTAACCATTTACTATCACAAAGTTATACGAATTGATATCGAAACTTTATCTCATACCCCATATTAATCTTAAATTTTTTTAATATCTAGACTTAATTAATCATACATAAAAACAGTTTATAATTTGTGATTTTTTTATAAACAATTGTAAATTCGTTAACTCTACAATTATCGACTTAACAGAAAACTTAAGAAACTGTGATTTTAAAAAAAATTAAATGATAAAGAAAAAATAAGCTTTTAGATAGTGTTTCTTCTCGAAAAAATGACAAATCGTGAATTTTCACTTTTTTAAATTTCTCATTCAGAATTCGCATAAAATCTTTTTTTGTTAAAAATTATATTTGTATTATTATTTTTAAATGTTTTACAAGCGCCTAATTATAATACCGCTGCATTAAAAATGGTAAATCCGTGCCAGATGCTTAAAAATATGATTAGCGCCAGATGTTTAAGATATATGCATGCTATTTGGAAGTTTATAATTGAGGTAAAAAGTACTTGAGTGGCAAAAATATGTTTATGCTTTTCTCAACAACTCTAATCAGCCTTATCTTTGCTTTGATAATCAAGGAGCTATATTAATAATTAGATAAGAACAAACCACTTCGCGTGGGAATCGAAACATTGCAGCACAATCACATACTATACATTAAATATGTTTTTTTATTAATAAAAGTTTTTCTAAGATTCTCGAGAAAATCGATAAGTTATTATGTGAATTCTTATTTATCGAGAAATGAAAACTTAGGGCTTGGGTATTTAAAAATAAAATTTAAAAGAGCAAATCAGATATTCTAATATAAATAGAATATTGCCATAATCTGCTAAAACGGTCTAAGATCATTAGTATATTTTTTATTAATTGTTGTAGAAGAATCTTTTAAAGCTTACATTTTTTTAATAGCTACTTCAAATCTGAGAGGTCCTAAAGAATAACTTTTTAGATGAATATCAGTTAAGGTCTCGTTGCGCGAAGAAAACATAGCAAAAGCTGTCACTGAATACATGAAAAAAATCACACAGGATAAAAAGTATAACAGGTATTGTTTCAAAAAAAATAAGAACAAGGTACTAATTGTCATGATATAATGCATTTAAAAGTGCTTTGTGCACTTACATTTTCAGAAGATTGTTAAAATTATGAAATCGGTTTCAAAGATAGCTAATAGCATTGTAAAAACGAAAGAGGTTCAATTAGGCTTAAATATGTTCTTAATTAAATGAATAGCAAATATAAAAACATAGAATAAAAGAGCTGATGTCTTAACTAGAATGAGTTTAATAATACATAGAGATGTATCTATATTTAAAACTAAAATTAAATTTTTGACTAGAGTAACTAAATACACCAAATTAAGCTCAGTTAAACTAATGAACGGAAAATAATTATATGTCAGTAAAAAGGCGTACAAAGCTCCATAACTATTTTCTTAATAAATCTACCAATTGTATTTCAATAATGCTCGCGTTAAAATCAAATAAAGAAAAAAATTAAACTTCAAATTTTAAAACAAGAAACTAGGGTTGCTTCACTATTTTTTATAAGATTCCATTACATTTAAAATCGCCGCACTGAAACATTCTACGTGAATAATATCATAGTTTTTAGGCGATATTTATCTAATTTTCCAAAATTAATCTAAGACCCTTTCTCTCAATCTTTAGCAAAGAGAATAAATTTTTATTCGAATAATATTACTTCTTAAAGCTTTGAAAACACGTAGTGTTTCCTCTTTGTCGTAATTTATTATTGAGAATATTAAGCCTTGATTAATCAGTTCCAAATATTTAATATCTTGCCTTCATAATTTACGTTTCGACCAAAATCAAAACGCATAATAAAATATTTTTGTAGTAATTTTATTCAATTTTTTATACACTCATGGTATTGTTTTATGTGTTTTTAAGCATATGTAATATCTATGAAAATATGAGAATTTTATTTTAAAAATTTAAGTTAAATTATGGAGCAGTACATAAATGTTTTATTATTTTCATGCATAAGCTTACGACGATATACGAGTAGTTCTGTTGGAAATAGAGATATAATTCATAGTAGATTATAATTATTTTTTGCAGATGCTGCAAATCATAATTGTCATGGGTTCGTATATAAAAAATGTCGACCCGTTAAAAATATTTTCGGCCCCGATGTGTGTGATACACATATAGAAGGCACGCGAAAACGTATATCATACGCACGGGTGTAATAAAGAAACTTTATAACGATCCGAGAGAGGCCGTTCGCCCCTGAAGAGACGCCGTAAAACTATGTATCGCGCATTTTTCGGTAAATTTATTCAATAATGATAGATAGTCGAACCTGTTTTTATCTTACCTACGCTCGAGGGTATGTGAGCATAGCCGAGATAGCGCGGGCGCTGCATTAACGAAACACCAGGCCGGGGGGACTACCGGTGTAGTCTTGTGCCTCGGATAAATTAGGACCACAGTCAAATTTTGTACGATGGAACTCGTCGATGGCGAGAAGAAAGCGACGACCTTAAAATGTGCTACGTGGACAAGGCGAAAAAGAACAGGTGATCGAACCCGACGCCTCGCGTCGCAATTATTATCGTCCTGCTCTAATCTATAAGGGCAAATTGCGCTTGCGGTTCGAGATGTGTACGAGAATAAATAACTTACAACTATATATTGAAAACAATTCTATAACTAATAATATATTTTAAAATAAACCTTAAATATGCTGGCTTTTTTGGTTGGTCCGAAAAAAACAAATGAGCATCTACATCTATCTACAAAAAGTAAAAGTAAAAGAAAAGTGTTTTTATTTAAATAGTTCGTTTATTTAAATAATTAAATAAAAACTAGATACAAGTAGAAGAAAAAGATCCTTAACCTTTATCACAAAGACATATAAATATTACATTTATATTATTGTATATTTAAAAAAGGGTTATATATAATTGTCTAATGCAATGCACTTTTTAATGTAATGCACTTTGTACACACGAACGTAAATTTTATTACTTTGCACTAAAAATTTGATAGTATGCATTTTGTACACACAAACATAAATTTTAATAATTTGTACTAAAAACTGAATAATATGACTTTGTACATACAAACATAAATTTTAATACTTTGCATTAAAAATTTATTAGAATGCACTTTGTACATTTATATATAATATTTTGCACTTTGAAACAGATCTTTTTGAAATAGTATCTACATATTTATCTGTTATCTAATGTTTGTTTTTAAAAATGTATAGAGGTTCTCAACATTTTGTTTAATTACTAAATATATGTATACTAGTGTTAAAACATCAATGAGATCATTCAATGCCAAGTATTAATTTTTAGTGGAAACTATTTATTCAAAGTGACATAATTTGTTTTAAGTTCAATATATTCGTTGAATTTTAAATACTTTATTTTTCGTGCAGTATGTTGTTAGTTGCATAAAATTAAGCTAGCCGTGAAAATGATCAAAAATATTATAACAAGAAAACTATACTTTCTAACAGCTTAAAATCTAAAATTTTTGATTTTAATCTAAATAACTAAAATTTTAAATAATTTTAATATGCACATTTTTTAATAAAAAAACATTTTGGCAAAGCGAAACAAAGAATAGTGTCGATTTAGAATAAAATAAAATATTTGCTGTACAAATAAGGTTAATAAATAATCAAAATAATTTTTATATGATATGTTAAATAATATGTAAGGCAATTCATATTTAAGCAAATTAATGGTTATATAACTAATATATTAAGAAAAACCGTATTTATTTTCTAGATAATTTCAATAATTTATTACAAAAAAATTAAGATTATACAAGTGTATATACTCACAATAAGATAAAAATCTGTTAAAATTAATTTCAATGATTACACTAGTACCATAATAGTCAACAAAGTAAAAAGACCGGCGCGTAATTAAGGATACCACCCAAAATGCGGTGGGTGAACATCCATTGATGCCTAATGACTTTTAAGGAACTGATAAAGTTTTACCTCATTACGTGAATAACCTTTGTAAAACACACACTCTGTTTACACAAGCGTCCTTATAGAAAATGAGCTTATAGCTGAGGACATCATCGTCATTAAAATTCCAATAGTCCCAGCGGTGAGATTTGAAGTGATAATTTATAACAATACGAGACCAATACCACCGGAGAGGTGTGGATGCTGCGTTTATATATGAATGTGTGAACGTGCGTGCGTTTGCTTGTATGCGTGTGTGCCCTTATGCGTCTGTATGCAAGTGTTAAGTGAGAAAATGCACACTCCGAAGCGAAGAGATTTCAACGAGCGGACAACGCAAAAACTTCATCGAGATCGATTTCTCTTATTTCAATGCCAGATGCCATCGAACAAGATCTTTTTCGCAATGGGATATAACGCGGCCGTGATTCTGATCTTGATTTAAAAATAGTAGTGATATATTATATTATAATCAACGGTTTGATTAGATCACCTTTAAGCGTATAACATTAATTATAAAATTAATAATATTTAACATTCACACGTAAAGTATTATCTTTGATAAATTTATATAAAAATATAAGACAATTTAGACGTTGAAATAAATTTTATTGCTTCACAAAATATCATAAGCTTTTATTACAAAATATTTTCTTTGATGTTGGAATGACCGGCATAGAACACCAGAGTGTAGAAAAAATACACCCAGTTTAAACTGTGAGGATTCAATGTCAGAATGCTCTCCTCGGAGGAATGTGGTCTGGGACAAAACTATGCCTTGATCCTTGTGGGTTTTATTGGCTCACAATAATTCCTGTTGTTTCTATTTTTCTTTCCTATTATGGAAACCATATATTTAATTGAGCTTCAGATATAAAAATGCCTTTAAATAGTATAAATGAATTACTTGTGATTTTTTATATCGTGCAGATTGAGAATCCGTAATCGATCTAAGAATACTCGCAATCCAGTAAGTGTAATTTTTCAGTCAAATGTTGAGTCGGCATCTCGCAACGGTGGACTTCATAGTTGCAGTCGATGCACGCACGTCGCACAATGATACAGGGCCGTATCTAGGCATTCGCACGAGACATTCTCGATGGAATTTCCGTCCCTTGCCCCCAGGTGCCCTTCGCTCGCCTCGTCTCTTTCGCATTCTCCACTATTTACCTTACGACACTTCTTATTCTTCCGCGAGATTTATTTCATTTATTTATCTGCGCCTTTTGCGCTGAAAAAGGAAACAGAAACCTGGCAGTTGTAACTCTCGAGGTCATATTTGATATACGCACCGGTGTGACTTTGCGCACGCAAACGCGCAAATAAAAGTGCTACCCGGCAACGATGGTGTGCGCATATTTAATCAATAAATAAAACACACTCTACATATTATATATTTATACTGTGTATAATGATTTAAGTAATACTTTTGATGAAGGCATCACATAATAATTTTAGATAAAATTAAGAAAATAGGTTTTTGTGATAGATTTTCGTCAATTTGTCAGATATAAAATAAATAATTATGTTTATTTTAAATGATTCCCACTTTTTTGTAGACCAGAAGTTATTGACAATTAGTAAAAGGCAAGCAATTATTCTTAATTATTTATTAAATAATGATACTCGAATATGTTAATAATACAATATAAGCAACAATACAATATATATGTATATACCGGGATATGGCTTAATAAGCACATAAACTCTCATATTTTGCATAAAAATGTTACATAGTGTAATAATTGATATTGATAAATAAAAACACGAACTTTAAGATTAAGCTTAATCATTTAACTTTAGCGAAAAAATTATTTTTTATTTTTAGTTGTATTTCATGAGCAACTTTTAAATGTCTTCATATTCGTAATATAAAGTTTAATAAATAACAAGATTCTCGTTAAAAATTAATTAAATTATCTTAGACACTAATAGCCTAACGTTATTTAAGTTAAGTCATTAATTATTATATCCAAGTTTATAGTCTAGATATTAACATAACCTATTTGTAAAATAAATTGACTTATTGTAATTGTAAAGTGCTTATTTTATTTTTATGGTTATTGCAAATAGTTATAAGTGTATTTTAATTTGACTATTGATAGTGATAATTTTATTGATATTACTATGGTATTTCTAATTATTAATAACTTCTGGTTATCCTTTTGTACAAATGTATGATAGTTATTATAAACACTCGACACTTATAAATGTCATCATTAAGTTCGCGAAAGCGAGCGGTTGTTTGTTTTAAAATTTACCCAAGTACAAAATCTGGCCTGACAAATTGGCCATTAGCGTGTTTTTCGTCTACTTTTGCATTTACGCGAAGCTCGCATCGGCTGCCGAATACATGCTATAAAAATGTAGCATGCATAAAACGGCAATGGAACAAGAGCTTTCGAGTGCCGTTAAAGCGTCTTCCTAAAAACCTTTTGGAGGTGCAAGGTTAACTGCCACATAAATCAAGGCAACGCTAAAACAACGCCAAGTTTCGTATTTCACCTTTTACAACAATGAAAGGCGAAAATGAAAACGTTGGGTTTCAAATAATAAAATATTATGTCACATGAATTATGATTTTTCGTTTGGAATATATATTAAACTAGATATAATATATATTGGATTTGATACATTTGCGGGTCCTTTTGTATCCAGAGCGATTAGGGGAATTTAAAAATGAAAATACGTGTGTTATCCTATAGCAGCTTGGCAAATCATATGCATCTTTTAAATAGTGTGAATTATGTAAAATATAATAAATCCACATATTAACAAATAAAAATTAGCAATAAATGCAATAATAAGTGGCAAAGCTTAGCAGAACAAATTAATCCATAAAGAATTAAAAAATCAAAGCAAGCAATTTACTGATAATATAAAATATGTAATTGTCACGTGATTTAATTAAACATTTTATTGGTTATTCTATATATTGTACATATATATATATATATATATATATATATTTATTAAAAATATTATTTAAATAAAAGTATTTTGCAGTGACACGCAAAATTTGAAGCTCCGCCACTGGTATTGTTATTTGTTTATTTAAGACATAAAGTATTTCTTTATTAGGACATTAACCCTCTCTTTAGCTTAATGCCTATGGCGAGATACCAAAATGTATGGCGCATAAAACAGCAATCGAACAAGAAGCTTCGAGTGCCGTTAAAGCTTCTTCCTTAGACTTCTTTGAAGGTGCAAGGTTCACTGCCGCATAAATCACGACAATGCCAAAACAACGTGACATTTTGCCTTTCGCCCTTTCATACTTCGGAAGGCGGCTGGTTGTTATTATGAATTATTGCTTATTACCGACGACGAAGGCGTTCTGGAACGCATAATAAGATTTCATACGACGGCGGCGCCTTTTTTTACCACTTTACCACCAGACACACACTCATACATATTATAAAAAAAATCACCAAGAGACCACCGGCTTGAACTTCGACGGGTGCAAAATTTTTGTGTAATAAAATCGATAAAATATTGCAATCAAATAATAAACTCTTGAATCGTATGAAACACTATATATTTTTTTCACTTCAATTAAAAGATCAGGATATAAACAGAATATCTGATGTCAACAATCTCATTTGCATTTTTGTATAAATAATGCATTTTAATAGCTAATGCGATTTTTCTCACGAATTTTCCTTTCAACGCAAACTCAGGTACGAAAGCTGCCGAAATAAAATTTAATTGCACTAAATTATCACTATTAAGTTAAATCTGTCGTGTAAATTAATTGTGCAGTTTTACTGAAATATTTCGCCTGGTGGTAATTAACATTTTATCGCGTCAAATTAAAAACAAACCTTCCGAGTCGGTATCAAGATCGTTCCACTAGTCTATTAACTCGAACGCATAGCCCCGGTTGGGTGTTCGAGATCACGATATTCCCACGTATTTCACAATTCTATTAACACAGACGTATCATAGGAACATACTATGTAACTTGACATAATTGCCACGCTATTGACCGTATAATGCTTTAATAAATAAGTTTGCATTCGTATCTATTTATCGATTGCATTATCTGAATTGAAATGTCTTTTGATACGCGCTCATGTCGCGAGTCGGAGCATGTTGACTTATTACTCATTACTGGCTATTATTCAATCAATATTGAAAAGCCCATCACGAAGTTATTTATATTATAAAACAATATGTACATATAGTACAGTGTGATTCAAAATCATATAAATAAATTACTTATAAATATATTTCATACGCCTTATTCAAGGTGCATTAATTTTATGTTTTCACCGATAATATCTGCAGCGAATATTTATGAATTGTTTTAATAATAACATACACGTTTTATGAGCTATTTGTAAATGATACGTAATTTAAATTTCTATAAGATATAAGCAATTTACTGCAAGATATAGTTAAACCCTTAGTTAATGCTGTTTATGTACAGAGGTCAAAATAGCAAATTAAAGAATTTAAATAGCTTGAAAACTCGCTATTTTAATCGACAGGTATTAAGTAGATTTTATTTTTTTAAATATGCTAATAATTATTGCCACAGGGTTGAGGTTATTATATTTATGTGAATAAGAACAATTGGATTTAAAAAATCTTAAGCTAATTTGCTTTAGCACTGATACTAAAAAATCATCACTGAATAAAATATACTGTGATAAATATAAGCACAATTTTTGGTATCAAATATATCAAATAAGTTTTACTTGATAATTTTTTTGTTAAAATTTACAGTTTTGTATATTATTTAATTGATGATTTTAATGATTATAAAAATAGTACAAATCTATGGAAAAAATATTGTTATCAATTTTAAATTCAGATAAATAATGAATATCTGTAAAAATAATATGGAATAATAGAATCACAACATTTTACTCTATACATCACTATTTATTGACTTCTAGTTTATTTTAAATTTTTTAAATCTGGAGCTCAAATTTCAGCTATGTACTATATATGTATTACTACTAGTATAAGTAAATAAATATTTTTTTAAGTGAATGTTTCACTGTATACATATTTGTTAAAGTAGCGCATTTCAAGTTAGCCCAACGATATAATTTATTGAGTACTTAACAATATTGTGACATTTTCTTCACCTAGTCTTAATTTATTTATAAATTATTTTTTATATATATAAAGTATACGATCCTTGAATTGTGTTGTATAGTGTAGTTTTCTTATGACTTTGTGGAAGTTCGAAACACCCTATACAATAATAATTCGAGGCCAATAAATACCAGAATCGGACGGGGGAAAGTTGCGGGGTTCGAGTCGACATTTCAGATAGCTATCAGGAGATAATGGCGAAAGATCGCCTAGCCATTGTGCTCGTAGGTGAATACCAGTTTTGCGGTGGCATACGTGTGTGTATGCCGGGAAGCTGGGTGACACAGTGCTGAACTGAATCACAATCGAAGTGAAAGTCACTCGGATGCTTTTAGCAGATATATATGTAGGTATGTTTATAGTATGCATTCGTCCCAACGGCTTGGGCTGTGACTTACAATGCAATGTTAAATAACAATCGTCGCGCTTTTCGAGAGAAACGCAACATTTTCGAGCTCGTTAATCGGATCTTAGGCAAAATGGAAAGCTCGATTTAGTCGTTGGTCTTAATTAATATTCTTGCGCCACACAATGTGCAAGCTCGGCGGAGAACGTTAATGTCGCCTCGTTGAATGTGTTTGCGGCGCAAAGCGTTCGGAATTTTTATGTGACTCGATTCGAAAAAATGTCTGTTTCTGTTCGGTTTGAGCTTGAATAAAAACTGCAGGTTGTTGAAGGTTTTCTTGGATATATAACTTCAAAAATTATTTATTTTTAGATATACACTAAATGGAATATCTTACGAAATTGAAAGATTGCTGGTTAAGTTAATATAATGCATGTTTTTCAAATAAAATATTGCGGTGTGAAAAAGCTCATATTTCAGACCTTGAATCACGTGTTAGAGGTCTCTAATGCGTTCTATCATTAAGAGAATACTGTCATTGGAGACGGTTTCAAAAAAATATCGCCATGTTATTTGTATAACGAATGTTGTTAATTATTTCCCTGCAATTTTTATTCATTTTGTCCCTAAAGTTATTCCTTATATATTTTTTCGGAGTGTTGTCTCTGCATTGAAATATGATGCTTAGTGAAGATATGATACAGATTTTTGAGAAGTTTTACATCTGTCATCTAGCCTAAAAGAACTTAGGCTAGATGAAAAAAAAATATAAAATGCTTTTAAAAAATCTATAAAGCAAAGCGATATATAATAATAATAAAGAATTAAATTAAAAAACACCATTATCATTTTTTACTATGTACATGTGTAACTATAATATATAATTATTCCCAAATAATAGTTGAAATACTTGATTGAGAAGGGTATATATCTTTAAAAGTCATTACTTGTTCATTAAATTTTAACATATAAGTCAGAAATTAATAAAATATATTATTAATTCGAATTAATAGCTTATTAAAAAAAAATTAGATCATATATAATAGTGGTAAAATATACACATTTTAAATACATAATCGTTTAAAATATACACATTTTAAATACATATACAATTTTAAATACATAATCGTTTTATTATACATATTAAATATTAGATAAACATGCATATTTAAAAGTAGTATATAAGATTAGTCTTAAATAATCATAAGATCAGTTATAGTGAATAGATAAAAATATATGAGCTTAACTATTAAAATAAATAATATATTTTTGATATCTTAGTGTAACAGTTTTGCTACAAATAATACGTTTATAGATTAGTATAAATTTAAAAAATTAAAAGTAAAAAAAATATGAAAATTATTCTTTATTTCATTAGGAATACTATAATCTAAAGCTTTAAATTTCCTTATAAGTAATTTCAATTTAATCTATATATCACAATCTAAAATCACTTGAAGAAAAAATCACTTATTTTTAAAAATGAAAAGAAAAATTTACGGATATTTCTTAAAGAAAATTCTTAAAAAAAAATTAAGAAAAATATATTTTATTAAAAACAACCTTTTTTTAAAACTCAATAATTGATTTGATTTTGCTATTGTCTAATATTATTAAATAAAAAACCATTATTTTTTAATTAATGTTGAAAAATATAAGTGGCGCATTTAATAGTAGCCTTATTATGTAAAAAGCTACAGTAAAATAACAAAAATATTTAACTTAAAACATATTAAATTTCGCATAAAAATCATAATTTTAAATATTATTATTGTAATAGAATTTCGTCATTTGGTATCCATTCGCATCGCCACGGTGGTCTTGGTTAATAAAATATTTCACATGGCATTCGTGCATTATGTATAAACACACATATCGGTAACGAAATATCCGTACGTATATATACACACATATATACATATATAAAATATATAAAAAAAATAATAATAAGAAGCGCCTTTCTTTCTCTTGTGTGTTTCTTTTTTCACTTCTGTGGTAACAAAATACTGCTGGAATCTCGCCCTGTGCAAACAGTGTCCGATTGTTTTCATACACATGACAAACAGTCAACCGGCAGCCGGGAAACGGCTCGGGCCGTATGCAAACAAGACGTCTTGCGGGGACGAGGACGTGCCCCCGAGAAAGCTCAAAGCTCTCGCGCCGAACAATGAGCGGGGAGCTTTCGTTGCCACCAAAGACGCGGTCAACTGCGCCAACTTGACGTTTATATTGTCCAATTACCCGGCAGCCGGTCAAATTGAAATACAACAAATTTATTGCGAACGCTGATTGAAAACACACCGGAGCGAGAGAGAAGTAACTGAGCCATTGTTTGCAAACTTGTCAGCTTCTAATGCAACTGTTCATTTCCTCTAATCCAGAGGTTTCTAAACTTTTTGCATCTTGCATTTCTCGGTAAAGATTTTAAGACACATAACTTTCATGATTCAGACTTAAGCTTTGTGATGAACTTACATGTCCCTGTATAACAAAAAAATGTCTTTCAGTTCCTAATTCCATAATGAGTAAACGTGGGAGCCAGGACACTTTTGAATCCGTGATTTAATGTTTGTGGCCATATGAAGCTTACAACTTTATTTAATAAACGTTTTGAAGAAAGAGTTTTTTTTGTAATACTTTATAAAAGCTCTAAAGTCAGATTCTTAATAGAATGAATAATTCACTGTCAGTGCATATGAATCACTTTGAAAATTGTCTTTCAATCATATACTGTAATAAAACACAAATCGTCGCGGCAAATTACAAAATTGCCTCAATGATTTGTAGCAGTGATTGAGATTATACATATATGACACTTTATAGGAGGTCTGATTATATAGTTTCAAAACCTAACGAGTTGTATTGAGCTTTCATCGGCTTTAGCATTTCTAGTTATTGCAGTTTTGCACTTCGTGTTATAATTACATATTATAAGGAATTTGAATTTTTGTTGTCTTATATACATAAGTATAGATATAACAATTTTTATTAGAGTGGCAACTGACATCTCCTCTAGAATTTGCCCATACCTTCTTGGAGAAGCTGTACTTCGCAGATTAAGAAGCCATATTCCAATATATTTCTATTTATATACAATATAAAACAATACTGTAGATAAACTATAGATCAGCAAATGAACAATGCATTTGCGCGGTGTGAAGTAATGGCGCTCTAGAGTCGGTGGGTGGACAGCCCGTTCCTATTGAACGCTTATCAAAGAATGCCGATTTTTGTCTACTAGCATAATATATCACACGGCAATACCAGATAAAATGGTACAAAATGCATTATTGTCTTCTGTTCTTTGAATGTACGCGGTATATTGTACAATTATAATAATACGTTTATAGACAGAAGATGTATGAGTTATTGGAAAAAGAGTACGATAGTTCTTCTGGTTTGTATTATATGAAAGTGGCGAGAAGTCCGATTGTACTATTTATAGACATTGAATTGATTATCAATATCATTATTCAAACCTATACTTAAGGCTCTACAAAAAGTATTTTTTTAATAATAACCGATTTCGTTGTACTTAATGTTGTTAAAAATATTTTCATATTTTTAATATTTAACATATGACACTTAAATATATTTCCACATTTATCTGATCAAATAAAAAAAAATATACATAATATTTAGATTTGCTTTTTTAGTTATTTATATTGATCTAGGGTAAATAAAATAATTAGGGTAATCTATTTTTAAGAGAATTTGAAACTAATAAAATGAAAAAATAAAAAGTAATGTTTAGTAAACATGCAACGCAAAATATATCTGTGCTCTAAATTTAATGTATTCTAAAAATATCAGATTAATTTTTTTAGAGCAAGGATGCTTAACCTCCTGGCCTTTCCATGCATTTTTAGTTTATATTTTTTACCATGGATTTTGAAAACATAAGGCAATATAAAACTAAGATGATTTTTAGCATTGTTTTTGTAACTAATCAATGCTACAATTAGTGTTTCTCATTTCTACATTTTTTCCATATTTCAAGAAAAGAGAAATTGCTCAAATTTCTCGATTTTTTTTAAGAAATTCGGACATTTGGAAAAATATATGTAATATTTATATTATTGAATCTTTTTATACAGAATTTTTTATTTATTTTTTACAACAATTTGGTTCAATACTTATCATTAATTAAAACACAAGTACATAATTATTATCTACATTATTAATTAATACTATAACTAAAATATTTAATCCGAGTATAATTAACAGTGACTTTCCATCGCATGATATTTCACAAAAAATCATATGATTTATATAACATTTACATAAAACATTGTCTCTTATTTAATTTAACCGGCGAACAATCCTTTTTATAGATCTAATATTATAAATATTAATTCTAAAATTAAATTTTTTTATTGACCTGCAAATATTGAGAAAATCTCAACCAAATGTTTGCTAATAATAATTACTAGGGTCAGTCATAAAACGTATAATTTAAAGCAATGTTTTTGAGGTCTTAATCTGAAATCATTGTCACTTGTTTAACTATCTGCTTTGAATGCAGCCGATAATTTAGCAAATTTAGAACAACTACATATTTTCAATATTTCAGCGGTAATAAAGCATTTAAAAATATTTGTGTAAAATAATATGAGAATTTTCGAAGAAATTAAAATTTTTCTCAAAAAATTCTTCAGAAAAACATTAGTTACAATCCTAAAAAAGTTTTTAAAGTGCTAGTCAGGAATATATGTTCTTATTTTTTGTGAAAGTACAGTACAGAAAGATACCTGATTTAATTATTTTTAATTTAAATCTACGTACTCTATTTTGAAAATTTCCGATAAAATACGACTGATTGTCTCAAAAATTCAATACTTTTTTTTATTTCAAATACTATTTTTCATTCTAATAATTTGGTTTAATTTTCAGAATCATATTTTTATTAAGATTGCCACTTTTGCTTCTATATGAATAATTCCTGAAATTCTTGGTTTGATTAAAGTTCACAGATTTTGTGCATTTCATTTTTAAAGCTTTCGTGCTTTGAAAGTGCAGTGGCTTGCTTTTTCTAAATATCCATAATATGATTATTTTATTAATAGTAGAATACATAATATCAAATTACAAAGTGATTTTTAATTGAAAAAGTTTTTTATTTTAATTCAAACTTAAAATAACAGTGTGCTAATAAAACATTAGTCGCAATAAAATATTTTAAATTTCATGTTTTGCTTAGAATTAACTGATAGATTAACGACAAGAAGTCTCAGCAACAATTCACATAAACCGAAAAATGCATCTATAAGTTAGATTTTTCTCGTAATCAACATAATATCTTTTTGTATACATTAATTCTGACATTGCATTGTTTTAATGTACAATTTTATTTTTATATGCCATAGTTTTAGATTTGTAATTCAAGTCAGGGTTCATGCTTTTTGGCGACTTTAAGGACTTCTTGTACTGTTGGTATTTTGAGATTTTAATGAATGTCCAAATCCTTGCAGTACATCAGTGCATATTCCATAGCACGGGTACTTTAGTGTTTGATTTTGCATATAAATGTTAAAATTCGCTTATATGAAGAAATATATTTTCTTAAAAATGAGTATTGAATGCCAAATCGTTGTATTTTTAACGGATGATATTTTTTTCAGAAATATTCGTCATCACGTTGCTCATGAGACGTTTTGTTCAATCCAGTACAAAATCAGTAGCCTCTTTCTGCGCTTCGAAATTTCAACGTGACACATGAATAATTGTCGTTGTGTTGTCATTAAGCTCAGGGCATTGGAGAAAGAGTACGGAGGCGAGAACTGCGGCTGCTAATAACGAGCCGGGAATGCAAATGATACGAAAGCGGCCGTCAAGGAATTTGGCCGGCTAATAACGGCGGAATGCCTTCATTTGTACCCGGAGACTGCTCTCCTCGCCAATGGGTATACTATACGCTGCAGTGTGTGAGCAAACACACGGGGATGGAGCCAGGACGTGGGCAGAGTCCGACCACCATAAATCAGCAGAGCCGAGGCCCTCTCCCTCACTAATGCGCTTTTAGTGTTGCCCGCGGACTCAGATAGCCGCAAACCAGACGCCGACATCTCATCGCACAACGCCACGATCGCAGATATTCCTTGCTATTTTTTATTGTCTGAGTCATAGAAAGGAAAAAAACGAGAGCGAAAACTGATCAGAACGAGCTTTGATAAGCTAATTTTTAAAGATAATGAATTGGTTTAGTCAGGCAATGGGCTGAATGTATTTACGAATGAAGATTCTGCTGGTATTGACTTGCTTGTAATGACACTTTAAAAATTAATAATAACACTGAATCTATCATTTTCGTATAAAGTATATAAAATGCAAGTAATCATAATAAAATATTTTAACAAAATTCATGCAAATATTTATTACAGAAACGTCAAATATAATTTACATTAAGCTTAATAAGCTCACTTTAATGGGCAATTTGTTCGTTTAGTAGCTCATTTTCGCCAATTGGTTATATAAGAATTTAATTATATGAACAAAGGGCTTGAAAGTTGTCTTAAATATTTTGTATATTAAATCTAAATATAATTGTTAAATTAAAAAGTAGTTGTTTGTTTTTTTTTAATAGGGTTTAGAGTGATCACAATTGCTTTATTATATGATCTTCGTGCATTTGATCGAGAGGCAATAAACAACCACCTCCGAACAACCTTCAATAAGCTCATATTTGAGACAGATTTATTCCCGTGAAAAATAAATAAACGTATATTATAAGCGCCGAGCGTATCGTTTGCGTGCGCCAGTCTTGCATAGTTAACGATTGGTGATTGAGGATGTAAATGATGCATTTAAAGAACTCTCAACAGGTTTTCCAATCTTGAATGACAAAGCAGTCCGACGTGGAAACCGACGGAATTTATTTATATACACACACAGTATAGTGAGTTACGAGCGTGCGTTTTATATAACGTAATTGGATATGAGTTTTTGTATGAATTATTTTACGCCCGCGATCCCTCAGCTTTAAATTAATTGATAAAGATCGCGCCATAAGCGACACTTTCCAAGGCAACAATGGCGCATAATTGAAAATTCAGTACGATTCGTACGTCGCTGGTAAGTGTCTTGTGGCCAGATATGGTACGCAAAGGCGTGCTATAACACAGAGTGACCCATAAAAATGTGCACTCACTTCAAGAGATTATACTCGGACATTATCGAAGTCGAATTGAAACGCAATATACAATATATAATGTGGTATTCTCTCAAGAAGTGACAATAGTTACAAGAATGCTGTAGCTACCTTATAGGATAGCGAGGCAGACATACGAAATTGCAGTGGGATAGTTATCTTATAGAAAACCAAAACAGACTTGCGTTTAGATAGCAATACATAGATATAATAATTATTATTTATTTTATTATTAGATCGAATTCAATTGCAAAATCAAAAACGTATTAAACGTTAACGTATTTATAGTCCTTTGAACTAACATTGACTATACGTTTATATTTTTACATTTATACAATAATATTTTTCAAGAAAAACTTTCACAAAGGAGGCATTTAAATATTATTATAATTACCACTAACAATTCCACTTTATTAACAACAAATGGTGGTATTATTTTTTAATGTTAATGTCAATCGTAAATCAAGACAACAATTAACTCATATATTGATGATAAAGGAGTAGTGCTTTTCAAATGAATACAATATTAAGAACATGCTAACTTTTTTTTGTCAGACAAATATTACATATAATTTACGTAACTATATGGTTAAGATGTTTTTTCTATAACGTCTTTAGATATTTGTTATTTTATATCGAAAATCCTTCAAAAGAATTACGTAAGTAATGAATTTATTTACTCTAACTTTATCTCAAAACACCGTTGTTAGTGTTAATTATTATTTTAGTTAACCAGTTTGTCTTTAAAAATATATTGTTATAAATTTTAATGAAAATATATACATTTAGAGTGATTCTAAATTTATATGAAAAAAATAACAAATTTTATTTTAGGTATTTACTTTTTTATATTTTAAGACATAATTAAATTTTTGATATTTTTTAATTAAACCAATGTAATATAGTTGTTTTATTTAGAATAGCTATATTAATTTAAATAGTAAGTAATGTATTAATTGCAAATATATTGAGGTCCATTTATGATTGACTAAAAGTTGACCACTTGGTGAGAAATTTGTTTAGGAATACAAGTAAACGTATTATATGCGGATTTTAAGAAAACATTTGACAAGGACGTCTCGCAGAAAGTTATATTTCGCTAAGTATTTTTTTAAACTACTCAAGGATTTTTTTGACATTCAAATGAGGAACTATAGATTTAAATTCGTCTCTTCTAGAAAAATGATCATGTTTTTTCTGACTCTAGTTAGAGCCAGGACATTCAGATTAGCCGACTCGCCTATGGCTATGATCTTACTTGATGAATTTAGGTAACCTTTTAGGTCACGAAAGATTTAATTTAATTTTAACAAATAAATATATCTTATATGATGAAGCACACCTACCGTAAATATTAAATTACAACACAGCTACTGTATTTGTTTCAACTTAAAAATGCCATTACACCTTACTCAACGCACACAACGTGCAGATTGCACCTCTCGTTTTATTATCGCGATAAAATATATTTATCAATTATACCGTCCATTATTGCGGGCGCTATTCGTGATCTGGTCGTCGGGGAGCATCTAGCGTGCGAATGGATGCAATAAAGCCTACTTTGCCTTTGTCAGCTACGGAGTAATGACGAGATAATTGAAAACGGCCAGACCCCAACTCGTTTTATGCCACCCACACGATCTCCACGCGAGCGAGAGCGCGGCCTATTTCAATTTTTGCACTTTATATGAAAATCGCTCAGCGTTAAGGGCGAATTTCCATTTAGTATCGGGTTTCGCATCGCGCGTTGATTGTTTCGTTTCAGCATTAAACTGCGGGCACATAAACGCCTAGGATGCATGTCGCAATATATCAAAGTGCGGTCGGAATACGTTTCTGTTGTAACGCTCGAAAACCGCAACATCCTAGAGCTTTTTTCTTTTAAAGCTGTGGCTATCATCGCCGCCAAGTTTTAAACAATGCGCACTATACATATTTTTATTAGACAAGTTATGGTGCTCAATGCATCGGTGAGATCAAAAGGAATCATTGCTCAAACCGTAGATAATGTTTTGATTCATTATATCTTAGCGACTTGTGTGTAAAATGGCATCTATAGATTGAAAAGTCAATGACCGGTGGTTTTATATGGCTTGTTAAATAAGTTAAATTATAATATAACACTATTAATTCTTGAGAAAATGTTTGTATACATTTTTTGGCTTCCTGCTACTTACAAAAAATCATACAATACTTTAAAATTTAACTAATTTAAATGTCGTAAAAGCATTCAAATATATGGTTCAATTAATCAATTATGAATCAGTAGAGTTTATATTATTCACCTCAACTAATAATTTAATGAGTTAAAATATGCGCAAAAATATTTAGAAATGATTTTTATTTAAAAAAAACTAAGACTATAAAAAAATAGCATTTAATCAAGTATTTTAACTAACGAAATTAAAATAATGTAGTAATATTTTTATGTTCTACCTAAAAGAAGATAAGACGAAAAACTTATAGTGTTAGTAAGTTGATAAATTCTCTTTAATGATAATAGTTTGCTACTGTGCTCCAATAATAATCATATTTAAACACGTGCACCTTAATTAATTATATATTATATATCATGTTTATTTTTATAAATTTTATTTACTATATTTATCGTGCGCAGATGAAATAATCATATTTTATAACCCCCCCTAATGAAAATATTTTGCTACTGTGCTCCAATAATAAACATATTTAAACAGGTGCAAATTAAAAAATATGAGAACTATGATTAATAAGTTGCACTAAATAGTGAAATTTTACTGTAGAATGAAAATCTTAACAGGAATAAATGGGTTCCTCGAGATTCACTAGGAGAGACTAGACTTTCTATTGTGCTGTTTTAGATCGAAGTCAAAATGTCGCCGGCAAAATTTATCGTGCGGAGATGAAATAATCTTATTTCATAGAAAAGACCCGCACTTAATATCACACCACAATATCGTCTGGCCACACACCACAAAAACAACGTTTAAAAATGGAAGATCTGTGATGGAACTTTTTTAAACATTCCTCCCAACTTATTAGCTTAATCCAGCATTATCTGAATTGTATATTTTAACTGAACTGTTCCAATATTTTCTAGAAAATAACACACTTTATAAAATATGATATCTAAAAATGTACGAATATGTGGTATCATATGTAAAAATTTTGGCAATTAGTTACAGAAAAATAAATTTTGGATTGGCCATCTATTTTTCCAAATCATACATCGTTAAAAATGAATGCAAAATATTACTGGTAGAATATTATAATTCACCGAAAGCTTTGTGTATTAATCTAATACTCGATATTTATGCACGACTCGAAAATATTGTTTAAATTCGCCTAATCAATTATATTGCATGAGAATAGTGTTGTTGAACTTTAAAAAACCAGTAAGTCTATTACTATTATATTTTTTACATATACTACATATGTATATATTCTTCTTTTAAAAAATGATGAAAAATGAAGGCGATTTTTATAATAATAATAATACTATTAAAAACGATATTGTTGGGACTCACCTTAGTGCTAGATGTCCTGATCGGTCCACTGGCTGCGATGGCGTAAACTTCTACGTCGTAGGCGGCCGCAGCCTCCCGGTCCAGAGGCGCAGCCGTCGATAGGATTCCCAACCGGGGATCGATATCAAACAACCTATCTACTTGCTTCCCTCCGTCTGTCACATTTGTCACATAATATTCCACTTCGGCGCCGGGCAGCCGAGCGCGCACTGCCAAAATGCTACTTCCTGCCGGTTCATTCTCGTAAACACTACCGACCAAAACGTCACTTTCGAACGCTGGGCCTTCTCCTTCGGGACCGGCCGTTATCACAGTGATGTAAGCCTCCGTGCTTCGTCTCTCGCTCTGCACGGCCTCGTCCGTCGCCTTCACCGACAGACGATATCGCGGCTCCAGTTTGCCGGTCATGCGTCTCAGCGTCAACGCCCCTGTGCTCCGATGCAATCTGAACAAGTCCGAATTGCCCAATTCGTACGTCACCAGGCCGTTGGTGCTCGAGTCCAGGTCTCTAGCGAACACATTCATTATCACCAGTCCGTCTCTGTTCGCCATCTGAGCCTCTCGAGTGGGCAAAACGGCCGCGTTCATGGAAACGAACACGGGCGCATTATCGTTTATGTCCTCCACGATCACTGTGACGAGTTTTTCTGCCGACAGCCTACTCGTCTCCGGTTGGGCCTGGTCCGACGCCACCACCGTCAAGCGGAACGTATCTATGGCTTCCCTGTCTATAGCCAGCAGCGTGTGTATCACTCCAGTGGCAGCGTTTATGCCAAAATGACGCTTATGATCGTCGGGATCTTGATGCGATATCACATAAGTCACCTTTCCGTTTATGCCCGAGTCGGGATCTTCAGCGGTCACCGTCACAATGGGAGTATGAACTGGTATTCCTTCTCGTATTTGTCTCACTATCGCCGTATTAGGAAAACTCGGCGGGTTGTCGTTTGAGTCTATTACGGCGACGGAAAAAAGTATCGTCGTTGACAAGCGCGGGTTTCCGCCGTCCGAGGCTGTTATATTCAACACGTACGACGTCAAGTCCTCGTAATCTAATGGTTTATGCAGAACTAATATTCCAGTTATGGAATCGACGCTGAACGAATCTTTTCTATTTCCCGAAGCGATCGAAAATGTAATTTCGCTATTGATGCCCAAATCGGCGTCGCTCGCGCGAAATTGCATCAATTCAGTGTTCACCGGAGTGGTTTCTTTCACTGATATTCTCGATTCCGTCTGAGTGAACTCCGGAGCGTTATCGTTCTCGTCTAAAACCTCAATAGAGACCACCGTGGACGAGCTCAAACGTTGGTGTAGACCTGCGTCGTGAGCTACCACTGTCAGTTCGTACTTGGGCATCGTCTCCCTGTCCAAACGTTTGGCTAACGATATTTGCCCGGTCGCTTCGTCTATGGTAAATTTCCCTCCGTCGTTTCCATCGCTCAACGAATAAAACACGTCACCGTTGAGTCCTTCATCAGCGTCGAACGTATAAACTCTGACGACTTGCGTCCCGATCGGAGACCCTTCCGATATTTGTACTTTGTATGGCGTGCGCAAGAATTTCGGCGCGTTATCGTTCACATCCGTGATATAAATGTTCACTTTGACTTTATCTCGCATTTTTACGATTCCGTTATCGGTAACCGTTGCCTCTAAAGTTATGAGATTTTGCCCGGTCGATTGCACGAGGGCCTCGCGATCAAATACGTGCAGGGTTTTAATGAATCCGTTTCTGGGGTCGATCGCGAAGTCGCTTTGGGATGCCGAAAGAGAGAATATCAGTTCAGCATTTCGGCCAATATCGCGATCGGTCGCCATCAACTTTCCGACAAAGGAATCGGGCGGCTCGTTCTCTCTGATATTGAACGTGAACGTCGAGTTTGTGAATACTGGACTGTTATCGTTCTCGTCGATTACGTGAATGACCACGGGCACTTGCGAACTCCTAGGCGGATTTCCTCGATCGCTCGCAGTCACAGTAAGCGAATAATAATCCCTTTCTTCTCTATCCAACGGACTGCGTACATAAAGATAACCGTCTGGAAACACTCCAAACTTTTCTTCTGAATTTCCTTCTGATATGTAATACGTCACTCTTCCGTTCAATCGCAAATCCGCGTCGGTAGCCGACAGCGCGAAAAATCGCACATTCACCGGGGTCGATTCCAATAATGAAGTTTCGTAAGAAGTGTGATCGAAAACGGGAGTGTGGTCGTTCACATCTTCGACCGACACAATTATGGAATGCTTCGAAGCCAGAGGCGGACTGCCTCCATCGCTAGCGGTCACTTCGATCGATATAGTCGTACCGGGCTCGGCGCGAATCGGCCTGTTCAAATAGATAACCCCGGTCGCTTCCGATATTCTAAATTGGTCATCAACGTTGTACGTCAGCGAATAAGATACGGTGCTGTTAATCCCCGAGTCCCTATCTCTGGCGCGTGCAAAGTACACTTCTTGTCCGACGGCCGTATTCTCAGGAATGCGTACTTCGTCTTTATCCTTCAGAAAAACAGGATGGTTATCGTTCACGTCCAGCACGGATATGTTTACGATAGTTTTGCCGTACGCGAGGCCCGAGCGCGCTACCACTGTCAAGCTGTACATCATTTTTTCCTCACGGTCTATATTGCTCACAGTTGTGATTCGACCGGTATCGTCAATTTTAAAAACGCGCTTCACGTCGCCGTAAACAATAGTATACGCCACAGTGTCACTCAATGTCCTCACTCGCACTCTTCCTACTTCGCGTCCTACGTGAGCGTTGTTCTTGCCGTTATCTTCCATGATTTGAAAGTCGTACCCTCCGTACGAGTCGAACATCAGCTCCTCCATGTACGGCTGTTTGATAATTTCAACTACGGCGTCTTCAACAGCTCTACGCTCGGCCCTATCTTTAGCAGATATCGTAAGCTTATAAAGTGGCTTTTGTATATTTCGAAGATTACCCTGTAGTGTTACAATTCCACTCCACATATCGACAGAAAAGACACCTTCGCCGCCGCTCTCTAAATTGTATGTAATTATTGCGTTATCTCCTTCGTCCATATCACTAGCAGTGACTCTTAGTAGAGAAGTTCCTTTCGGTACATCATCGGCGACTGATAAAAAATACTTTTGAGGGTAAAATTCCGGATTGTTGTCGTTCACATCCTGCACGCTAAGAAAAACTGTGGCCGTTGACGATTGAGGGGGATATCCTTGATCTTTAGCGATTACGTGGATTTCATATTCGGATATCTTCTCTCGATCCAATTGCAATCTAGTAGTCAGCTGTCCAGTCATCGGATCTAATAAAAATGTGTTAGGATATTTTTGTTGGACGTCCGATTGAAGCGTATAAGTGACGCTGCCATTAGTTCCCTGATCGTGATCGGCCGCGGTCAACATAGCGACTAAAGTATGAGGCGGAGTATTTTCAGATAGACTGACGTTTATATAAGATTGAGAAAATTGCGGCGCTTCGTCGTTTTCATCAAGAATTGTGACTTTTAATTGAGTGTATGCCCATTTAGGATTAGGCCCTCCGTCTCTAGCGGAAACTTTTAATTCCACAGTGCCTTGTACTTCTCTATCTAGAGCGGATCTCGTAGTAATCAACCCTGTCGCGTCGTCGATGTGAAACCATTCGTTTTCGTTTCCCGATGTAAAGGCATAAAATATCTCAGCGTTTACTCCGGTGTCTTCGTCCGTTGCCGTGATTCCTGCGACGTAGCTTCCCGGCGGAGCCAGTTCGCTGAGAATGGCGGAGTATTCCGATTTTTCAAATACAGGTTCATGATCGTTCACGTCGTTTACGTTTATTATAAGGAAAGCCGTCGCCGTTCTTGGAGGAGTTCCTTTGTCGGTGGCCACGACGCTCAAATTGTACTTGCTGATTTCTTCTCTGTCTAGTATTCCGTTCACTCTCACCAGATCGAAGCTCGGGCTGTTCTCCAAGCGGAAATGGTTCAGTTCGTTGCCGGAGATGATCTTGATTTCTGTCTCGCCGTTCAGCCCTTCGTCCATGTCGATGACTGACATGGCAGCCACCACGGCGCCATTCGACGCATTTTCGTCGACGGTCGCGTAATTTGCCGTAGGTGGGAAGTATCTAAACTTTATTACGGGATCGTGATCGTTAGCGTCCACCAAATTGACCGTAACGTAAGTCCGCCCGTCTTGTCTCGGCGACCCGTGATCGCGAGCGAACACTGTAAACACACAACTCTTCGGACACGAACTACCGTGCCTGTTGACGGTGGGACAGCTCTGCTGAGGACAGTTCAATATTTCCGTCGTCGATATCACGCCTAATTCAGGATCCACGGTAAACTGCCTCTCCGCTTCGGCGAGATAATACGTTATTTTACTATTATCGCCGAGATCGGAGTCTGTGGCCGTAACTTGTAAGACCGGAGTCCCAGGAGGGACACTTTCGTTCAGAGACACTATGTAATCACTGTGATCGAATATTGGAGGATTGTCGTTAACGTCTAAAATTGTCACGTTCACTTGTAAAAATCCATGTTTAGGCGGTTCGCCACCGTCGCGCGCGGAAATGTTCAGCACGTAAAAGCCGCGCGTTTCGCGATCGAGCTTTCCCGTCGTTTCTAAATGAAGGTAGGACGTTTCGCCGCTGGGGTTGGCGGTTAAAGCGAGTCGAAATTTATCGTCCTGGTTTCCGTCGACTATTCTATAATCGTCAGACACTCCATTAGTCCCGATGTCCCTGTCCGTCGCGGCGTCGAGCAGGAGCCGAGTCCCGGCGGCTGCGCTTTCGGAAAAAGCGACGGCTATGCTCGGTTCGGGAAACTCTGGTGGATTGTCGTTGATGTCCGTGACGACAATGCGCACTTCTATGGGGTAGGTGGGTTGACTGGATAGGACCACGAGGTCATATCGGTCGTTTTTGAGTGCTTCGCGGTCGAGGATAGCATCGGTTTTGATCTCGCCCGTATCGGGGTCGAGAGTGAACTCTTTGGGTGGCTCGTTGAAGCGGTAGGTGAAGCTGGGCTTGGTCGGGATGTAGCCGACCCGGGAGCCCCTGGGACTGCCCTCCGGGATCTCGAGAGTGATCCTCGTGTCCACGGCGCGAGACTGCATCTGCAGGGCGCGCACGCACGCCAGCAGCAGCAGCAGCAGCGCGCCGCCTCTCATCGTGGCTGTCCACTATCGTCTCGAAGATGATGCGGTCTTCTCATTCATCGTCACTCATCGAACACAATCACACAAATTCAAACGAAGCTCATTCCGCGCGCCGTTCGAGGGTTTCGGTCGACCCCGCGCGTCGAACTCTCCCGTCCCGCTCTCACAACATGGCGGCCGCGCGTTTCCGCGACAACCTGCGTTATCTGTTGCGACGTATCCGGCACTTTGGGGAAACTACACAACGAGGAATGCAAAATTCACAATTCGAAAACAAACTTCCCCCTCCCCTGCGCCGGCGATAAAAGCACTGGTCGAACGTAGATATATAAAAAAAAACGTAAAAATTCGCGAACTCGGGGGATTAGACGACGAGTTGACGACGCGCGAATTGTCTATCGTCACAGAAGAATTCGAAGCACTTCAGGTTATGTTTTATTGACGCGAAACGAGAGCCTGAAGGCTCCGAGTCCGACACGCGCCCCCCGAGACAGTCGGCCGAGCACTGAGCTGAGGCCGCTGATCCCCGCCCCCCGTGCCCCTCGTCCCGCGCCTCCTCTCAGATGCTGTCTCCTTCTGGCCTCATCTTCGCTCACGAAGCCTATGAGCGCTGATTAGGTCGCGTTGTTCTGCGCGCTTTCAAAGCTCGAGCTATGACAATTTAAACATTGTTATTCCGGCGCGTCTTCGATATGCATATTTTGTAATATAATCGCATTGTGCAATTCCGATTTTGAAATAAATTACGTTACGATTAGAATAATATAACAAACATAAGAATATAAGAAACATAAGAATAATATTAAAAAAATATATCATTTATTACTTAAACATGCTTAAAACAATACGAGTGAATTACGTAATATTTTATTGAAGATTATATATAAACAAGCTACAATTATATTTTTGTCACTTAGATTTAACGTGGTAGTCGAAACTTCATATTTTCATTTTATTTTAATCCGAATTTATAGAAAAAATATGCCATCTATACGCAGGAATTTCAACAAAAAAATTTATTTAAAATGCAAAGGTTCAAGTATTAGCTAGATAGAAGTATTTTAACTGAAGTTTAATAATATTAACATGAAATATTAACTGTGTTCCATAGGGGTCTAAATTGGGACCGTTGCTGTTTATATTATATATTATTGATATAAAAATTGTTATAGATAACTCTATAGTTGATAATATAAAATATTTAGATATAATAAATATAAAATATATAAAACTAAATTTTGAGGAACGTTGTAATTACTTATTAAATAAATAGTAGAAAAATAGGTATATTATCTAGAATGAAAAATATGTTAAGTATAAACACAAAAAAAATTACAATAGTATTATATTGCCCTATTTTAATTATTTATTTTGTGCAACAATATTAGATATATGTATATAATATAAGATAGAAAATAATATGTTACTAGAGTATTTTAATAAGTATTTAATAAGTAAAAAGATAGTTAGATATAAGAAAACGAGTACGGCCGGGGGAATTATGTACGGATATGTGAAATTGTATATTAATATTCCTGGGATAATCCGCAAAAATAAAAATGTTGCGGATTACCTAAATGGAATAAAGAAACACCTTCGTGCATTAAGAAATAATTTATAATAATATTTTTTTTATTGCTTCTGTTTATGTTTATAATATGCATGTTTAGTGTAAATAATAAAAAATAATAATAATAAAATAAATAAATAATATAATAATTACTTTAACATTAAACTATAAATATTATATTGTTATAATAGTAATTGTCTTGTAATTATTAGAGCCATCTTTTTGCATTAGAGTGATACTCGTTATTTTGTTGGGACCACGCTGTATAGCCTAGGACAGGGGTCGGCAAACCGCGGCTTGTAAGCCGCATGCGGCTCTTTTTTCAAAAGTAAATAAGAGTTTTAAAATATCATAAATTATTTTTATAATAATAATATAAACATATTTTAATTTGCTTTGTTTATTTTTTAAGAAGAAATATTTAAATCTGTTTTTGAATTTATTGATGTCCTTGAATTTATAATTTATTACAAAAATACATATAAGTAATAAAATTTTATTTTATATTTTGAATTTAAAAAGTAACAAAGAAAAACTGATGATGAACATCGTGAATTTTAAAATGAATAGGCTGATACCTATGCGTTTATCTTAAACATATATGGCCTTTCGATCTGTCTCATTCGTAAACAAAACCTGACAAATGATAAGATGTTTAAAAAGACAGTTCACAACAAAATACAGCCCATTAGAATTTGTATGCTATGTCAAACAAGAAAGAAAGCGAGTTTATAGGTACCATTACCATTCTGCAGTGACTACTACTCTATAAATGGCAACATAAAGCTAGACAAAAACTAAAGCATATTGGTGAAAGCCTTTTGTGGAATATATTGATTATCTTACCCAAGGGGTCCAAATATTTTGGATTACTGAGATTTATTACTTATAAATGATTTTTTAATTAAAAAATATTTTATAATTCTTATTCTAAATAAAAAAATAAAAATACCGGTACTTGATAAAAATAATAAAGGCTTGAGGCGCCCTTGATATATCGGCACCCTGGTGCGGTACATCGACTGGTTATCGTGTTAGTACTTACCTGCTAACCTGGGTCTATGTTTATTTATTAATTGAGTTTATATACCATTTTTCAATATTTTATTTTTCTTATGATAGCTTAACTAAGGGAATATGTACATATGTATGCTGGTCAAGAACATGATTTATGATGCTTAGAGATTTATACCCAAGTATGTTGCAAGATTGAAGGGGTGCATAATTAAAAATTAATCAGAATAAAAACACAATCAAAGGCAATTATATTCATAAAACGTAGACAATATTTGCCACTGCCACTTTAACACCAAAATTAACAGGGTAGTAAGAGAATTTAAATAGAGGGATAATTTTCTGAGTACACTGGACATTTTAAAAATATATTTCGCAGCTTTTAGATTGATGTTTTATATAGTCAGAGCGTGAACCACAAATAAATAGTATATAAACAATTAAATAGAACTATTCTTGCATGTTTTGGAGTATCAATAACAATAACATTGGAAATAACACTTATTTTTAAGTTATTATTCATCTAAATGAAAGCAAAAAAATAATTAATTGAGCATATTTTTACTGATAATAAGCAACAATTATTATGACACAAACGAATTATATAAAAATATTTCGCGTGCACTAAATATGGGAAACAATCATAAATAGAAACTCTCAATGTGCATATGATTTGAGGCAAAAGCATACATTTAAATGAATTTAAATCTTATTAGTCTATAATTACTTGTTTATTCTTTCTCTCCTTTGAATTATGTAGAATTTTTAGTTACTAAAAACACTTATGTTTTTTTTTAATTTCGTTATCCTGTCTACATTTATAACGTAGTGAACACAAAACGTAAAAAAATTAAATTCTTCACACTTATTACAAATGAAAAAAATGCCCTTATATTTATAATAAAACAATACATTAGGTAATCCAGAAATAAAAATCGTTTTTTATTTAAGTTTTAACTGTTAGTCGCGCGTTGGCTGTTGATACCTGAGTACGTATTTTGTTATATCTATGCACAAATAAACTATACATTGCAATATTTAAAAATGAGCCCCTAAAATTCACGATGACAGATATTTTACCAACTGAACAATTTATACGAAATTGCATGTTATATGATTTTTTTAAAAAAGGTGGTTCATTAGTCAAATATGGTTTTAACAAATTTCGAACGAAAATTACAACGTCAAGAATAATCTTCAATAACCAACAACGATAGACAAAATCAAGGTTTTATTTCATCCACCTTATTCTCCAGATCTTGCTTCTTTTGACTACCACTTATTTCGATCGAAAAAACACTTCATTCAGTGGTGAATGGCTCTTGAATATTACTATAAATTTGAAAAAATTGCATTTTTATAAATATGTTTTCAGGTATAAATTATAGTAATAATAAGATGAGTACGAAATTATATAGTTAATCAATATGATCTTGAGTTTAAAAAATTAAAAAAAATCTAAAAGTCTGGATATAAAATTCAATTTAAAACTAAGTTTTCAACATTGAGTTCAGAACAGCAGTTTTTTTTTAAAAAAAGGGCGTTTTTAATTATTTAGTGGCATTTTAAAACCTTTTGATTTACTTAAATAAAATATAAAATAAGCAAAAACTTAAGATATAAAACAAGTAATAAAAATAATAATTAAGGCATCAAAATCTTTCTACGTTTCTGGTTTTATAAGTAAAATTGATTTTTAAATATATTTAGCCAGTTTAATCCTACTTCTAATTTGACAATGGATATTTATATGATTAATAGAAAATTTCATAAAAAAATAATAAAATAGCCAAATTGTTAATAGGTGTGAAGATTTTTTCCTTTTGTATATTTTTTACACTTCATCACAATAATAGTTTTATTACTCGTAGTTTATAAAGTTTTAATAAATTAAGTGTGGTACTGGTTTCTAATATATCGTGATTTTATTTATTACTATTAATACATATATTTTACAAAATGAAAATGAAAACAAATTAATCTAAATAAATAAATTGTCTTATTTAGTCTTGTCTTTGGGAAGGACATTATGGTAATTTAAAGTTACAATTTGTTTTTATTAAAACACACAAACGATAAGATTACAATTATCATGCTGCATAAATTTGTTTAATGTCAGAGAAGTTGAAGTCAATTCACCATTGCGGGATAATGTTTGATAACCCAATTGCCGTGGAAACAAAAACAAATTAAAATGCATATGTATACTTTGTGATTAGCTGAATTTTAACCTGAAATTTAGTGAAACTGAAATTTTATATTACTTATATTTGCGTTACAGTAGAAAACATAGAAATTTTTACTTATTTTAAAAATCTGTAAAATTACTCTGTTTATTGATATTATTTTTAATTATCAATAATTTGTTCAACATATTTTCAGAAAGTATATTTTAAGTTTTAAATAGTAATATTTTATTTTTTTACATAAATTTGGAATTTAAAAATGACGATAAAAAACATCTGATAATTGTGAATTGACGTTTTCTTCTATCGAGTTAGATTAACACATATAACCATACTTTATGTTAAATTCATAAAAAACGTATTTTTCATCAGCCCTCACATAATGTCACGTACTTTTAGTTTAATGTAAATTTATCTTCGCAAATCTATTCTCACTGTCAAGTATTAAAACAATATGTAGTTATAAGATTATTTGTTAAACTGACAAAAATTCACCTTGGTATTTGAGACAAAGCTGTTATTATATATAGTGCTAGGCTAACATTCCCGCGATAGGTTGTCTAGTACATATTCTTTATTTATCTATACGCGCTGATCTTGTCGTTGGTCAAAAAATATCGAAAAGCACTATACCACCATTGATCTGTATCGCCAGTATTAGTATATTAACTTATCTAGAGTAAAATGTTTAGACATATGATAAACTCTTAGAAAATGTGAAAAAATTTGTAATTCAAGTTTGATCATATATGTATGTTATAATATAATTTATTTTAATTATTAAAGATATGTTTTTTAATATTTTTATTTCAGAAATAATATTAAAGTCACCGGACCCACCAAAATATCTGACCTCGATTTTTTAAAACAAACATTTACAACGGTGCAATGTCATGACTACAAATTGTTGTTCGATTAATATTACCGACACATTTCTTGTTTAGCACAATTAGTTTTGTTTGTGTTCGTTCGATATCACTGAAATATGTTAATATTCTGAGCGCGTAGTAGTCGAAGAAAATTCGACATCAGTCTGTGTTGTTTATTAGAGCAGTGTCAAGCTTCACAGCGAACAGAACAGGCACTTTTACGAGTCGTGTTTTGTGTGGTTGAAAAAATAATCAACTTACTGTAACGGTAAAGAAGCAACCGTGATGATGGTACCCGTTTTATTTTCACGTAAGAAAAAAAATTTAAATCATAAAATATATTTTTGGGGAAACGCAAAAAAATAATATTTTCTACGATATTTTTTGCGTAAATATCATCCATGTATGTATTATTCCATGATTGGCTTTGAGAGAAAACTGCTTAACATAATTGGTCATGTTTTTATTATCCTGTATTTTTCGTAGGATTTTTTTTCAGTTTATTTAGATACCATTTATTTTCTAATAGGTCCGAGAAAAAATGATGAAGTAATTCTTAAACATTTTTCAGCGTTGTTTTCTGTGACAATGAAATCGCTTTTTTATGATTAAGAAATGTGAGATTTTTATAATATATCTATCACAATGATAGGAGCAAAATGTCATTATTAAATTATTTTATTGCAAAAGTGGAGTAAACCAATTCATATAAAAAAATATTATTATATTAAACACAAGATAATTTCATATGAATCTTATTACTTTATTGAGCTTTAAATAATTACTGAGTGATATTTTTTCATTTGAAAAGATACCTAAATATATATTTGTCATTTTATTTTTGCTATAAAGATAAAACAAATCGATTTACATGTTAAAAATACAGATTTCTTTAAAATTAATTATTTTAGTTATATAAGTAATATCGAAAATATAAGATATTATTTCTAATAATATAAAATATTTTAGTTTGTTTAATAGTTAAATTATGCTATTATAAATTATATAATATTATTAAATAATATAGTCAAATTAAGTTTGTTTTCGAATTATGCATAAAGATTCTTATATGTTAATACATTTATTATAAATAATAAATATTTAGAAAGAAGATTAATAAACTAGAAAGGTAGAAAAATAAATACACAAAGAAAGCAATTTCATTTTATAGTGAATTTCATAATCAGATATAACGTCAATAATTTTATAAGCAAATTCAAATAATTTATAGCTAATTATATTTATACAGAAAGAATCTTGTGTAAAATATGTTTATTAATATTAAAAATAAAAAATAATAAATAATAAAAAATATAATTACTAACTAGAAAGGCAAGAAAGATAATACAATATGAAATTAATTCAATTTTAAAATAATTTACAAAATCAGATCAAACTATTTTATGAGAAAATTAACGTGATCAAATAATAATAATAATCGATATTATAGAGAAATTATATATTAATAATGTCTTAATCTTATTGTATAAACATGTAATATAAAATCATAAACTATTTTAAAAAATTACTATTTTACATTCAGTGCTTTTAATTCATCTATCAACGTGTAATTTGATTAATGATAACTGCATTCAACCAGCATTGGAATGTCCAAATACGAACATCACATTTTGGTTGTATAAAAGGTTAGTAAATAATAACTCTGTAAAGGTTAGTGAATAGTAAAATAATTTCACTACAAATCGACAGATGTCACTAAAATATTTTATTATAATCTAAAATAACAGCGACACTCAAGAAGATCCTTACCAGATAAAAGTCAACGACCCGTCGATGGAAAATGCCGTCTTCTTAAAAAACGTACCAACAATAATTTTAATTCACGGTTACACGGGAAGCAGAGACTACGATCCGAATCCTCAAATACGTCCTGGTAATATTAAAATGTATATAATTTATAATATTTTTTTTATTATCAAATGATTATTATATTTGTAAAATATATTAATATATTTTTAGAATATTTCAAACATGGCGAATACAACGTTATATCGGTCGACTATAATCCATTAGTGAAAGAACCTTGCTATGTAGCAGCAGCAGCAAACGTACCTTTGGTGGGAATGTGTTCTGCTCAACTCTTGGACGAAATTGTAACCACGAAAGAAGTACCTTTAGAATCCATTCATGTGATTGGTTTCAGTTTGGGAGCTCAAGTTTCAGGCGCTATCGCAAATAATTTAAAATCCGGAAGACTAACAAGAATAACAGGTATTTAAAAAAACACAAAAAATTATCTTTTCGCAAGCATTTATATACTGTAATTTAAAGATAATACGCCTACCACTAATACTAAAATAATATCTATATAATAGTGTATGCCTTGATCTGTCACCTTGATTATTGTTGACATAAATTCTACGCTCTAGTCAATAAACTTGTTCTTACAGGCTTAGATCCCGCTATGCCATTATTTGTGACGCCAGAGACTGATAAAAAGTTGGACAAATCTGATGCAAAATTCGTGGATGTTATACATACAAATGCTTTAGATAAAGGCAAGCTTGAAGCTTTGGGACATGTCGACTTTTATGTAAATGGAGGAATGCGGCAACCTGGATGCGAAAATGTTGATAAGAGTGGTTAGTATCTAATTCATTATTTTCACTGTTTCAGTAAGATTTCATTTAATTTTTTTTAGCTGAAGCAAGTTGCAATCACGCAAGAGCACCGGCATATTACGGGGAATCAATAAATAGTCATTATGGGTTTTATGGAAAAAAATGCTCGTCATGGTTTCTGTTTATAATTGGATTATGTAGATTCGATGACAAGACTGAAGAAGTAGAAATGGGAATGAACACGCCAAATACGTAAGTTCTTTATGTAATATTATTTATAATATTTATACAATTTTTTATAAATATTATTAACTATTTAACAATTTTATAAATTACTTGTTTTTATTTTGGTGACGTTCGAGTGCAACATATATTTTTTACAGGTGTATTTAAATATAATATATACGCAAAAAAAGTTGAAAGTTACGCATTATGTATATATTGAACACTATTACTTAAAAAAATATTTTAAAAACGTTTTAAAATATAAAAATAAAATAATTTAAAATATAACTCTACAGGCATTTAACTCTAATTTTCTAATAATGCTAAATTAAAAACATTAATATGTAGATTTACACGTGGATTTTAAATAACTACATCTATATAAAAATAATTAATTTTTTAAAGTTTTGCAACAAATACTCGTTTTGAAATACAGTTTTAATATATAAAATAATTTTATATAATTATTTATATTACTTTTTCTTCTTTATGTTTTAACAACCTTCACCGTGATATTGGCGGATTTAACTCGTTCGTTAACTTCGATGCAAAGTTCACTTTCACTATGAAGTTGAATCATCACGTTTTTTATCTTCACGACTGCAACCGCGACATTTAAAAATAAATCTTTACACAATTGTTACGTTTTTCTATTACCATATTCGATTTTCTCTCTCTCCAAGTACAACAGATTGAAACATAAAGTATTACAATTGCACAAAATAGTCAACGAAATACTAATCATCATTCGTGAAAGTTCTTCTACTATATAAAATACATACACAATATATGTTAAATATTTTTTCAACCGTTATTCAATAAGTTGACGTATGACATGTGTTGTCATAAAATAGGCGATCATGCGTAAAAAATATTACTTTCACGTTTATGTTTTGAATCTGCGTATTAAAAGTATTACACAATTTTGGTAATTTTATTGTGATGCTAATAACGTCGAGAGAATTTTAAAATTAAACATTAGGCGCCTGCGTGCCTAAAAATCATTGTGACACATGCGTAGTATTTAATTTTGAGTAGAAAAAAACTTTCACCTTCATTTTAACGCATGTTAAGATTTTGAATTATGTTTTCAAAATTCGTATAATCAACGTAAGCTATGATTATTAATAATATAAATCATTGCTAAAATTTTTGACAGGTAAAATAAATTGCACAAACGATGATTAAGATGCGTACGTACTATTCAATTTGCCAATCAATGCGTTCATTAATTATTTATTTATCTAAAATATTATATTAAATAATTTATATATTATATAAGTGATATTAAACGTTTGTTAAAACATAAAAATACAAGTTATTTAATTTATTAAATTATCTATGTATATTCATGATAATTTTTTTACAGAACTGAAGGACTATTTTTTGTCAAGACAAGCGACCGTCCACCGTATGCAAGAGGAAAATTATCAGCCCAGGATTTGAAGTCATACAATGATTTAATGCAAAATGAAACGATGAGTGAACTCGAAAACCAATACTACAATTCTAATATTGGAGTCATAAATAGCGTGTGGTAGTAGTGAATTAATGAATGAAGTGATATATTTATGGAATGCTGAATAAATTAATTTATTATATTGTATTATCTGAAACACAATCATTCGTCAACTCTAGTGACCTAAATAATATAATCAATTTAATGAAAATTATAAAGATAACTAACATGAACATTGTGTTTTAATTACAATTTTGTATTTTTAACTACAAAGATAAAATAACTTGATTTATAAATTAAATTACATGCTTGGTTTTGCTATACGTTTGAATATATTATATTGCTGGCAATAAGGTTTTTGCTAGCAAACATAGTATGTATTTTTGATATAGTCGATTTAATCATTGTTTACAGATCCTTGTGTTGCATAACTATAAGCATTTGTGGGGTTTTTAACTATCTGCAAATATTTTTATAATCAAAAGTGAGATCCTGAGACCAAACAATTGCGTTAATAATTGGAAATATCGGACTTTCTAATAGGCGTTAATCACCTGCAATATCATTGATAAAAGTACTCTTTGTTTGGAAAGGATGCACAATATATATTACATTCTACTATGCGCATAATAATATTGTTATTCTACTCTTTGGTTACCGATCACTAGAGTGGCTACCATGACCGTTTCTCTCTTAAGGTGTAAACACATTTTGTGGATGTGTCTAAGAATCGATGAAATTGGTTCGCAAAAATTCTCACCAGTTATCAATAAATTTAATTATAATAAAGTAATAAATATACGACTATAAAAATAAATAAACAAAACACTGATTAGCGTATAATTTTCAAAATAAATTATGTTACTTATTATTTGTGAAAAACAATAGCTGTAATCAAGTGCAATCACATCGAAACATTATATAAAATACTTTAGCGCTTAATCGAAAATAAATATAAAAATAGATATTTTAGCAAAACAACTAATTATAACTAAAATAATCATTTTATAATTAAAAAATCAACAGTTACAAAAGAGAATCCATAAAATACCGATTATCGATTTGAGTTCGAACAAGTGAAGATTTGGCAACACTGGACTTGTCATCTCGCATTCCACCTGTCAATATAATAGCATTTGTATTTGGAGAAGGTAACCTTTCTAAAATTTTTATGCTCATGTACAAATACACTTGTTGGCGAGCCGTGAAGACTAATAAAATTTTGATTTATTGCGCTTTTAACGCGTATTTACGGCAAGTGTTTTCTTGGGTTTACTATCACCAGCCGGCAATACCTCTTAATCAAAAGACCGCACAAAACCATCTGCGAAAAATAATATGTATTCTCCTTTAAGATAAACAAGAGGGTAAATTTAAAGCTTTTATTAATATGTTATACAAATATCTAACAAAAATTATCCTAGACAAAACGACGTTGACTCTGATTACACGTATTCCGTTTCAACATGACAATGATATGTTCCTTACTGTTCAGTCAACGATAACATTGATTTAAGATCTGCACTTCAATGATCTTAAACATCCACAGGACTGGACAGATTTTTTGTTCTGGTAAAATAGCGATAATAAGAATATTGCAAAGTATAATTTTGCAATTTGTACTTGCTAATGCAATTGTCTCTTTTGAAATTTCTATAGATATATACACATTCATGGCCTTCCATCACAAGTGAAAAATATTCAATGCTTTTATACATGCATAGTCTTAAAGAAAAATCGAAACATTCCTCCTTTTATAGAAAAGCGCATTTAAATGGCCCACGGTCGCTTTTTCATTTCAATATGGCTTTCTTGGAAGATACTTCATTGTCATAAGAAAATGTTCATGTTATGCTGGCGTTATGACTGCTGACACGTTACATAATGAGAGCCTGAAAGCTTGTCAATGAGTATAATACAATTAATAAATGGACTTTAAAAGACATGACAATAAACGGGGTCATCGTAACTTATATTTAGTATAAAGAAAAATTGTCGTGCACTTTTGCAACGGCTGCATGCATACGATAATGCATGTGGGAAACGGATTGTGCTTGTTATTTGTTCACCCAACAATTTTGCTGAGATTACGTGATCATAATTGCTATTTTTTGCAACTCAGATGTAACTTTGACCTGCGACAGGTACTTGGCCTGGAAAAAATGTTAAGCAAAAAATGTATAAATTTATTAAATATTATGCATATAGAAGTGGATTGTTTAATATCAGGTCAGGAGGTAATTTGATCAATATTGTATGTAAAATAGTCCATAAATAAATATTATCACTAATAAAACTTGATCCTTGACCAAGATATTAATGTAAAAATAAACTATACTGATGAAATTGTATTTAATAGAAAAAGCTTGGCTTCCTTGACAATTAACCGAAAGTGAAGTGTATAAATTAGCATATTAATAATCTGTATTATATAATCTTTATTATTGCGATTTTTGCATCGACAAGTAAAGTTGCACGTACATAAATTTAAATATGAATGATTTGCAAGTATAATAATAATGTTAAAGACATTACTTTAGACTTGTTATGTCAGAGGTTGAAAATATAGTAATTAGTTTCTTAGGAAAGTTATTTCAATAAATAATTAAGAAAAGAATGCATCTTTATGATGCAAAATAAACCGGTTACTGTATCTGTCTTTTTTTTGCAATCAGGTATACACAACATTTAAGAAAATTATTCGTTGATAATAGCGATAAATAATTTCACAGGAAAAAAATCCGTAAAAAACTGTCCACTATCTCAAAACACGTGAGCTTAACATGTTAAAAATCAACAAAATTGAATTAATGTTTTTAAAACAATTTTTTTACTGTGGTTCGAGCAAGTCCCCGAGTTTTGCAAATTATAGACAAAGACGGAATTAGTTTAGCTATGGCTGAAGAAATATGTCCTGAAATAGTGAAGAATTTTGCGGCAGTAAGTTTGTCTGCATGAACTACTACAAGAGGAATTGAAGATATAGGAGAAAATGTGAAGGAATAACTCAATAAAAAAGTTCTTAACTTTACGAATTTTTCCATTGCACTCGACGAAAGCGAAAATCCAAGTCACACATCTCAGTTGTTAATTTAGATCTGCCGTGCAAATAAATCATTTTAAGCAGCGTTAAAAAGTTTGAAACATAGATATATTTCAATGTGTATCAGAAACCATTAATGACTCAAATATTGAATTCATGGATCAACTTCGGCAATATTTTGATAATAATGATATACAAAGCACATTTCACTGTATAATTCTTAAGCAAACTTTTCGGTCGCAGATTCAGTCATGTGCGTTGTAATATCAACAGTAAATTTTATTCGCAAGACCAGTTTTAATCATCATCAATTCAAGGCAATTCTTGAAATGATTGAGGTTGAGTACGGTAATATGTTGCACCATACTGAAGTGAGGTGATTGAGTCGCAGAAGTGTGTTAAAGCGATTTTTTGATCTCAGAGTAAAAAAATACATATTTATGAACGTGAAATTAAAATCTGTACCAAAAATATCGAATCCCAAGTGCTTATGTTCTTTCGCCTTCTTAATTGCTATCTAGGTATAAAAAATATTTAAAATAATAAAATATAAGGGCGAGATAAACTTTTTTGTGATTTATATAATACTGTAAATGCTTTCGAATCAAAATTAGATTAATTTAAAAAAATGAAATTGAATTTTTTTTCAGATTTCTCATGCTGTGAAAAATTATCAAAACAAGAACATGACACCTTTTCAATAGAACATTTTACTAAAAGTATTGAATCTCTGCAAGAAACATTTGTAGTCCGGGTTTCGAATTTTAAAGGCAAATTAAAAGGCCTGAAATCAATATTAAAGAAGGAAAATCTAATAAATTTTTATTATATTTTAGAGGAGAGCGCTTTTACTAAAATAAAAAAAGCAATGCAAGAAAGACTACTATAAATGTTTGGTAGTAATTATTTAAAAAAATCAATCAAACTTTAACTTTTATTTAAAAAAAAACAGTTCCGTGAAATAAGCGCATAATTAAAAAATGTGAAAACTAAATACATATTTTTACCCAAGTACGCGCTTGTTTTATTTTTTTTTTATTTTTGATATTATTATTTACATAGGAGAATGAAATATAAATTATTTTAATGTTATTTTACAAATAAATATCACATAATAAAAAAAAGTTTAACACCTCTGTCTCACTCACTTTTTAAATTGTATGAGTAGCATTGCACGGCGGATTCACTTTCACGCGTCAGATAGGTTTAACTAAACGTATCTTTCGGACGTCTTCAAGATAGTTATCACATCCAAAACTACATTGTAAACATTGCAAAAAAGAGATGTGCAATAAATCTAAAAAAAGTGCTAAGTTTAATTAAGTGCTACAATAAAGAAAAGAACAATGCGTTGCATCAATCGCAATTTCAGCACATATAAAAATTATATATTGTTTTCACTGTTTTTATTGATATTCGAGTTGAAAGGTAAGATAATTAAATATATATTTATTAATATAACATTATTCTAGTATTTTTTTCTTATAATAATATATAAATTGCATAATATTGAATATTTTAAAATGTTGTTTTGAATTTATTGCATAAAATATATATTTTTTATGTATATACATTTTAAAATTATATTTTAATATTACGAAAGCAAAATGTGAAAACTGGATTAACGATTTTTGCTTTCCATGAACAAAAACTTATTATAACAAGTTCTCATTTTGGAATATTTGTCCTGTAGATCAAGGCGAAATCGAAAGTGAAACTTTGCGAAACATATTGTATATTATAGGTTTTAATTATTTCCTAAATGTTAATTTTTCGCTTCCTAAATGTTAAGTTTATTAAACATGTAAGAATATTAATAAAATTATATTTAAGTAACACGAAGATATAGAGCTTCATGGTTAATTGCTTTAACCGCATTTTTTAATAACTAGTAATTCACTGTTTGCTTCAATCGTTTATGCTTGCTCTAAACGCTTATTTTTTATTTATAATCACTTATATTTTTTTGCGATCTAATTATTATTAAAAATATATATTAATTTATTCTCAAGGTGATTAGGTTGTCAAGGTTCCGTTATTTTAAATTTACTTGTAATTGAAGCTTTAGTGATTTTAACAACTCTAAATATAAAAAATATATTAAATATAATATTATGTACATTATTAATTTGTATTATATATCATACTAGGAAGTGATTTTAAATGTTAATCGAAAATTTTGCTTACGTGATGATTTAAAAACAATGATCTATAGTAATGAATGATATTCAAACTTCTAATATAACAGAGAAAGTAGTTAGATGTAATAAATCGAAGATTACATCAGATCTACATGAAGATAACTAAAGTTATTTTAATTATTTTACAATACATTATATTTTTAGCTAACTTGAAAATGTGTATTATGAATGATTTAATTTCACTTTTATAAATATTTTTTTATAATTTTTAAAACTTTCACGGGGATATTACAAAATAATAAATTAAATATGTATTTTATTCAAGTCATTAATTTTCACTTTTATTCTCTAAAAAAATGTTAAACAATCGATTGATTAAATAATATTTTGCATTTTATTTGAAAGTCATTAACATATTTAAAAATTATTGAGAATATGTATGATTATAGTAAATTTACTGATTTTTAACTCGATTTTATAAAATCAAGGTTAAGCGTTTGCACACCTTCAAAAAACTTCACGGTCAAGATATAAATGTAAGCTAAGTTCACCTTCTTGTACGGCAAGAAAGTCCATAATTCCGCTAATAGTGAAAGTGTATGTATGTTTCGTGTCATAATGGCTATTACGGTCATGCACTTCATATTACTGGTTACGGAAGTTTAATTGTCATCTTTGTTAAGTACTTTCTAGATATGCTACATTAACCTTAAATGTAACATATTGTGATAGATCTCATAAGTTAAAATCACATATTTTATTTAGATAGAGATCGGATGGTGTTTACACACAGTCACATATTAGTCATTACACTCCATATAATGTTATTGTAAAAACGAATTATTTTATAATATATAATATTATTAATAACCATAAATTCATCACTAAATATTTAATTTAATCAACCATATTTTTATAAAAATTATTGTAATGTATATATTGTATGATTATACAATTAATATTAAAACTATAAATAAAGATTTTTATGGTCGTCAGATTACTATTAAATACGCCATTTATAAAATAATCAATGAATTACATTTGAAATTATTCGATGATATAAGATCTGTCCAAGCGAAATAATTAAAATTATTACGCATCGCACGTGGCCGTAAAAATTGCCAAATTCAAAATAGTATATATGATATTAAAAAAATGATTTGAGAACTACCATATCGAATATCTTGGAGATTCTTATACCGATTTTTTCTGCTTTAAAAATGTATAATTATAACGCACTAGTGATCTGCATAGGCCTTTCATAGGATAACTATAATAAAATGAAAAAAACTTAGACATCCTTCAAAATTGGACTGGTCCGACTCAAGAACTAAAATAATGTCATGCAAATCCAATTTTAATATATCTAAATAAAAAAATCCAAGGTTTTCCGTTAATAAAATTTTGCAGAAATTAATTTGTGAGTATTCTGATAGCTATTTTTGTTACATGAGTACATACATATATCGAAAGGAATTAAAAAGAGTACACAAATATAATTACTCAACGTGAAAACGTTAAAATAATTATTTGCTTAATTTAAAACGATATTTTAAATAAAAAAATTAGCTCAATTTGGATTAGATCATATTTAACATAATTCACATTAATGACGGAAAAAGAGGGTAAAATTTCCGAGGGTGGGGTAGGATAATAACATTATTTTCAAGGTCTTAAGGTGAAACTGGACAAAATTTAGAACGAATAGTATTCAATAAAATACATATTTTTATCAGGATTAAGAGGTTTAAAGGTTAAGGGAAGATGTGAGGGTATCTAATTTATGATCAGGATCTTAAGGATTAAGTATGAAAATTTAATTCAGAATTTATGTTCACATTGAATTTCATCTTTATATGAGCTATAAATAATTTAAATATTAATTAATTATATTTTAATATATATTAACAATGCAATTAAAAATGTAATCCAAGCAAAGTTGTAAACGTTTGTGTATTTTACATTTATCTTATCTTTGTGATACAAATAAAGTGAAAAATTGTTGTATTATTATAAATGCTAGAACAAGTTACAGCATATATTCAATATATCAAACATTTTTTAAGCTTAAAATTATAAGTATAAATAATGATTTCAACATATACTCACAATCTAACAATATACAAAATTTAACAATATTCTTCAGTTTATTTTTGAAATTATCATGTATGAGCCCATTCACTTTAAATTGCCTATATGTATCACGTAAGATACTAATTGTACATGAAATCCTATTTCAACACTTAATTTATGTGGTTTAAACGGTGATTGAATATTTGGAACAAGTATTTTACAAAAGTAATTTATGATATCATGTTTCAAAACAAGTAATGTGAGGCCAACCATAAAACGGCCAAAATTTGTCATATGTGGTTTGTCAAATGAATAGTAACTTAGACAACACCATCTAACATATTTGTCTTTATTAAACTTAGAAACTATTTGTCAAGAAGATGACTTACCTAAAAGACCACAAAACGTAGCTGATTTATTCAATACGTCGTCATGCGTTGATCCACCATATAGATGTCCACATCCAAGGATTCACTTTTATTTATATACAAGGTATGAAGTATTTGTGATATGTATATACACGTATAAGAGATAATTAATAGGTAATTCATACAATAGATCAACACAAGAATACGGAGAGTATTTGGATGTAACAAAAGCGAGCTCTTTACACAATTCAAGATTTAACGGTAAATATCCAGTAAAGATTGTGATTCATGGCTTTGGAGGTGGAAGGAATCTCTCTCCGAGTACTGATATGCGTAAAGCTTATTTCACACGTGGCAATTATAATATAATAATAGTTGATTATGGTACATTGGTGAAAGAGCCATGTTTGAGCCAGGTATTTTTACAATATTTATTGAAATGGTTTTATGAGGCGTTAAATTGTGTGTTCTATTTATATTAGATAGCATGGGCACCTCGCTTTTGCAGTCAATGTATAGCACAACTTGTGGAATATCTTCAATATCATCCCCGTGGTGTTCAGCCTGATAGGCTTCATTTGATTGGATATAGTGTTGGTGCGCATATTGCTGGTTTGGTTTCCAATCACTTGGAAAGAGGAAAGCTTGGAAGAATAACTGGTAAGATATAAGATTAATATTTTTAATAATTTTATATTCAATTTTTCTTTCATGATGAGACGTTACTATTAGTTACTATTACTGTATTTGATTATATTCATCATAATTCTCTTTGCTCATACATTAATGATCGACCGAGGTATACAAGTTCTTATGAAACAAATAGTAGTTATTGGTTGCCTTTTACACTGGATATATTGATAGGTGGCTTATAATCAATTGTAGAAAATGATCCGTTTCACCACATTTATTAGAAAATGTTATCATATAGTATTTTATTGATGTCAATCATTGACTTTAACACCAACTTATTGATTTTATACGTTGATTTTCTAGATAATGATTATGCATTTATGATTTTCATCAGGTCTTGATCCAACAATAGTCTTTTACATGGGAAATAACCGATCTAGAGATTTGGACACGTCAGATGCCCACTTTGTTGACGTTCTGCACACCGGAGCTGGTATATTGGGACAATGGGGACCCAACGGACATGCTGATTTCTATCTAAATGGTGGAACAAGTCAACCAGGATGTGCCCACGATACAATCTTCAGTAAAGCTTCAAACCATAAATATATTTTTAATATTTCATAAGAGCAATTATTTATTGTGATATTGATCATTGTCAGAAACGTTATCTTGTGATCATACAAAAGTAACGCCATACTTTATCGAATCCATCAACAGTCCTGCTGGGTTTTGGGCAGGACCATGTTCTAATTTAGTGTCATATCTGATAGGCTGGTGTGAGCCGAAGGATACTGAATACGTACTGATGGGCGAACATGTGAGTCACGAGTGAGTAAATTAATTTTTTAACTTTGATATTAAAATATATTATACTACAACATTTATAAATGGTTTAGAGCCAGAGGGGTTTATTATCTAACGACAAACGCTAAGCCACCTTATGCAAAAGGTTTTCCAGGGAAAGATCAGTTGACGGAGTAACAATAATCAAGAATAACCTTTAAGGATTAATTTTTGGGTAAGTTTACATATTGGCTTAATGGCTTAGTTATAAAATTGTGGTTTAATTAAATATATTTTTTTATAGATTAAAAATAAAACGGTGGTTCTTCAACAATTTTTGTATGTTAAGGTTACCGCAAGCATATTTATAAATTTACCATAGTTTTACTATTTATAAACCTATATAAAATTGTAAATATGATATTTATATAATTAGTGAAATTGAAATGTTGTGCTATAATTATTTAAATCCAATAAATCACAATTATTTTGAAATACTCTGTGTTTGCTAATTATTTATTTATGTAATAAACTGATATTATTAATATAAATAGGTTTTTAATATATTTCAAATTAGGTTTATGTAACCAAAAACTGATGAAATCAGATCAAGAAGTAATCGATCAAGGAAATGTCGTAATGGTATTTGATCTACTGCCTTTAATGGTAATTTTATTTAACTTGTTTTAAAGATTTACAAATTTTAATCGTTTATAAAATATTTTTCCAATACCAAAAATATTTATTTTAATAGTTCTTTCTCTATGTGCATTTAGGTAATAATTTTAATTATATATTTATTTTGTTGTTTTCTAAAACTGATTTTTAATATAAAATTATTAAATTAATAAATTTTAGTGACATCTATGAACTATTATAAAAACTTTTTTATTTCATTTTTGGTATGTAGTTTATGGTTGTAAACTAAATAAAAAAGTCGTGGCTTAATTTTGCACATCATTTATTTTTAATTTTTGATACACATTTTATATATAATAATTATTAAAAAGGTAAACACATTTAATATGATGTGAATTTGGTTACAAACATTTATTATTAAATAGCAATTTTGTAAAGTAAACATTTCAAAACTCCATATCAATTCTGATTTAATTTCTGATAAAGCTTTATATTCAAGATAGTGTTAGTACATAATATATATTATGATATATAGATATAAGTTTGTGATTACAAATTAAATAAAGACAAGATTTTTCGGTCAATAACTGCAAAATAACGAATCAATAAAAAAACAGTAATAAATAACAATTATCACAAATATCTAATCATTAAGTTTAACTAATTTATAACATAAATAATACAAAATAGCCGTAATTAATATTTATAAGGACCATTTTCTATCAAATTAAACTAAGGTGCGATTTAAACCAAGATTCTAAAAAATATGTACACATACATATTTTTAAAATATTTAATCAACTACAAATAAAATTAAAGTGCGATAACGTCAAATTTTGTGCATAAACAAATATATTAATTTATACATAAATTCTAAATGAAATATAATAATTATTATAAACACGAACTACTCATTTCATATTGATCGTTTTGTAGGATTCCATTATATTTAGCACACGGACATGTATTGTTTAAGAAATAAATATTACTTCATTTATACATGATAGAAAGACTTAGGTAGTAATCTTATCTACAACAAATACATCCTAAAGTAGGACTCCTTTCATTCAAATGAAATTTTATAACACAGTAACGCGTAAGAGTTTTATTATGAAAACCTACTTGATTATTGTCATTGTTGATTTTACATAATATTTTTATACATTTAAATAAATTTAATTATAAACAATTAGATATAAATATATTTATGGATTTTTATATCATTTTTATGATTGGATTATTTATATAATACAACAAATCATTTATAATAAATACTTTAGATTCTTTTAAGATCACATATTCATACAAACATTTTAATTTAAATAAAAATAAATACTATAGAAGTTTTAGACATAAATAAAACTCAATAAAAACAATTAAACAAGAAAGTGCTTTAAATACTATAAAGTGCATTTTAATTTTATGTGCATTAAATAAATATTGTAAAATATATAGACAAACAATATAGAAAAAAGGCTAATATTTTAACTTAAAATAATGAAAATATGTTTATTTATATTATATTCTTGATTTTTTAATATTTTATATGATATGAACGATTTTATGAAGATCAATTTTTTTAATAATATGAAAAATATATGTACAAACATTTTACTAAAGATCTTGTATTTGATGTTATCACTTAGAAAGCAAATTCTACAAAATAATATAAATCAATTATTATAGTTAATTATAGTAAATTCATCAAAAAAACGTAATTCAGTTCAATAGTTAAAAAATCAATACACAATTAAATTTTAATGGTTTATAAATTAATTTTATAATTTTCTGTATTTTCATATCTCATATTAAATAATGATTGAGTAAAATATTTTCAATATATAATCAAGAAAATACAACACACATATTATTGAAACTAACATATACTATCTAATGAATGTTTTGCTTAACATTTTTTTTTATTCACATTACTTATATGTAATTTAACATTTCTAATGTTATTTATCCCACCAATAATACCTTTAAGTACATTTTATAACTATATATTAATATTATCAGCATATTATTTTTCTATGCATCCGTTTATTGTCAACACAGCCTTATAGAGTGAGATCACCCCATACGATAATAAAAATTAAAAAAACAATAACTAAATACATAGCTACACATTTTAGTTACACTATATAATATATTATTTAACCATATATTTAATACAAAAATTATAAAGTAAACTCGTATTGATGAATTAATTGAATGTGCTCATAAATACAAAATGTTTGACGTTTTCACCAAACTAATCATTTATCTAATATTGAAGTGTGTTTTAGAAGTGACACAAAAAAGTTGTGAATAATGAATATTTTTATTAAATTGCGTAGCACGTGATAAAAATATACATATGCATATAAAATGCCTTATGATAGATCCTCAAGGTATAAATACAACTGTAGTTGTATTTCTGCTCGTGGCATAAATATTGATGTCGTAACGTCGGTCAGTAAAATACAATTTTTTATTTCAGATATAAATTGTCAAATATTATTTAATGAAATATTTATAAAGAGCACATATTGCATACATATCATTTATAGGATATTCGTACAATGCAATTAATTCAAAAATTGACATATTTGTATATGATTTAACGTCTTATAAATACTAATTATATAATAAAAAAAAATGTGCACTTTTAACAATTGCAGGGGGGATCTTGTACCCTTTTTGCCATGTATAAGCCTCTACATTTTCGTCATTTATATATATTTATTGTTCATCGTCAAGTCTGATTAATATTGTTGATGTATTATATTTTTAAGGCATTTTTATTTTATAATATATTTTTGATAATATCATATAAATTATATAAATGCGTGCACTTAGCTTAGCACGTGTCAAATAATTTTAACTTAACTTTAAAAAAGTGCATTATAAGTTAACAGTGCATATAACAGAAATAGTGCAATGTGTTTTTAAATTGAGTGCAATAAAATATGGTGCAACATTTAATTAAAAAATAAATAAATTGATTAAGGTGCAAATTTGAATTATATTTTTAATCATTAATTGAGATTGTGCATTAGAGTGATTTTCGAAAATGCAGTGCTCATATTCCGATATAAAGATGTGCAATCCCCTTGACATCGATGATGGTTACAATGGATTAAATACTTCAATATTTAAATTATATTAATATATAGAGGATTTATATAGTTTTATGCTTGAATCATATTTATATATATATAGTCCATCATCAATTCCTTTCAACATCAAGATTTTTGCCGTGCAATGTGTGTGCTTGTTATAGCGTGCACATAAAAATAAAAGTAATTTTATATCTAGTTATTCAGAAAAATAATTTCATTATGTTTATATTATCTAGTATTATATAGTATAGGTATATATATTATTTTAAACAATACACATACCAATGTGCGTTATTTCTTTAAATGCATACAAACCCATTCAATCCAACGTTCATCCTTAGAAATAAATAATACATTTTTAACAATTTCCATAACTGACGCAAAGATAATATATATAAGTTAACATTCAGAGTTTTATATTACACGATAAATATTGTCATAATTTCAACAACGATATACTTATGTACACGTCTTAGGACAAAATAAATCTATGTACATCACCGGCAATTGAAAATACTAAACAACATACATGTCGTTGATAACATAGTAATATTGGTAAACTTTTATTTCTAGTAATACTTTTAAGATATCCGCAAGTTAGAAGATTCAACATTTTTAATCTGAACGTTTTCAACGTATATACAATATTTTTTTTAATAAATGAACATAAACATTTGATGATATAGTGATAATATAGGTTAAATAAATTGAACTTGCGGATCTCATAACTACTGTAAATCTAATAAGTCCTGTCATCGACCGTTCCATGCAAATATGTGTCTTGAGCTGCAGGTTGTACTTGTTCACCTTCGGTGTAGTTAGGATGAGCGAAAGGGTTTCCTGGTACGTGTTGTTGTACTGAACCGTAACTGGGCGGAGGCTGTTGTTGACTCACCATTTGGGAACTAGCTTCTTCGTCCTTGAATTGGAAACGGTTTATTTAATAATAAATATAAAACAGGAAAAATAGATATGTATGTATGTTTACAATGTTGGTTTCTTGGTGTGTTACTTCTTTCGCTACTTTTGGAGTTGTATCCCACGACGCTTGTTCTTCAGCGCTTGGTTCAGCCCATGATTGCAACTCTCCTGATGCGAAGAGACCGTAGAATGTAATACCTACGAAATGTACTATTGCCGCCATAATAAACACGGTCTTCCAACTCTCTTTATCCTAAAAAATCGATGAAAAAACTCTATTAAAAATACTCGCAGTAAAATATTATTTAAAAACAACAAGAGCTGTTAAAATAATTGATTGCCATTTTTCATTAAAAAAAAAAATTTTGCACCTATTTTTTTGTGTATTAAAAAACAAAATCTTAAAATTCGATATTTTTAAGAACAATTTCCAGGTTCTTAAATTTTGTATACAATTTTAATATATTTTTTTATATATATTTATATAAATAATTGCCTTCATTATAATGAATCATTGTATATATTTAATATAAAAAATGGCATCAGTTCTCACTAAATAAAGCTAATAATTTTTTGTAGAATTTTATGACAGCATCTGGGCTCAAGACTTGTTGACTTGAGGTCCAAACTTAAGAATTTAGAAAATATCGATTGGAGAACGATAATTCAGCATTTTATGAAAAGGATATGTTTGAGCTTTGTGTCATACTTGACTTACTAATAGATATCGTCTCTTTTTTCATTACAAAAATAGATCCATTTTTTCGCTTACGTAATAAATAGTGTTTTGATTCATATTTGACGGATTTATTTAGCAAGGTAAACTTTTTTATATAGAGATAATATACAAAAATTTTAATTTTTATTAGCAAATATATTTTTATTAATAAAGAATGCAGTATTTTTTATGTTTCGATGATCTTTCACCACTAATGAAATATTATTATTTTTGAGTTATATAATAGAGGAAAATGTTCATTGTATTTGGTAAAAAAAAACACATTTCGTGCTTTCACATCAAAGAAAGAGATTATTATTTCAAATTATATACTAGATATTGATTGGTTCATCCCTATCAATAAATTTTTGTAAGCTGCAGCAGCGTTAAAGTAAATTTAGCTTGAAAAAATAAATCTTTAAATATAAATAGCATAAAATATTGATTGGTCGTTAAAACATCAAAAACCCATGGATTTATTTTCAGATATTGGATGCCATAATGTGGATAAGTTTGAGAAGTACTGTTCTAGTGGGTAGGCCATGTACCTAGAATAACGGATAACCGATCGTGGAATTATGACTTGAGAGAAACTGAGCGAAATACTGAAGAAATGCGCTTAGTGTTCCATCGTCGAATTAAGTCATTTTTTCAGGGAAAAGTTTCGCTCAAGCACAATAAGTGAACGAGTCTAGAGGCACCCCTTAGTTTCGTTTGTCACATTAAAGCGAGAATGTATTCAGAGAAGCGTGAAGCGAGTGTAGCGATACGATATGAATGAATAGCCGTTTCATTTCCAGCCATCAATCTCTCTGCGGCCCCCGGTTTATAAAGCATCCAGTTTTCCAATGCGAAAAGCCAGTGATGCGTGGACCCGTTGTACGTGATCATAATGCGGTATGAATGTAATATACGGACGCCGACGCCCCAAGAGCGGTTCTCAAATATTACACATTTTTCACACGTACTATGCCGACTACATACGGCAAAAATATATTGCATCGCGGGCGAGGATCGGTTTCGCATCGGCGGAAATCTGAGCGCTAATGGCTTGACATATTACGAATTAATTGATCCATATTTTTGACTTGTGAAATGCTTGTAGAGAGGAATTTAAGTAGAACTGGCTCGAATAAAAGCGAAGGGTAGGATATATTTTACTTGAATGGAAGTTTTTTTCCACGGTCAATTGGTGTTTTTTTTTCTTTCAAATATTTTTTAAAGCGATGTTAAATCTAGAATTTTAGATAAGTTAGAATATAACATTGTCAAAATACTCATATTAAATGTTAAATATATAGTGATTATTTTTACTCGGTTGGCAACACGCTTGAACTAACATTGTTTACTAGGCCTTTGTTGTGTTTTCATGTATGTTTAAAATGGCCATTTGCGGGTTCGTTTCTTCCGTGCAGAAAAATAATTGAAAAAAATAAATTCGCAATGGTGAATGTTGAGTAACTTTTGTTCCAGAGGTACTAGATATAAGTTATCTCAAAATAAAATGTTTTAAAATATTTCCTGAAATAACCAAATATCCCTAGTATATTTCAAAATTTTGACAAAAAAATCTTTTATTAGATTGTTATTCTAAAATTTCAGCTCATACTTGTGTGTGATTTATTTTTAATGGAATATTTTTGAAAATAAAATAATAGTATGAAACACAATAATATTTTTCCAAATTTTGTATAAAAATATAACTACAACTGTATCTATTTTTATTTTTACAAAATTATCATTCTTGATATTGTAGTATTATATTTAGTCTATTGTTGTTATTGCTTTTAGTTTATTTTATTATTTTTTTCAGCTACACGTGACGCGTACTAAATGTATGTACATTAATATATAGCTGAGATTAAACTTGATGATATTCTAATGTCTCACAGATTTAAAAAAATATTGATAGTAGCAAAATAATATATAATTATGCATTTTTATAACCGAAAATTTCCATTTTTATAAACGGGATAGTTGCCAAATGATTTTTTATCGCTTTGTAAATACGTTACAGAATCTCATCTTTACTCATTCTGAACATCTCTGAGGGTACACCGTCAATACCAGTGATGGTACCCCGATTTTTACGCCCCGGACAAAAGCGTCCCGACATAAGCGCGCCGTCATAATCGCGCAACGTCAAATGCGCGCCGACATAACCACGCGGTGTCATTTGCGCGAATTAAAAAATATAACAGTTGAGATTTCGTTCGATACCTTTCCATAATTAGCCTTCTAATCGAGAATAGATATGTCGTATAGGCTACTATATATTTATTTTTATACAAATGCTGTTTTTACTTTTTTAATTATAATTTTTAATACAAGAAAATGCCACCGAGCAATTATGTCGGCGCGCAAATGTTAGCCGAACATATGACGCTGCGCGATTATGTTGGTATGCTTGTGTCGGGCACGGAAAGAACGGGATACCCCTGGTGATATATGCAGTGGTGTAGTTGAGCCGGAACGCACTGTATATTTTTCCATAAATAGAACGTGTTCCGGACTATTTGTTAATAAAACAGTTAATATTACTTTGAGCTTAACTGAGTAGTCACCAACAGCGCACTGCACAAACTGAAATCTCATTGATTATCTAGAGTGACGTTCCTGTACGTATTTTTTTGGAACTACACCACTCGATATATGCAGTAAAATATTATGAAATATTTTATTTTTAAAAACACCAAAAACTGTCTAACTCTTAAAACAACTGTGTATTAAAAAAACTTGGGTAGTCATTTTTTACGATATACTGCTGCATTATCTGCATACTAATTGTACACTTTTTTGTTTTGATAAAATGATCTTTTTATCCTAATGTTGTTATTAACAGCCATGGCCTTTACATTTATTAACAGAAGAAAAATACACTTTGTAATTGACGAAAATTCAGAAATTCCTTATATTTCTTAGTTAATATCGTGCAGCTGTGGACTTTCTTAATGGTTAATATTGATTTTTTATCTCTTTAAATTAAAATATATATTATAAAATGTTTGAAATTATTAGGGTAATATATTTTTGAACATATCAATTTGTAGTATTTTCGGCAGAATAATAAATTTAAATCAATTTCGCACTGATATCAAGTATAAAACACTTTCTCTTTAATTTTTAAAATTAAAATAAGTAGATACTTTTTATTGATATTATATGACATATATGTGAATGTATAAATCTGTATTTATTATTCAAACTGAATTTTTTGATTCTTCATAGCCTTGGGAATTTGTTCTAATATTCGAATATTTTATTGTTAACCATTCTATGTTCGAATAGTTAAAAATTACGAATATTAAGAAAAACTATTTACATAGTATTTGTATGTACATACATACAAACTAAAAACATGTTGTCTTAGTATAGAAAAAAAATATGTACTTACATTTTGATTCTATACAATCTATACAAAACATAAATAAAATATTTTTTGGCAAAAGAGGGGAGGGAATTAATATCTCAAACTATCCTATCTTAATTAAATATTTATTAAATGGCTATGGTAATTGTGTTTATTTAAATTGACATTTTAATGAAATTAAATCAACAAAATATTAATTCGATAATAATATATAATACGTATAGGTATTTAATTAAGCATGTGCGAGCATCTAAATAGAGTTCGGTTTAAATTTGAGAAGTAGGGGTATGAGGCGCTTTTATTGAGGAAGTGAGTTCAAAATAGCTTGAGACATTGTTTGGAGGCGCTGAGCGAAAGTTATTCGATAATCGCCCTCCACTAAATAAAGAACATTAAAGCGGCCCGACAATTTTTATTTTCTCGTTACATACGCCTATCATGAATATTGATTTTACAATACATACCTTGTGGGAGGTGATGTGATCGATTGCGATGGGGCAAATGAGACCAGCGATTGTACCAATTCCATTGGACATGCCCATCAGGATACTGGCATACCTCGGAGCTATATCTAAATGATTTACGTTGTATCCTGATATGGCGAATCCGCTGAAGGCTACTCCAAATGTCAGCGCAGTCGTTGCAGTCAACTAAAATTTAATTAATTAATTATTAAAATTAGTTTCTAGGCTTTAATTTGTGAAGGACATGGCATAAACTTACGGCTGTTTTAGCATAAGCAACCACAATGAAAAACAGTGCTTCCATGCCGAAACCTCCACAGTTGAAGATCTTTCTAACGTTGGTAGTTGATAACAATCCGATCCTTCTAACGTAATCGGCAAGAAGGCCGCCCAGTGGTACAATGATGGTCATTAGTAAATGAGGCAATGCTCCCACTAATCCAGTCTGGCACATAAAAAGCATATTTTAATAAGACGTGGAATTTATATGGGAATTTTGTTTATCGCATTCTAGCGTGCTGAAAGTGCGCAATAAATTTTGATGTAAACAACATATATATATTCACCTCTTCGATTTGAAAACCGAACGTGTTTTGGAGATATGACGCTTGAAACAGTACGAGAAGATAGAAATTCCAGGAACGGCAAAAATTTGCAACTATAATGGCGTACACTGGGAGTGAGGTCATAAAGGCACGCCAGGGTGTGGTAGCTATGGTGGGCATAGCCACTTGAGTGGATGAACCTAGAGACGTTTCGATGTACATCAATTCCTTGGCGGATATCGTTGGATGCTTGCACGGCTTTTCGAATGACAGCCAGAGCCAAAACAGATACCTGAAGCGATATATCATTGTGAGTTCATTACACTCATTTAGTATAGATTGAATAAAAATAATCTTACCATACTAGCCCGGCAGCTCCATAAAAGTAAAACGGTGCTTGCCAGCTAATCCCGCCAGTTAGAAGACCTGATAGTGGCATTCCCAAAACAACACCGGCGTAAGATCCGCAGAATGCTAACGTTGCGAGTCGCGACCTCTCGAGTGGCGGTGCCCAAAAGCGCCAGATGCCATGGCAGGCAGGATATGTGACCCCCTAGATTTATTAAAAAAAATAATATATAATATATGGGAAACGATAGCATATATATAGAAAAAATGTTATACAGTTATTATGGGATCTTTTGAACGATACATTTCACCCTCGAAGTCAGGTGTTGCTGGCGAAATGACGGGATTATATTTTATCCTGGTAAATAGTAAGCGCCTTGAAAGGAAGTCTTTAGGAAGAGGCTCTTCATACAAAAGGAAGGATTTTGGGGATGTTGAAAATCATGGGAGTCGATACAAAAAGACCTAATGTGCAAGGAAAAGCGGAGACATAATATGAATATATTTCATATATATAACAATGTGCCGAAAATATTGAGTAACTATAATAAAATATGTGTGTAATATAAAAGTTAAATATACGATAACATATAATCATTAACGATAGGTAGATTTATTTATTACTTTAATTTTAGTACACGAGTAAACTAATAAGATATCAGACTGATTAAATTACTGACATATATTTTAATAATTATAAAATATTATTATAGCTTACAATTAATATATGTCAATAGTGACATTCAATACGATATTCATCACTGAGAATAGGAAAATCAGGGAAAAATGATTCTGTGATAGTCGATTAAAATTAGAGGTATATAATAATCACTAATCGCGTTATCACAGACACGATAGAAAAAACAGTTATTATGATATTCGAATAAAGGTCTTTCAGGTATTATACATATATATAAAATCTATTCAATGCGGATGATTTTTTATTAATTACTAATTGTATTTAATTAGCTGTCATTTGAATCAATAAAAAACTTCATTGGTTCGTTTATCATTCTGGAAAACTATTATTGGTGATTTTGAAGGCAGACGACTCACGTCAATTTTATTGCAGTAATCGGAATTTATCACTGCCGCTGTCGAAGCATGTGTAAACGCATATTAATCGAGTGCCTCCGCAAGTGCTCCAAATTTAAATTGAACCTTTTGAAAGCAGTCTCACAAATCTATTGTGACATAGTCACTCTACGCGATTCGCGAGGCACATATGTATGCGAGTGTCCTTTGTATGGGGGTCCATCCGAGCGGATATGAGCCCATAAGATGAGCCCAGATTTACTTTGTATTGTGCTGTAGACCCGTGCGGAACAAGACCAGTCTCTTTGTGTCATCAAAGGAATAAAGTTATACAATAAAATCCGATATTAAGCGTCTTTATTCGGCGTCTGCGACGACGCACGAACGGACCCGCAAATAAGATTACGTTCGAATGCGAATTTTTCGTCGCGAAAAAATACACTGAAGCGCAATAAATTTGCATGCATTATCTTCGCATTAGCGTTAAGGACGTGACGTTGTAAATAAAGGTTAAATGTTATGTTAAATACTTACTTCGACCAGGCCCTGCATAACTCTGATAATGATGAGCACGTATGGATGTAGAATTTTAGCGCCAGGTACCAGGAGGTTCAGGAATGACGAACAAGCTATGGCTGTGCCAAATATCCTGTTCGCGGGATAGAGGGACGCCAGAAAGCCTCCAGGAATTTGGGTCACCAGGTACCCCCAGAAGAATGACGAATCCACGGCACTCTCGATACCCACCGTCCAATTCAGTTTGATTGTCTGAAAATTTTGATTAATTTCAATAAATTGGCAAACTTGACCTTCGATTTATAGTTAAAATTATCTTAAAAAGACTGTTTTATCTGTGGTATACATAATATATTTATGGGCGAGGTATACTTCGATTATTATTAAAACTATAGAATCTTTAACATATTATGCTTAATAGCAATATATTAATATTCCTAATAATTTATTAAAATAAATTATCAGCATTATAAACCTTGTTAATACATAATAAATAAAAATGTGAATTAAAATAGTATTAAAATAACTGTTTATTCATATTTAACTTAAAAAATTAAATACGAGACTGATTTTCAAAAACTTTAAGACTATTTAATGAAGTTAATAATTTAAATAATCACTGTCTTAGTTTTAATTGTGAAAGTTAAGTTTTTATTTATTATACTGAAAAAAATATGTTAAAATTTGAATTAATTTTAGTAATAAAGTCGGGTGACCATATAGCTATATTACATATATAAATAATATATTGTAACATGCTTAATGAAAACATATTTATAAATGCTCCATAAGTTATCAATACAAGCCTATTAAATTCCTTTTAGTGATAAAGTTCTTGGAGAAATTTAAATATGATTCAATGGTTAATAATAATCAGTTTAAGATAAAAACTATAATTTAAATTTGCAATTACTTTGTACAATTTAAAACCAATATTAAAAAAAAATATTGTGCTAATTACGTTTTAAGTATTTCATACATCTTTATAATTTACGTAAACTATCACTTTCAATAAAATGTTGTAATAAAATTTATAAACTAAGATCTAAGTATATTTTTATATATACTGAAGTAATAATTTTTAATCTTTTTTAATATATAAATCATATATTTTAATGCATATTATTTATACCTTATGAATATACGCATAAACTATTTTAATCAAATAATTGTCTTAAAAAAAATTCTAATATCAAATAATTTTTTTTAGCATACACTAAATTAGCAATATTATATCATATCTAACATTGATTATCGGAATAATACTTAATATATACTAATTCAATAATTATGTATTTTATTTTTTTGACAAATAAATAAAATATATTTATATAGGTGTGATTAAATAAATTATGTTCCTTAACAACCCATTTTTCTTTATGTATAGTCCTGTTTTTTAGATTTGTTTTTAAATATTAGTAAAATCATTTTTCAACATTTTAAAAAAATACTTGTTTATTATGAAAAAGTATAATATCGCATTTAATTAAATCCTAATTTTGAGTTAAAAATTAAAAATGTATTTTTAATTGGTTTTTATGCATTATGCTTTTGAAGTTACTATATATTATATTGTAATTTAAATAATAAAAATGTATTAGGTTCATTGTTATTGATATTTTAATGTTTCTTCCTGAGTCCTTTTTTATTGGTCTTGTCCTGACTTATAATTTTTCCATTTTCCACGAGTCACGGTCCTGTATTAGGGTCTTTATTTTATCTTTACAGAATATAGTTGAAGAAATCTATTTTTGAGCCGTCCCTCACTCCATTTTTCTAAAGCTTCAATTTTATTAGTAATTTTAATTTTTTGCCCTGTCCATTTTAGAATTTATAATTTTAAAAATCTGTTAAATTCTTCCTGTTTAGTTGGCTTTGTGATTAGTTTGATACACGATACTTGATCAATATCATACATGTTCCATATTTTATGCTATTTTTTGTTGTTGTTGTTGAATATATACAATATATTCTCTATGAGCTGAAGTAGCTCATTATTAGAGAATATTTAATACCTAATATGTACGACCTAGCTCGATTTTAATTAATCTAAATAAACCTTATCTGTAATGATCGATCGGAATTATAATTATATAATAATCACTAATTCCGATCACTCAGATATGACTAAAATAAAAAAAAACTAAGGTCCATATGTTATTACTCTTAAACCGAATGTTCCAAAATTGAACCTGTTAACGTTATAAATTATATGTAACGCCCAGCGTCCCTTTAACCATTACGAATATATGCGTTCAGGAAATGATGTTCGTATGGACATAAAAAATAGGAATCCGAGCGCATATAAATATATGGTCGGGCAAGCACCCCTCATCCGAACAGAGTGTTTTGTAATTCTGATTGCATTGATGCCTCAACTGGGCGGGAAGCCCGCAAACGGGGTGCTTCCCGCTGGAATGAGGTGTAGGGTGGTTTCGGGTGGCGAGCTTGGAAAAAGATATGGGGATCTGCCGGAAAATCGCCGGGGGTAAATAGTTGGCGGTGTATTTTCGCCCTGTTTTACATAAACTCATAATCGTCTTAAAGTCATACTAGCCGATCGAGACCCAACTGATTTGCCATACGTCGAATTCGTTGGGATAAAAGTGGATGAAATACTATTTTGGAATTATTTTTTTATTGAAAATATAGATTGAAATCAATAGATGTAAAGTTCTAGGTGATACAATGCAAATATTTTTTTGTAACAAGTAGTGCAATAATATATTAACATAAGAGTCATCCTTGCAAGAAATATGTTCAGCTCACTCGAGAAGTTTTTTTTAATAAACAACTACGTCAGGTTACTGATCAGGCCTGCCGAGAGGGAGGGGGAGAGGGGACAAATTCTCGGGGGCCCTTTTCCTTGAGGAGTCCGACTCCGGAAAAAATCATAGCAAGAATATATTTATAAAAAAAGTAAAGAGTTGTTTGAGATGTACTATGTACTGATGTATTTTAGGTATATGTTTCTTAAGCCCTTTTTATACATACAATAAATAAAAGGAGCGGAACATTGCCTTCAAAAACGCCCACCTTCTAGGTAGTACTTTCACAATAAATATTATTATTCAGAGGGACAGATTATAGTTTTTTGACGCGGCTCTTTGTGTTAAAATTTGTTATGAATATATTTCAACACAACTGTTAAAAATAAATTTGCAAATTATTGTTGACTTTATTGATTTTTGAACGCCTAAAAAATAATAAGCATGAGAAGAAATATTCAACGAATATAAATTAGATTATAAAATCGGAATCATTGTTTTCTCAGGGCCCGGGTTCGCTCTCGGCGGCTCTGCTCCTGATACAACCCATATAGTTCGTTGTGTACCGACGACGCCAAGCAACGTTCTCACAAGTAAGCCCGAAAATGATATATACATATGTACTCGAGAATTTTTTTAGATGCTTTAGGTTTCGTAGATCAACGATGTAAGAAACGACACTTATGATTAAACTGTAGAATATTTATGCCATAAACATAAGAGTCAGGTTATTTTATCCGTGTCAAATAGTTAAAGCTCTATATATCGTATTTAAAAAGATGTTTATTGGGAAATTAATTTAATCAGAGTATTAAATAAATAAATAAAAATATCCAAACACAGATATGATTATATTGATATGACGTTGTATGCAAATACATTTTTTTGTTATCCCCTTTCATGCTGCTGCCCATTTTAAAGTATCAAGATAGCGCCCCTATTTAAAAGCGACCCTTCTAAATAAAGGGTGGTGAAAGGAACGACCACCGGAAAAAGCTGATTAAAAGACGACTTTGCAAATTTATGACTCGAGCGTTAATTGTCTCTTTGGCTACCACAGTGGGGCTGGGTGAAAAAAAAAACTAAAACATACCTCGTGCTCGAACTCTAGCTTCGCCATTCCCATGTTGCATCTCATTCCGAACGAGATCATGAAGCCGACGCATGTTAGCACGGCGATGGTGAATCTTTTGGACAGGCAGGGACATTCTGCTCGACAGTAGCGATCTACGTGGCGTAGTGGTGGTCTTTCTGGTGACGGCAAGGATTCTGGCGAGCCAGCTGCGCCGAAGGTCTTCTCATATCCTTCCTTCTGGTCGATGTCGAACTCTTCATATTGAGGATTTCTGTATAAAAAACATTAATTAATTAACTTACATATGTACAAATAAATTACATTTAATAATATAATATTTATTTTATAGTTTAGCGCATATTATTTTATGTTATAAAATTCTGAAATACATTAAAGAATCGATATTAGATGCAATTAGCGATAATTTCGCATTGATTCGACTGACGCACGACAATGGTGTAATTACACGACAACCGTAAAGTGACTTTGGCGTTAAAACGTCACGAAATGCATTAGTCAAAGTTACTCGTACATAACGTTTATTAATGTCGTGTCCCGACTCTGATTCACAATATTAGAGACATGTAAAACAGGGGTCGTAAACTTTTAATGTGTGTACAATATGAAAATTAAATTTATGATATAAATTATATTATATTTTATGATACCATTAGTTGTGTTATATATGTTACATTAAATGTGTATTATCATTGGCGAATCGGTGAACTACAAATACAAAACACCTGACTACGCTTAATACGGTCATTCATGAGAAGTAAAAGCTATGTTGTTTCACTGGATAATGAACACTCGATACCGCGTAAAATTCCAGCTGGAGTACCTCAGAAAAGTTTGCTCGAGCAGTTTCTATTTATTTTGTAAACGAACAATATTCCAAAAACTAAAAAAATATGCGTTTATTTATATACTAAGTTCATAGTGAGTTTTGTTTTCCGTTACTTCAACACTTGACCATATACTTTTGGTAAATTATTTTAATGTAGTAGCATATAAAGTTGATTCAAATCCTCCGCTATGACATAAAATTGACCATGTAAGAAGCATTATACTCTTAAGTTAATTGCTGTTATGTTGAGCGATTGTTCAAAAGCACATGCGTTAGATTGCAGTCTCGTTAGGTCCAAATTTCTTAGTAACATAATTGTGGTTTAATATGTGCTGTCAACATTTTGATGTATAAACAGTAAAAGAGACGAGTGTCATAGGTCGCTGACTACTGACCTAAAAGACCTTATGGTATGGACGTATGGGCCTTAGTGTTTTTCAATTTCTAACGTATCTAAAAGATCAGAATTGCTTAATTATCACTTTGATCGATCATCACAGATTAGGTTTACCTAGATTTTTTTAATCTCATGGATAGATATCGTGATGATTAATTAAAATTGAGCTAGGTCGTAAAAAACGTATTTATTGTGATTTTAATAATATCTGTCTAATTAAGTACATTTGATTTGTTTATTAATACAATTAGATGTACGAAATTCACTGCTACTATGTTATTATTGTTAAAATAGTAGGTAATTACTATACATGGATGTTTATTATGATAAATGTGTAGTAATTGGGCTCAATATGATATATTTTTTATATTGTAATAGAAATGTATTATTTATTTTTTGCAAGGATTGACGGCCCCCGCCTGTGATGATGAATACCAGATACGATACACACGACCGAAATAACTCGGTGAAAAAGACATCCCCTGTGTCGCTCCGGCTAGGGGAGGCCACCCCATTCGAAATCGGTATAATGGTCGCCTTTTGTTGCACTAATGCTTTCCCCGTTCCGCGACGTATAATTTTGGAAATTTAACATCATTTTACGGAATCGCCTCCCTTCTGGGGGAGGCGTGTTGTTGGGGGCGTTCGTCGTTGATTGCAGGTGTAATGCAATCAGTGCATGGGTGCATCAGGTGGGCCTGTGTACAAATATAATTATCTTCAAGTGAATTAACAATCTACTATAATTTCTTATACGTGACATTAATTTTTATCTCAAAGATCGATACAGAGTGCGATATGAAAACGGTTATTCCAGTCACAACAATATGTCAGCTGGTGTGTACAGGGTAATATTCTATGGCTCACACTGCATAAGCATTTATATTCTTTACTATTGTTACAATAACTTTAAATTTTAGTGTGCCATCAACAAAGTCAGTGACTGGACTTAAAAGTGGCGTTTTTATCCGAATGAGAGCAAGAGTTTCACAAACTGATGTGTATGCCTTCTAATTGCATCAATCAACAACATATACTCAGTTACTTTATACAATATATTTCAATATACTTTATTAGTAAGTTGAGGTACAAGGATCTTATGAAATAGCAATGATATGTGTTATGATGACCTATATAAAAAATGGTTAATTCACTTTTCATATATAAAATACACACACTTTAGTATTATTCAAAAGGAACACGAAATGGTGAATTAAGAAAACAATAAATATTATTAAAATAATTGTAAATCACACTTATACTCTATCCAACATATATTGTTCCAACTCCTCGTAAATATCGACGAAAATATCCATGTTGGGAAGTCCATTAATAAGCTGATGGCTCATGTAAGGAGAGTGTTTTCTAGTGCTGACTTCTTCGTCGCAATGGTAAAGAATAAAGGACGCAATCATGATTTATCTAGGTAAACAGTAAATAATATTATTAAAACTATGCGTTGTTTAAGATATTCGTAACATAACGTTCTTATGTTTTTCAGGATTTATGTATTTTAAATATCAGGTTTAAAACTTATAAACCCAAATCATTAAAAATTTTGTGTGTTCCTTATGATTTGAATATATAAGTTTTATCTTTCTAAACAAGAATTATGCAATTGCATTTTTCTGATTGATGCTTATATGTACTTATACACTTCATTGGGTTAAGCTGAGAAATAATCACTTTAGGTAATCTAGTTTTGATTGAATTGTTTATCTAAAAATATTTTTGACATAACTGTGATACCTTAATTTACTTTAAAGCTGTATGAATACGAAGCTAGGTGCAGAATAGGTCGCGGTTATTTAAACGCTGATTTTTGATACGGAAGAGATGCTGCGACATCGAATAAAATAACACTGATTTCTTTGATATGTAAGGATTACTGCTATACTTCATAGCTAAACTTTAGTTGTAGACATTCATAAAAATATAAATATATTAGATTTAATTTATGAGATCGATCAGAATTAATAATTTCGATCGCTATGATACGATAGAAGTGAAAGAGATAAAGAGTTTGTATATGATTTGAGTTTATGACCTTTCAGATGTTAAGACTCATACTACTGATCTATCGTTCTGGTTAGTATTATCGTAGTTTCAAGTGGTGGGGGTAGATGGGTAGCTTTGTGACTCTTGAAAAAAATATTGAGAAACGTGCAAATTCATCGTGGGCACTTATGACGTGAAACGTTGGCGCTACGCCCAGTGAGTAATGGGGCGGTTGGCGTAAGGGCGTAAGGGCGAAAGGGAGAGGCGAATCAAGAGTTTCTTATATCCTGACTGAGGATATCTGAAGCATGAGAATGAGTCGGCGCTACCGAGAGCCACAATATGCACTTGAGATACTCCATAGCACGCGACTTGCCTATGAATAAATCCATAGTTAAAACGGTTCAGGAGCGGATTATGGCTATGACGTTCATATTAAATTATTATTCATTTATACAATTAATTGTTTCATCAATAATGGTTTGGAAATAGTTATATGAGACTAATCGTGAGTTGCTGAAATCTATTATGAATGATTTAACGTTGACCCACTTTTGCCTATCGTTTTATCGACCCTCTCCAGAAACTAATATGTTTTTTATTAATTAAATAGTAAAATTTGAATCCGGACCTGTAATGAAAACAGGCGGAAGTGACATCAAGAGGCTACGGCGATATTGCTTTCAACCCTCACACCTCATTCTGCCGTGTTGGGGTGGCGCTAACTAGCTCCCTCTCGGGAGCGCTTTTCTCATATTAATTTATTGTATAATTGGTACTCAGCACAACACACTTATCAAACAAATTAACAATACGGCGGCTAAACGTCCATTAAAACAAAGCCCAGAATTATTAAATTAATATTTATGCTACATTAAATATTAAAAAATAACTGGCAAACTAAATTTGTATTTATAAACCAGAAATTGTATTATTGATAAAATATAATCAGTTTTACATTATTATTTAAATGGTTTAATTTATATACTTATATGTTTTATTAGATCTCTATTTACAAAAATTCTAACCCATATTCATACGTATGTTATTTTAAATCCTTTCATACAACTAACGAATCTATTATAATTATTTCTCTCAATATTCCCTACAACTTTAGGAAAATTTAGAGAACCAAATCTTATGTACTCAGGCACAATTATTTTAATCATTATCTATATATGGTATATATTAGAAGATATGTTTGATTCGAAAGACATGCAATTTATAAGCAGTGACTTTCACTATTATTTAATTACACAGGAATAGTAAAATATTTATTTTGCAAGTTTCTTCGTGTGTTTTAATTATTCACACACACTAGTAAAACTTAATGTATTTTGAATAGCTTATACTTCAATTTTACCTAATTTATAAGAAGTTTTAATAATATATTGCTTTATGAATAGCTGTTTATTATTCACTTAATGAAACTGTGTACTATATATGTATATGGTGCTTTTATTTTAGAATATTTTCACGTTACTTCATTGCTGCGGCGTCAATCCAGAAATTAAATTTTCGCAGTGAATTAATGAAAAATAAAAATCAAATTCACCCCTTGCTACCGTATTCTAGCTAGTACCATAATCAATTTACCAGTCTCCGATACATCGGGGGACACCTTGCAACCGCTCGGTTTATTATGAGAACAACGTCATTACAGCTTGTCCCCGCAAGAACCAAAGTCCCACCCGTCTGATTTACGGCCTTCGTCTCCTCGGACTTGTTCTCCTATACATTATTTCTTTCGCATTACTGTGGTCGGGGTGGAGGATCTTATGGCCGCCCCATAAGAATTATGGGTTTGGAACCTGAGAATTGCCTTGTTAGAGGTTTTTATTTATGAGCAGATTTATTTTATGTGTGCGACGGATTTGCCGAGTGAATTGAGAAGCTCAGCATCTTTAATTTATATATGCGTAACGGGGCTTTATATTTACTTGGTATGTGAATATTTAATTCCGCCGCGCGAGAAAGTTGACCTCACGATCCAGAACATCCAGGTTTTTCTCTTATCTAAAAGTTTTTTGTTCAAAAGTTGAGCGTCTCGATTTTATTCTTAAAACTTGTGGAGTTCTGCAGCAGTTTTAAATTATACCGCCAGGTTGAATTCAACTGCTTCGAATACCTTTTTCATCGTCTTTAGAGGTGGTAGGTGACATACATATAGCTATAGCTATTGGAAAATGAGGTACCTGTTGCTTTATACTTTTATGTTATAGATATGTATTTATTATAAATATATATTTATATATACATAAGTACACTTGTACACACTCTTACGAATAACACAGTTAATCTGTTTAACAAAGGATCGATTTCTTTTCGGACTATAGGGCATTAGGTTAGGCAATGAAATGGTATATTGAATATTGTAGGAACGTGAGAAAAGCTTGCACCCACAGATTAGAGGGTGATACGAAATTGACGATCCCCTCATCGTTGTTAATGGAAATGGAAAAGTCGTGAGCTTTTTCTTCTAATTTTATTTGCGGTTAATTATTTTTTTATTAATTAAAAATAATATATTATATTAAGGTAAAAGTACAAATTAAGATTATATTATATAGTTTTCATAAGCAGTTGGTTAATATCACTTAATATAGTATTTCATATTTTCATTTTCGCTCTTCTTGGTGTAATATTTTAATTTTTTACAAATAATATTTCTTAACTAAATACAAACTTATGCGCCTAAATATGTTTTGAGCTACATTTTTTTAAAAATTAAATATTTGATAAAAATTTCCAACTGACTGTAAATTTGTTCTACTGCAAAACTAGCATCAAGTCAGAATTTAAAGTAGTCTAAAATTATGAACCTTATAACCTAGCAAAACTAAAAAAATTATAATATTCTTAAAATATATAACCTTTGAAAATTAAAGAGGAAAAAAATATAAAATAAGACGCTAAAAAGAGACATTTTTGTTGAAACTTAAAACCAGTAAGTGTTAATTTTTGTCAATCTTGTTTTGTAGATGATGCAAGCAAATCGAGAACTAAAGATGATAGTATCCTTCTATCAAAGAGTGTCAAAATATATACTAATTTTTCATTGAATAATTAAATTATGGTAAGGAATATAAAGAATCATGGTAGGAATGATGTTCGTGTTTAAAAGGCCGTTTTATTTTGTGACTATTGTTAAAAAACATATTTCTTAAATTTAATAAAAATGAATGAGGTATGATTTTTTTATTAAATTTATTTTATATAGTCTAAATTATAATATAATATGAGCTTTTACTTTAATAAAATCGCTCTTTACAATAAGTTAAACAAAGCATATCAGCTGTTGAAAAATTATATTACAGTTAAAATATAGAATATTAATTGCAGTGATAATTTACATTATTGTGAGAAGTTTTTTTAATTATACGTGAATATTATAATTTATTAATAACTTAATTAAACTATAAAAACATCTATATTGATGAAAAATGGGAAGATTTCTATAATATATTAAATACACATATATAAAATTAAGAACTATGTATTCAAAATCATGGACTATAAATATTGTAAAAAGAGGAATATATTTCCACTCAATTTTTGGATTAATTTAATAAAATTTTTGTGAAGAAAGTGTCGAAGTAGATTTGCCCACTTACAGTGAAAATTTTAATTATTTTGACAATATTCTACTACTTTTATAAAATACAAAAAAAATATTTTATCGTTATATTATATGTTTTACTAGCAAACTAGTGAAACATATAATTGAACGATAATTAACTTTATATTTTATTATACAATAGAAAATGTCTTTTAAACCTGATTCTCTTAGACCTATTAAAATGGATAATAAACGCAATTAAGCAAATCTACCATTTTTTAGCGCTTCTCGTAAATGATATTTTACCTAACCGTGAGTTCCTTTCTTAAAAAATTGACGATTCAGACTATTTATAACAAAAAAGCAGTACTAAGATTAATATCCATTACTTATAATAATTTTTTTGGAATTTTAATTATTTTTCTAATTATATTTCTAATTATATTTTAAGTTCAAAAAATCATGTAAATCATAATTTAAATTTTTTTGTTGAATATAAAAGTTTTTCGACTTATGATTTTTTTATATAAAATCCTAATTAAAGTATTTAACTAAAGTATGTTGCATTGTTTCTAAATTATGATTTATCACTGAAATTTAATACTATTTATTGTATGTATGTTTAGATAATGTATGTTTAATTTATTTATTATTTAGTTTTTAAAAATAGCAAATAATAAAATATGAACCAGAGTTGTTAACATGCATTTTATTATAAATTTGTGCCTCCCTCCCTTTCTAAAATATACGTTACAAATTCTTGCGTCATTTCGTTCCGCAATTGATTACATGAAATGTACATATTCAAAATATATATGAATATGTATGACATATACATGTATTAAAATCCTGTATGAGATAAAAAAAAGTAAGAATAATACAGTACAAATACTTTCTCTAATCATTTTATAAATGATGAGAGTTTAAAATCGGTCTCTATTGAATGAAATGCAATTTAGCTGGTCGACGTTGCTAGTACGAACGGTCTTTTTTCAGCATTTTATCTCTAGAGTCTTATTAAATCTAACTCGGCAGTAAATATCAATTACAGCAGGTGAGAGGGAGGTCGGATTTAAATAAATCCCAAAACTCAAATCCTACGCTTTGACATTAAAGTAAAAAAAGTGTCGGATTTACGTGGGGACGTAATTACATTTCCCTTTGCAGTCTCGTCTGAAAACTTTTATTTAAGATTTACGGATACTTTTGCGAAATGCTGAAATGTGCGCTTTTCTTATTTTAGAGAGACGTTAACAATCAAAGTTTGTATTCTGTTATATGCGTGTATGTATTTTTTTCCGCTTGCTTGGCATTATTGACATATAAGCTTAGTATTCCCTCGGAGAAAACGCCTTTCGTACTACCACTACAGCGTAGCACTAAGCTGACGTTTGATCAGATTTTCTCTGTCTTTCGCCATTTAAACACAAAATGTCTTATATAATATATAATAGATTTTTATTAATATTATATACATTGTAAAACATTTATTTGAGGAGATAAAAATATTATTTTTTAATTCGAGTCTGATCATTGATTTATATTTTTAGTAATAAAAAATATTAAATTGTAAATGTAGATATTTAAATATTTTTCAATCTACAATCATTATTTAAAATAAACTTATTTTTAAAAATCAATAAAGAGAAAGAATAAGCTAACAAAGAACATTATAAAATGGGATCAGCTGATCAAATTTTCGGTCATATATTTTTATTTTTAGAGTATATTTTACGAGCATTTTTAGCAATGAATTTTACTTTTGATTATATATTAAATATAGTCTAGCTGTGGATAACATTTTGATTATTCTATAATTGTATTATGTTGAAAATACATTTTATATTATATTATTATAATACATGTATAATATTTATTCATATAAGCAAGCGATATTCCCTCCATCACAGCTGAGAACCACCCCTTCGCGAGTCCAACAGGTTGCTACATGCTGATGGTTCCCCGGGGAGGCCAATCTGGGGGTGAAACATGCGATACCTTGTACAACATTTATACTTGATAAACTCACCGAGGGTGTTTATAATATCTTATACATACGAGCACACGATTTTTCTCACGTCTGTATTACACATAATATTTTTTTGACAATTCAACTTACAAAATCCATTTCCACATTCTATAAACTGCCATGGGGCTTAACAATGATTCGTGATTCACTTTAATTGCGGGCGTTGGAGATGGATTGAACCGGGGGTGTTTCACTCAATAAAACTCAATTTGGTACACACAGACAGAGCTTGGAGCAAAAGCTCGACGCGGCTCGACGGGGGTCCGCGTACTGCCGACAACCGGGACCCGGACCTCTCCCCCTTATGCCGGAGACCCCATAACACAGATACTCAACGCCTAGAAAGGGCCCATTTACGCATCCGTTGAATTTTCATTTCAATTCATTTTCACCGCGCCATGAAAGAGAACAAAAAAAATGTAATAATGCGAAAAATCAAATTAAGAAATGATTAAAAAAAGAGAGTGCTTATATTATATATATAATATGTAAGATACAAGTTTATACATAAAACGTCATAAAATCAAGCTCGTTATTTTTTATTGTATGGATTCGTTGAGAATAATATAGTAACCATACAACAAAAAAATTATTGCTCATAACATTTTATGACACATATCGAGTATCAATCTTATCATATAAAACGCAATATAATATTTTATATACATATTTAATCTTAATATAAAATAAAATAATTTTTAAAATAAAATTAGGATTATATTCTACTTTACAACATCGCGAACCGTCTTTTACTACGAATATCACCAACCCTTGAATTGCGACTCGTACGATAAAAATGTAGGACTCCTACAAAAAAATTGATTCGAAAACTATATTTAAAAAAAATTATGTACTCAATAAATAACATAACTCTTATGTATTATTTATTTAAATTTTAATATTATTAAAATTTAAATAAATATTAATTCAGAATCTTTTAAATATTATTTTTAGAAGCTGTGTAAGTACAGCTTCCTCTACTGTACTTTATAAGATAATTCATTATAATAAACCCGGAACAAATCAATGTATAAATGAATATTTTTTTGCATATGTATGAGTTAACAACGTTATGTTAAAGATTATTCGTGAGAATCACACAATAATAAATTTAGTTAAATAGCTAGAGTTTAATATAATAATTATTGTGGCGACCCTTTACATCAAACAAAGGTAATAACGATGTTTTTCGGAACCACTTTTGAAGATAATAATCTCGATTACGGTTTTCTAAGGAAAAGATTTTGTCTGCGCCCTTGGAAAATGTGCTCAGTAAACTGTATCATCGATGCAATGATTTATCAGTGTTTCTTATATATAATAACACCACTTTTTAAATTATGGTAATGGCTACAATTGCATCTTTGATTGTAAATATAAATTATAATATTTACAATAAAAAAATCTTCTAAACCAAAAATCAACATTTTCATAACAATAACATCACTAAGGTAAGTAATAATATATAAAAAATAATCTAAAACAATTCTAAATACACATATGTTTATTGAAAACTTGTAGTTAAATGAAAACTATGACTAAAACTATGAAAACTATTAGTGATAATAAAAACTTAGATGTTTGAATTTTATATTATAGGATTATCAATAGGATCTCCAAATGATCTTATGTTTTTAAATTAGCAATGGGGTTAGAAATCTTAAACCAGGTCTAACATTTGAACAAGGATGTTTTTATAAAGGTCGGTGTAAGAAATATTCTTGACCTCAGAAGATTAATAATACTTTTTTTACTGACTTACAGTTTGTTAAAAATATATAACGTTTCTAAGGATCTAAATATCGATTCGTTTATTGTCAGTATCAATTAAATTGTTATATATAGATATTTTAATATACACTTAAACAGCAATAAAAAATATTTTAGAGTTTTCGTTAATCTTTAAAAATCTTTAAAAATTAATTCATGCTATGAAGTGCTACAAGATCTTGGTTAAATGTTTTTTTCCTGTTTATAAATACTCGAACACAGCAGTTGTTTACTCATACTTTTAATTATATGCTGACAATTTAAAAAGCTGTAGATCGATTAAAGCATTTAATATTTTTTTAATCTTCAAGCATATTTATATATGTACATTATGAAGATAGGGTACGATTAATCGTTCAGCATTGATAAAAGTGATATTGTTACATTTAATTAAAATGTAAAATATTCCTATAACCTCGGATTATTGATCGGTTTTGGAATCACAATACGACCACATATTGTTTATGAGAACGGATAGAGAGACAAAAGGAATAAGAAGCATACTCTTGAATATCCGAAAAAATTATCTTAAGATCATTTAAATACATATGACACACATACTGGCCGAAATATTATTTTTTCCCCAGAACATGATTGTGATTGCATTGCTATTTCGCTCACTCTTTCGACACAACTTTTAAAAATTCACCTTTAGCACGATAGAATTTCAGGGTTAAATATTTTTAATATTTCATACAGGGAGTTAAAGAAATTTTGTAGTATTGTAAATTTTTATGTTAATTTGTAAATATCATATAAACTATTATACATGTTCTTGAAATACTGTAGGATGTAATTATATGAATTGGTCTATCTGAATTTGATTATTGGTTATATGTGTTTTGTATATAAATGTCTGCATAATTTATTGCAAATCTTTTGAATGGACTTCTAATTATGCAGTCAAAGGACATCATATTTGCTCACCACATTCGTAACCCAAATTAAAGTGGAGCCAACACCCCTTAGTTGCTAAGCGGCGTTTCAATGGAAATGTTCCGGTGAATGAACGTGGAATGAAAGGCCATTACGTTGTCAGCATCCAACCCTCCGACGCCTGGACCGCGTCTGTCGATATCTCGCGGATCGATAACAACCGAACGCACCGACCTGCATTAATGTGACGACATCCACCCACAGAAAACGCACCCCCTGTATATGGCTGGCGATTATTCCCCGTGGGGGTGTTCCTTCATACATACGGATCATCCGGCAAATTACTGACGTGTTTTTAAAATAATTCCGTAATAAGCGGCTGCCCGTCGCACATAGAAATGGCCGGATAAGATTTTCACGAGACCCCATGAAAAGAAATCTCACCCTCGGCGGTGTGTTATTATGGAGATGGCGATGATAAAAAATATTCATTACGAATGAGTCGTAAAGTTATACGACTGTGGCGCTAATGATATTAATATTGATATAAAAATATTGTTTTAGATATTGCGTTTAGGGTTAACCTATTGGAGCCGATCGACGGAAAGGGATGAGCGAGGAGAAATCCTTTTCAGGCCAGTATCCGAGGTGGATTCAGACAATAAATACACGTTACAGGTGATCTACTCTTCATTCTTCATTTTGTATTCCAATATATATATAAATTGACAAATAAAAATTGTGAAATAAAAACACATTTAGCCTTTTGATTAATTGAATACAAATTCAAAAGGGGAAATTTTTCAGATAAAAAATAATAGTCAACAAGTATAGATATAGCAAATATAGTATAGTTAAAACATTAAATAATTAAAATATTTTTTTAAAGACTACAAAAATAGTGAAAATCAAACTTTCAAAATGGTATGTATTATATATTGTGTATAATATACAGGGTGGCAAAAAACTAAATAAAAGCGCATTTATAGCCCTTGCTATTGTATTACTAGTTTTAGTTCAGTATAATTGAAATATTAGAAAAAAGTTTGTCTTTTGAAATATCTTAAGAACTGACAATTCTAAAAAAATCGCAAAACTCTAAATGGTTATTAAAATAGTAATATGACTTAATATTATTTTAATATCTACACTAAAAAAAATTGATAATAATTTAAAGATAACTATGTTATGGTAATGTAAGAGTATTATTAATCAATATTTTTATTGCAATAATGTTTCTGAATATTTAAATGCAACAAGTAATATACTATAAGGATTTACTTATAGTTCCATGCTATATTTATGACTAATATTTATTAATATATGCTACTAGGTGTATATTTATTTTATAATTCTTACTGACGACCTTAGAATTTGTGCAATAATTGCTGATTTAATTTTTTTATGTCATAATAAAATTTAAATTATCTGTTATTGTGAAAGTTGGAAAGTGAAATTGAAATTGTAAAACTTATTTTTTGCAATGGAATATATATTTTATTGTCTTAACAGGGCTACGAAGATTTTGTTAATATTGAGATACAACAATTTGACATTTCCGTATATATCCGTTTATAAAATTATTAAAAATTAACACTAATGTTTAGTATGGTTATTATTATTAGGCAAGATCAACGAATAGTACAATCATTAGTTTAAATTATTTATAATATTTTTTTTATTATATCTATAGAACATATATTCATAAAATATAATAAAATTATTAAAATGATTTATCGAATTTTAAATTACTATTAACTGCTTAAAAAATGTATTTTTATAAAAACAATATGTATTATACATATATATGTAGATCTAAATTTAATGTAAGCTAGACTGTTTAAATATTGAAAAACACATCAAAATTTAAACATTCTTCTAAAATCTTAATGTTTCATACAAATTTTATACATAAACATATTGCTAATATTTCAATACAATCTTTCAGTGATAACATGGGGTTAGTTTCATATATCATTTGCTTTTATCTCTATAAACTATAACTACTACGCTTCGCAATTATTAAATAAACTTATAGCATAAACGTACGTCCTAGCTTAATTTTTATTATTAATACAATGAGATTAAGAAAAGCAAAAGATTTGTGTTAATATTTTATATGTAATAGCAAGTTTATTTTTTTAAAGTAAATCTTTTAAATTATCTGCATCCAGACGATGTATTCTTTATAAAAACTTTTCAACCCTCCCTTACGATATCACCCTTGTCTACGACACGCTTCATTCAGCGTCACGCGCTTTGGTTTTGCGCTCAGATTTATTTTTTCACGGTAGGGTTTTTGGTTTGGTTTTTACTTTAGAAAATAAAACACCGTCACACAATGGATGCACGGGGGACGCGTTCACTTTGACTAAAGCCCATGTAAGTATGTCGTTGAAAAATCCATAGATATTAGTACGTAACTTTCTACATATCCAGAATTGCTATTACTTATACATAATAGAAGAATCCTTCCAACCGCATCGATAGATTGGCGAGTGATTGTCGAAACCTTCCAAATACGAAAATCAAAGAAATCTCCGTGTTTTTGGGGTCGAAATGGGGGCGAAGTCTTGCAAGTAGTAAAAACGTTACTTTTGCCCTCCTTTTGCTTTCGTATCCGATCTTTTGAACCGCAAACACAAAAGCAACCATTGTGTTGAAAAACGATAGGCGAAGCTCCATTACCCTGATAAGCAAACTTCATTTTGTAAAAAGATTTTCTTGTGGATTTCATTAATTTTATTATATATCGACAAACTATTTATATGATAAAATTGTGATGTATGAATTGATGGCATGGGAGAAAAAATGCATAATGCATGAATTTTGCATCTCGTGACGGCGCTATTAAAAATCGAGGCCATCCATGCAAATATAAAAATAGATCAGAGCAAAGCAATGTGAAAATAATTATAAAAAAATATAATATAATATATATCCATACCAATATTATACATCCTCCATGATTAATAATTTTTAAGAAAATATTTGCAAAAACTAATTGTTATAAATTTTATATTATATATTGAAAAGTATAATAAAATCTTTTTTCACAGATGAGCAACCCCCATGTAAACTTGCTAGCCAAAGTACTAAAAGCTTTACTTTCTCGGCTCCGGAAACGACTAAAACGAATTTCCTGTTCTATTCAAAATCTTGCTATTGTTTGACAAATAACTAAAACTACCATTCACCACTCAAGCGATCGTACAATATGAACATATATATTTTTTATGTGTTTATGATATTTTGTTTTACAAGCATAATCAAGTTTCAGAATAACGTTGTGCAGGGCGGACTATATGCCAACATCCATTTGTAGTATGACGAATTTGCTAACTTTTAGTGGTAGCACTCAACCCTCAGCCACCCTAAAAGCCACGCTATTTTCGCGTTCCTCTTTCTCTTCTCTGCACAAATGGGAAACCCATTTAAATACTCAACTCAATTTCAATTCCACTTGATGCAAAGCTTTATAAAATGTTTTAGGCGATGTTTACTTGGGTGTTACTTTGCCGTAAATGTACAATCGAGGAAAGCTAAATCAATAAATAAAAATATCCAATCCTTTTACTTTAAATCACATTCATCAAGATATAATCGTAATCCGGAAAGCTATATACAAGCTACCCGAGCTTCTTACCGACCCGGTGAAAAGCTTTACTATTGCATTATCTAGATTAGATTTTCCTCTTTAACCTCTCCCCTTGTTTGTTTCGTTCGCTATTGTTTTTATGTTATGTTTTGAGATCTTCAACTCACAAGCACAGCAAAATACGCACACGTTTAAATTATACGTGTATGTGTGTGATGTTTAATAGTATTTGTGACGTTTTATGGGATTTCGTCCTGATCTGTAGGGGCCAATTAATTAGATAACAAAATTGAATCATATCGTTAAATGCCAACTGACAGGCGAGGTTATTTAATTTGTTAGCAAATTTTCCGGATAAGAATTTCTAATACAGGATGATCAAGTATAGTTTATTATTTATTGCTATATATAATATTATATATTTAAGTTACATATTATTTTTTGCAAAAGAGATATTGCTTTATTGATAATTAAATAATTCTACACCGATATATTTTAATAACCCGTTGACCAATCACATGAATTTAAACCTATACGTTTAACTGTCATCGATCCTTTCTTATTCGGTAAAAAATTCTTATAATGCTTTAATCAAATTAAACGATTTTTTTAATCTTTATTTAAACTGGTATAAGCCTTTATTAATCGTAATCCTAGCGATAAGTAGTAATGCGATAAATATACATGTTCAAATCTAGTTGGCAATATATTTTTAATATGTAATGTTGCAGGATATTTTCCACAGCTTATAATGACCCACTACCATTGGACAAAAGCTTAGTTCTATACGTAGTAATTAGAGCCTCCAATCCGAATATTTAAATAGAAAGTATTCGTTTATATTCATAATGGAATTTTTATAATTTTATAATTTATAGATCAAAAACACAGGTAACTTCTCCCTCCGAGAAAAATGAAAGCCACTGCTAAGCTAAAAGCCAGCAAACATGCAGTCACATACAAAATAAATATAAAACGTCTATTAATTGCAGAAATTCAGAAATTCAGAAATTATTAATATTACCAAGTAATTATTATATAGCCATGGGATATTTTTAGCTCTAATATTAAAAATGAACTAGAACAATGTTTAATTTTTGGTCTGTCTAACAGTAATTTATTATGGTAATATATTTTTATCTACAACATTAATCAAATGAGTTTTAGGTAGTGTGAATAATTAAAATAAAACTTCATACTGATTGATACATTTAATGCTCAAAATAGTCGTGAATTTTTTTTATTGGTAGAATATACATAAATATGTATAGAAAAGCATTAATTCATTATTTAAGCAGATTTTTGTATAACGAATATATAAAAATATAATAATGATCATTTTCAAAACATTTAAGAAATAAATCAATATGGACAACTTAAACCCAAAAATCCGTTATTTACAAAAGAAATGCATTTAACACTCATTGAATTAACTAATCGACACAAAAGCTGGGTTTATTTATGTTGAGGAAGAGTGACACTTTTTGAATAGAAAAAATATGGGGTGCAACACGTTTGTCGTCAAGGTGGCAAAAGATACAGTGAAAAATGTCTTCAGGCAACTGTGCGAAATCCAGAGAATCTAATGATGTGGAGGTGCTTTTTTAAATTATAGGATGAAAGTATCCATTTTATAGATATAACAGATAATGCTGTGTATTTTTAAGGTGTCCTAGAATTTTTTTTAAAGCTTTGATAAAAAGAACACATTGTCTCAACTATGGACTGCAACTTCAGTAATGGTTTTTACTCAATACAGTAAATGTAAGATATAAATTAAATTAAATTATTATTTTATTAAAATGTAATAAGGTAACAATGTGAAAAAAATAGATTGGCTTTGGAATAGTTTTATTTGTAAGAAAAATAATATCTTTTAGCCATAAAAAAAACAGATGTAAAACCCAGAGATAAATAAAAACTTACAGTAGTGATCGAAAGAGTTTGTCACGGCAAATAAGACCATGAAATCGTTGAACGGTTGATTTATTCGAAGCTTTTTTTGCATTTAATGATAAGAGGGATGCAATAAAATAATAATATTTTACAAAACAATAATCCAAATATAATAATAAATAACCATATTATTTCTTAATTGCAATTTAAGTATTATATACAATATTTTTTGCCTTTTAAGTTGTACTTATTATTTTTTATTAATTATTCTTATCTATACAACTTGACGACACTGTGAGCCAGCGTCTAGTTTTAATCATGTTAATGGCTCCGCATGAGTACGGCGAAAACGAATCCATGGGTGTAGAAATTTGTTGCCGAACACATATTTCGTTAAATCCTTATGTGTTAAAACCATTGTTTTGTTAGTACTTTTTTAATTTAAAAAATAAATAAGCAATAAAAACTGATCCAACGGTTTGAGAATTACAGCCTGGTAAAATTTGAAAAATTTCCGCATAAAGCCAGGGGGAAATATCAGGGCAGTTATATTTCAGCAGTGCAAGCAAAAAAGGGGATTAGCGGGAGAGAAAACAGATTTATGAGATAAGTAACTGAAGACGCCTGGATGATGTAAATCCAGCGATCACGTAATGCGCTACAAACGACAAAGTATATTATATAAATAAAATCAGTTTGTAGCGAAACATCCATAGAAACATCTCCATTGTATAATCTAACAAGATACTACTTCCGTTTCCCTCTTATTGAATTTCCGGTTTGCGTAATAACTATGTTCGTCGGCAAAGGCTGATAACATTGTACGTAGCAATTGGAATCGAATAAATCCTTTTGAATGATCAAAGTTTGATTTATCCCGATACTACATTTGTATATTATATGTGTATTTCCACTACCTATTCAATACTCTTGAATATAATATTAATATAATGCTACATTTCAGAGCTATTGCTCTATGTAATGAATCTGAATAATCTGAAATAATATTGTATAGTAATAATAATGGTTTAATTTTTAAATTTAATTATTTTTATAAAAATCCAATCTTCTTGAATCGTCTCGTTTGAATGAAGTGTTACAATTATCATTCGATTTATCTTCGGCTGCTTATCAGCTTCATTCCTGTCCATTAAACAGAATCCCCGAGGGAGAGTCGATTACCAAACCGAAACGACGCCGGAGTCATCTACCGGTAAAGAGCGAGACTATATAGAAAAGTACAGAACTAGAAGTCGTAGGGGAAAACCCGGAGCGAGGGAGATGAAAACTACAGGGAGATAAAAAATAAGAGACCCGAACAAAGGGTTCGGTTATATGCTTCAACGGACACGATGTTCTAAATCAAATAAATAATAATTATATTATTATTTAACGAATTTGTAAAATCAATTGGTGGGTTATTCGCGTACTTCTACTAATTTATGGTGTCTGATATCGATCCGTCTGATTCGTATATACAAGTTTAAATTACGGGTTATAAAATTTGGCCCAACTAAATTTGGTAACTTGCCAAGTACAGTATGTTGACCGGCAATTAAACATATAAATTATTATATAAATGGACGAATATACATATATGAATGTATTATATTTAAAGTATTCTTTGCAATTGAAAATATGTATAATGTTAGTGAATATATTTTGCAGCAATGTAGCAACTGATTCAAATGTTTTAATATATTTCTTGTAAAATTAATAACTATATTTATATAAGGCTATTATATTTTTGAAGATTTTTCTGAAATACAGTCGGTGTATAAATGACATAAAGTATTAATAGTTTATAATTAATAAAATGGATGTCACTGATTAATATATTTTGATTTCAGTTTAGTGTCTCGTTACTTATTTGATAATTGTGAATTCTCTTTTTATGCAGTAGATGCAGTCCACAGAAAAACGCATAAAAATAGATCTGACACACGTATAAAAATATAGGATAAATTCCATAATTTTTTTATAACCGCTTAAAACTAAATCAACGAATATCGCATATACCGAAAATCGCATAAAAATGTTTATTAAAATATAATAAAATAAGTTCCAAATTATCATACTAGACAGATGATTTATTAAAAAAAATACGAAAAGAGCGCTCGTAATTTAGATTGAAGATCTAACTGAGGAAAAACCCTGTAAGTAGTTATTTAATTAAGGCAAAGGTTCTTGAGTTTTATGAACAGATAAGACAATTGGAGCCATTTAATTCACGTTTCCGGTCTGATAAAGAATTGGTGGTTAGCCAAGGACGTCTGACCGGGTTTATTAAAATGAGTGCCTTTTACAATTTAAAGATCAGAGGCGAGACTGCATCAGCAGATATAAAAGAAGTCAAACTATTTCCAGGTTGGCTTAAATAATCGCAAAATCTGAGAAAAAAAAGTGGGTTTAAAACAAACAAAGATTGAGTAACTTTGTTCTTTTGCAGTAATATTTCAGGAGATCGAACATTAAAAAAATTAACTCCTAATAAATCAATCTTTAAGATCACGTGCTATAAAGGCAAAGATCTGAAGAAGCTTTCTGTACATCGGATGGCCTGGGTAACAACTGCTGTATTTAATGAAAGTTGAAATGTATATGAAGCAGAATGCTCTCGATTTTACAGTTCTATTGATTGTTGGCAATGCACCATGTCATATATATTTAGAACATCTTAAAATATAAGTACTGTGTCTTCCACTCAACACAACAGGCAGCATGTAATTATTGGATCAAGCCATAATTTCTACTTTTTAAAAATATTACAAAAAGAGCACTATCGATCTATAGTGGGTCAACTAGAAAATGATTCATTAACAGTAACTGAAATTTGGAAAAAAATATATTTTGAACTAGTACATTTGATATCTCTCAAATGAGACCACAAACATTAAATTTTTGCTAGAAAGCAATTTGGCTCAAATGTGTCACAATCAATAAAATTCCATGTGAAACCTAGTGTTTTTAATTTTTTATCGTGTTTGTGAGATCAAAATGAGTAATTATTATATAATTTTATCAATTATCACAGATAAGGGTTTCCTAGATTTTCCTAATATTGAGGATAATTATCGTGATTACTAAAATAGAGCTAGGCTGTACATAATATATATCAAAAATATTATAACAATGAATTACTTTTGCTCATATAAAATATCATATATGAAAACGAAAATAAAATATTATGTAAGAAATCAGTATTTATATATTTTTTTATTTGTTGGGACAGACAAACTATAATGAAAAAATTGTGATAATTTAATTAAAACCTACTTCCGATTTGCATACATATTAACCGCCAATATTTACTCACTGTTGCAAACTTGCAGCGAGATGATCCCCGGCGGGAGTTTTCGCCCCGTCCAAATGAAACGCAACTGTTATTAAGCTACGCGGGTTTATTGACACAAACGCGATATAGATCGATGTGTACCCGCCGTCTAATGCCTATCGGAGTTGGCAGTGCAAATATTTGCGCGGCCACTCTCAACCAAGTAATATTGCTTGGCCCCGGGTGAAAAGTTTTCATCATCGACGTCGCCCTGTTTTGCAACCGTTTGCGAGACGAACGAATTGGATGCCAGTCGATAAAGAGGGTGGCCAGAAATATCAGACTATAAGAAAAATTGACTTTGAGCTCTTTAATTTTTGCGCATTTATTATGAATAATTGAATTCTTAGCTATTTGTGATTTTATCATCTAAATCTAATTGTAATGGTATGTGAAAGGAAATAGAATATTATCACTTCTACTCATTGTTAATATTTCATTGATAAGGATCGGATACTTCGATCAACGCATGGCTAAATTTATTACTATATAATAGGAAACAAGAAAGCTTAGATAAATATTCAAGCAATTCACTTTAAATGTAATATGAAGAATATGATATTTTGGAACTTTTTTATTCTATTACATTTGAGAATGTGTGTGCTATCCAACAACTTGCAATTTTGCTTCTATATTGCTTTGTCTTTGCGGTGATATTAAATAAATGACATGCTTTTCTCACGTCTAATTTATGTCAAATTGTCACGAATAGAGGATCTAAAGCACCTATATATACTGACAGATGGAAGTAATTTGATAAAAAACATTGTCTATGATCTTAAATACTATATTTATATTTTGGATATATGGTACAAATACGAATTAGTAATCACCTTTGAAACTTTTAGGAAGAGACATACTAAACCATGTAAAGGAATCAATATTCAGACTCGCAGTGTAACACTGAAATTGCTTAACCACCAATTCTTAAGAGTAGAAAGCTATGTATACTAAGAAAACTTTTGACAAAGTTATTTTATTATATATCAAATCGTGACCCAAATGCTCGAAACTAACCATTCGTATTCCAATTCTGAGATTGCATCTTTGTTTGGTTTTATGCTTGTTTTATGAGTCGTATCTACGAGATGCAGTTGGAGAAATCAATTGGCAGAGGCTGCGGTGTCTCATGGCATCCCAGTCGGAGTTCCCCTCCGACGGTGGCAAATAAATCAGATGTCTACCGGGAGTGAGTTGGCGCCGGGTGAGGCGCCGAGATGGCGCCCAGACGCCCCACTAATATTTTTATTGTACTTACTTATTGTCTGCCAGGAGTTTCCCTACGAATCCTCTTCGGAAAAGATCGATCTGGGCTTTTTTCCAAACGGCTGGTCTCAGCATAGCATAGAACAGCTGAATACCGGTCAGGGTCAGCCTTTGATATTTAATTTATACAGTATTTTTCCACTTTTTTATTAATTTAATACTAATACTAATGTTGACATAATGTCTATTAATAAAATACTATCTTTAAATTGATCAATACATAGAGCCATAACTGTTGGATGCAACTGACGGAAAATATTATTTTTTCATATTTAAAAAAGAGATTAAGATACATTTGTAATACTTGTGGTACTGTACATGTAGAAAATGTCTTTTAATTCTACTTAATATAATAAATAAAAACGTGAGATGTAAGAACGACGTAAAATTGTATGTTTATTAATATAATGTATCTATAAAAAAAAGGCTTTTAAATCACAATACTTTATAATAAAAATGGTTTTCTAAAAATTAGAATTTATATATTTTTCTGATCTTAGCTAAGAGATCAAAATTATTTATTTTTAAATAATTAATAATAATAAATATATAAATTTCTTTTTCAACCCTTTTTACAGGCTAATAAATTAACGAATATTTTGTTAAAGTATCATAAAATACGTTTTTATTTTATTCGTATGGGTTTATGTATGTTTAATCTAATACAAAAATAATTGCGTTAAAAAATCACAAATCAATGAAAGTTGTCCACTTTAATAAAATGTCTCATTACCCACATGTTTTGATAAAATCACATATCATCTAAAGCAGAAAAATAGGGGTTGGCAAAGTAATTTTGTAAAGAGTCTGATCGTAAATATATTATTTTAGGCAAGGCCAGCCAGAAAGAAAAATTAAAGTGAGCTTAAAAAAATATTTCATTTTTCATATTAGCACTGTTTTTTTTGTAGTTTAAAGTTAAATTCATTAAAAAATCCTATGATGATTGCAACAAAAGCTTATTTCCAAAGTCATTTAGTATTCGATTGTAACGAAAAATCCGCCTCATTTAGCTTGGGGCAGATTTTTCGTTGAGAAAATCTACAATCGCTCTTTCTCTCAAGTTTAAAAAATCTCAATAAAACTTTAACATGTCTGAATCATTGAATTGATGAATGGTAAAGCAAGTGAAGATTTCTGATAAAGTTACCGAGAATGAATAAAGTTCACTGCTGACACAACTGGTTAATATTAAGTTGTTTCCCACAAAGTACCTGCCAGTGAATAATACAATGAATAATTAGAGGTTTTGAACACCTTGCAATTTTACAAGCCTCATTTTGTTATACGTATATTTCACCACCACCGGATGTGACACATTTTATTTAATTTCACTTCGAAAAAGACATTGTTAACGCTTTCTAACTTCATTGAAAAAAAAATTGTCTGTAGTTAGTCATGCAGACTATTCATGAAAGCTAATTTTTCAGTCATTTCTAACATAACATTGACTCCTCGAATAAACAATGTGATGCAAAACAGTAACTAATTGTTTGCAGGAGCTTTTAACTACTTACAAAACTTGTTACTATCTTACAAACTATTTGCTTTTTCGCAAAATAAACATGTTATAATTTAACATAGGGCGCGTTGTCAAAACCTGGATTTTGCAGGAGTACCAGTAGTTCAAAAAGTTTAGTAAAAAATCACATTTGCTTTACTATTTAATTTTCTCACAATGTGCTTATCCCTTCTACCAACTGTTCTAGCTAAAAACTTGATAGATTAAAATAAATCTATTTTTAAATACGACATTCGAAGTCCACTAGTCTCTTTTTAACTGACAAGATTATTATTTCCGGACTATAAAATGTGAACGAAATATGGCAAAAAGTGCTACCAGGGACATTGAAGACGATAGCAAATTAAAACTGCAAAGCAATAAGAGCACCACATGCGGTCATACCTCGCAATTATATAAATCCTCGGTTGGCCGTTACTTTACAGCGCATACATATACATTTTAAGGAGTTTGAAAATAAAAAAATTAATCTTAGCTAGCAGGCCTAATTAAATATGGCAGTGGGCCGTAGTTTGGCGATTTTAAGAATGTTATTGCCACTTGTAATAAGCGATTTTATACTATATAACCACTTTATAAATCTTAGATTTAATTTATTAATCTATTTCAATAATGTTATTATTATTGATTTTGTATTATTTAATAATATAAAATACAACAATAATATTTTTACATCTCATAATTATTTATTAGTTCATAAATATTTTAAAATATTGGAAAATTTTGTATAGCTATTAAATATTAAAAACTTTCGTATAATATATACTATCTGATGTTTTTTTACAAATATGATTTTTAAAATACACATTTTAATACAAAAATCACTTTAATAAATTAGTTTTAAACTTTGTTATTGTAATAAAACATAATCTAGTTCATTAATATTTTTTTGCCAACCAGTATTTTATTACTTTTTAATAAATATATTACGTTTAGCAATATTATTTATTTAGCTAAAAATAAACTTGGTAACAATTTTATACCATGAAGATTTATTAACTGAAGTATGTGTAGAGTTAAAATCTGACTTAAAAGAACATTGCGGAACATGTGCGAAACATTGTTTCATTGTAATAAAAGATTATTTATAACATAGTAATAAGGCTATAAAATTTTTGTGGTAAGATAAATGTTGTTAAGTATAACGACAGATTTAATATCAGCCTTTAATTTTACAATAAAATAAAAATGTAAAAAATGTTTACACAGTATTATTAATTTATATTTAATTTCGTTATCGTAATGATAATTATTCATTGTAATTATTAAACTCATGATTAAATAAAATCTTAAGAAATAAAGAAGACAACATAAATGATTTAAAAATATATGGTGTTCTATTGTACATCATACCATATTAATGGTATGCTCATGCAAATTCATTAGTGCAACCACATCAAAGAGAATAAAGTTAAGAATATCCTGATTAATTATTGCAGTCCTTTGACCCAGCTCCCATGGTATCGTTAATGACTAAGCTTCTTAAATGTCCCGTATAACCTATACCATTCAATTTAGCCCCGAATCCGCTTTTAATTAAATACGAAGTCAAAGCATATAATGTTCCAACATATTAATTTAAAAAATAATTACTCTTTTCACTATGCATTGATTATTTTAAAATAAATGTTTATGAAATACGTGTTTATTTTTATCTCACAAGAGATTAAAAAAATACTGTGAATTAATAAATATAAAGGTACGAATCCCCTGCTTTATTCTAGCAGCGGCCAGGACAATGGCCTGCCAATTGCCTAACAACTGTGTCGGGTGCAATATTCAAATGGCCGAAATAATTATTCTGAGTGCTAAACGTCGGGTTCATTATGGATTCTCTCAGTACCCATATGAAAATTTACAAATGGGCAAACGACCCTAAATCATCTTTCACGCCCTATTAAATCATTTTAATGCTTACGAAAATTAATGTGTCGCGAATATTTTTATACCACGAAGTGTGAAAATTATATGTGATGTTGTGAATAATTATCGAGAGCTATTAGTAGATTGCAGAGTTGGAAACAAAGGATTGATGAAGACTGATGGCAGCACCGCGTTATAACAATAATTATCCCGGACAAGTGCCTTGCTAGGGTGGAGTTTGTGTCGTCAAATTTCGGGGAGCTTTGCAGGGCTTAAAGCTTTTAAATAGTGGGGAAGCTTCCGCGCTAATGGGCATATTAAGAGATTGATACCGTTGAGAGGTATTTGTTTGCAGGCATTATGAATTTTGTTGAACACAATTTGAAACATAATAGATAATTAACATAAGCTAATATCTCATAATAGTTTTGAATTGCAAAGAATATTCGGTTAGTAAAGAAACAAAGTTATGACGCAGTATATTTCGAGCTTAGTCTTCAATAACTATCAGCATCTTGATTCTGACGTCTTAGGCTTGCTCAATTTTTCAGGAAAAAGATTGCATGGTATCTGTTTACCTTTTAATATTGATTTATTGTAAATCTTTCGTTGCAACAGTATGGGTGCTTGCCCAATGCGTTGCAACGATGTAAACATGATCAAAGACTACTTAGTAAGTAGTGAAACACTAGATTGAAATTCAAGTTAAATCATTAACATGCATTTTTAAAATTATAAACCAAAATTATTTTAATAAAGTTTATTATCAATCAATGCCGCTTTGCACGACCTAGCCCAATTTTATTTTAATAATTTATCACGTACAAAATATTAAAAAAATATCTTTTCCAGTGCTACACTCTTCAAAGCATCATAAAATAATATGGCACAGAATCCAGTATTTTCGCAACGATATTGCTATTTATTTACTGTAATATAATTGTAATAAACCTAAAAATAAAAATTTATACTATAATTATAATTTTCAAAAATACATATTTTGCAATAGCGATCCCTAAACTCATATTTTTTTGCAAAATGCTGCTAAAAATATACTGTTTTTATTAGAAGGCTATATATAACAGCAATATATTTTGTGGGATTATTTTAAAAATTAGTGGTACAATGTAAGTCAATCAGTATCAATAAAATAATGCAAATTACTTAGTAAGTTTTGTGCTAGTAAGAGATTTTTATTTCATTAAAATTTACCCAGAATTATGAAATATTATAGTTGATAAATTAGATATTATTTATTAATATTTAAAACTACTGTGTCAAAATGTTATATAACAATAATTGTAGATATTATTATTTTATAGCATCGCGCTATTTGTTTTAATGCAGTATAAAAATTCGTTATATCTGGTGATATTAATTTGGTTAAATGATTATTATTATCAATAAATGTACTACGTATAAATTCATTTATATATAATAAATATAATTCATATAAGACATTAAGATAATCCTGAGTTAAATAATAAATGTGTGATTAATGCTTGGATAAATTTACTCAGCAAGAAAATGTTAAAGATATCTAATTTTTTTTATAAAAATAGTATTCTGTGTAAATTTAAAAAATACAACAAATAATATTACTGATTCATTAGGTTGACTTATTTTTTAAAATATACAAATATTTTAGCAGTCTATGGATACATCTATATTTTTTTAATTATATAGAAGTTGGTATATATATTTTAGTAAAGATTATATAATGGAATTTGAGTTTCGTAATATTTTTTACAAATTCAATCTTAAAGTTTAGATGTATAACCTAGTATTTGACACTTGCTTTTCCGTTGCATAATATTTTATTTTTTACTTTAAATATATAAAGACGTATAAATTCAAAAGTCCTTTATTTTAATTTTTATTTCTTAAAACACTATAATTTATTGAAACTTAACAGCAAAAGGTTGGATATATTTTCATTAAAAAATATATAGAAACTCTTGGTTAATTTATGATGCCTCTGTTATTTTGAACAAATATGATGTTATATATAATCGGAAACATATATAAAGTATATATATTTGTATAACATATAAAGTAACACAATAGTAAATATATTTATCAGGATGCTTTTCTAAATTAGTAAAACATTACGAGATACCGAATCTAAATTATTGCAATATTTATTTTTATTTAATATTTTTAGTAGGGTTGGATTTTGTTAATTTTTTTATTTGAAATAGCAATAACGATGAAAAATTATCATGGTAACAGTAAAATCTAAGATTTTACTGTTACCATGGAAGACCGCGATAACAGTAAAATCTAAGACTTCCACATTTATCAACACGCAATAATATGAAAATCTATGTACATAACACACGTGAAATATTTAATCCAGATATAGGTAATAAGGCGTTTGTCGCCGTTACGGTGGAAAAAATGAACAAAGAAAGAGCGGTGAAGGTTAAGCGACACATCGCAGAGTCGGCATAGGGCGGCCCCTAAGAAATGATGACATAAATCCGGGATAATGTCTGTTTGTTATCAGCGCGGCGCAGTCAACGGTAAAGAGGGATCAATTCTGAACGCTTGTTAAGCGTCCAGAAGGGGAGAGAACGGGAGGAATCGGTAGCTTGGCTAGTTCACCAAATACCCACACATCATCGAAAAGGATTTTAGACGAAATAGTAAGTACTTATTTTTAATACCTAGATTGTATATGGTAGTTAGTATAAATTAATTATAATATGTTTCTGTAGAAGCCAGAAAAACACTTAAATGATGGACTATGACCGAAAAGTACTAGAGTATATAATATAATTTGAAAAAAAAGTATTTTGCTTTAATTTTAGCGCAGTGAAAATTATTATAATAACGTAAACATTAATAAAAATATTTGAAGCGCAAGGTATGAAAAAAGTTAAATGTCATAAAAGAAGATCGGACAGAAAATAGTTAAAATTCGTATTTCTATGTTTGTAAGCTCTGAATCAAAAGACTAAAATACAATAAGTATATTTTATAATAAGTCCACTGAAATCGGAGCAAATAATGTTTTGCGAATATTCATTTAAAATAATATTTTATTATTATTATAATAAACCTAGTGAAGTTAATGTAATTAGAAATATTTTATCAGAAATGTTACATTACTTAATATTTTCTTAAAAAAAAAGCTGTTTTAATATCAGTGAAACTTTTACTGTAAAAAGTTTCTTTGACGGAAGCAAAACACATATTTTATAAGCTGTATTTATTGATGAAATATATGTCTGCATAAATTTACTACCCTATTTATCTAGCTAATGGATGGTTCTAGTCTCTAGGTTCTATTATGTTACCGGAAGTTAAATTTCAAGTGTCTAGCTATATCTTCGTGTAATTTAATATCTGGATCAGTCAACTGAGACCTTTATTCATATTTTATCTCTCGCTATATATAATATATACATAGTAACGGAAACTAATCAAATTTAAAATGAACTTTACGCACAGATTAATAATGCATACAGTTATTACGTAATTAAGTTACATACACATATATCATAAATGTTGTAAATACATTTTAAAATAAAAGTTTACTTACCGACCGAAGACACCAGAAGCTTTATTTTTAAAAGCGCCAAGAGCTCCCAACCCTGGCATGATGAATATTGTCCTCACTCTACATTCATCTTAATAATATATACATCTAAAACAAAAACATAATAAAAGCGATTATTTATTAAAATTTATTATGAGTGTACTATAAAATAAAAGCATTTAAAGAATATACTGTAAGTTATTGATTTTTTAAGACCTATGACGTCATAGAAGGCTTAACTGAAAATTCCTTATAATGACGTCAGTGTCTCGCCTACGTCTACCATGATACGAATAATAAATGAAAACGTCGCTCTCGTCGTTAAATTCATTTTAAGATTTTAATATTTTCATCACGTTTTCATCATAAAGCATTCATTCATAAACTTTACAATGTGTTTTTATTCATGAATAAGTTTGGTGATAGCATTATTGTAAAGTTTTATTTTATTAATAAAATGTTAAATGTTTATATAAATAGTATCCTTAGCGAGTAGTATTTTTCGAGTTATTGACATATATTAATATTAATAAATAAATAAAATATTAGCGTATCTTAAAATATAAGAGTACAATAACTAATTTACGATAGTATTTTAAATAACGAAATCTAAAATAATTTTAAGTTACTACTGTAAGATGTATAATATTGTGTTTAAATACTATTTTTAAAGGAGTATTTGTATAAATATATAAAATATACAGGATGATCTAATTCGAGTTTCTTATGTTGGCAGAACTAAAAATCAGACAGCTGTCAATAATCATGCGTATTCAAAGTGTCAAACTACAGCCACACATCAACGAAATGGATCGCTTAAGCACAAAGTTAAAATTGTTCAAATGTTTTACAGATACAACAATTCTGTATGAACTGTGTATTGAAATTTATCGATTTCATCGTCTTACTGAGCGAACATTTCGCAACGTAGTGAAAAAAATAAAAGAGACTGGAAGAGTTGAGGACTAGGTCCGTTCAGCCTAGAATATTGGTGCTGTAAGTAAAAGTGTGGCTGAAGTCCCAGAATTGTTGATTCGTCGGCGTTCACAGCATTTGAGCTATGGTTCCCTTTGTCCCATTTTTTATCTGGACTTGCATAAAATTCAGATAACATAAGAACAAAAACCCAGAGACTATGAATACCAAAGGATTTACGTAGATTGGGAGTTCGGAAATTGAAATTGAATTACTCTTTTTATTGAAAGTTTGTTATAAAAAGATGTATGTATTTTTTTCACTTACATAATTGTAATAATGCTTAAATAATAAGAGTTATTGCTATAATTCATTTTCGGTAATATATCATATTTATTATTAGTTTTCTTTAATTTTTGTTATTGATTAATATGTATTAATATTTATAAAACTCGTTTAAATAAGTTTTACATTACTATACTATATTATTGATTTAGTAGTTACTATACAGTTTTCTAAGAGAAAATATTATAAATATAACTATCAAAATTTTACGAATACCTTACGGCATACCTTATATAAATAATATAATACCTTACGTAATACGACTAATATTTAATAAATTAAATATAATACGATGGTAATTAAAATGAATTATTTAAATAAAGATTACATACTTTTTATTATTTTTATATAAAATAATAATATATTGATACGAATTGCTTAGTTTAAGATTTATTATTAATTTTATTTAAGATTACTATCGCCATAAAAAGTCATCTTACATACAAAACTATTCGTTTTAAAATGCAAGCTAATTTAAAAAAAAAAATAATAATAATTAAATTAAAATTGAATCTACATATATAAATAAAAATATTTTTTATACTTAAATACAAAGAGAAAAAATTTGAGCGCATTTGATTATTTTTTTATGGACTACTGGATTTTTCTAAATTGTAAAAATAAACTGTAAATAATTCTTTATTAAAAATCAAAAAAGCTCGCAAATTTGATCATTTTCTTATAAAGTAAAAGGTTTATATTAAATACATATTTTTTTAATAAAACATTGTACAATAACTACATAAACATTATAACGTTCAACATTAAAATATTTAAACGTTATAATAATAAAAATATTTAAAAGTCAAACCCAGGCCGGAAAAGCTCGCGCTTTCGATCGATTTTAGCGGGGGCGCTATCGATTTTTCAAAATTTTTGCGAAAAACTTACTCAAAATTATGGCTGAAGCAAAGCTGCACCCATCTCACACACAAAAAAGCCTTAAATATTGTTAATAGTTGGGTGGAAAACACTCACAATAAGATGTCGGGGAGCTGTCCGCACCGGGGCGCGCTTCTGCGGCAGTCCGGGGCAGCTGCCCCCCGCGCCCTAGGTCCCCCTTGCCCCCGCCCCCGCGCCCCGCGACCTACGTGGAAAAGCTCCGCCATTGGTTGGCGCACTAACACACGCGCAATGAAAGCTTCCCGGGCCGACCAATGGCGCCGGCGAGATTTTCCACAAGGCGTGTCCTAGAGCCTCGGTCGCAGCCTGAAAGTTGCGACTCATTTGAATGTGTTCCGAATTTTCGCGTATCTATGTGAGCGGAATTTCACCCCGGTTGCGTAATCCTTTCAACTTTTGTTTCAATAACGTTGTATAATGCTGCGTGAAATACATAATGTATATTTATGTATGTATGTGTGTATATAACAGAGGGACAAAAGAAATGGTTGCTTTTTATAACAATAAGAATAACAAAATAATAAAAGTATATTGATCGGGTTTCACATACACATACAAAATGCGGAAGTATATTTATTATAAACATAAGCTTTTCATGCGTCAATCTTTCTAAATTTACCAAATAATTTTATTATTTAGCATTTAAGGTTGTAAAGTTGAAGTCGAAAGCAAGGCGTTAGAATTTAGATAGCAAATGCTTATATCAGTCTCATGTAGTATCAATTTATGTAACGGTGATCGACAAATTCATTATGCATTGAGCTACATGCAATGCAATAAAACTTAATTTTTAAAGGCATTATAGTTAAATTTTTCAAAATTTATTGAACTGCAAGGAATGTGCCGTATACACAGAAATTAAAGACCTAAAAATCCAATCCGTTTACTGACAATGAAAGTATTGAATTCTTATTTCATAGCTTTGGATAAATGCATTGATATTACAGATATACCTAAACTCTCAAGGAATCGACAATGAATTTAATATTAACGAAGAATTGCTTTCTCTGATTTTTTTCACAGATTTGTACGAATCAGAAAAAGTAATATTAGAGAGATTTCGCTTAACTGTTAGTTAGATAAAAAATATATTAGCAGAACTAAAATAAAGTTAAACTGCAAAAAGTGATAATATTATTAACGTCAGCATAAACATCATACATTTAATAAAAATCAAAATGAATAAATCACTATAAATTTCAAGTTTTAGGGAAGTACAGTGTCTCTATTGCCATAGATACACTGTACTTCCCTGCTCTAAAGTGGTTTATTTATGCACTAAATAGAAAAATCTGCATTTGAAATTGAAAAAGGCTGATTTAACATTTATGGTGTATATCATTGCTCATTTAAATCAACTGAACATTTCGAAGATGAAATAAAATGTTTTAAACAGCATCAAAATTAAATTATGCCTATCTGAGAATAATAACCGTAACTCAATTTACATTGAATCAGTGTTTGATTAAAACCACGTAAACAGCAAAAAATATGCAGATTTAACTTGCAGTTCTATCACATAAAAGTAGATTTTAAAATTACAGAGTGCAGCAACTGAATTTCACTATCTTTGATACTCTATTCTAAACTGACATTATGGCCTGTAAACTTGCAGATATAATGAATGGATTTAAGATCAAATATGTCATTTTAAGACTTATTTATTCAAGTCTTTTTTCAGACTTACACAAATTTATAACTACGTAATGAAAAATACCAAGCACTCTAAAAATATATTTTTATATTATATATTTTCTCTCGTATAAAGAACACAAAAAGTAAATTTAAAAGAAAAATATTAGACAAGCATCTTTAAAACATTATTTGCATCGCTATTTCTATTATTAAACCAGATATTTATGCACTAATATCAAAAAATTAGCGCAGTGTTCACATTAAGAATAATATGTTATAATCCTTTGTTTAAAAAGTAAAGATGTAATCGATCTATTTTAAAATGAGCTACATTGCAGAAAATAAATAATAAATTCTATATGCGGCTCTTGACAATCTTTTTCCGGTTAAATTGACTTAGAATTAGTTGAAAATTAATTAAAATTAAGAAATATATTCTAAGAGGTAATAATATTTACGAAACCTAGGCAATATTTTTCACCGCCTCTCTAAAGTAAACTAGTATCTAATATTATATAATATACAACAAGCGTTAAATATCAACGTGTACACCTGAAAACCAAGCTTAAATTTCATGAACACATTTTAGAACTTCGCTCTAAAGGGATTCCTGCTTTTGCGGCCTTATACTCATAAACAGTAAGCGCATTAATTACAAAATATTAAATTTTAATATACAAATAATTATCTAGCCATATATATGCTACGTGTATCAGTAATACTATCATCTTCTTATACTAATTTTTATAAAAATTATTATTTTACACCAGAAATTACTATAAAAATATTTTGAGATACCACACAAACTCACCAATCTTAAGTATCAGAGATTACGAAAAAACAAACTCAAATTTATATCAATGCATAAAATGCTAAAGAAAACCTTAATTCGTATTTAACGGTTTTTTTCTTCTTTCTCAAATTTACATTTTTAAAAGCTTTGTTTCTCCCTTTAACTATAACTAGTAATGCTTTGCTTTTCCATTTATTTTTTTGTATTAAAAGTATTACATCAAAATTGTATCGTGTATTTAATGTACACCATATTTATTAATTAATTTGTTTTAATTAACGTTGTTAAGAATGCATGGCTAACGTTAAAGACTTAAAAATTCATACATCAATCAAAAAGCAGAAAGAGTTTTTTCTAATGATAATATGTCATTTATTAAATCATATATTTGTATACTGTCGCAAATTATTTCACTACGCAACAATATATTTTTAGGTTTTTAATTCGAAAAACTAAACTTGCAGAAAATGTAATTAATTTAGTTGCAAAACAGATAATAAATAATTTTATTTAAGAAAATGTCGGGTGTTATAAATAATAATTTAAGATTGTGAGCACAAATAAAATTACAGTAGCTTGACGTTTGGCAGATTTCAACATTGTCTAAAACGCATGTGAAAATTGAATAATGTTTCGTGTAAGGACATTTAACACTCCTGAGGTCATGCAAGTCGGCTAATGTGAACGTCTTGACTTAAAAAGGTATCAGGAGAGGAAACGATCGTGACTCTTAAATACATTTCAGAACCCAAAAATAGAATTTCTTAAGAACAGTAGGATTGAAATTAAAAAAATGCTTAGCGATATATAACTTTCTAAACTCAAAAAGAACTCAAATAAAATCATATTCCGACGCTCTTAAATGATAAGTGCTGGGATACAAGAACAGATATTAACCAAATATTTGTATATAACAGTTAATCAAGAACATTTCTTAAACTATTTCTAATAATAAAATGTATTTGGTTATTCGGAAGGCCAAATTATAGACTCTGATTCAAGAATGCTGTAAACTCAAGTATCATAGAAGACACGAGTAACTGATGGATCACCAAAGTGAATCGTATTCCTCAAAACAATGGCAAACACCTTGGAAGATTTTCTCAGAGGTTGTATACATGTAGAAAGAACATCAAGTAGATGTTATTTCTAAAAAAGTTTTACTAAAAATTACAAAATCACAAGTGTTTTTATTAGTGATTTTGTAATTTTTAGTAAAAGTTTTTTGGGCAAAACATTCTGACCAAGATAGTAGGTATATTCTAAAGGTAAATGATAAAAATGACGTAATATGGCATTTCCCCAACAGTAAAGGGCATACGATTTACGGAAGCTCATCTTTATATAGAATGTAAATCACTGTAGAGAGAAAGAAATTTTTAAATTATTGGTACATAAAAAAATTGAATTTGCAAAATTTGATTCTACTGCGGGGATTGAATTTTTGGGTCTAAGCATTTAGCCATTTGCAAAGTCTACCACATACAAATTAATAAAAAATACAAGTTTTTTATTTCTTTTTTTTTAATATAGAAATTTTATCCATAGTCTGATAGTTATTAATTTCATATTTGTTTGATGCTAGAAAAACAACTTTGATAGAATATTTTGTATTAATTCTAAATAGTCGAATATAAAATAAAACTAGAATTTTAATTTAAAGGAATATATATAATACACTCAATAGCTTAAATTTATTATTAATATTTTTATGCTATGAAAAATGATATATTTTAAATAGCAAGTAGTCATAATGAAGCGTCTTTAAAATATTAAAAAAAGCTTTTTATCTGAATGCAACATTGCAAAAGTATATTTGAAGACTTGCCAGAAAAAAATAACTAAAAAAGTATTCTTTTATGGCAAGTTGACAATCATGGAGGTAGAAGATTTATATTTTTGGCTAGAAATTATTAATTTATTTTAGCATTTTAAGGTATAAAATGGGTTTTAATAATAAAATACCAAATTAATAAAAAGTAATATACATATATATTTAATTATTAAGGATACATTTAAAATGAACTATAAAAACTAAGTCTTGAAAGTAGTTTTATTTTATGTAATAACTGATTTATTCAAATGAGCAATTTCAAAATAATAATCAGAAATACTGTAAGCAGTTTGATAAGCTTACAGATTAATAAATAAATAGTTTTTACATTTTGTTCCGTGTATATCTCTTAAATTATGTTAATAAAAATATAAACGGCGCGTACTTAGTAATACAATTAAATTATTGCAGTGAAATTTTTATTAAATTTTCTTAAAATTATAATAATTTAAGATACATATTTACTCTACCATTATTTATTGTAAGCCCCTATAGTTATAAATTAAAATTTTATAAAGTGAAATAAATGTTTAAAAAATAAAAAAAATCACAATTTCCACGGTTTATTATGCAAAATCGTAATATCCGAAAAAAATCGCAAAGTACTATTAAAACGGCGGTGTGTAGTCAGTCGTGAAGACCTCATTTGCGAAAGCCGGGTCCGTGAAATTAAATTTTCGTAGAGTAATAAATTTGAAGTCTTTTTCCGATACCATTCCACAGATTCATAAAGTACCCTTAGATATGGATATTTTTTAATAACTTTTAAAATATACAGTTTTAAAATTCAAGAAAATTAAATACATACACTCGTACATATATTTAAGCGACTAACGTTAATTATCTCAATCTGCGTATAAATACGTATATTAAATTTTAAGATTTTTTCGATATTTCCCTTGAGAGCGATCGTTGTGGTAAACAAGTCCTCACCCTTTCTGATCAAGTGGAAAAATAAAATCAGAGAAAAATATACATTATATAAATCCAAAACTATTACGTTTATATATAATTTATGTCATGTCGATGGCTTAAAGTGTAAACTAGGCAACTCTATATGTGACAACTTTATGAGAGAATTAAAAAACTAAATACACAATTTGAAAATAAGAAAATAAAACAATATCTCAAGTTTGTAGTGTATAATTGGAGATTTTGTAGATAACATTTTTTTAAGCATGTGTATTTGGATACAAGGCACAAGATGGCATTGTTAATTTCACTTAAAAGTGTAGTTAGCAAATTTATATTTTAGCAATCGATATATGTATGTATTTATATAATTTTATAGCTAAATATTGTATTCTATATGTTCCTAAAATTATAAATAGTTTTAAAGTAGTTATTTTAAATGTTAAGTATTAGCTTTAAGAATATGTCTGTCTTTTAACTATATGAACATATCTAAGAATTGTATATAAAAACCTAATTTTAGGACTTTAGATTAAATTTCAATTAATAATAATATAATAAATATATGATACAATACATAGAGCACGTATACACGTTTATATACAATACGAATTCCAGCCGACTACACTACATTAGTTTCAATTGACTTCACTTTCGGGGAATTAATTTCCAATGCGACTGTGGGTGGCGAGTCGTGTACAGGGGCGGGTATCGACTGGTTGCTACGATACAACTTCGGAGAGCTAATATCGCTCAAAGTTTACGAACGTGGACGCTACCTGAACGTTGGCTTTCGTCAAAGATATTAAAGTGAAAAATGTGACGTCTGGATACTAAGGGGATGATATTCATAATGAGGGCGCTTTTGAGGGGTGGTTCTCTCATTACAAGCCACGCGGCAACTTATACTTCGATGTTCGCTTCATTAACCGCGATGAGAATTTGGTTTTGAATCAAACATAATAGACGTACATGTATACTGATTTAAACTAATTAATACTAATTTCATTGTACGCAGGTTCTGATTTAATGAAAAATTTCATTGATCGGTTAATTCAAGTTAGAATTTATGATCAGTTTTATTGCATTTGATATTGTATTAAAATATCAACAATTGGTAGTTTCGTTTTTAAAGCATTTTTGCTACGAAAAAAATAAAAAAATAATATCACGTTTTGTAAATTGTCAACTCTATAAAAAATTGTGCCTACTTTTAATTCAATAAAATATAGTAAAATTTATAGTAAGATTTTGGTATTGAACCCGTTTTATTATATTTATTGTTTTTTTCAAAGCCTCTTATCTGACAGGCCCGTAAATATAATGATAAGGTTATTTCTTGACATTTTGCAATTTAACATTCAATGTCAATGGATTTATCCCTTTTTATGATTGAGATTTTTTCTTTTTTTTTACACATCAAATAAATAGAAAAGTAATGGATTTTATTTTAAATTGAATTTCAAGTGCCAAATTGAATTTTTATAGTAACAGAAAAACTGAAAATAAATACGTATATCCATAAAAATAATTACTACTTCGCGCTCAGTCGTTAAATAACAGATAAGCCTCTGTATCTTAAGAACTCAATTATCTCATGAGTACCTGATAGATACTCATTCACAATGAATTCATTTGGCGAATGGGGTAGGGAGCGTTCCGAGATTTATTTACGGCCCCCGTTTTGCGTAATATACGACGTCGGGGTTTCGCCCCGCTATACTGCGACACAAAACGGGTTGAACCAATAAATAGGGGTAGTTTTCCAATAGATTTTATAGCGGGAAAAGTAGAAAAAGAGACAAGTTCAAAGACAAATCACACCCCATACGACACGCTTCTCTTTTATTATTGTATTTTAATATAATATATTCAAAGTATTTCAAATAACTCTTTTTTCAAATACACGAATTTAAAATAAAATCATATAAATATATATAAAAAAAATCATATAAATATATATATATATATATATATATATATATATATATATATATATATATATATATATATATATATATATATATATATATATATATATATATATATATATATATATATATATATATATATATATATATATATATAAAAAATTATGTAAATATATTTTAAGCAAGGGTGGATGGATTTAAAAACTGATGACTTCGCTTTCCTCCCCTATCTCTCGTGATAAATTATCGACTGTTCATTTACAGTACACGTATATAAATTTAATACATTGCTTTTTAATTATACATTTAAAAGTATTGTAGAAAATCAAAAATGCAAATTAACTGTATGATAAAAATACATTATTTAATATATAATCAATTTCAATTATTAATTATATTTGGCAATAACAAAAATAACGGCTAATCAAGTGCTACTATAAATACATTTTAATTAATTATATTCAATAGCTTCTCTGAATTTTACGAGGACTATTAGCATTGCTCATCTCACCCTTAAGCCATTAAAAGGGTTACTTAATAATCTCTTCAGAAGAGAGTAAGAAAAACGATTAAATAATAATATAAAGAATATTTTATATATTTACCACGTTTCTCTTTTACTAAATTTGATACGAATAACTTTTTATATTTTTAAATAATCACTAATGAAACAAATTTATACTTGAACCTATTAACATCTTTGTATAATGTAATAATAATTATTACATAATTTATATTAGTAATTAATTATTGACTATTAATAATATTTTTTGAGATATAATATTTCTAATATATCTATTAATTATTGACTATTAATATATTTTTTGAGAAATAATATTTTTCTGATGAGGCACATTTCCATTTCTCTGGATATGTCAATATACATAATTGCCACATATGTGGTGAGAAAAATACTGAGCATTACATGCCCAAAAACTGACCGTTTGGTGCATATTGTGATTAGGCGGCATTATTGAGTCTTACTTTTTTGTAAACGATGAACTTACTTTTGGCACGAAACCGAAGATATTGGTGTGAAAAAAATATGATTTTTAACAAGATGTTGCAACTTGCTACACATTGGGTGCAACGTTAAATGTTTTGGGTGAAAAGTTTCCAGGGTTTTTTTGTGGGGTTACTTTAAGAGTCATGTCTACGCCGACAACCCGAACCATTTCAGCACCTAAAAACCAACATCTGCTAAGAGATACCGCCCAAAGGCGGCCATTTAATATTAATTGGCGTTCGATTAATATAAGAAATAATACAAAGATATATCTAAATATCTTCTTAAAGTTTGTAAACCGAAGATGGTTAAACCTTTATTTGTTTGCTGTTCCTTTATAGAGCAGACGCTGCATTTTATATTCGAAGCTGTTTTAGTCAGCGTAAAAGTGCACGTTTGAAAAATCGAGTTGGCTTGTACGTACATGCATTAGATCAGCATATTCCAAAAATTATACATAAATAAAAGGGTTATGAGCCATCTTTAATAATTTTTAAAATTAATATTTAACAAATAATTGTAAAAAGTGATTTTTAAAAATATTTTCAGACAAAGTCAGGAGTTCAACAACAACAAAACGAAGATACATATAGACTACGAATAATTGGGACATGATTACATTTTTAGTAAGACTAAGGATAAATGCTGTTGCTTAATATGCAAATCAACTGTGACGATTGTGATAAAAAAAAACGTCGATCGACATCCCAAATATGAAACATAATATTTATGAAATACTGAAGGCAAAGAATAAAGAAGTAAAAGTTAATCTGTCGTTGCAGCAAAACATTTTTGTGAAATCTTAATAACTTAAAGCATCCATTGCATTTTTAAGAGTGTGTCAATTAATTATCAGAACTAGAAAAGAAAAAGTTGATGAAAAATGAATTAAAGAATCGTTTTTGGCTGCCGCAGAGTCACTGCTCTTAGATTTAAAAAATAAAAATAATTTTGCTGAAATTAAAGATTTACAGCTTTTGCGAAGTCAAGAGACAAGTCAAGAGAAAAATTACGTGAAAATATAATATATCAACTAAAAGAGGACAAAAATATATGCGTAGCCTTTTCTTCACATATTTATGAATCAACTCATGGGATGTATACTGCACAATTAATGATATTTATATAGATAATATTTAAAGATTTTTCAGTAAAAGAAGAATTTTTTAAAATAATACCTATGCATGAAAAACCGAGAGGAAAATATAGTTTTGTAATTTTTAATAATTTTATAATTGAAACAAAATTTTTCATTTATAAATTGTTTTCGATTACGACAGACGGGGCTCTATGTATGACTATTTGCAATAAAGGTTTTATTGATTTATGTCAGATAAATGATAATTATCTATACTTTTTATCATACCACTGCAATATCCACTAATAAGTTTTATTTTCAAAGAAATATATACATAATGTTATGGAAACTATACTACTAATTCTATACGAGGTACAATTACTTCAGAGACGCCTATTTAGATGAAAATATATATAATAAAGATAATGATATTGAACTTTTATTGCACACTAATGTTTGTTAGCTTTTCTGAAGTTTTTAGAATAATTAAAAGAGGCACGAAGGTTTCTTTCTGATAGAGGTGTTAGTTACCTACAATTAACAAGCAAAGAGTATTAATAAATATTTCATTGTTAGCATACTTTAATTTTAAACTCGATGATTTGTATCTTGAATTACAAGGCAAAGATAAAAATATTAGATATTATAAGAATGAAAGTTTTTAAAAAACTTATAATATTTTTTTAAGCAAATATAAAACATTGAGTATTAAAGTATTTTCCATGCATTGAAAAATATTTGCGGCTATATCTTGATATAACTTAATTCGACTCAAATAAAATGTTGAAAATGTTGTAAAACAATTTCAGGCAAGATTAAAGAGTTTGAAAATATTGAAAATATCACACTATTTTTTTAAAATTTCTTTCAGAAAGATATCAACATGGAAGAAATCGCAAGTCAATTGTACACAAAATTTGAAGCAAATCAGAAAGCAGGAAATCAGAATTAAAAATAATTACACTTAAAAATGATTTATAATAAAAATCCAGAGCTTTTAATATCTTGTTTTGGCTCTACATATATAAGGCCAAGTATATACATACGAAGAGCGTGTTGTATAAGAAAAACATATATAAATTCAATTGAGAATTGAAAACTGCATCATAAAGAAGTAAATATATAAACACCTCTTTTCTCTTGTTAAATAAATACTTGTGTTAAAAAGAGGCTGTTCCTAATTTTATGAAAATGAGTTTAATAAAATATTTATAGAAACTTATTGGCAATGATAACTATGCTGGCAAAATAATATATTTTATATAATTTTATTGTTCTTTAAAATTAAGCAATATTTTTATGCAACACGTATTTAATTTACTACAAGCATAAATTGTAATAAAACTTTATGATTATATACATAACGAATCGTTAAATTTTAATTTTAAGAATTCAAACTTTCTTTAAAAAAATACACACACCAGAAACTTTGTACAGAAGCTTTCCACAAAAATTCACCCATTCCACGAGCGTCGACAAAGGCCCTAATTTTAATTCGGGCCTCCGACTCTGGGGTAGTTTAATTAATTTGGAAAGCTCTGCAAGGATTTGCTCGGCAGTATGGCCGGGTCGTCAAAAACAATTGAAGCGGAAGCAATGGGCGGCGCCCTAGCGCTAGGGCACCGCCTACCGCCACAGGATAATGGAATATTGATGTGGAAAGTCTCCCTACCCTACCTGACTCACGTACACGTACACGTGCACGTACACCTCTATATCCTTGTTATTAAATACCTGCCTACTTTGATTTATAACGCTCTTTATGGCTAGACGCCGTTTATAATAATTAATACGACGTTAACGTGCCATGACGTTGACATTTCAATGGGTGATATATAAATGTTAATAGTAATTATTGTTAATTTTAATAGTGAATTTGTACTATTATTACTATTATTCATATAAAAATATTTGCTGATTCTGTTTAGAACTGGTGTGATATTATGTTTAAATTTTAATAATCATATAATTATTGTAATATATTATATCTCTGAGATTTAAAAAAGTAGAAAAGGATTGTGAAAATTTAATTGATTATTGTGTTATTTGTAACTTATCAAATTACATTCATATTAAGTAGTAATCATTAGATAAAAATGGGCAAATAAAATTTTACTGTAAATTGTTAATATAAATAATATATTTAACAAAATGTCAATTTATGTATAAATATTTTTATTTTTAACGGTATCAATTTGGTTATTTTAATCATTTTTAAAAACTAATAACAAATACTACATTAAAATTATATAAGCTTGTGTTAAAAGAAAGTACTTACCAAAAAAATGACAGCGATTCTACTTGAGCAGAAATTGACGTGCAGGACACATTTTATTATTTATTTACTACTATTATTTTTACGTTTAATTATAATTTACTTTTTAATTAATATATACTTAAAATTTAAATATTATTATAAGATATCAATTTTATATACTGATATGTAGTAATTGATATTCTTAAAAGTTTCATTGGGAGATGTTAGATTTTATTGATGGTAGATGTTAAAATTAGTTTTTTTTATGAAAAATAAGTTTCAATCGTGACCGTAGGCGGAAACTACTCAGTTTAGGCGGCAAGGCGGACGCTTTCAAATTTACTTCCGGATCTGCAAAATCAAGAAAAAATAGCAAAAATGAACAAATAAAAATATTGAAAATAATTTATTTGATATAGGCGAATGAAAAATTGCTAATAATATATTTTTAATAAAAATTAATATAAATAAAAGGATAGTTGTTAGAAATATTTTAATTAAATTGTAATAGAAGGAAAATTTGAATTTAGGAGAGTATTTCCATAATATTCGCTAGCAATATTAATATATAAAATGTATGGCTTTCATCATAGCAAATATAATAAAAAGTATTTTAATTTTTCGTTATTATTAGTTCTAGAAACTCTAATCTATGATAACGTATGTCATCATTAACTTAGTATAGCTTATTCTATAAACTAATATATTAGTATTTTCAGACGAATTTAAACTTTCATCTCTAATTTATTCTCATATATTTTGAATTATTATATGTATTCATTTTATTATTATGCAAAATTTTTGTTAATTTAATAAAAAATGTATTTGCGGTATATTAAAAATGAATATTTTAAAAATATATTGCATTTATATGTTTTAATAAAAAACAGCATATTTATTTTTATTGGAGCGTTAAAAATAATCAATGTTAAAAATTCCATAAAATATATTTTCGGGATTTATTTTATTGATATCATTTGTGCATATTTTATACTTAAAAATTAAGAATAGCGTTAAGAGATTTAGATTTAAAAGCACAATAAAATTTAAATAATTTATAAATAAAATAAAATATGTAGGATGTTACTAAAAATAGTTTATATATTTGTTCTAAAAAATTTTTTGCAACAATTTTAGTTCTATCTATAGATTATGCTTATATTAGTATTATATAGGAATATTCTAATTAACAAAGTATATTATATTTATATTTACAAAAAAATAACGTAACTTATCAAATAAATTTAAAAAAAATTGATTTATGGTATTATTATTCAGAATTGTTTAAAAATAAACTTTTTAATATATATTGAATTCTATTATTTTTATTATAATGAAAAAAAATCGAAAAAATTGCATAAACACAATAAAAATAATTCATTTTGATTGTATTTACACCTAATTTAAATAACTGTAACTATTGCATTTATTACAGTTCTCTTAAACTTATTTTGTTCTCACTCAAAATCTGGCGAAATAAATAAAATATAATAATTAGTTTTGTAAAAATATCAACTTTAAAACTATCAACTAGAAATTTATTTAGTTTTGTTATATTATATTATAATTTCCAAACTGCAAAAATTTTGTAAGTAAATATGTAACATTTTTTTGTACTATAGTTTCATGAATAATTTTAAGCAATGTAATAATTAATCGTATTATATTAAAATAAATAAGTATTGCAAAAATAAAATAACTTTGCACAATAATTTTGACACGAAAATAAAATAACTTGAATTGTAATTACAAGTACATTAAAATTTTGCTTTTTCTTCTCGATAAATATTAAATTTTTGTTTTTTTATATTGTATATTTTATTTTTGATAATTATGTCAAAAAATATCGTTTTTAAATCTTGTATTTATGAAATAATAATTAAAAAAATCGCAGTAATTTTTTAATAGCGTAAGTACCTTTTTGATTTAAATTACTTTTTATCATTATTTTATGACTAACTGTGACAAATATTTATATGCAAAACTATGCTAAAATTTAAAACTAAAAGTGATTTTTTTGTTTAACATTTAGTGCTTTTTTGTATAGTAAAGTTAAATATATATTTTTGGCAAACATGCAAAAAGCATGGTTATGAATAAAAAATAAACATACTAGAATACAACTAATAACAAATTTTAAATCAGCATATAAAAATAAAAAATAGCTCAACATTAAAAAATATATTAACAATAATTCGCTAATGAGACATCTGAAACCAGGTTTTATATATATAATCATATATAATAAAAAAGTATTTTATATTTCTGGTAAAACAAGATTGAAATTATTGTATTATACTCGAATTTTGCTTAAAAAACTGTTCTAAAATCAATTTATATTTTACATAATATAATTAAACAAAAATTTTCGCAAAATACCAAACTTTCATAATTTAAAAAAATATTTAAAACATTTTTTTTATTTCGATTAAATAATATTATTTCCCTTTATTATTTTCAAATATTTTATTATCATAAAATATAAAAGCAAATAAAAGCGACATTTAAAAGCATAGTACAGGTTAATATAAAATAAAAGCTCACTTATGGTAGTTTTCCGGCTTGTTATTGTACGAGCACGCCGCCTGGCGGTGACGTCAATAAAGATGAAAGCGTCCGCCCTGCCGCCGGCGTCGAATCTAGACGCGCACTGACTGCCTGTGCCTGTAGTCCGCCCAGCCTGCTTGGCGCGCCCTGCGCACGTGGCAACGGCCACGCGACACAACAGTCGCCTTCTTCTTTGCTGCTTGCCTACCGACAAAGTGCCTGCTCGTTTATTAAAATTGACCGATGAGATTACCTTTCTAGCTTTTATGTAAGAGTAATGACTATGGGTCGGATTGCAGATTTTTTTTATTGGAAATCGGAAGCTTTTCAGTGCTAGCGGGATATTGCCTTAATGCAAAAAATATAATATCCTAATAATAAAATGGTAAGGAAAGCTAAACAAACATATATTAAAATAAAATAAAATATTTCCATTTAATAAGTTTTTTGGAAAAAATGAAACTGGAGAGCAATAAGGATTTGCTAAGATATTTTGTGCACTTCGCTCCATTAATGATGCAAGTATTAAATTCCTAACAAGCTAATCGTGTGTTTTATTATGTCAACCTGCAAAGGCTTTCATAATAAAATATGAAAAAGTGATAGAACGCTACTTCTGATTGCAACAACATATCATTGCATGTGATGATTTTGGGCTTTGAGGACGAAGGAGTGTGAGTTTGCAACCATAATAGCCACCGAAAAAGCAAGTAATAGTTTATTTTATAAAAATATATAAATTATCAGGTAAATAGAGACATGTAGATGCCGGTGACAGGCGGTGAAGTTGAAATGGGAGGTCATGAAAGTCAAACTCATTCACTGGCATGCCGAATTGTATTATTGTCAGCTGTGATTTCGGTAGTGCTGCTACGAATGTGTTCTCGCGATGCTCTGTGAACGATCCGTAGATGTCTTACGTATAGGAATTGTAATACCGTCAGTAATGATACCAGTAATATCGGTATTGGGGGTAAATCGACATTCGATACTACCGGTATTACAAATTAAAATACCGGTAGTACTAAAAAAAAAAATATTTCTTTAAAATGAAATTTCTATTGCTCATTACTTCAGAAATGACGATGCCAATATTGCTTAAAAGCAGAAGCGGAGAATAAAATAATACTTATTGTGAAGGATTAATCAAAGTATTGATATCGGCGTAGGATATGAAAGAAGAATAATATTATACAGTATTTACTTAATTTTATATTATAATATTAACATAAACATTTATGTTACTTTAAACATAAATATAATTAAATAAGTATACAAGCAATGTTTAGAGATTAAAGAAACGCAATTGTCTGGTCAGAAGATCCTTCTTTCATTATTGTGAAAAATACACTTATTTTAGAGGCGAGTTTTCATTTGTTTGAAATGATCGTTAGAATGTCGTCATGGTTATACTAAATTATGGAGTTGGTTGAAACCTACAACAATACTTTTCTTAGTTTATGGATACAAACTTAAAAACAAAGTACTCGGTTGAAGAAAGTATTTTAATTGCTATGAAAACAAAATTAATTTTTATGCTGCGTTAAAAATTGAACTATATTATTTGAAAACTCTAAATAAAAATGTTTATATTAAAATTCTTGGATTTTCTAATGAAATTTTTAATTTAATTTGGTTGTTATTATTTTATTAAACTATGCAGTTATTTCAATTTAATTGTTTTGATCATTTTTTATCTTCTTTTTAAAGTTTAATTTTTACTATAAAGATTACTTTAAATAAAATGACAATTTATAAATATTATATCAAACATTTTTTTATGAAAATACGAGTTTTCAGTTTAATAGTAAAATATTACAAATTCTTAAAAATGGCAGTCAAAACATAAAGATCTGTTTGCATATATTCATTAGTAATAAAATTAGTTTGAGAAGACATCCGATATTTTGTACGGGGAAGATTTGAAGTACATATATCTTAAAATGTTTTCCTATTTCTGCCTTATAGAAATTTAGTAGCGGAACTACAAATTTGCGGTTGCATGATAAAATTACACAGAGAAAAGTTACACATGATAAAATTAAACAAGGAAAAAATTATACATGTGATAAAATTACTTAATATTACTTAAAAGTTACAGGTAATTGATTTGGCAGACACCATATTATATTAAGTCATACTTTGTGTAAAGATCCATAGTGTAAGAAAGTAAAGTAATAAGAACATGCAAAAAATGTATTAAGCCACACAGCGCAATATTTATTAAAAAAATCCATTTCACTTACATAACTCTTTGTTTGACGTAATCCATTATATCAGCTTTTGATCCGGATTCGACGTTGAAGAAAGTGTCAAATACATGTGGGTATTTGTTTGACAAACATAACACTTTTCCGCACACTATTTTTTATATTATATTATCACATATCACATCGATATTTACAAAATAATACTAAAGATCTGAACAGCTTAAAGGTTAATATACACTAAATAAATGAAAAAATCAAAAGAATGATAAAAAAAATCTGAATTTTTTTTGAATTATCTTATACTATATCCAAATTCAATATAGTGATCGGCAATCGTAACATATATAATTTCTCAATTTTTATAATTTTAAATTTGCACGTGAGATTATAATATATTGCAATCAAGGGCACAATATTTTACGAATATGTAACTTATTTGTAATCGATTTACCTTAATAACTCTTTATATTTTTCGGTTCCATTATTTTGGTTTGGTTTTCCGGTTCTCATTATTTTTTATGTTGTAAACGTTCTTTAAGTTTTTATTTATTCTTTAGAATTATACATGTATAATATGTACATGTACATATATATATATATATATATATATATATATATATATATATATATATATATATATATATATATATATATATATATATATATATATATATATATATATATATATATATATATATATATATATATATATATATATATATATATATATATATATATATATATATATATATATATATATATATATATATATATATATATATATATATATATATAAAATTTTTAGATATAATGCCTTCTATAATTGAAAATAAAATATATTTATGAACCACACCTTTATTTCTATTTTCTGTAAAGTTTAATTATATTGCTTTACAATTTACACTTAAGTCAATGATACGTTAAAAAGATTTTCCTGTGTTTTTTATATACACGTATTAATTGTTTATTGTGCCACTCTGTAATATTAAAATCTGTTTGACCATTTTGACTTTAAATTACATTTGAGTTAAAATAAGAAAAAAATACAATAATTAATTGATTACAAATTTAGGTTAAAAATTATTGCTTGTTTTATGTAATCGTTGGTGAAAACATATACTCAGTTTCATGGATTGATATTAAAGATTGACTAAAAAACATAAACTTCGTTATATTTCGTAAACCATAAATCTATCGAGTGTTTATTTTCCTTCTAATTGTATTTATTTTATTAGGAAAAAAATTGCTTAGTATTTAAAATATCGTGTATTAAGACCACAAATAAAATCTAAGAGCAATTAATATTTGCTATACTTGTTCTAAGACAACAGTAACATTTTTATTACCACTGTTTAGTTTATGACCTTGTTGACCAATAAAATAGCACGATAAAATTGTTAAAATTTGCACGATTGTATACATATTGTTAATAGCACAATATATATTTTATTAATTAAATTCCCCTCTTATTTCATTTAAAAAAGTTATTCATTCATAGCAATATTAACTCTTTACCGGTATTTTTGATTTTATATATATTAGGTAATCACTTTTTTCACAAAATTTCTTTAAAAAATTAGCAACTTCGGCCACTAAAAATATTTATGAATAATCTTAAAAAGTCATATATGGTTTGAAAATATTTGAGCAAAAAATTGCGATATCAATCAAATCTTGGATGTGGAGGACCAAAAAAGATAGACGATGATGTCCTAGCTGCAGAAATGGAAATGGAAAATCCTACTCAAACTTATTCATCAACTTATCTGCATGTCCCAAGACTCTCAAGAGTTTCTGGATCTTGAAGCTGGTCGCCTTTTCTCTATCATTTGATAACCGAAGATGAGTGTTGTACGACAACAATTGCCGTAGAAGACAGTAGTTATCTATTAGTAAAACTTATATACATCGAAGACCGGGCTCACTGTGAAAAACGTTATTTACATTACGAAACTCTTAAATTTAGCCAAACAATAACAGCAGGCTTATATTGTGAACAGGTACATTGTTGTGCACGTGGAAGTAAAAAAGGCACAAACTTGTCAACAGAACTCGAATATTTATACAACACGACAATGTGCATCCCCATGTGGCGAAATTAAATCTCAATTTTACCCACTTTATTTTTAAGATCATGCTCCATCCGACTAGTATTTATTTAAATCAATGCAACACTTCCTAGATGATAACAAATCAAAATGTAGACGATGTGAAAAGTGGGCTATCGAAATATTTTTAGCATAAAATTATATTTTTAATCTATAAAATGTCTCTCTGCAAATATTTAATTTATCACTTTGCAATCAAAAACAATAATGTATAAGACCTTTTAACAAAGATAAAAATATGATATTAATATATATTTTTATAGAGGAAACTGTAACAATAGAAACCAAATAAATATCTGAGCCGGGGAGAGAAAAATTCTATATGTACAAAGCGGCGAAACGTGAGGGTTTCAACGTTTCGACGCTTTACCCAGACAACGGTGTTGGGGATGGAATCAAAGGATTTCGCAGTAAAGCTCGCGACAAAACATCGCGGCAACTTGTAGTGCCTTTGAAATAGAAACGAATCACTCGAAAATGCAAATAAAACGCGAATTCGAAACGCGAACGGACTTATTTATCGGCCCTCCGTCAAATTACCCTCCGTCGATCACGTTTCAATGGAAGAGAAGAAAAAAATGATTTCGATGTCTTTTTTCAGAAAAATATTTTTTATTCACATATAATAAATAGCCCAGCGTGGCGTATAATGTTCGACAAGTATGATAAGTAAGACGTAATGACGAAAACTTGGTCCATTTGTGCATCAGTCTCCCGTCCTCGGCTTAACGTGATTTCCCCCGGGGCGCTTTGAATAGACATATCGTATATGTCTACCAATATGTATCTATCACGCTCGAGTATTATTTTTAATACCCATATATCATAAACATATGTAGGTAATCAAAAAAATAATAACAAAATATATATGCAAATCAAAATTTATATTAATCCTCACTTTTCAATGGTATAAAATATATAAAAATCAGTTAAAATGTTTTTTAATTAAAATATAAAAATTATATTACTTATTGTGAGTTTATTGTATTTAATAATTTTGCTACTTATAAAATAATTATTATCGTCGCTATTTTAATAACAATGAATTTCATAACAGCTTATTAACAATGTATTTTATGGGCATACTATGTAAATAATAACCGTTTCTGTTGATATGAATGCATGCAGCCTGCTACAAGAGCACTTTGATATCGTTTTTCCCTTTGGGTCGTAAATCCCTTGCAGTTTGCTCTTTTTTTCTCATCCAGGCCGGCGTTGGTCGTTTCCGTTCTGTGCGACAACGGAAATAGCCTAACGAGACTCGCTCACAGCCCTTTTAGCGCCTTTCATTATTCAACATGCACATAAAATGCTAGAATGCTTATCGATTTATATTTACATAGGCTTGTTACTTTGTATTTCATAAGTTCTCAGATATACATTTTATGTTACCTATTTATACGAATGCTATTAATTATTCTTCTTATGAATTATTATGTTCAAACCATTTTTAGTAAGCATAATATGACATTAATAGCACCGACACGATTTTATTGCTTTTGACGTAAATTTTTACCTTCTGAGAAGTGATAATTGTTTTTGCGCTCTTCTCTTGACCAAAATTCGGTTTGAATATACTTTGATCAGCCCTCTTATATTAGAAGTTCATAGTAATATCGGTAAGGATAGCTATCATATTTTTAAAACATAGTGTAATATCGAAATGCAGACAAACTATGAAGTAATATGTAAGATGCGATGTTTATCTGTACTTATTTTTCCGCTTATTATCCCCTGAGAGATAAGTTGGCTTAGTTTGTATTTTGGACTTGACCTGATAAAAGTTCTATTTGGATTTTAACAACAAATGGACGTTACTTAACTGTAAAATAAAGCTTCATATTATTAGTTAAATTATATTTTCGGTAGTAGAAATATATATCTACTGGTGAAAATGTATTTGGATACTTAACTGGTGAAAATGTATTTGGATACTTAACTAGTGAAAATATAACTATACCAAAAAATACATATTCACTGTAACATTTATACATCGGACGTAAATAAATAATGATAAGTATGTAAATAATTGTACTAGAATCTGCCAGATAATTTATATTTTCACTGGTAAAAATATATATCTACTGGTGAAAATGTATTCCGATATGATTTTACTGAAATAACGTATTCTTAAAAATATTTTCGGGATAGATTCGAGACTATTTTTTCTAATTTTCTATTAATCATAACCACATGAAACTAAAAGTATTATTTATTTATTTTTCTGTATTAAATCTAATTGTCAAATTACTGATAATAAAATCTATAAAAACATTAAATTTATATAATTCAGCTAGAGCTGTTGTTGATTTTTCGATATTTCTTTGCCCCTTCTTTAGGTTTTCGATCTGAAAAATCAGATCACGTACCTAAATGTACTAAAACTAATTTACATTCGTTGAATATTTCCTCACATGTCTAATATTTTTATGCGTATAAAAAGCAATAAAGTCAACAATAATTTGCAAACAAATTTAAACACAAACGAAGCCTCGTCAAAAGCTACAATCTGTCCCTTTGAATAATAATGTTTATTGTGAAAGTACTATATAGAAAGTGGGCGCTTTTGAAGGCAATCTTTCGCTCCTTTTATTTATTGTATGTATAAAAAGGCTAAAGGAACTTATATCTAAAATACATAAGTACATACATCTCAAACAACTGTAGTTAAAATCAGATTCATTATTTGAGGTCGGTCTTAACTTTTTTTATACATATATCCTTGCTATGATTTTTTTTCCAGAGTTCATCCCTTCCATCCCCTTTCGGCAGGCCTACTTAAGACTTCTTGCAGGATCCGTTTTACAACTCCCTTCGTTTCAGCTATTGTTCGAGCATCATATGTACAAATATCAATACACTTCTCGGACTTCTTCCAACTTATATTATATTTTATAATTTAATCATTAATACAGTTGAATATATATATATTATTGTGTTTTTTTTAGTAGATATACGCACACGAGTAAATTTTCTTTAATACTCGTATTAAAAATGTAGTACAGCGAGTGCTTCGGCACCTGTAGATTCATTCATTTGCAATTTAAATCAATAAAAATGCTTTTTTATATGTCAGTAGAAAAGTATTTGATCTGTCATTTACAGTATTATATGATAATTCACTGCATCTATTTTTGTGTACCCTGTTCATTGAGATGATATGTTACTATCTCGTTTGTAAATTGATTAATATCCTAAATATTACAGAAATCCACCGGTAACAGAAATAGTAATTGCTTAAAATATTTATAAATTCAAGATATATATTATGTTAATAAATTCATTTACATACTTTTTTACATATTTAATTTGTAAAATGGTATTAAAATAAAATAAAATATATATTTAATCAATATTAATTATCAAAGTTAGATCTTAATCACCGTTTACCCATTTAGAATCGAGAACAATCGATTCCCTCCCGTTCCAAATTTTGCTCTCCCGCTTTTCGAGGACTCGAGTACAAAAAGCATCCTGCCACCCTCTCGCCTACTGACAACAACTTCGCAGGGGAAATTTAATGAAGACTTATGATTGTCGTCAGCAAACGTCACTCTGTGCTTCATAATTATTTCTTGAGAGCGTAACGTCACCGAAGACAATGACAAATCCACCGCAACTTTCCAACCTAATTACATTGCTTCGAGATCATAATTAACTCAATGGTATATATTATAGATATATTTATTTATAAGGATACTTTTATTTATTTATAAGGATTCATCATGATATAGCGATATTATAAAACTGCATAGATATTTTATTCAGGCCTAATTTGATGTTGACACGTTTTTTGACGTTTTATATTGTTAAGGATTAGGTTTGTATTTTTTGACAAATTGAAGAATTATACAAGATGTATTCACATTTAAATATACACGAGTTGCTTAGTATATGGCTCATAAGAATTGATGTATATCTTGAGCGGCGGAAAAACATCACAGGCGCCTTCCTGTCTACCGCTAGGGGAAGACATCTCGCAAACTAAATAAGGTCATGAAAAATCAATACAAATGTGTTTGTTTTTAAGCAAATCGAAACGTAGGTCATCAGGAGTCCGACTATAAATCATGTGTTTTAATTCGATACCGATTTTTTAATTCATATTTTAGAATAATAGTTTTCATAATAACAATATAAAAAATGTTTAATTTTATGCTTATCATTTAAAATAAGTTTGTAAGGGTAAGGAAGGATTGTTTAAAGTAGGTGGTTGGAGACAGAAAGGCGCCGACAAAAATCGGCGCCGGCGGGACAATAATATTATCAACTCTTCATACATTTAATGACTAACTATGCTATATGCTTATTTTTAAAATTTACTAAAAATAAAAGTCAGTTATTTCTCAATGTCTCAATTGATAATTCTGATATAAATAGTATGTAACTTCACATGTCAGTTTTACAAGTAACATGAATAAATTTAGTTTGGGTAACTGATAACCAGTAAATATTCGATGGTTTGTTTTTGTGAGTAAACTTCATATGTATCAACAAAAAACAGTGTGGATTACAAGATTTATGTGGTGATTTTCATTGGCACATGAATCTATGTCATATACGCAAACATTAGGTCCAAAAAAATATTAGTTCCATTTAATTCGCACCAATTAATTAAATAACTCATTTTATTATCCAAGTTATCAATTTTTATTTATGCAATTTGTAGCTTAATTAACAAGCAATTTTTTTTTTTATATAGTATTATTATTAATTTATGTATTTAATTTAAAAAATATATTATTTTTAATTATTTAATAAAACTTAACGACCGATATAATGAAAAGAATGTAATCGTCAAAGTATGGTTTTCTTGAGAATTTTCAACGACGTGCTCGACCACTCGAGCACGTGCACGCAAAAAGCTCTCGTCCCTTAAACGGACGCATTCCTAACAAAGTTTCCCTATTAACGGAAGCCAAAAGTGCACCGGCTACAGGGCGCCACGTGCTTTTTCAAGGCTATACATCGAAAAATGGCACTAAGTGGCAATTTTTCCCTCGGCATCGACGTAATACAAAGTGGGAGAATCCCTACGTGACGACACTCTTCAATGGGTATTAGTTAGTTATACACGGCGGCTGTATATAGCATTTTGGGGAACGTGACGGGAATTCATTAAGGACTAAAACTTGAAAGGAAATTGAGACGCTTAAATACTGCGATGCACCCACTTTTAAACAGTGTATTGGCGAGGGCTTGCAATGAGATGTATAGTCCCTATGTGACCGCCTTGCGGGCTGAAACTGCACTAGGAAAGAATAATGGGCTAAGTTTCAGCTTTCGGCGTGCATAAATCTGTGAAAAGTTGAGATGGCCAGGGATTTGCATTTAATCTGTTTCGCAAAAGCTTACTGGAAGTTTTATGTCTTCATTAAGATCAAATATTACTAGTTGGCGCATATCACTTATTTATTTATTGTACATTTTCCGTTGTAAGATGACAGACGTTATCGTAAAGCATTACAATGGGATAAGCACAATCAACAAGTATCTCACTAAGTAGTGAGACAACAGACAGAAATCTGTTAATAAGTGATATCTATTATATTAATTATATATTTTTATTACAGATTACAATCAATAGATGACACTATATTTGCACAATTAGGAACATCTTATTTGTAAAAGTCGACCAGAATTATAATTATATAATATCACTAATTCTGATCTACTATAGACATGATAAATATGTATTTTTTACGGAGAACAGAATTTTGTGAAACAATCTGGAAAAATAGGTTTGCCAGAACTTAAAAAATATAAAATTAAGGCCCCTACAGGTGAAACATGACAGAAAAATAAAACGTTTATCCAAATTTGGAAATCAAATAAGTAAAGATGTTTCAGAATTATATCTACTTTTCATAACAGCCAGATGATACACACAAGAAAAAAAAAAGAACGACCAAACTTAATAAGCCTCAATGTATGGACTATAATAAATATATAATGTGTTGATAAAATTAATGCCTAGTTACATATTATATTTCGAAAAACAATGGAATATAATTTTTTTTGTTTTTTCGTTTATTTCAATGCGCATTGTTTTATTCGTGCAGTGTCTATCAAAATTTTAATCGTAACTGTTAAATTAAATTCGAAGATTATCTTTTGAGTGAGGCTAAAGGATGGATGCATATGATATATATCAATTCTAAAGATATTTCACCAATGTCTACCACATTTTGCCGTGCCCGTACTGTCGAACCACCAGAAAGGCTTTCGGATAAGCAGAAAATCCATCAGCTAATAAAAATAAAAAGTGTGGAGAAATATGTGAAAAGAAAATGTCGTGTTTGTTCTGCACATGAAATAAGGAAAGATACAGCATACTTGTGCAAAAGTTGTGAAATTCCTCTTCATATTAACGAATGTTTTTATACGTATCAAAAAATAGTGAAATGGATAAAAAAGTGGGAATCATAAAAATAAATATGAATAAGGCTATAGTGTGGTTTAGTGTAGTGATAAAAATAAATGTGTCTGTGCTAGTTGTAAGCAGAAAAAGGACGCCGAAAAAATTGGTGAGTGGAAATTATATTATATTAAAAACGGATATTATTTATTATTTGTTGATACAAAAATTTAGAGAGGCATTTAAACATACATGTTATTAAATTATAATTAACTGGTTTGTCACCATTGCAACCATTTTCAATTTACAAAAAATATTAGAAATGAAAAATATGTATTTATTTATTCATGATTTTATTCCTCAATCATTCTTTTAAGAGGAATAATATTTTTTTTTTCTATTATTTCACAATAAACTAATATGTTGATTACCCATCCGAATTTTAGCTTTTTTCGCTTGTTTCTCAATCTGTGAATCATAGCGGTTTTTCAAATGATGAGAAAATTTTAAAATAACAAACACCTTTTAAAAATGTTCGCAAGTTAATGGATGATATTATTTGAAAGTTCTTTGCTTACTGTGTTATCTAATTTAACTACATATACCGTAACGATTTTACTTTAATTTTACTATCCTATACAGAATTTTAGGTTGAATAAATTTGTTAATTTAAGTACTATCAACCGGGACGATTCGATTTTTTTTTATTGGATTAGTTTTATGTTTACCTAGCACGACCGGTAGACCCTGAAATTTCTTTCTTTTATAGAAGTGTAATATTAAATATTTTTTATATGAAAAAAATAATTATGGATCATACATTTCATAAAAAAATTCACGTGCCACAAAAACGCGACGTCACACTGCATTGCGTCGCAATGGTTTCGATTATATAAACGACTCTTTTTATAAAAATTTGAAATAAAATATAATTATCTTTTTATTTGATAGTACGTAAAACAGTATACTACTATCTCTGATTATTATATAGAGGCAAACTTAATTGTATCCTAGTATTTTTTTTAATAAAAGAAAACGCATATTGCAGGACTCATGCCTGAATTCACGGCCACTAAATAATGTTCTTTCAAGACTCGTATATGAGTCCTCGGGCGTTAAGCTGTTGATAAAAATAAATTGTATATTTACTATTTTATATCAGCATAATAAAATTATATTTGCCCTTTTAGCTTTACTTAATTCGCGTTTATTTTGCATTTTTTAAATATTTATATAATTATTTTAAATATTTATATAAATTAAAACAATGGTAATGACAAATAAAAACCGAAATCACGCAACTAAACACAACCGCCACTTAGTGAGACTGTACAATTATAACTGCAATACCTTTTTAAAACTTTAGTGAGTAATTAAAAACAACAAATTACTTTATATAGTTTTCAGAATTACGGTTAAAACTATCTGCTAAGATATTTCATTTGTAAAGAGTTACACGCCATTTTAAGTGGTGTTTCATTATTTTGGCCTCGTCATTATTGACTAAATACTAAATATGTATAAATATATTTAGTGTTTAAAAAGTAGTGATAAAAAAAATATTACAGTGTAAATTTTTTAATAAGAAAATTTATATAACATGTAAAATAAGTTAATAAAGTTAACTAGCAAGTATAATGTTTACACCAAAACGTAAAAGCTAGTTTTATACGCCTTATCATACATACTAAAATTCTACTTTATTTAATTATAAAACAGTTTGATAATTATTTACCCCGTTAACAGTAAATTAATTAAAGTCATTATATAAAAATTAAATATAAAATTTATATATACCCATATATAAATATGTCAAAGCTATATCGGTACATAATTATAAATAAAGCCATAAAATTCGGCATGGTCGAAATATGCCTCATAAGCGCTTTAAAGCAATGTCCCGGCAAAGGGGCGAGGGAGAAATTCCTATATTCATTATAATTCACTGTATCCTGTGTTCCTGTCTATTTGCGACCCCTTTTGTAAATCACGACAAACAAGCCGCACATTTCACAAAAGCCTGACGTATCATATTGAGTTACTTTTGATGACGGGCCGTCTGCTTTAATAAATGACGTCCCTCTTTTTAATATTCGACCATTGTGTATATTAAATGTGAAACATAGCGCCAATGCTTATTAAGTTTTTTCCAAACTAAATTTTTGCTATATTTACTGACAATGCAGATATTTTTACTCATATAATCGAGCAGCAGGGAAACTTTAAAATTTAATTTAAATTAATTAAAAATCATTTGATAAATGGACGGTCACTTTAAATCCTACATAAAGTAAAACAATAATAATTTATGGTATAATGACTTTGACTAATTAGTTGGTACTTAATATGAACAGTAAAATCCTATATTAGCTTAATATAATACCTAGGTCTCATTAGCAAAACAAAAATATATTTACCATTACATATAATCAAACCAAATATTTAAAAAATCATAGATTTAAATAGAACTATATTAAGAGCTGCTCTTATTTATCGTCAACTGATTTAGTTATACGCGCATAATTAATACTTTTAAGATGCAAATATGTATAATCATTGTATAAGTATTGTTTGTCTGAAACTCGATATTATAAACGAATGTAAATAACACACTGAGTCTTACGTCGCGAACTAATTAAATCCTTTAAACGTGTGCTATTAAAAAACTTATTTAATTTGTACAACAATAAATAAGTAATATTTTAATGGCTTTACCAATTAACTTGAAAAAAAAAATCGACACTGTATTAAGTTACTAAAATTAATTTAATTTCTACATTAAATCGTTAACCGCGCAAGGATGACTATCGACGATGGTCCTTTTGTTCAAAATAAAGTCTCGAGGACGACAACACCTTATCTAAACTACGCATCCCCGTATAATTCTCACATTCTTCTTAAGGAGAGCCGTTCCCAATTTTACCCTCTTCCATCAGTTTCAATTACCACTTATCCGTTCAAGGATCTTTTTTCGTTTAATTTGCATTCAAATAAGAGAGCGCTTTGATTAAACATTTTTCTACGAAATAAAGATATCTAATTTCAAAGAGCTCGATATATAAACATTTTTCGTTAATTGTGTGTAAACATTAGTTATCGTTGAATAAGATTGATGACAAAAAGCGAGTAATGGCGTCGGAATGCAGTTTTTGTGTTAGCCGTCCGCAAACTAACCGTCCAAAAATGGTTTCTAAGGTTTCTCAGCTCACAAAAAGCTATATAAACCTGTATAAATGGCCTTTTGGACGTGTGATTGATGCGGGGGTCAGGTATCTCGATATCAAGATTTCACGTGGTTTACTCCCCTACCATAAACGCAAGGAGCTATTGGGGTAAAAAGGCTTTGGGGACTTTGAGCGATACAAAAAAAGTGATCTGGGATGTTTATCTTTTTTTTAGTCCGTCATCCCTTTGATTTACTTTTATTTATGAAGCAATCGTAAGATAAATCATAATAAATAAATACATTTATATAATAATTTAAATATTTATAAGGTTCTCAATCTCATTTATTTTCATTATTTAATAATTCGAAGGTGATTATTAAAATAATAATTCAACAAAAATTATATTTTATTAAGAACTTTCATATTTTTTTAATAAGACTGTAGCATAATGAAAGCTTAACATAAATATTTTGTAATCTGCAAACTGTTAATATTTGCATTCCATATACTTTTATATATTTTAATAAGTAAAATATGACTCTTTGATTTCAACGATATCATTATTTTTACTTATAGGAAATCGAAATTCGTCTTATACAATTTTTTTAATACTCATGCTTTTACAAATACTTTTTAATGATAAATTATGCTAGTCAAATGCACACATTAAATATTTTAAGCACAGAAACCCAGAAAGAAAAATTAAAGTTATCTTGAAAAAACATTATTTCTTTAAAAATTCAAACAATTCATATTTTAGCATTGTTTTTCCTTATAGTTTTAATTAAAATTCGTTTTGAAGTTTGTTAATATTTGCAGCAAAGATTAATTTCTAAGGTCATTTAGTATTTGATAATAATAACTAGAACGCGTTTTACCAATGATAAAAAAGTTTAAAAATATGACTAAAATTTACCACAAATGAGCCATTAAACTGTTGACAATTCAGGATATTTAACTTCCATTTCTGATAAAAAAAGAGTAATGAAACTGTCGACAGTTAAGTTCGCAAGAGCAAAGAAAGTTCACCGCTGGACAATTGGATCAATAGCATAAGATAGATTGAGATGTTTTCCACAAAGCACCTGCTGATGAAATATACAACGAATTAACAGAGGTTTTCAACATCTTGCATTTTCAAAAGCCTGATATTTTTTCCAACTAATCCTTAACCTGTTCCGTATATATTTCTATGTTTATTGAATGTGACACATTTAAGTCGATTTCACTTAAGAATTTACTTTGTTAACTATTCGCAACTTCATTAAAAATATTTTCTTTCCTAGTTGCTACATGAAAGCTAATTTTTCAGTCACTTGCTAAAAACATAGCATTGACTGCTTAAATAAAAAATGTGGTGCAAACCAAGAAATCACTATTTGCAAAAGGCTTCAAAAATAGATACTTACTGTTAATGTTTTACTTTACCCTTTAGTTATACAAAATATTTACTATTTCGCAAAAGGTACTTGTTTTAATTTTCTATAAAGTGTCATGGGAAAATCTAGATTCAGCAAAGTTGGAACAATTTAGGAACTACTAAGCGAGGCTGAAAAAACACTTATAATCATTTAATATTATATTAAATTGGCTTATGTGCTTAACCCTTCTATTCAATTTTAAAATATCCAACTTTTCTGATCGTTGCTTTTCTGCGATTTATGAATATTGTGTCGAGTGCTTAGTCTAGTAATGACTAGTAATGAAGGTCGTCGCACAACAAACATAATTCCTTGTCATATATTTCAATAACAACATATTTTTTGCTCTGCTCTGCTTTTAAATCACAACATTCAAAGTCCACTAGTCTATTCTTTTCTGGCTTTGACAATGACGTGATGAAGATCCACGGGTAATAAAATGTCGAATTATAGCTGTATAACGTCACAGTGGAATGTGAAGAAATAGGAGCACCACTTACGGTGATATCTCGCAAATCCTTAATTCGACGGTTAGCTGTTTCGTTATAGCACATACTTTGTAATTTTAAAGTTTAAAATCGTAATATCTAATTTTAGCTCGCGGGCCGGATTTAATTAGTCAAAATTCCGGATTTAAAGTTTGCTGAATAAATTTAATTAAAGTTAATTTTCCAGTTGTTATTATGTAACAATGAATTAAAAATAATACTATAAATTTTGCTAGCAAGTATATTTTTTTATTATTGATTGATGCCGGCTTTTATAATAAATTTTATATTTAATTAAATCTCTTGAAAAATGTTTTTCTTTGTTTTAAGTATTGGCTATTTACAATTTATCTAAATGACTGATTCAATGTACTATGCTATTTTAATCATTAGCTGGTAGAATGAATTTCGATTGAACTTTCGTTCGTAAAATATATTAGATTCTATTTAAAATATAAATTACACAAAAATTAATTTACCACAAAAATGACAAACGTCGAACAAAATTAATATACACAATTTTTTAATTGTGCTTATAGACGGCTTTTAGTTAAAATTAGGTATTTTTTATTTGTTGCATTGTTAAAACATGTATTGCTACATTTCTTTTATCATTCTAGTGCATATATAGCAAGTTTTAATTGATAATAAAAAGACAAAATTCACTCGTAGATGGTTTAAAAAAGCTTGTTTATGATTAAGAAAAGTACTTAGCCCTTTATTAATGTTGTGTGAGTACATAAACATGATAGTGAAGACATCGAAATCAATTTAAGTACCATGAACAACATAAATAGTTTGATAAGCGAATTTTATTAAATTGTAAATAAAGTTCATTGTTCTACTTTGAGGATGAATTTTTTATGACTCTAAATCAGATTTTAAAACAAATATACATAGTTATAACAATTATTTAAACGTTTCAGCCGCAATTACATTTGGAAACATGCATAAGTAGAGCGCCATTGAGACATGGAGCTCGTCCCATGGGAAATCTGTCGATGGGGTTGCATCCCTACTCGGGGAGGAAAAAGCTCGCCACAGCATGGTCTCACGCTTTCGCCACCATCGCACTTCGTTTCGGTTACGATTCAATCGCTCTAATGAATATTCATCCCTTGCCGCTGATCTGGCTGCACTCGGTCGGTAAACACTTTTGAAAGCTTGGGGCGAACATCTAGCAAACAATCCAAATGATCGTGTAAGGGACCGCTCCCGTAGCAAATATTGTAATAGCCCAAACATGTACTTTAGAACTTTATTAATGTTCACATGGCAAACGCTTTAAAATATAAACATTCACATACCAAATAATGTGCGCGGGTGTATAAAATTACCGGAACTGTTAATATCCTGATTGACGAATTTACCCTGAGGCTATTTCCCGGATTATTGTAAACGTCCCTCGCTAGACACGTGCGCAACTTATTGTTTATGGTCTGTATCGTATCGAATGTTAGATTTGTAAAGAATTTTCACCCTAACAAAAAATTATATGCTACAGTGATTAGTATCATATAATAAGTTTTGATTTAAAAATATATAAATCATACCTAATATGAAATGGTCATAAATAGAATAATTTAATATCAATTGCAAAAATAGTTATCTAGACTAATTTTTATAAGCATATTTATATAAAAAATGTCTAGTGTGTAATTTTACATACACGTATGTATATATATATTATATTTACTGTTTGATATTTCGACAGCTATACTCCTGGCATAGTCACAAATTTTAAGCAACTGCCGCTCTCGCATTTGACCTCGTCATATATTGACACAATTATGGTGGGTCAGGGTTAATGATCTTCATTAATTGTCCATGTGCAGTGGCTGCGTGTCCGTGTGTCCGTATTATTGTGTATGTTTAATTGTGTCGTGATTGGGTCAGTGACATTTTTATGTGATTTTGTAGCTCTTATCGATTCCAAAAGGCAGAATCATTATGCTATCATCTCGTTTATTCAATGCGATATTTTTGTGGAATTAAATTTCCAATGCTTCGCATTTTGTATGAACTAACGAATTTTTTTATATTAGCAACAGTTATTGTCCTATTAAAGTCAATCTTATAGTCATCATTAAAACTATGATCAGCCTGAGCAGAATTACTGTTAAACTTTTTACTGCATTTTTGTGTTCTTTGCGATGCATCTATTCAATTTTATTGTATAGATTTTATCGCAACCTGCACACGAGATTTGATACTTATCTTGGGATTCATTTTTCATTAGATCTTCTTCATTGGGAAGCATTGAACTAATTTTGTTTTTAAGTAGTTTGAAAAATAGATAAGTTATCGTGCTTCACCAAGACTCTTCCGATCTTTTCAGGCACCCCTTGGGTGTATGGCAGAAGTGTGTGCGTGTATTATTTCTCGTTTTTTTTTTATTTTATATTATTTTCTGTTGTCCTTCAGTCGAATGACTACAGAAAAAAATTGATAGAATCACCAATACTTTATTGTAAACTAATGAATTATGAACTTTTTTATAATTTAATGAGAGTACAGAAGTAATATTAACATTATCAAGAAAACAATATTATTTAAGCATTAATTACATTAATTTCATACACGTTAGTAAAGCCTAGTTATGTGAGTTTGAGCTAGGGATAGAAAATGTATTTCTAGATACAGAATTATGTATTAGAACATATACTATTTAGCAGCTTAAATATTACTATGTTCATTACTTGTCTTTTGATACCAATTTGTACAGTCCTATTATTATTTATTATGTTTTAGTTGTTTAAAATTTAAAGCACTTAATTTTATAGAAAATTTAGACTGTCTGACTGAAAAATTTTAATTTATCGTAAATTTTTGACGCGTTATTAATAACATTTAAAATAAAAATATGTCGATAGTTCAATCAAGGGGTGGTTCTAGTTGTAATCTTGGCTAGCGTTGGTGATCCCACGTGTCAACACTCACGCGTGCTCTATCAGTCACCGACGGGAGCTAAGCCTCCTTAGCGGGTCCTGGAAATGCCCTAAGGGGACGCCAATTGAAACCAAGGAAATCAAACAGATGATGTTTGACTTGTAGTGAAAGGACGCCTCATTACTGAAACTTACTTTGTCACCATCGCAAACTACTTACGACACGTCGACGACAAATTTTCTACGCAAAATATTTGAATATATATTTATTTTAGAAAATCTCCGACGTCATATTAGATTATTATGGAGCAGAGAAGCAATATCAGAGCCAGAACGGGTCTCCGTTGCGTCAGGATGCTTTTAGGAAAACGCTCAAGTGGAAATTCCATTCAAACACTTCGCCTCCCCGATAATGGCTCTCAAATACCAATATAAGACGTTGTACATAGGAAACTACAGTCTCATGTACAAACATCAAGCACAAATGTTTTTATTGTCGTATATGTACATACATAAGTACTAAAATATTGTATTACTCAATAATTTAAATAGAGAAAATAATTTTCGAAATAAAATATACATTTTTTATATATATTTTATAAGTGGTCGAAAGACCCTTTAAAATGGCTATATTGAGTATCGCTAAGGTAACCGATCTCTGTTGCCATAGCTCGTGCATTGAACACTTGAGAGGCATTTAGCACATAAAAGCTCATAAAGCTCTCATAGAAGGGGGAACAAAATAATAATAAAATATGTCGATACTGTTCAAAGGTTAATTTTATTATTATACACAAATAAAAATTAAGATAGTTTTCTTCATTTTATTTGCAATTTAAAACTGCAAATAAAATCATATTTTACAATAATAATAATATAAAAATTACAAATATTAAAATAGTGACATCTATATATCTGTATTACTGTTAATAATATGGTTTGAAGTTTGACTTATTTTGATGCTGAAAAAGTATTTCGCTTACATGCGTAATTTAAAGATGTCACTATAAAGTATTTAATAAATTAAAATTCATTTTATTTGGTGCAACGAGCATTTAAAAATATTTTTCGTTTAATTTTAATTATTTTTTAATAAATTAAAAAATACATTATTCTATTTAATATGTAATAATAGCATTTACAATGATTAATAAATAATTGATATTTTCTTAATAATATTATAATATATTTATAAATGAAAACATAATTTATAACAATTAAATACTAACTATTCAAAGGAAATTTAGAATTTAACAAAATCTGAATCAAAGTATAAATATGTTTAGCAAATGAAAAGAGCTTTTGATATTATCGTGTTTATTTTTAAATTATACTCATACCCGTTGATATTTAATTAGTTTTATTTTTTTCAATTTAACAGTAAATTTTAAACGCTTTTAAAAAAATATTTTAATATAAATTTTGCTATTAAATTATTAAATTAAACCAAATACATTACTATTATTTAGTATTTTTCAATATATAAAGACTCCAGGGCAACTGATATTTTGTTAAGTTCAATAGAAAAACAGTAGGTGTGTACATTTAAAAACTTAAATAAATAAAGGTTATGGTAAAATATTGTCCTCTAGCTTCTACGTTATAATTTTGATCAAAGAATCAAAACAAGGTTATTATTTTCTTAATATTAATACTTTAGTTTTTGGGCTATTTCATTTTTATTGATAGTATTATGGCTAATGTATTTAGACGCACATTAGATATAGTTAACTTTAGATAGGTTTAGATAAGTTTAAATATGTTATAACTATATTCATACAAATCAATTGTTACCGGGGTGTGGTGGGGTGGGGGGTTAATAATTTTCCTAAAGCAATCTATAAATTCGGCAAAATATTTTGTAGCTTGTTAATTTTTATGACATGTAAGATTTTCATACTATGCGCGTTAAATTAAAATATATGTCTTAAATTTAAAGTATTCGTGGCTATTAAATTCCGGCATCTTTAGTATTTGGTACTTGTTTAAATTGTATTCCAAATAAATATATTTCTTGCACCAGCGTATTAAATGTTATTAAGTCAAGCACGTCAAAAAATTGAGTATTAGTAATGCTTTGTCAAAAATCTAATAAATACAGATAAAATACAACTTTGTCTTACTCCTTGCCATATTTGTTTACAGTATAATTCTGTAATAATTATTAGATTATTATTATCTATTCATATTGCCTTTATTATGTTCATCATTTCTAGAAAATGATATGATACACTAGTTTGTTGCTAATTATTTAATAAAAATCACTGACGACTCAGGATATTTTTTATTGTTTTCAAATGTATAAAGTCTTATAAAGTTGGTAATGTTTGTTTAAAAGGTTAGCATAACACACGCCTTGTATTATTTACTTCTTTAAAATAAAAGGAAAAAACAACAGAAAATGGAATACATAACATTTTTGGCAGGTTATGATAACTATTTTATTAATTTAGATGCAACATTTTCATTCATAATAGATGTTTAGTACTTTATCATCAGCTATCTTCTATAGTAATATGATGTACTTTATTAATGTGCTAATTGTGAAAGTTTTAATGCTTTAACTATGTGGATAATTTTTGTAAGTTCATACATTTACATTAAAAACTATATTAACTGTAAAATTTACCTAATATCGATATCAAGTGTTTATAATATATATTATAGTGTCTATTATGTTGACCAGTTCCTTTGCAATATATGTTTACCTGATAATCTATTTGTTCATTTATTACTATTTTATTTATTTAAAAAAATATTTAGGTAATTAATTAAGTTATATTAGTAACAGTAGTAAAAACCCATTGTTGTGAAGTTGTGATATTTAATTCGTTTGTGATGTTTGATATTTAATTTGTAAGTCTACGTGTTTTTGACTCTAAAGGTGGACAAACCATTTAGCATTTGCCGCAATTCTTAGTGAAATATTTTGCTGAGCCTAAAGTTTCTTTAACTACTAACAAGTGATAATTATATATCAATATACTGGAAAAACATAAGATAGTAAAGATATTATCATTGTTTTGTAATTTATTGATTTGTTTTTATTATTCGGTTTACTTTTATGACAAAGAAGGAAGACAGTTTAACTCTAATAGTTTTTACTATTTATATTGTCTGTTTAAAATCTAAAATGCAATCTTGGTATTTGGCTGTATTTAATAAGTCTAGAGTTTTAAAACCAATTATAATTTTAGTTAATTTGTCTGGAATAAACGTTTTTCCTTTAACGGGAAAACATTACTTAAGCGATTTTCAGTAATTAAAATTTCATTTTATAATTAATTTACCGTTTAATAGGGATTTAAATAAACACATAAAATAAAGAATTTGTTTTGTTTATATTTCCATAAACTTACATACATATATAAGTGTGTAGTAAGTAGGGAATATGTAGGTGTTTTATAATATAGGACATTTGCAGAAGGTTCTACCGTTACGATTTAATGTTTATAAATTCTAATCGTAATGTTAAAATCCCATAATTTATATTGTCGAAAAAGGTTTAAGAAAAGTTGCGATTAGGATAATAATAAAAATCGATTGAGTTACTTTGAGATTTCCTTCTTCGTTAAATTCACAAATATGAGTTATTATATAATATTATTAGGTTTACACACGTATATGTATTGTTCTACATTATATAATAGTTTTCTTAATTATGTTTTTCGTAAATATGCTATAATATTTTATATTAAAAATTCCCAGTCTCACATAAAATGGGAGCTAAAACTGAAATCGTATTCCAGTAATATTTCTCCTTATTGCGAAGTACAAGGCTTTTGGCTCATTGTAGTTGCAAGACGGTAAAATGTCAACATTTCATAGAGACGGGGTTATTAAACATTTTATGGTCAACATTCAAAACGCTACATTTTATGCCTTCCCACTATATATTATAAATAAAATACGTAGCAATAATGCTTGCAAACTAAAATCCATACTGTACTAGTATCATTCGTCCTTGGAAATAATAATTTTATTCCATTTATCGTGAAGTGGATGTAGAGGCGATAATTTCGGGGTGGTAAATAATACAAGGTGCGTCTAGGTCGTCGAGAAAACGATCCACTCGAAGACTGGCGATAAAATGTTGACACACATAAACTTTTGCACAAGGTTGTAAACTTCTGCGTCTCTAGTATATTATTTGAGGGTAAACAGGTGCCGTCGGGTCTACTCCCGGGCAGACGCCAGGAGACCTCAAAGAATTCCCATCAAATTACACAAAGTCAATATCGAGGTCGCCTCTCGGATAACATAATAATTTGGAACTTTTTAAACAAACGGTTTGGGTTACCATAATAGGTAAATAAATATATAACCACGATCTTGGAATGAATGCCCAAATGCTTTTTGTTTTCATTAGATCAAATACTACAACTTGTGTATTAGGGTGTTTTTAATGTAAGCCAAAAAGTCCAAAAATACCTACAGTGAATTGTATAAATATATTTTTTATTTATGTCGTTATTTTTTTTATATTGTATATAGCACTAGTGGAATGAACTTGAAATTTACTTTTTTAATTTAATGTTATTATTATATTATGAATTATCAGATTATCGAAATTATTAAAACATGAATTGTTCATGAGATGCAAATATATTAAAAAATAGTTTGTTTTGGATCAACCCGTATATAAATAATAAACATATAAAATAGTTCTTTTAAATCTAACGAAACTTACAATCACATCGTAATACTTATGAAACTTCAGACTTTATTAGTTTTTTCTCACCCGAATAAACTTTCCACCAAATACGATCGTATAAATTCGCAGAAAACTATCTACCAAACAAATTGAATACATTTTTATTAATGTGAAAATTCGCTAGCATTAGAAAACTTTTTCGATCGGACTAAGCGTCAAATTGTTTATTATATCGTATTTTTCTTAAAAAAATATATTAACATGTTCACATCCTCACTTATATTACATTTAAAAGCTAATTATTTAATTAGTATTATTATCCACAAAGTAAATAGAGTAAGAAGTCGCATTCCACTTTGCGAAATTGACAATTCCGATTGTAATTGATTCAACGGACGCAAAAGTTAAGCACTTGCTTAAAATTTAAGACAATCCAAATCGCTGCCAACAGCAAGAAGGTGCATATCCATCGAATTTTATTTTATTCTTTAAATTACTTTAAATAAATTATTGCACATGAAACAACACATGTTATTGACGTTTGAAGGAATTCCTCGCTCTATTTTATAAATAAACGATTTAATTTTATAAATAAACTAAATGTTTAGCACATGCCAAAACGGATTTTCAATAAACAGTAAATAACTCATTTAGATCCATAAATATTTATTAGTTAAATCGCGTTGATAACTTTAATTTATTATTATGGTAAATAATTACTATAATCAAATTGTTATTATTCTGTCAGTGTATTGTTTATGAGATGATTAGTGGCACGTCTATAGTCTAGACATAACAGCAGTCATTATAAAACTAATAAAAAAATTACGGGGAAGAAAAAGCTCACGTCGATTTACATAAAAGCTTCGTATTGAATTAATATGCAAAAATGTAAATTGAAAAGTTGTTATGTTCCGATCCGTAAATAATAATTAAGCGTTTAGGGGTAGAAATAAAGGATGAAATGGTTAATTAGTGTGGTAAAATCGAAAGGTCATATTTTATAGTTTCGAGTTGGAAGCTGAACCAAACAAACTGTATAATGCGTGATTAATCATGCTCATCACACGCCCCCACCACTATTACTAGGGCGCCCCTAATATTATATTAATTTAGGATAACCGCGCGGACTGACAGGCGTTGCAGTCAAAGTTAGCAATAGAGAAATAAATAAAAATATTCAATATCAATAAAAAGAGTTATTTTATATATATATATATATAATTACACAAAAATACAAATCTGAAATGAGCTCATATTTTTGTTCTAGCTTAGTTTACCGAATACATAGGTGAATGATGGGTATTATATTATATTTAATATTTATTTAATTTTCCTACTCAAACAACTGTTTTAATATATTAATTTATTATATAAAATAGAAAGAGTCTTATTAGGTAAAAATATATAACACGGAAAACAGAACCCTTACCATTTCTAGCCAAAATCACAAAAAAAAAAAAAAAAACGGGGAGAAAGTAAAAATGTGCTATTCAAAAATAATTTTTTCATGCTTTGGCTTTTTCACGACCAAAAATTAAGATTCTCATTGATTCGACTTTTTCTGATCCAAAAAAAAACGTTTAAATTGTGATGGGCTGAATAATTATAATTTCCCAAGAATCAAGATTAATTGGGGTCTTTAATTTCTTAAATCTTTTTCTTTGAATATTTCTGCGCAGATTGTTGTGATTTTGAAGCATTCCTTATACTGTAGAAGAAACAATTTTTAAAATTATAATTATAATTTGTGATGGGTTGTTCAACTCCTTGTGTTATTACTCTGGCAGCATTTTCAGAACTGTTACATGTGTGTTCATGTCGTTCAAAAATAAATGATCCATTACTAACACTTTCTAGTGCATATTTCACATTTACATCTTTTGCTTTTATTTTTACATCACCAGAATTGAGTCAAACCTTCTTTAGTAAGCTTGTCTTTAACATAAAGATATTCATTTCAAGCTTATTTTCCTTGTCTCTTTGACTTAATATCCCTGAATTTTCCATTTATGAAGAATAAAAATTAGGGTAACTCAAAAAATTCTTTCTCAATAATGATCTATAAATAACAGATAAAACATAACGCCTATGTGCATTAAAAGATACATTACCAAAAACATAATGACACTGACAAAATGTTTTAAAACCACAAGAAAATATTTTCTAAAGATGCAACGAATCTTTCTGCAAACGTTTCCAGTCAAAATTCATTTATTGGAACTACCCTATGTAGTTATATAACTGTAAAATATGCGATTCTTGGAATTTCCGAAAGTTTGTTTTCACAGTTATTTCCAAAGACAAAATACAAAAAAATTGTGCCTATCTACTGCTCACATTGTTTGCCACAACGTATTTTTGTGAATCATCTATCGTCTAACCAATTCAAATGTACAGTAAAATAGTTTAAGCATATTTATATTTTAGATATAATACAATTATATTTGATTGTCATGTCAATATAATACTTTTCTTTGTAAGAAAGTAAAATATTGAAGTACTCTTATTAATTTTTAAGATCGGAAGTGCGTCTTAGCATTCCGATCTTTCGTACAATTGAGAAATAAAATCACATGAAAGAAATCCACAAATAGCCACTCGTCCGATTCAATTAATCGAACGTATGTCTGTCGACAACTAGGTGTCCGTCTGATTGAGGCGCGTCGCTAACGTCAATTAAGAAGGGGCATTGTCGTAAATCTAAGCAAGTAATTGTCGAAATTGCCGGTTTAGCAACGGCGCCTGCGACCGGTAGTTTTTCCCGAACGGGCCCGCCACAAACGCGCCATGATTGCGGGCGCCATTAATTTCAGTATAGTCTGACACATATCAATATGACGTACACACAACATAACAGCGCACCTATAAATAATTCCTAGGTCGGCACACACGGGCGTAAAAAAGATATGTGTAATTCATCATCGGCGCGATTCGAAACGGTCTATCTGGGTAGACCAGACTTTCGATATGGATGATTCGATGAAAAGACGATTCGATCAGATGATTGAATTGTATGATGTGCGTTTATGTAATGAGATGATATTATGTTCAATTTGACGGATTGGCTATTATGCGCTGGATTGATTCAGCTTATGAATTAATTAATTTTTATGATATATTAGTCGGGTTAAAAATATTAATCTCCCAAAATAAAAACCATTAAGTAAATTGTATTCAGGGTTGTTACAAATTGGCATGTCTTAACGAAACTCACCGATGCTACCAATTTTATGTTGCTATTTTGCGTGCCGTTGATGAATCCCGTTGTTGTGAAAGTTTCGAGGAGAGTTTATCTTTGATGAAACTTAGCGATTTTCTCAGATTCTATGTTCAAAGTTTATCACGAAAGGTTTCGAGTCAAGTTTAAGGTATTCTTATTTAACTTTAATTAATTCCGACTTCTAGGTTTATTGATAATCTTATTGCCACGACATAAAATAATTGTTATCGCTATGTCACTTATTCTGACTTTTAGTCGGGTAGTTAATACTTACTTATATTAATTCTGTAATAAAATATTGTGCAACGCCTGCTGCACTTCTTCGTTGAACTTTAATCTCTTTTCACCCATCACCATTTTGTTCCTTTTATTAATCTGAAAATCATTTGGCGTGAGTTCAGTCGAATACGGCAAGTGTTGAGGCACTTTTTTTTGTTAAATTACATAAAAATGTGAGGTGCATTTTGTAAGAGAGTCAGACATACATACATTTAATCGGACATATATATACGACTATACGTATATATGATATGTACATATATTAAATCTGACAAATATTATTTTGCCATATTTTAATTGTAAGATTTAATTTAAAAAAAAAATCGTTACAGATATTTAACTCCAATATTTGATCAACGAAAAACAGATTTAAAGCACTAAAGATGCTCGCTATAATTTAGAGAAAGTAAAAAAAAAATTGAAAAAAAAACAGTTGTTAGACTTGTAATTATATGTATTTTCCTTGATGATTAAAAGATAGTTAAGGTCATTAACATATTCTATTTAATAGAGAAATTCATAGTTAGTTATTAATCATTTAAAGAGTATACTTTTATCGGGAAATTTATAAATAATGCAATTTTAAAGCTATGAAATAGTAATTACGTCGAACAAGAAATAAATTTTGGGTCAAGAAAATAAATAAACGGATCAATCACATAATATGAATTAATAACAAAAAGCATTATAAGCATAAATATAAGTACAGTAAGCGTCTATTTTATGGAAAATGTATTTATTTATACGTCGATCACTGCATCCATTTTTGTATTTTGCATCCTAATACTTTTCCGCACGTATTAACCAGTTCTTGATTATTATAGCTGATACATTAAACTGTAGCACTATCTAAAAAATATGAGATCTACATTTTTAACCTTGTTTATAACATTTTTATTTATTTTAAATAGTAATGGTACTATCTTGCTTTCGTACAGAACACTGTGAAATATAGTAATCTCTTATTTAGGTTTTTACTGTATAGTAAGATACAAAAGCTCTCTTAAAATCTAGGAATAATGTTCCTTCGCACTTTTTAGCATCCTTGCCCACCAACCAATCATTAAATACTATCTGCAATGGACTCTTTGTAGAATGCTGTTCACTGAAGCCTAATTATTGTTCATTTAAAATGTCGTATTCTTGTTTTTATATGGTATTATATTTGTAATATTTAAATTTTATGGTCCTTCTCATTCAAAGATATCTAGTAATACTGTATTAAATATTCTAACGTTAAATATCAATGAAACTTATTTACTTATTAATACTAAATTGGATGAAATTAAATATTTCAAAATTCAAAATGGTAGGAAGATCAACTGCGCATTATTACATATAATCTGATTAGCCCCTGATTTAATATATCTGATTTATTAAAGAATGTATTTTATGAATCAAATTCAATATAATTTTTTTACCATCATGTCAATTAAAATTCTCAATCATTTTTAGCACACACAAAGCGAATTATGGCGCTGATCAAAGTGTGTTTCGCGAATTGGGCGTTTCAATTATAGCGGATCGTTACTAGATTAGCGTACTAGAACGCATTAGTTAACGCAATATAACTAATCGCCGGTCTATTTCGAACCGTACGCACATATAATGTAAACTATCGTCCGATGCCTTTGAACAACGCCATTGTAGAAACGAATCGAAAATAGATATTGCAATATAAAAGTACATCGGCCAGCGGTATACCGCTGAACCAATATGGAGCCGCCTGAGATGGCGCCAACTATATTTTTTTTTATTGTCGAATCTGTTCACAACAGGCTGCCGCGTGCTGTATGCTCCGTACCAGCTGTTCTCCAACTTTTCTCGCGCGCACAATACGAAATATAAAATATATAATAATATAATAAGATAAATATGTGTGCATGTGTAGAAATTGAAACTCTTCCACGTCCCGGTCCGTCGCTGGGCGCCAAGTTTCTTTTTGCGCTGCGACGAGACACGTTGAATAAATAAATAATTGCCATGTACATTTTAGAGGGTGTTTGTTTTGTGAATATATTGGAAAATTGGAGCTTTAGAGCTTTGCATGTCCAATATAGATAGGGGCTATTTTAAATGTTAAGTAATAAATATGAAAGCTGTAACGTTCAAAATCCTCTAAATGGAAAGGTTTGGGGCGGCCAATATAATTTACGATCACCGTGAGCATTTGACTACATAAAAAATAAATATAATATATATACATTAAATTTTATAAAACTATTGTTTCATAATTTATTTTGCATATCTATGGTACATTTTATAAATTAAAAATATCAATAATAATAGATATTTTAAATGAGCACATATTTTAATATATAAATACGGTTGATAAGTAAGTGTGGCAAGCATAATGTTATTTTAGATGTAATCACAGCGAATACGTTGAATAAAGATACAAATATCAGAAAATATTTATGTCAATTTAATTTAAAGATTGACATATATTAATATTTTTATGAAACTATTACATTCATATTTCAATAAAGCCACTACATATTAGGGCCATAAACAAGTTTCTTAATTTTAACGTTAAATAGGTTGTGCTATTTTTGGCACCTAACGAGCGCAAAACTATCGATAATCTATCGTTAACCATATTTTTGGTGTTGCACTACACCGAAATCCAGAACTTTCGGGTTTTAAGACCGAAGGGGTGTGAAAACTTTCGCTATCGGAAAGTTTTCGCTGGCATGTCGAGTTGTATTATTGTCGACTGTGATTTCGGTGTAGTAGTTGGAATCTGTCGTGATGTGCGCGCATCCTAAAAAAAACCGCGCCCATCAACTTGCCAGCCGATTTCGTAGATATCATTTTCTTGCAATGAAAATAGCTGTACTTTTCAGAAACAAACTTGTTTCGTTATTACAAGTGCTATCTCTTAGATTTTTTACGGACTTATTGCTCTACCCTCGTAGTTATTCTTTTTTCAAAAATTCAAATATTATATATTATTTGGCTGTATTAGCTAAATAAATTATTATATTGATTTTTTATAAACTTTGGCATAATCATTAACTGATATCAAATTTTAAATGATTTTGCAGTGTTTTGCAAAAATAAAAGTTGTAAACAACTTGTGACACCTTTTTTTGTCAACGTGTGATTTATACAAACCGAGCAAAATGCGAAATTGTTAAGCAGTGTGATATAAAAAATAATGAAAGAAATTTCACTTTAATTAATAATAATCATAAATTAAATAATTGAAATAATAAATAATATAGTAATGGTTTCTATTCAATTTTACTTAATTTGTATTTATTTAATATTGCATTAAAATTTGATACAAAAGTATAAATAGTTTTAATATTTTTTTAATAATAGCTTTTGTTATACGTGTGAATGTGAATGTATGATAACTGATTTTTGGGTATTTTTGATACTTATTAATAAATAAATATCTAGAGTTTTAAGGAACGCTCTAAAGTTAATTGTTAAAAATTAAAAATTTATACTAATGGTCTTAGAGTTTGCTTAATAATTACGATATAAAATAAAATTTATTATCGCAAGATAAATTATTTTCAATTAAATAATTTATTAATAATTTATTCCAGCAAAATCACACCCATTTGGCTTCAAAACTCGAAACTAATATATTCAATTTTTTTAGTTTCATTATTCGATATTAGAATAGCTTATGATATCAAATAGTTGAAATCTTTAATTGCTAGACATTAAACAGCTCTGCAAAAATCGAATATAAAATCAGGTAATAGCAAATAATGACAAATTAGTTAGTTTTCTTATTATCGCTGTTGGAAGGTGATCCAGAATCAGAATTTTACTAACCTTTTAGCAAAAAGTTATTTATATTATATTATTAAAAATACTAATCATTAATTTAAAAGTACCCTTTTAGTGTATATTAAAAATATTTTATTAAATAAAAATAAAATATATAACAGTAAATGAAAAAAAATAACAATATAATTTTCATTTTACAACATGGATTTATAAAAGGCTTTTGAAAGTCAAATATTTAATTTATTATTACAATTAAAATTAAAATACAAAAAGCACGTATTTTTTATATGTATAACATTACGCAGAAGTGAAAATACAGCATGACTAGCAAATTAATTAAATTATTGTTATCTTAAGTTCGATCATAATTTAGAGCATTGCGCGTTTGAAATAAAGCAAATTTTATGGTCCAATGTGTCAAAACTCTGTAGAGGTCATCATAAATTTTTATTTATGGATATTTCAACAAATTAACGCTACAAACGTCATAGGCGACATCGCAAATAATAACATATAGACAATCATAATATTTCGTTTAGTTTACAATAATAGTTTCACACTATGTAAATTCCTGGCCGACCAATCTATTTAAAATAAATTTAACCAAGTTTTGTTTATTATTAATAATATAAGCTTGATTAAAAAATAATCCCGTCCAATTGAGGTGAGCTGGTGTAATCTGTAAGACCGCTCCGGGAAGCAATCCGGTAATCGTGGGATGGAAGCCTTAGTAAACACGTAACTAAGTATGAGGACGAGGTACTATGACTACCTACCCAAGTGTCTACCTACATATTACGTATATGGATGCCCTTGAATCTGGAGCAGACGACGTGTATATAAGTCTTTTATGAAACACTCATCTCTTCCTTTGTTATAGATATCGAGACGGTGGCAATTTGTTATCTCAGTACACGACAGACTATACTTCCCTCGTTCGAGCTCAGTCAATTTTATTAATCCAAATTGCGACGTTTGCAAAACGAGAAACCTTGACCCACTGTGTATACACACAATTGTAACAGATCGATTTCGATTTCAATAAAATAACATTGTAAAACGTTCGTTGACAGTTATGGCGCATTAGCATTCAACTCAATGTTTACCGATAAACGCGCCTAATTAACCATAACGATTAATTAACAGCAAGAAGTTTTCAATCAGATAACTTTGCAAAAACTTATATATTGTGTAATATTTAATAATTAATTTTATCTTCAATATATTACAGTTAAATACGTAATTTAGGATTTAATAAATTCTTTATAGCTAATTTTTTATTTTAAGAAACTAATTATTTTTCTTCCGAGTTTATATTGTTCTTAATCACATATTTTATTTTTTTATTTTAATATAAACTAATACATTTATTAACTTAAAATCATTAAAAAAGTTTTGCTTGGTACGAAAATACTTTAATAATATATCGATATATGTATTTATAAACTAATATGGGCTGCTTAAAAAATACAAAAAAAGTTTGGGAGACGCTACTTCAAAGTCTCTCTGATTTATTTTAGCTTTGGATGTTTTAGCAAGTTGTTTTCTGTTTTATCATAAACATATTAGTTCTAGAAAATCTATAGTACCAGAACAAATAATAGAATTTCGAAATATAATTTAAAATGTTTGATGAGAAAATTAATGCCGTTGCTTCCCATTATGATATGTTGGACTTCATAAATAATATAATACATAATCACATAAATTGCTTAAGTATATAACAAGTTTTAATATATCTAAATTACATCGTCTATGTAGTAAATACCGATGACGCAATGACACAGAGCTTTTCCTTATGGGCTTTTTCCATAACTTCATAATTTACGTGCCGATAAATTACATGGCGTATCATGTATTAAGCTCATATTTTCATGCTTACCCCCATGTAATCCGAAAAGACCTTGAACGACCTTTTTGCTTATATTGTTATAATGTGTTTCCGATATTCCTCCTCTATTATATCATAGAGACAATGGGTAGACGACATTTAGAAAGTGAACCCGCGGTATATCAGCGAGCAACCCAATTTCAAGCAAAAGGTTTAATACAAACAGAAATATTAAAATGTGATATATGTATATGCACAACATACCTATCTAGGTAAAATACTTTGAAATGGGATTTTATAAGAGCAGACAAATGGTTACCAGGCGCCTTGTGTAACTTGAAGATAGACACTAGAGGTCACTTTGACTCAAGTGTGTATTTACATGTATTCAGTTCTCATACATTGTATTATATATAATTTCACGCTGCCATAAATATAAATTTGACACTATTTAATATTAGGTCCTGTAATTATGTACTTAGTCGTATTAATATATATATAATTTAATACAATATTTTTGCACTCATTTATCATAAGTCATTCTTGAACCTGAAAGGGGGTGTAAGTAAATACACTTAAATGGATTAAAAATTTTCATGATCATTGTCGATTAGAAACGCGGGGGTGAGGGTTTGGTATATGTTGGTGAAGGTCAGGGAGAAATGGCTATTAGTTGAGTTAGGTAACTACACTGCGGGAAAATTGCTCTTTGTTTTCCATTTCATTGGGATCGTTTATTATTCGGAAAATGTGAAATAGATACACGACGCGTAGACAATATAATAAAACTAATGATATCTTTAAGGGAATAACAAAATACAAAAAAAGTTTAGATTAAATTCAAAAGTTGATTTACTTCATTCAATAGTTAATAAGCAAAAAAAAATTTCAAGTGTGAAAATAAGTTTAAGCAGACGAAAAAATATTTTTAAGCAATAAAATTTCCCATGGTCACGAATTTTCTGTAACAGTTACAGAAAATTCGTGACCATGGCTAAAGCATCACAGCCGAAATATAAAAATGTAAGTGTAAATCGATCTTACTTTTAAATGAGGGTCTTACGTTTCGAAGGGTCTGTCACTTTTCATTTTCTGACTAAGTGCTGCTTTCGTCCTCGAACTGGTCCTGTGGGGGTACATTGATGTTGCCACTTTTTTTGAAATATCACTATTTTTATCATTTGTATTGTGTAAAATAATAGTGTTGGAAATAGTGTTAATTTGTGTTTTTTTGCTTAACAGTTTCACCCTACTCAGAAATAGAAGCCAAGATCTCGGAATCATTTTTCCGTCGTCTCTTTTGTTCAAGGAAGATGATTTGTTGCTTTCTATCTCTAGTCTTTATTTCTTATCTTAGCTAAAATTCTGATATAAGAGAAGTTAATTATTATATAATCTAAAATAAGAAAAAGCCTCACAATATGCAAAGTACTGGTCAAATCTTGAACCCTTGTTCAGCTCGATTTTGTTTTTGTGCATCAAAAGACGAGATAAATTGCAGGAATATCTGACAAGTAAGGAATATCTGACGAGATAAATTGCAGGAATATCACACATTCTAGAAATGTCGAGAGATCTAGAGGATCAACTCAATAAAATAACGACAAAAAAATAGTTTTTCGTTTCTGTGAACCTTAAACTAGTCGTCGATTTATTTAAAAAAAATGCACTTGACTGATTGAGAATTTGTATTTGTATCAGACAGAAGAGCGCTAGTTTTCACGTCTTAGTGCAAGACTTAAAAATAGTTATATGCCAGAATCATGAGAAGCGTGGGTCGTTAAATATTTCCCAAAGGGGTGTGACAGCATAATGTCTAAGAACCACTGGTACACACAATGAGAATTGGATGAATACAATAACAAGTTCAGACATCAGCGGCGACTATAATTTCGTGCACCTTTTAATAAATCCTTTGCCTAAATAATTATTAAAGGCGGCTAGACTCATCCGTCATATGTACGTCACCTGGAAACAAAGAACACCCATGAATATTTTCGCACCCCGAGGACTCGTCCCTCGGCGTCTTTTGTTAAATAAGGCGCACCGTGCCGAAATTATGCACCGATGCGTTTGGCGTTTGAATGCGAGCTTCTTCTGAATAATGCAAGAGGTGCTTTTAAATCAACAACTTCCGAGGCGGACGCGCCACCCCTTCCTCATTTGAATGCTAGGTGTGGCTGCAAAACGAAACGAAGAAAAACAAACGTGAGCCATTGTCGTGCCAGGTTCTGAAAAATTTTGCACGTATCCGCCGGTAATCGATTTCGGCGACGGTACGCAGCTTTTGGAGCTTCTGCTAAACGGAGCTTTCATAGATAGTTACTCAGACGCCGGCCGTCCGACAGAGCGCCGTCTCCGCGGCTCTCGACGTTAAAAGCTCATAAACATTCTCCGGAAAAAATAGTAATGTACTCTCTACGTATGATTTAGGTACGTTTTTCGAAGGAGGGGAATATTTCTGAAAACCTTTTACATAAATATGTTGCAAACAAAAAAATTCACTTAATAAAATTTAAGATCGTATTAACTTTCAATGTACGTATTATTGTTCTCAAATATTAGTCATGGAATATAATATATTCACATATATGTCACTTACCAAAACAATATGTTGCCTCTTCTCTTTTGCTGCTTGATAATAATTTTTAAGCATTTATCATATTTTTAATAAACTAATAAGCTTTTATTATTAAATACAATTTACAGGAGTGAATTTTGATAGTTTCGAAAGCAAACTTATAAATGGAATGTTAGGCTTTTCGTTACTTCAGCTCTTCCAATAAACCTTAAGAATTACTTTGCTATATTTTGTCATTTTAGTAGACCTATGTTCTTACAGGTTAATAGTACTACATCAAAAGCTATGATGTTTTTCAATCTAATCTTTCGTACGTAAATCTGAATTTCGAGTAATTATCGTTGCACTTTTTTTAGCGTTTTGTTATCTTAATGATATAAATCTAACAATGTCGTCTACGTTCATATTTATTACCCATATTTTTAATAAACGCATATCATAACATTGCTCGTATAAATTATGTGTATCGTTTATCAGATTGATTCACTTAGTAGATTTGCACATATTTACCTTATCCGTAGTGTGATGAATATGTAGGACGTTGCAATGCAAGAATAGTGCAACGTTAGCTATATTCTCATCGCGAGTAAAATTTAGTGCCGTCGGTTCAAGCAACCCATGCATCAATTTGTTTGTCTTATCGACTTAATAAATCTGCGATGTCAGTTGCCAATTTTCTGATGCGAGCCGACGGTGCATTCCATGTTTCTATTCATAGCCAAAGTCTCCTTCCTTATATAGACGTAGCTAGATATCTTCTAGTGCCGAAATATACAAATATGCAAATTTCGTTCTATATTAAAATAAAAATTGGTCAACATTTCAGTGAGACATCTTGTAAGAAACTTATTATAAATTCCTAACTTTATCTTTGAAATATATATAAAGCTAAAATAGCGGCTATTCTTTTTGTCTCAATAGTTCAAGAACCTGTTATTTTGTATTTTATTTATAAATTAATAAAATTAAAAATATATATTTAAACTTTCTAAAGTACTTACAATAATCATTGTTTAGAATTTTTAGTTATGTAGTATTCTTTTTTAAAAAAAATAATTGGTAATACTTGCTGCATCCAAATTAATAGAAATTAAAAAAACTCGTTTATTTACAGTATTAGCTTTAGAAGTATCCAAAAATTTTAATTAAATATTTATAAAACGTGGTTTTACATATAATATTAAATCAAAAGAGATTTTTCAAGTAAAATATCAGACTAAATATATGAAAGATAAAATAAAAAATAGTGTTTGATTACCGCCTTAGCTTCAACAAAGACAATTAATGAGTAAATGGCAACAGCTAGCTAGATATTAGGTTAATATGAATAAAGTAAATAAAATAAATTTAATTTTTTTTTATCCAATTGCCTAAATAAGGATTTTATGTATTATTGTATTTTTAAATTTAAATTTTTTTTTTTACCAAACCAAAATGATCTTTAAATAAAATGCTTATTTATAAGTAAAATAAAAAATATAACACTGATTTATTTAAAGAAACAGTATTATATCAAAATAATATTAGCTATATTTGTATGTAATTGTTTCTCGAAATTTCCTTCACAAATAATAAAAGCTTAATAAGTTTGCAGTTCATGTTTGAACCAAATATTGTATAAATATGTAGTAATTCAATAGTAGTTATATGCTTATGAATTATATTGTAAAAAAAATGTTATTTGGGCGGAGACAAAATTTGTTCCGCTACTGTCTAGCGTATATTTATATCATGTGTTATTTTATAATGGCGCTAGAACTAAAGGTCAATAGTTAAGAGAGATAAAAGACAGTATCTTATTGTCGTTACATTGATATTAAAAATATCGAACATACAAACAGTGCATATTTAAAATAAATGTTATTTTCAGCAGTAGATTTGCAGTTTTGCACTTGCATCCCCATAGTAGATTCAATTTCCGCTCGTGTTCCATTTTCCAGTTCCATAATGATTTACTATAATTTTCAGACTTCACAGTCTTATTATTTATATGCCCATAGAAAGCACGATCGCTATTCCATAGCCAACACATACATTATATATATGTTTACCATTCGATTGGGAGGAAATTCTCGGAATATATTTCATCAATATATTTTACATCATTTTTTCGACGCCGATTTCTCTTTATCCATTAAATCTTCCTTATTACATGGACAGTTTTTCAACTTTGCGCAGAGATTTATTTTCTTGATAACCTTTCAGATAAACAATGTTGAATCACCAGCTAAGATTCGCGGAAAATACATTTTTTTACCGACTGCGGATAATATCGCTTACCTAGCATGTACAGAGTAAATTTTCCGAAATAAACAAAATTAATCTAATACACGACATATACATATGTACTTAACTTTTATATATATATATATATATATATATATATATATATATATATATATATATATATATATATATATATATATATATATATATATATTTAATACATGTGTGATTTTTAAACGTAATTTATGTACAAATTCCGGATCGCGAAACGGATTTCAAGTGGAAACAAATATTCGTGAATAATCCATGAGTTTCTATGGTGGAATGAAAACTTTGATATTGTTCTCTAAGCCAATTTACATTCAGGGACTCAGCTCCTCAATAACGTGTTACTCTGGAAGTTTTCATATCTGAGAAATTGTAAGGGAACTTTTTACATTTCAAATCTGTGTCAGCAGAGATGAGATGAACATTTTTAAAATGCTACCTTGTGAAACTTTTAAATGGAGCTTACAAATAATATTACTAATTTAATAACATATTTCATTGTTGTATTACTATGTACTTTAAAAAATCTAACGAATTTTTTAAAGAATAGAGACAAAACTAATTTAATATTTTTGAAGTAAATAATTAGATTATTTAATTATATTTTTTGCACCACCTAGACGAAATTATAAATAAAGTTTGTTTACAAGTTGAGAACTACGGCTCTGGTGCAGTTCTTTTAAAAGTCGGGTTGAAAATGTCACTGCACTTGTAAAAGGGTGATTCAACATCCATGTTTATTTGTACGAATATCATAGCAGGAAAATTTGTTTGCAACTTTGCGAGTACATCGCAAATATCAAGTGCTACGAGCTAGTATTAAAAATAATAACAAACTTTGAATATCTTGCTGAAGAAATTTTAAAATTATCGATATTGCGAATTATAAATTTTAAATTAAATTTTATAGAGTTTAATGTATAAATCATGAAAGCAATAAATATGAAAGTGTATATAAAAGTGGTTAAATCTATCGTAATAAAATTGTAAAGCTTTGTTAATCCTGAAAGATTAAAGTAAAAAATACCTATACAGCTAGGTTGAAAATTATCTGCTGACATATGTGCTTCTTTCAACGTCAGCACATTTTTCAAAGCCTTGAACTCGGCGTCTTTACTGTCCGGAAATCTCTTACCAGTTTTTGGTGGGGTTGCCAAATTTCTTTGTTGTAGGTGTATACGTATAAACATCATTACTTTTATTCTTGTGTATGAAATTTATAAAGTTATTTAAATAGATGGATTAGAATCAAATAAAATTATATTTTATAATTTATTATTTATTATGTATGCTTATGTAATATATCCATTTTTTATATAAAAAATACAAAATTATTTAATTTATGTGAAAAATTGAACCAAATATAAAAAATACTATAAAATCACTTTTGATTTTAAACGACTCAGTTGCAATATAGGTTGTGACCGAAAATTCATTATTTTTTCGCAAATTTCAACTGTGGGCTATAGTGTTATAAAGAAGTGCTTTTTAAACTTTTTAGTTTAGTGGACCAGTAAAAAATATGCTCAAGGTTTATCTTAGATATATAAATAAATTAACATTTGATGCAATGAATGGATTTATGTGGATATCTGTAGAGAGTCTGTCTACTCTTGAAAAATAAAACGGTCAATTTATTCAAGCAAGTGTTCATTGGTGAACTTTGGTAGAGATGGGAGTGCTTAATCTGCATTAATGTTGGTTGCTGTTAAGTTGTGAATCATATTTTGTTAATTCTTTATTACAAAACTGATCATCATGACTTGACAGGTTTCCCCGATGTGTCATGATAGCTAATATACAATTAAACACATATTTTGTTCAGCTCCTCATAACTATCACAAAAAACATTCTTGTATTTAGCAAGCTCATTAAGAAGCTGGATGGCTCGTGTAAGAGAAGCGTTCTCAAGCGCTGGCATTCTGGTCGAGTTGGGAAAAAATAGGGAACGCGATCGCAACTCTCTAGGACAGTGGTGTACAAACTATTTTCATTTTCGAACTCCCATTTTGTTTAACATTTTGTCGCGACTCATGGATAGACGTATTTTAATCGTCAACGTAGTTGAAGGTTTTTTTTATGAAACTTGCGCGTATGTTTTTGGGTTGGTAAAAGTCTGAATAAAACACATTGATGTTTATATTTTCATAACGGTTTTATTTATGCATGTATGTATAAACATTTTTTAATGAAAAAAAATATTTTAAGAAACTCTAATATTACGAATTCAATGTGAGATATGCGCTTATAAAGAACTCGATTTACATTACAGATCCGAAGAATGTTCGGATCTGTAATGTAAATCGCATTCATTTATAATCAAAGTTTTGTTTTAATAGCAACTAACTTTAAAAGACTGGTTTCATATAAATAGATCGATACAAACTGAATTAAAATGTTTGTTGCCTTTTTTTTAAATCAACATTTTCGTTTCCAATCGACAACTAAAATTTTTGGAGACTAAGAGACTTAAATTGTATGTGCAGTGTTTTGTTGCTTGAAAGATCAATTAACTGTTCTTTTTAATTTAAAGGTATATTGGAATTAAAAATATCAAAAAAAAAATGGGTTAAGGATCCAAGTAAAACTTCTTAAGATAACATTTTACCAGTATTTGAAAAAGTCTTGTATTTATTATCGAATAAATTTATTTGAATTTTGCTACCCCAAAAAAGCAATCCATGCTTTACGAACTAAAAGCAAAGTAAAAGTTGTGTCCAGTACAAAGCCTTAATCTGCCCTCCCTCCCACTGAAATAATACTGATAATTTTTTTTCTCTGTGTAATATTTTTTTATATGTATAAAAAAATATTTAAAATTTCTATGCGTAATTTTTTTTATGTGTAAAAAAACTTTGCGTTTTTTTCTGGTGATTATATCTACAAGCCATTATAGCTCTTGTTAGGTTTACATAATTATGAAGCTTTAAACCAGGACAGCTAAAAAAATATCATTTTTATTTGAAATTAACGAAAATGTCAGAGCTGACCAGCGCCTGGGGCCGCTGACCTTTCCCCTCTTCTTCACAATGTTACTGAGCATTGGCGGGTTGTTGACGCCACCCCTTAACAACTTCAAATAATGCTTCATCGAGTAGACGCTACGCTGAGAATGCAACGAATAGTATTCCAGTGTTCCTAGTAAAATGCCACTAGGATACAAATTCTGTATCTTAGTGGCAAAGAAAGCCAACGTGACTATTGAATATACATTTCAAAATAGTTCTGACATATTTATTTTTCTTTGTACATATATTCTATAAGCTTCTTTTGTAATTTTAAACTATTGATAATTGCATTTATTTCAATAAAATAAATATTTTTATAGACATAATAATTACATAAATATAATATACATGTTACTGGTTTATAACCATTTTCATGTTTATATTTAGTTATTAGCTACAAATTGATAAAAAATAAGAATATAAAACAAAACGGTTGTGACTATAATTTAAGGGAAAAAATGAAAAACCTTTCATGATTAAGACGAAAGAAAAAAAAAATTTAAGTACATTTTATTGGAGAACTAGAATTATTGATATACTGACTTTACTATCTTAAGCATTATGTGCTTGTATTTATATTTAAAGTTATTTTTATCGTAGTCACCAATACACGAGATTAGATTATTATAATATTTTCTGGTATGATTGTGACATGTTCTTTAAAATTTCATTTAAAAGCTAATACAGGTATTTTTAAGATTAGTATAAAAAGGCGTAATATATATTATTTTTATAGCTTTCTTTTGTATGATTTGTAATTTAGAAAAAATAGTATAACTGGTGTTATTTCACACAGGACAGTCATGAGTTAAAATGGGTCTAATTAATTGTTTTTGGATTAAAATTTTATTTGTATACATAGCGCGCTTTTTCTATTAAATATCAGTCTAAGGGACGCAATGGCGGCAAGCCCTTTAGTGTTTAGTTCCAAAATATGACTATTAAATTTAAGCTTGGCGTCCAGGTGTAAGTGTTATCTATTTTATTTTATTGCACTCTTCATTTCGGTGAGGTGGTGGCAAAGTTTATCTACATCTTGTGAAAATAAGTTATTCTGTTTTAATTTGATTGATTTTAATTTCCCACCTTGCAAAATATTTATTTAAGATTTCAAAAAAAAATGTATTTAAGCATTAGTAAAATATTTGTATCGTCAGCGTACATAGATAAACGTGTATTTTTTATTTTGTGTGATATCGTTCATATACAAGATAAAGTGGAACGGCTCGAGCAAACTTCCCTGAGGAACGCCAGCTGGAATTTTACGTGGGATAGTATGTGAATAATATGTGTTTGAGTTCATGTTTGAATATAAGCTGATATAATATTTGTATGAAATGCATAGGTCATCTTGACGCGTTGGGAAGACCTGTCAAGTTATGGTGGTCAGATTTATAATAAATAAGTATAATAATCAAACGTTAATTATGGAAAAGCTTGCGCGCGCGGCTTCAGCAGCCCTGTCCGGAACTCACGGAAGGGTTGCTGGCGACTCTGTATCGTTCGCAGTAAAGAAGCACAGCTTCGCGGAACCAGCGTCCGAGCAAGTGTGCATTTGCTCTTCCTCGCGAGCAAGCAAAAGCACCGGCGCGATGGTGGGGGTAACCGGCACCGGCAAACGCTCAGAACACTCGCTCGCGTACCTTCGCACGTAGCGCACGCACGCATGTGAGCTCGCCCTTAGCGCACGCGACCGCGACTTTTGTATATACGACAAACGCCCGTTTTCCCCGTGTGTTTTGCCGAACAGTGCCAAATCGACTTTTGATTGATGTGCACAAGTTTAGTGTTGAGAAAAAAAGCTAAAAAGACAGAGAAAACTTTTCAGTGTGGCCACCGTCTGGACGCCGGATATAATGTCATAAAATTGACAATCGACAACCTGAGATTACAGTGAGCATATTTTATTAGCCTCTATTTTTAATTATCGCCGATAAAGTTGTTTATTAGAAAGCGTAAAAGCTCATCGAATAGTTTTATGATCGTTTTACGTCTTCCTCGAAACAAACAAAAAAAATCATACCACTTATAAATTGATTTATTACCAACACTTGCGTTTGAAAGCCATGCGATTCGAATACATGTTTTATATCTTATTTATCCATGAAAAATGCGCGAAAATTTGATAACGAACTTTCGCCCAACGAGGTCAACGACTCGTGCGCTTTTCCGATCCCTGGCGCTACAGGGTGCCAAAAATACTTGACCAATGTATTATGTTTTTTACGCACACGTGGACTCCTGGGGAAAAAAGTTTTCGAACATAATATATTCGGCGCGTTGACATCGTGACACAATAAGTAAGTGGTTGATATTTGTTTTAGTGGAGTCTGTCACGGGACAAAGCTTTTACTTCCTCGGTTATTTATTATATCCGCCCCGTCGCCCGCCGCTTTTTGTCATATTAGGAAAAATAATAAGCCACTCTGTGGATGTTATTGCACTGTGGAAGACCAGTGGCCGGTGCCAAACTTTAATATTTACTAACTTTTTCGTACAATAAAAAGAAAATCTACGAGCTTTTTATGAAATAGTGACGCATAAAACTCGAACGAGACGTTGCCATCCCTTCTTCGACGAACAATATATAAAAAATATACAGAATGGCCAAATAAACGTATGGTCAGAAAAAAATATAGATATCTGTAAGGTCTGGAAATCCCGTAAATACCACGTGTACAACTATGGTTTTATTAAATAAAAAACTAGTATTTATGTAATACTTTAAATAATGCTCTGTTTTAATTAGTTTTTTTCTAATATACTACGTTATTTTTATCAAGTTACATAATTAAAAAAATGGCACTTAATAAAATTAAATATTTAAATACATATCTTACGATATATTTAGCTATAAAATCAATTAAAACAGAAATACCACAATTTATACAAAAAACAAATTTTATTTTGCAGTGACTTTTTATAACGACATATTTTTTTTTAAGATTTATTATTAAATTAATTATAATAATATATACAAACACATGTATTTTAAATGTAATTTAAATTATATTTAGCTTAAAGTTAAAAATATTTAACGTAATAGTGAAATATTAATCTTACTGATTTTCTGAAAAAATCAGAAATTTATTAAATAAAAAAATGTACAGTATAATTAATTTGATCAAATGATACCTATACAGAAAATAGATGATCTATTTCAAGAAATATTTTTTGATAAATGTTTCCAATATATTATTATATTAATTAAATTAAATTGTACCGCATTAGTTTTATGAAAGCAGCCTACTACTTTGTATAAATACAGCAATATAATTTATCTAATTATAATTTGCATATAATTTACACTATATGTAAATTATAATTATATTAATAAATAATTTAATAATTGGACACTTTAATACATAATTTATTTACACAATGTGAGCGCTTAGATTAAAGCTATTTAAATTATGTAAACGACTAAGTGAAATTTAAATGTAATATAATAAAATGATGTAACGTATAATTATCTCAAAAAAAAAATGTGGGCGTGGAGATGATTGAAAACATTTTTTACTAAACATTAACACACTATGCAGATAAACATTAACACTAAATATTTTAATTGTGTTTAAATAATAAAAAAAATATTATTACTAAGAAAATATTAAATAATTAAGTAATACAAAAATAGCTGCTATATTAAAGTCGAACGTATCGATTGATATGCTCACATAGTTCAATATTATTTCATTGCATTTAAAGTGATCAATTGTTAAAACACAATAAGAAACTCGGGGTTAATTCAAACTGTTTGAGAAGTGTTTGCCAATTTGAATAACGCGTATAATAACAACAATGTTTGGGTTGATTTTAATTGAAGCCGATATTAATGGCGAAAATATGGTAATACGCAATGCCATTTGTAACGGCGCGATTATATGCAACTTCAGCACATTCGCCGATTTATCACTATTACATTCAAGTTGACAATAGCAAGGGTATAAATTACAATATCGACTTTCATAAAGTCGTGTACTTGCACCGCCGGAAAAACTGCATCGTGATCAATAAGCGAATTCTATTAGTGGATGTAATTTATTATGCTCCCTTCGGCCGCTTTTATCATAAGCTGGTATTTTAATTTATCATGTTGGGTCATTTCTTTGGGTTATGTTAATATGCAAATTATATTATTGCATATGATATAATCATATTTTAAAGAAAAATGTGTATTTACTATCACGGCGATTAGACGAGTTTGACTACATTTCTGAAAGGACGTTTCTTATTTGGCAAATATCCAGTAAAGTGTACGAAAGATCGGAGATAGACTGAAAGGCTATTATTTTAAATGATTATATTTTATTAAAGAATAATTAACTTGATCTTTTATTTATTTTGGTAATTATTGATTTAATTTAACAAAATATTATAACTTTATTTATTTTATATGTGCGAGTATGTCGATCCAAAATGCTTTTTGATTTAACCTACTATAACCTTACATATGAAATACTTTTCCATAGATTTTTAGAAATTTAGTTTATTTTTCAGTGTTGCGTAGATCATAAGTCTACATTTAGCAAAAAGTGTTTCACATATTTAAAGAGTTTTAGTGATACTAGGTTTAAAATGCTGATTTACCACAGCATGCACCATCTCACACCGCGGCATGAGTGGTGAATTTAATTTAATTATCTTTTGAATGATTTCTTTAAAATAAAAAATTCTAGAATAAAATAATAAATCTAAAGCTTTTATTAATTATTAGTATATCATTTAAAAAATATTTTTTGTATTTGTAAATTGCATATTTTTGCAACATAATATTATTTCCAATATTACAAGTAAATGTCTCGTAAACATTTCCGAAGAATTCCGCGTCGCAACACCGTCCATTTAAGAAATGAAAAAAAAGTTTTCCGACGTCGTTTTTCCCCTTTTTCAACCTGACCCAATTTTCCGATCGACGACCGAGCAATTGTAATAAATTTACGATAACTTAGACCGAATAAGGTGGTTAAGGTCGACGTGGCTGGTTGACCTTGGCGATTCCTTTTTGCCATTTATTTTCATGGCATTTTCGGGAAACGTATAAGAACGATGCAATAATTTGTTCAGGAAATCGATCTCAATCGATAATCGACCATTGTTGGGATCACCCATGGTGTGACCATTAAACACTTTTGACATGTCACGGCGCCAATGTTGATACCACATCGATTAATTATTTATTCGTGCACACGACTAATCGTTTGTGTATCACGATCGTCTGCCTCATATCCGTCTCCATCCTTCGTGGGAAACGATTAGAGTCTCGATGATCTAATTTGAATCGATGGTGACACCATTTACCCACCCATGTTGAACACAATGATGGCGTGTAATGAGAAGAAGATTTCCGATAAGCGATCTATGGAAAATGTGTATTTGTGTCATAAATGATGTAACGCGACGGCTCAAAACCTAACCAACATAATATTGTCTAATAAAATTAATTTATAATCATATAAATGATTTTATTAGAGACTTTATGTTCAATATTAAAATATTTATTTTCTCTATATGACATTGACAAACTCCGCAGTATTAATTGTCTAGTTAAAATGAACTTAGCAATAATGTTTATTATACAGAAATGTAGTCAAAAGCCATTAAATGTTCTTGTTTTTTATATCATAAAATTAGTAGTTTTATGATATAAAAAACAAGCAAAATATAATTTTATAAGCGAGTTTAAATGCGCTAAATTTATCATAAAAATATTATATATTATTATATTATACGATTCACTAAATTAAGAATTTTTAGTTTAGTGGCATACGGGTAAGTTTAATACATAATTATACTTCAATCAAATACATGTATAGTTAATTTTCAATGAATACATCGAAAAATAAATATTTATTTCTATGATCCAGAATCTATATATAATATTTTCAAAGAAATTTTGGATCAGAACCCTTAAGTTAAAATTTATTGCATGTATACAATATTATTTATATTATACAAAACTTATTATGCGTTTTAATATTTTATTCATAAAATTTTTGTACGGATTTTCAACCAACATCTAAATAAAACTTAAAGTTAATAAATGCTTAATACCGTTATAATTGGAAGCCTACGAAATAGTAAGTTATATAATAGATAATATTTTTTACATGAAAATTATTACCTTTACACATTTACTACTATATATAGAGTTGGTAAAATAACAATCTTTATTTTTGTAATGATTGTAAAAAAAATTGTCATTGAACATAACAAAGCAATTTAAATATTTTTGGCGTAAAAAAATTCGACTAATTATTTTTACCAAAAATAAAATGTGTGGTCTGTGTCTCTCTGCCACTATTTGAAACAAGCTATCTAGTTCAAGAAACATTGTTGAAATGTTAAATTATTAATTATACACAATTTTTTTTCCATAAATTACTTTTCCATAAAAATTGTCAAGGGTCGAATATAGAATTTCATATTTTTTTCTACAGTGTAGCCCATATTACCAACGGGTCTATTATTACTTTACTTTTTAAATAAAAGATAATAACATAATATTCCCAATGTGAACAAAAAATTAACGCACTCTTCAAAAGAAGCATATTAATAGGATACTTTTCATTATGCAGTTATAAACTTATATAAGTCTAATATTTCTTAAAATTACAAATTAACAGGCAGTAGCAAATATACTGAAATGTAGTTGCTCTTTTTCACAATCTACTCTCAATCATGTGATGAAATAGTAAATAAAACCACATATTTTTTGCTATTACATGGTTTTGTTCAGATAGTGTTTCAAAGTAAATTATGTTCCTGTTGTAATTTTTAGATAGGCACAATTTCAGTTTAATTTTAAATACTGACATTATTTTTAACATACAATTAAACTAATTAATCTCTTAGAAGTATACGTTTTGTTCATTTAAATAAGCAGAACATATATAAAAAAATGAAATGTTAAATCGGCCATTTTTAAATTTAAATGCAGGTTTTCGTTTTAAGTGCATGTTCATCACTTTACTGCAGTTCAATGTTTCCGTCACTAGTTTACAGATGATTCAGAAACTTGAAATTAATAGTGATAAAATTCTTTTAATTTTTATTAAATTTGTTTTTTAATTGAATAAGTTTATTATATTGTCCATTTTTAACGTCGCTTTATTGATGGAGAATGCAGTGATATTTGATGAAATGGAAATTATCAATTTTTTTTGCATCATCGGCAACTAGTTTCGGTGATCTTATTTTATCAGTTACTATATCAAATATGTGATTGTCAAGAACAATCTTACTAATGTATTGAAAAAAAATATTTTCATGAAACGTTTTTTTGTTATATATTTTGCGTTTTTGTATCATAAGAAATAATGTAAAAACAATGCTAAAAATCAATGAAAAACTTTAAAGTCTCTAAAGCGAATGTTGTTAGCTGTATGCGCTGCGGACCACAATTTTTCAAAGAGATATAACTCGGTAAAATGTGAAAAATAGCTGAACCCAATGTATTATTATAATATTTATCGGAATATTATTTTAAAAACGTTGCTATTCTCGTATTAGATTGCAGTACATCTTTCCAGTCTATAACGTCTTGGGGCTTAAAAATTCAAATTATGGCAAGCTATTTTACACAACTAACAATACCAACAAAGAGATGGGTTTGTTTATTTTTATACAAATGCCTTTCAAAGCATCGTAAATTATAACTTAGGAAAGAGCACCGCATATTTTGAAAAATATTGATGTTTGTTATCGCAAGACGTGACAATATGCGAGATCATTTAGGGTGCAATAAAGTTTCCAAACTGCCCAACTTCAAACAACAACAACAGAAAACATTCCATAAGTTTTCAAGGTTTTCCTTTAAGTCGTAATAATTTATTGCATCTTTGAGGCGAAATTATTATGACATTATACTGACGTCACTGCTCGTGTGTGTAACTTGCTGTCAATCAAACCAGATCTAAATTTTCCTATACACAGCTAGATCATTTGAATGAATCATCTAGGCTACCGTAGGTGTTTATCGTTATGTTCGAAGTAAACGTGTAAACGCTGCGAACGAGGGTGTGTTAAATTTCCATAATTTTCTCGCTTTAACGCGATCACAGCGACAATTATAATGGCACAAATGTCCGTCATTACGAAGGGCGTAATGATTCGCTCATCGGCGGAAGAACGACACATGCCATTATTCAAATGAAGTGCATTATGACTTGGATGTCGTTGGATGAATGTGGGAGAATACTACGTGCACCTGAATACCTGAAAATAAATACATTTAGCAAACAAAATATGTGATAACTTCTAATTCATTTTAACCTATGAAGTTATTAGATTTTCATTTAAAATTACCATTTAAAATTTACATTAGTGGTTCTAAAGCTCTGGTAAGCGAGACAAAAAAGCTAAAATTCGAAAAATTTGGAATTGAGACGTAGCAAAAACTATTTGTCTATCAATGTGTGTGAAAAAACATTCATATTAATTCCAATAAAAACAATGTAGACGCATTTTCATGTATTTATATTTATAACAACTATTAGAGTCACAGTTTTAATTATAAATACAAAACCGCTATTATTTTATTTTTACTATGCAAAAAAGATTTTTAAATTTCTTTGTTATTATTTTTGCCATTAAGAATAATTACTTGCTTTCCGTTTATGTTGTCGTAAATGTGTGCAACGATTTAAATTTTGAGTTTTTTTCTCTCCGATAGGTTGTAAAATCTTTTTATATTTTCATATTATTAAATCGTATTTTTCAAATTCTTTCATTGATAATGAAATCTTAAATAGTATTTTTTCAAACCGTTCCAAACTGTTGAAATTTTAAAAAATGTTTTAATAAATCTTTCTCATTATTCAAATGTATTTTTTATTTTAGTGCTGCAAAATTTTTCCAATCAAAAAAACAATTAGCGTTCTCAACACAGAATCCCTAGCTTACATATCAATAAAATATGTGAAGCAGTTGCAAAAGCCATCCTAAGAGCTGTATAAGAATTTGGTAATCATTAACTAATGATTTAGAGTTTATTAGGCTTACTTTTATAAGCTAAAAATTTAGTTCACGTTGATTCACTGATAACAAAACCGCAATTACACGGGCTATGTGTGTCATTACAAATATATTTTGTACAGTTTTATTCTAAATAAATTATGGTACTTTCTAAAATATTTAAGAATATAATATTTCAATTGTAAGTATTAAAAACAAACCAATCTTTTAGCATGCTGTTGAAATTCTTATCGATATCGCAAAACTGGGTTTTACCATTCAAAAGTTCATACAAAAGCGATGTTACGAAAAAACCCATTAAACTGTATTTAATACCAATACAATAAAATTGTTATTACACGTATAACGTAACAATTTAAAGTTCATTATGTTGTTTTCAAGACCATTTGCTTTGAGAGAACACTAATATTATAAAAAATATCAAAAATTAAAAACATTTTAATATTTTTAATTACAAAAAGTGTCACATAGATATATATTTTTACATGTTCATAAGTTTTGACACGGATTGACTAATAAGGCATATTTTTATAGAATTTTGTATGCAAAATCTTATTTTTTTCGATTCAAAAATGAATTATCTATACAATCTTAAATTTATATTTATATGAATTCAATATGTATTTATGTGAGATAAAAAAATCTTGATTAAATGGTTCTATTGATTTTTTACGGAATTATTATTTGATCTATTGTATAATTAATATCTCACGAGATAATAGCATTTAACATTTCGTTTGATCTTTTAATTACAAAGTGCTTAATTTTCTTCTTTGATGTCTAATATTTTTTTTATTTACTTACATACAATAAATTTAGACATTTTATGTTATATTAAAAAAAAATATGCATATTATATTGATAAATTCATATGTAGAAAATTTTTACTAGATTCACTGTATTACTACATGAATTTGTTATTAAATCCTAATTAAATAATTTACGCGATATTAAATGAATATATCTTTTAAAACTTTATCCACGTCCTAAAAAATCTTTAAGAATATATGTCAAAAATATATTCAACTCTAATATAATAATAATTATTGCTTATAAAGCTGTAAAAATTCATGTGTATAAAATATGCACTTGATATAAAATTAAATACAAAAAATGTATAAGATCCTGTATTTAAAAATATACTATCGCAGCTTGTACCATTATCTCTAAAACTACTTGACCAATACCTTCAGTTTTTTGCATCCAAAGTTGAAAAAACCCATATTGCCATGCTAATTGAAGTTTTTTCAAATAAAGTCTGACTTTTTAAGCCGTACTTGAAAACTCGAACGTTTTGTTCGTGGGCTGCATTTTATTTTTGGGTTTTGACTTTAATTGTTCAGGCGCCAGCTCTCTGCCTCAGTAGACAAACACATGTTGGCCATAAAAATGCAGGTATGTGACAAACAAAGACGTAACCCAACTTTGCTTTGAAAAAAAACAATTTAGCGAAAGTAATAAACTCATAAAAGTACATTTTGCTAACTTTAAAAGGCTCTGCGTAAAAAATATTTTAACATAAACATAACATTTATGAAAGAAAATATATATTTCGCATAGGCGATATTCAGAGTATCCGATAAGCAACGGTCGATTTTCATATCACGGCCGATATTCTCATCATAAAGTTTAATAGAGGTTTTACTTGCGGAAAACACAATTGTCTGCCGTCTCCGGGAACTTCATGGTGGATGAAACCGATTTATGACTTGTTTTTGACTCAAAACTTTATGTGATTATGTACCGTTGGAGTCCGAACGTAGAATTTATAAGCGCATTTTGTCCTTGACTGACCAAATTTCCATAATGTATAATGGATTTTTATGCTTTACTATATATTTATTTATTTATTTTAGCGAAAAATATACAATTGACGATTTTGCTAAGCCATATATATTGTATTATATTTTAATTAATAACGACAAACAACTTATTTAATTAATAATATAGCACATTAGTATATTATACAGATAATTAAAAAACACGACACCCCTCATATTCACTAGCTAAATAATTTTATCGCTGTCCTGTATCACACATGCTCTAGTGTAAGATTATTTTTATAGAAAACGTATAGGCGCTTACCAATAATTGTATAACACTAAAAACTATATAGTTATTTATAAAGCAGCTTCACTAAATAAAAACCACACCTACTGCTTGTTTTGTTTTACTATTGATGGTGCAATTTTTATTATTAATTAAGCTGCGGACAATCAAATCCATCACTTATTTAGTTATCCAATTAATATTTTTTTAATATATCCATAACTAATTAAATAGTTTTCTTGAAAAATATAGTGATGTCTAGAATCGATGTCAAATTTAATAACTTTTTGAGTAACAAGCAAACAAATATTAATTATACATCATTAAAAATTTTTTTTTTAGTATCATTTTATAAATACGACATATGTATGAAATCTAATACAAAAATCATAAAATAATATTAGAAAATGGATTTTATTTGAACTTTATTGTTTAGTATGTGTGTATGTCTGATAATTTAATTAATTTTATTGAACGCTTATTTTAACAAAATCAATAACCAGACATGTAAGAAACAAAAATGAATAAACTAAGGAATAATCACGTAATCAAATACTTAACTCTTAGTTGTTATTTAATTGTGTTTTTGTTGTATTTAAGTTTTTGAGAGGCGATTACTTTTAAGGTAATATTTAATTGAATAATTTAAAAAAATCATAGCTTTTAAAATACTGTTTTATATTACAGATATTGGTTACTTTGATATCTAAATATATAGTAATGAAACTATAAAAAAATGACTTTCAAATAAATAGCTAAAAAATTTAAATAATGTAGATATACAAATACCAAATATCAAATATATTATGTTAACTTGATGATTTTTTTATGGTGAATTTATTTTTGTATTGTGCAGATTTGGTTTTAATTCTAAATACGATTATTTCTAATATTATCTACAGAATCTAACGAACATTTTATGATAATTTTATCAGTGTATCAATGTGATGAGTACTTTAACTTTACATTGATTGATTGTGTACTTTGGGAAAACACGTGCTGTGGATTAGGCAGTGGCGGGTAGAAGTTTTCTGATAAGTTGACTAAAATAGGAGATAAGACGGCGCCAACGGGGGTGTATTTTCGGTCAGTAAACAATTGTTTTATAACGGTGTGCCGAGTGCACATATGGTGTGCACATTTTTATTGCCGGCTGTGTGACCCTTTTCGGGTGAGAGTCGACCATTTTCGAATTGTTCCGCGAAAACAGGACGACTTGCTCAATGGACGTTTGGCGCCACTGACAGACTTCCGTGAAAAACAAATAACGTCACTTCCTAAATAACATGTGTATGAAATTTAACAGACGCACTAGTGATAAAAAGATTCTCTGAAATATTATCATTTTCAACGAAAAACTGGACTCTCCAAAAGTCTCTCAGGCGAATGACCGAACGTGTGAAAAACAAATAACTCCATTTCCTAATATGAGTTATCATTTTATTTTTGTACGCCGGATGCTGTCGCGTTTAGACGCTAATGCTAGATCATTATTGACATTCAGCATAATCCTACACTTGCTCCGAATCCGCTACATATCTTACCGGAACTTCCTCCTACCTGTCCCAATACATCCGCGACCGGATTGCGCAAATCGTGTCCAATTATTATATAATCAAAAACATGTTTACATTTGAACCACTGAATCCGATTACGATTATTAGATAATGTCACAAATACATTAAGATTAGTTTAGTTTAATTATTGCATACAATGATGAATTAATTATTTTCAAAATTTGTATTAAATAACATAATTTTTGTATTGTTAGTGATTTATATTGTGTCTGGGAGATCAGTATTAGTGACCTATGTAATTATACTTTCAATTGATCATCCTAAATTTATTGATACTAAATTGATACTAAATTTTCTTAATTTCAATGAAAAATGAACTATAGAAAAATAAGTATATTCTCCGTGAAAAATATGTATGATATAATTTATTAAGTATTATTTTCATAAAAAGTACATTATTATGTATATACACCTGTATATTAATATTGTATAATATCTACGAACAACAAAAATAAAAATCATTTTCTAAGTAACTAAAGCCTAAAATTAAATATTTATAATTTCATCTCTCTTGTGTTTCTTGTAACAATTTAATTACAAAATTGCAATGTTTTTTTTCTTATGACCTATTTAAAATTTTGCTATCAATCAGATCATTCATTATAAATTATTTTAAGGTTAGCCCAGATTCTCGAGATTTAAGGTAACATATGAACTGGTTAAAAATATCATTTTATATCAGTCAAAATTATTTACGTCTAAGAGGAAAAATAAAGAATGATAGAAAACATACACATTATACATAATCTAATGGTATAATAAAACTGACGCAGACTCTTAAATAGATATGTACATACCATATTAAAAGCTACAAATCATATTCGGTAATAAAATCTGGCCTCTTTTTCTACAAACTAATAACATAAATGCCATAATGCATATGTAGATATCACAATACATATTCATTAGTAAGGAACAACTTTAATCGGATAATTTAACAAATAAATGTAAGAACTAGAAACGTAATTTTATTAAAAATTGAGCTTTTTTATTAGACTTTTTTCTGCCTTCGTTATTATTATTTTAATTGTGATTATTAATTAATTAAACCTAGTATTATTATGTGTATAATATATTTTTAAGGTCGCACAGGCTAATTTTTATAATATGCAATTCAATATCCAAAATTCAATATCCAAGCTTGCAAAGCCCACTAGCTGACAATCATAGGTACTCACAATCATCCAGAATGGTACTATGGTATCGTGGGAGTACCATTCTATTTATAGAAAACTTGCACGTGGGTGAGGAAGACGCATCTTTCTTTTTCTTGTACCAATACAAAATGGATAATCTATAATATCCCAGTTGAAATGATGCTCAGAGCTCATTTACTAAATAAAAAAAAACATTTCACATAGTATATGTATGTTTTCACAATACATTACAGACAAATCTCAACACCTCTTCTCTTATGATCACACTGTCAATATTTATACAGCACACTACATAATTAATTAAGTTTTTTTCCTGTTCATATTGCTCGATACGCCCACTTTGTTGAAAGCTACTGCTACTGTACGTATCGTAAATTATTAATGAATGGCAAACGCGTAGAACCATTAAAGCGTATTTATATGTCTTGAATTAAATATATCTTTAACGTAATACATAATAAGATTATTCAATGATTCGTCATACAAAAATGGATGTTTTAAACATTTTTTCTAGTAAAAAATAATAATTAGCATATTGTGTGTTATACGCAAACAGAACGTACAACGCCCACGATTTCCGTGTCTATGAATATTAATTGAATAGAGGTGATGACATTTTGATAATAGGTAAATCACCTCAACCTCTCTCATGTGTATGTTCCGCGTATAAATCAAACGACAACAAAAGGTTAAGGAGGATTCCGATGGAATTTATTGGATAAATTAATTTTACATATACGGCTGTAGGACGGTGTTTAATTACGGTCTTATTCGTAAATAAACGGGAGAGTCGAGGAAAAGAGATTGGAAGTGAAAGCGTTTCAGAAATCGCCAATGCACTAATTTAAGTTTTAGCATAATGACACGTAGGCAGCGGAAAATCGCGTACAGGCTGTGCGAAAAAATAAGCGTGGGATGGAAAATGACTTAAGTATCGCCGATTCATATTTAAATATAACTATGATCGAATGAATTGTTTTTAAAATATTTTTTCTACATTTTTTACCCCAAAAAGTGAAAATATGTCCAATTAATATATTAAATATAAGATACCTTTACGCGTTAAATATGATAAATAAAATATATTACGTACCATATATACTTTAGAGCTTTAGTACCCTGCTTCCAGTTATATCCTTAACAGCATTAACGATGTTTTTTATTGAAATATTTTCATTTATAAGAAAATATTTTAGATGACGGTAAGACATAATATTAAACATGTAACAAACATTTTTTTAACGTTAATGAATGTCTTAGACACTTACTTATTGTCATTGTGAAGTTAGGCGAATTGGAAATTGGTGTCGCTTAAAGTGAGAAGCCTTCTTAAGCCTTAAAATATGCCAGTTAGGATTATTGCCTCAATCATATATCATACATGTGTTCACAATGAAGCTGCATTCCATTACACAGTTTTAGTAATTCCAAAATCATAGGGCTACCAACCATGAGGATTAGTTTACGATCCACTTCCACCTACATGTTTTATCTGTTTATTTTATATTTTAAATTGATTGACGTTTTAAAAACATTCATACTAGTAGTTATTTATTTATCAACACTATTTTTAAGATTTAGTAATATTAAAAGTTATAACAATAAAAATTACGTGCGTTTGCAAAGTAAGCTATTTAAACAGAACTTAAAACGTTTTATTTTTACTAGTTTTTAATTTGCATATATAAAATACGAACTATAAATCTGATTTTCCTTTTTTTTAATATTTAAAAAAAATGTTTAAGGTACATTGAAGATTTATTTTGGTAGAAGTTCAATGAAAAACAGCACTTTTTTTAATGGTTATAAATATTTGTAAATTTTTTATCAAAATATTTTTTTGCTAAGCTCTCAAGCATTATTTTTAGAATAAATATAAGTAGCTTGTTGTTTAAATGAATTAAATGTAAGAATATTGAAAACATAAATACATACACATATAAATTTAATTGAAAAATAAATATATTTAATAAGTACAATATAACTATATATTTAAAAAAAAAGATTTTAAATGCCATTTGTATAAAAATATAAATGATAAGGATGTAGTACTTTTATTTATAAAATTAGAACCACATTTTATCTAACTGATTTTTTAATAATGTAACCTATTTGGACAATACGCAATTTTATTATTATATATTTATTTTTTATCCTTTCTCCCAGCAACCCGGTACTTGGGTTTGTAATGTAATGTTTAATTTAGTTAAATTATAGTCTTATCACTATTTAAAAAAATTATAGGTTAGTTTGCAGTACTTTTGTTAGTGGTCATGATATTGCTTAATAAATCTATTTGTTGATTTTAGCATATTCAAACCCTAAATCTACGTTAAGTTATAACATTATTTTATCAGATTATTTGCCAGTATGTTAAGGTGAGTTTTTAATTTATTTAAATATTATTCACTTATATTTTTAATTGTTTATTTTACACTGACACAGTTACAGTTAGGCACAAAACAAGGAGCACCGGTTAGCAACCTAAGGAATTTATTCTAGAATCTTTCAAGAATATTGATATTAGATAAAAAGCACACCACCACTAATATGAGCTCCATAAGACTAAGCTGGTTTTATGATAGAGTTTAATATTATTATTTTGTTTTTCAATGATAAGCCTGAATTTGGTCCCGTAAGCAAAATTAAAGTCACATACGCTTCCTTTGTTCCAAATATAAGTGTTATAGGTCAGTCAAAGATACTTGGCGAAGCTCCCTTGTACATTTCCCGTTAAGAGTTACCCGAAACAAGTATCTTTTTCAAGCGTAATTGTAACATGGATTGATTTAGTTTCATTAGTTCTGATAGCCAAGCTTGGACTTTTAAGAGATGATCTTAGTCTTTTCAATGCTATTTTTGCTTGTAATTACATGATATTTTTTCTTATTACTTTCTATGTTCTAATATATTTCCGCTGTATACATAAATATAAATACATATGTATGTATATGAATGAATAGATTTTTTGTATTGAAATAAAAATTCTTGTTTTTTGAGTCGGAAAAAATATTTCGACCGTTTGAGGGTCAAATCGATGATTTACGATTAGTTAGCGTCCCTTGTAATGAAGGTGTAAAAGGTTGAGTTTTTATTGGTGTTAAAAATTTACAATGCGCCCCCGGATTATTGTGTCCGTTTGTAACATTTAATAAAACGGATTAGCTTCAAGTGTGTGCGCATATATGAAAAGGAATCGTTTTTTGTAGCTATAGAATCGGCCTTAGTCAGAGAAGAGCTTCCCCGAATCGGCTTCGAGAATGGCAGAAATCAAAAATCTCCTTTTTTTAGGGTCGCTCGATCCTTCGGATGGTGGCGTATCAAAAGAACGGAATGTTAAGTCGCTCGTACACAAAAGACACGACAATAAAATGTGTGAATACGAGAGGTGTGACTGTAGACACATACTCACACACATCGGTGATATTTAAGCGCCGCCATAAATTCCTGGCGTCGGTAGACGTGATTTTCATAATGGGATAAGAGATTAGAGCCCGCCGTAACCGGATTCGTAAAATTTGGAGGCAAACACAAACGGCGCGATACTTTTGTTTGGTGTTCTTGTGTGTGGCATCAAAATAACTCTCGAGGTGCATGCCATTGACAATGGTGGTTCTCCGGGCCTTGGTCCTATTATTCCAGGGCACGCCCGTTTCCGGCGGATTCTTTTCTGGTCCACGGATCGAGGATTCTGGCACTACAATGGCCGGTCTTGGTGGAATAGCGCCACCATAATAGACCATTCGTCATAGGACTACGTGGATACAATTTCAGGCGCCAGACATTCTTCACATTCATGCGCGGTGTATCAATTTAAAACGGACAATTATTATTGTAGTGGAGGGTAATCTGTAGTCTCAGGTTTCGAATGCGCTGCTGCGTTTGTGTCACTTTATCAATTCGGCAGTTTATATAAAAAACAGATATCTACCATGTTGTAAATTATTTATTTATTTATATATTAGTATAAGAAACATATTTTTAGATTAATCAGATTTACCACAAAATATATTTTTATTAGCAACAGCAACTTTATACTTCACAAGGTTATAGTTTAAAATCTTATTAGATTATAACTGGTTTAGAACAATATACTCTTATTAGTATCAAATATACTGTATTTTTAAAATTACTTCGTTGCAATGAAAACGAATAGCTCCGTGATGTTTATATTGTATTTGCTATAAGTGACTACTAGAACAATCTATCAAGTTTTAAAAAATCCAAATTTTTACCTTTTATATATACTTTTTAGTTATTATGTTTTATATGATATTTATTTATCTATTTATAAACACAAGCTCATAATTATTTTTAAACATTTAATGCGTAACTTGTCGCAAATGCTACCATACCAACAATATATATACATATACAATATATAAAATAAATGTCCAATTAGAAAGATCTTCAACTTTTTAAATTAAATATTATATCAACAGATACTTCACTGATTGATATCGGCAAGTAAATTATTCATGTGTGCTTGGTTTTACTGAGTTAAGACTAAAGCAGTGAGCGAAATCACAACGCATGAACGTGTTCCGAGGCATAAAACTTTGTGTAACAATGTTTATTTAGTAGTACTATTGAGATACCTTCATTGAATATTATTATAAAAAAATTAATTTATAGCCGAAGTAAAAATATTTTAGTATTAACAATAGCAAGGAATATTTCATGGTACTGGAATTGAATATAACCGAACCATTTATGAATATGTTAAGGACCTATGTATCAAATTCTAAGGACTATTATACCTCTTAGCATGTTTAATGCCTTTTTATAAATATTGACCACGTGAAAGTAAAATTCATAGTATCATTAAATAAATTGATAAGAAATAACCCGAGTCGTAGAAAAGTCTCGCTACAGAACCAATAATCATTCTAACGAATTTAAATATTTTTAAATAGGCACCACATAATAAAAATATATTGAATACACATTAGTAGGTCCATATTTTTCAGTCTAAGGTATGTTAAGTACTTATTTTAATAATGCAATTTATAAACAGTAAATTGTTGAAAAATGGAATTATAAACAGTAATTTTTCGAGAAGAACGGAATAAGAATAAATATAAAATAAAAATAAATTTAATTTTTTTTAATTTTTGAGATAATTTTTTAAATTGTTTCTAAATAATAAAAATATTTTTAAACAAAATTACATTTTTTTTATTGCCAGTATATTTTAAAGTAAAATCTTAGACTTATTTATTATTTTGAGCAACGCTATTTTTTATTACTTGAAAATGGTAATTTATGTTACTTTCAAAAAATAGTGGTATGAATTGTTTGTCTTTAATTAAAAAAATTTAAAACATTATGAAAAATCAGTGACAACCCTATCTTCAATTTAAATTTCGGTTTTATTGTATATACATGCTATGGAAATTTAATACTAATTTTTACATGTACGATTCTGCATTTCGAGCGATAGACAGACTCACGATTTTATAATCATCTTTATTATCAACCTCACGTCAATCTTCAACTGTTTCTGTTTTAATTAATAGCAAACTTTAATATATCTTTGTTGATCTATCACGTCTTACATAATTGCCACATTTATATCATCTAAACAGCATAGTGAAATTTTTGATGAATCGTGGGAGTCAAAGGTGTCAACGTATATTAGCCAAACACATCGACCAATTATCGACATAAAAAATGCGAATAAATTTGCATACAATATTATCCAAATCAAACGAGAAAAATTGTGAAAAATGGCACACAGCCAGTCTGACCTCGTCAAATTCTAATGCGATCTTATCTCTGTGTCGACGAGTTAACTCGTTCGCTCTGATGGTTTTGCACGACTGGATCCGTGTGACCATGAGACTCCGTGCATCGATCGTCGGAAAAAGGGCTCAAGAGCAAGTCGGTTTACGGAAGGACAAGCAATCATCCACATGTGATAGTTGTTAACAGATCCTTTCATATAAGACCGAGAGAACAACATATCGGTTCATGACATCGCGGACAAAGACCGTCATTGCGCCAATTCCAGAACGAAATCCCAACAATGGCATTCGATGAAATCGCACGGTCCGAAGAATGCACCACGGTGTGTCTACATTTGTTTTTATGTACGGCAAAAGTTTATAATAGAATAAGATAATCTTTTTATGTGAGTAATTTTCCGCGTCGTCGAAAAGTGTCGCGTCTGGAATGGTGCGAATGCCGATCGAACCGCGTGGGAAAAAATTTGGTTAGATTATAAATATATCAATAAAGTATTCCAAAAGAATTACATTTTTGTCATTTTTCAATAAATTCTAATTAGGCAAATTTTTATTTTCTACGTTAATAAGACAAAATTAAGGATGCTGGATAGGAGAAATTATGAATATATTTATAACATCACAGCAGAGGTACCCCATTATCTTCTTATTTCATACTCTTTTTATTCACCAAATATGCTTTTGCTCGGACTTTTATGTAATGAATAATTACCCTAGATAACTATTATTATAATATTAAGTTCTGTTTCTGTATAAATAATAATTCTTATTTTTACTTCCCGATTTTCTTTACAATTCCCAAGAAATTCTGATAGATAAATGCATATGTAATGTAGTATGTGATTATAACAATACATATTATTGATGAACAGAGAGCTGGATGATCGTTAAAGATATAAACATTAATAGAATGATGACTTTTTATAATGGACGCGAATGGGTCTACTTCGAATGATTACAGAGCGTCGAGCTACGATAGAGATTTGGGCTCTTGTATTTCAATCAAAATCATTGAAAACATTGACAACAAAAGTTGTTGCTACATTAATTTTTTCATATTTGAAACACGATAAAGATAAAACACTTCTTGGATTATTTGAGTTTTAAGTTTACCGACAGGAAAAAAATTTGGCCAAATTCTGTGGAAAGCCCCCATACATTTTTGCAATCTGTCGATTCCCACGCAAAACGGCTTCTTCATATCTGATTAATAGTGTAGTTTTTAGATTACTAAAGCAAAGATAAGGCTGATACGAGTAGTTGAGAAAATCGTACACAATTTTTTGTCATTCAAATACCTAATTAAAATCTTTTTACCCTTATTTTCAAGCATCTGGCATGGATTATGCAGCGGTATCAAACAATACAGTGATTATAAAACATTTAAAAACAGTTGTACAATTTTTTAACCAACAAATGCTTTATGAAAATTCTCGAAAAATATGCTGATTTCTTGAAAAGTGAGGATTCTTGATTTGATTTTTTTCTCAAAATATAATTGATGAAAAATAAATAAAAAGCCATTACGCTGATCATACCTGATTTTATTCTATGCTAGTTCTATGTTCTGATGAAAAACATTATTTTTTTTATCATAAATAACAGTTAAAAACTAGTAGATAATATAAAAATAATATAGAACTGGTTGATCATTATTATCGTTACTTTTTTTCATTTCTAGTGCAAAATAGGAAGCCACTACTATGATATAATTTTTCTAGTAAAATGATTACGTAAATTCTATTGTTGCATGTATACCTTTCGCGTTGGATAGATTTAAAATGCAAGTAAGCAACTTATTTATTAATAAGCAGCAACAATATTTATTTTGTAAGCTCTAGTAAATTTTTGGTAGTCCTGCTATTAATTTATTTTAATTTTATTTGACTAATAGTTGTTAATAACTTGGCGTTATTACTAACTCATTGGAAGAAGTGTTGAAACGGTGTAGTAATTTATCTATAACTATCTTGGGAGTCCTCAGATTATATACTATTTATATAAATCCTATATATAATGATTGTTTAATGAAATTTTTCTCCAAAATATATTTCGTTATATATTTTATTTATAGTATGTATAAATAAACAAGCAAAAGCTGCTTTTATTGTGTTTTAATAAAAAAATTATATTATATTTACTTCGGCGTAGTTATATTCATTTCTACTACTTAGTGTTTCAATATAAATTTGCACTGTATTGAGGGCTTCTAAAATATGGTATTGTTCTTGGTATAGGAAGCAAATGTACAAGCTTTTGTACATTTCTTTCCCATACAAAGATTAAAGCTTTGCTTGCTTATTTTTTAATTTTAAGATTTATACGCTTTTTGAAATTTTCGAAATATAATTCGCTCTCTCTGATAAAGGTAGATTTAATTCAATGTTATATCAAATTTTGACGTATCAATGCAACAGTCTTAATTATTCTCCGCGTTTCTGTAATTCATCTCAACTTTCAATATCAGATTGTACTATTTACGCTAGTAATATTAATTATATCTCGATGTCGTATTACGTAAATACACGAATTACATCAAAGTGAATTTCGTCATTTAAGTATAGCCTAGGTCTTTTTTCATTATATGTAATTCCTTCAATAGTATTTGTTACAGTGCATGTTTTAGAATTTGTGAAAATAAGAAATAAAAGCATTCAGGTAGTACGTGGGTAATCATAGCAATGTATAAATCGGAATCCTAATATATACTCTACTGTGCATGCAATATATATTAATTTTTTTTATATATTGTAAGGATAAATTATGTTTTATATCACAAACTACCGAAGAAACTATAATTAAAATACTATTTAACCAATTCCTTGAAACTATTCGCATAAACGTCCTCAAAAGTATGCCGCCGATAAATATCTTACGGCGCGCAAAACTTATCTTTCGCTCACGAAATATTAATCATATCCGTGCGTAATCGGGCAAATTTCGAAAGTTACCGATCGCCGAGATAAACAAGCCAATTTCTCGCCCGCCAACTCTCATACCACCTTACACAACTTATAGTACATATTTTTTTGGCTCGCTCAATAAAGTGATATGAAGAGAATCAAAGTGTCATCAGGACGGCCGTGAAGTGTGCGAAATGGCGAAGCACAACACACTCCAGTCAGTGTGTGACAGACGTCCGGTCTCGAAACTCTCTCGCAGCTGCCTACGGTCCAAGTCCAATATTTACCTTGTGGCGTGGCTCTCTCTCTCAAGACACGTGGGCACACTCCCACCGGCCATTCATGCCCTCCTCCCACTACCTACTAACTCGATACTACCTCCTCCGCCTCCCTGGCCGATGCCTCGCCATTCATCCGAGAACAGGTTGGCTCAGTGACCACGTAACCCTCGACGGACCGTCTTGAACATCAATCATATATCTCTCGAGAAGGCGATCTTTTATGCGATGAATTATTATGAGGTTTTGTGGCGGATGAATGGGCATGTTCTTGGAATTCAATTATGCTTTTGTAAATGTATCAAAAGTGTGAGATCAAATGTAAGAATGTGCTATCCTGATTATTAGATCAGAAAATAGTAATCACTACTCATTAATTTACATTCACACAAGAAACATTTTATTATATTATACATATGTATGTGTTTTTTTTATAATAAATGATCATAGTTATTTAATAGAAAATTTTATATACCAAATAGGCATCATCTAGCTCAATTCAAATTAGTCATCAGGATATCCATTAATGAGATTAGAAAAGGCTCGGAAATTTTATCTTTGATGAACTATTATAATGATATAATAATATCTAATTCTGATCTCCCAGAATATAGAAATTATAAAAGAACCTGGGATTTTTAATTATTATTGATAAACTCACAGCACTGAGCTATGGCAATGGTTTTTTAAATATATTAAAAAAATATAAGCAAACATGTGCATCAGTTTCTACAAATTTTGGCTATTTTTGACAAAAATATTTGTATGCTCATGTATGTATAAAAAATGTACACAAATGTGGTTCATATATTACATATTTTCATTATCAAAAAATAGCCAAAAGACATGATGTGATTTTATGTTCATTAGTAAGTATGATAAATAATACATATTACGTCAATTTCATTTTTTTTTCTTGTTCTTAAGAGGAGTTGTAGATATGTAAATAATCCTAGATATTTTCCCTACCGCGTAGTGTTTAGTATTAAAATATAACGTTGCTTTTAAATCTCTTCCTATTTTGATTATATTTAAAATTGTTATTTAGACATTGTCATATGTAGAAAAAAAAACACATTTTGTTCGGAAAATACCAAAAATATTTTTAAGATGAATAATAATTACTGTTTATAATGTAATATGAAGCATAGTACATATTTAAATTGTTTAAAATAAATATTTGTGCTCTAAAAAGGTATTTAATGTAGTAAACCACAACAAAAAAATGCTTTTGAAAATTATCTTGCCTAAATTTGATGAATATTGTTATTAATTATAGTATAATTATTTTTCCACGTATGTAGATATCTAATAACAAAAATATATGTAAAAAACAAGGAAAATTATTATTACATTTGTGATCAATATTGGGTGCTAACCGTAATATAAATACTAATAAATTACATTATATTAATTTGTCGTGATTAAGCTTTACTATATTTCTTTTAATACAAATATAAAATAATCGAAACATATTTATATTTAATAACAATAAGAAGTATAGTTATAACATTATAACTAAATAGTTTTTTATTTAAACTAAATAACGGGTTAGTGTTTTCTTTGTATATATTTTTAACCATATAAAGTTATAATGGAATATTAATTCGTTGCAAATAAACTTTACTACATTCCTTTTGCTACAAAATAACTAAATATTTACGAACAGTTTGAATTTTATGAATATGCGTAATAATAATATTGTTATTATTCACATTATAGACTTAATTATTTTACCATGTGTAGATATTTATGAAGAAAAACATATATAAATTCATAATTAGTAATAATATTATTTCACTTGCGATATTGGGTGCTACCCACAGAGCCGTGTATTGTATAATTTTTTTAATTAACTATGTAAAGTTATATAAAATATTATTAAACATTTATATTTCTCGTAAAAATATTATATCAAATGTTATCCTATCGAAATAATCTATTATTTAACGCTATTGTAAAATATATCATTTAAGCGAGAGATACATGTTTTAATTTTAAGTTATTTATAAATATTAAATCACATCACTATTAAAATAAAATTTGCAAATCGAACCCGTCAAGCTGTATACACAAGAAAGAAACAACTGCTTACATAATTTATATATTTATAAGAATGACCTTATGTGCATTAATATGCATGGTTATCCTCCATTGCACCTGCATTTCGTAACATCTTTTTTTTTAAACTTATTCATATTATACATACAGATCGATTTTTTACACCTCACTTTTTTCTGTCACAATAAATTGGATTACTTAACACTGACGCAATGGTTAAATTTGTCTCGGCAAAATAAAAGAAACGTTGTCAAGCTAACGATTAATTAGCCTCTTGCGATAGATAGTACGCAGCTTGTGATTTGCATGCGATTCTGCATGCAACAGATCGGGACCATTTACGGAACAACGAAGTACTTAAATACAAAGCTTGAATGAACGGAAATATAACCCTTTGGTTGCTGGTGATTTTTGTGAAATATATATCTAATAAATTTAAATAAATCCTAACAAGATACTAATGCAATTAAAAGTAAAACATAAAAGTAGTTAAATTAATTATCAGTCCTGGATTTTAATCCATGGTTATATATTTATTTCATGTTCAACCCACATGACCACTTGGCTCTGTAATTTATCTCTATGTGGAAAATTGCCTTATGGGCGGTGTTATGCAATTCTGATATCAATAAGAAGAAAATAAAGTATTTTTGCAAACCTTTACTAGCAATCATGCATAATATAAGATGATCACAAACGCTTCGCCGATGCAGAAACCAATTAGGGTCGACTCGATACGTTTATATAGAATAAAATAAAAAAGGCGTGAAACTACATTGATACAAATAGTCGGCATTTTATATCGAACGAATAGTGTTTTATAGTGTCTCATAAAAAGGTATACACTTTTATCTGTGATCATGATCAAATTTGAAACGAAAACCTCTCAAGACATTTTATAGTGATATAACATAGCACTAATATTTGTATTACAATATTTAAGTATTACATAATGTTAGAATGATTCACATATAGGTCGCTAACCTCTTGATTAAAATACGCCAAAAAATAAAAAAAGAATAAAAATGCGTGGTGCTACATCGGTACAAATCGCCCGAGATTTTTATCGGACGAATAACGTTTTACAAAAAAATCTACATCCGAAATGGTCCCGATAAGTTTTTTTCTGTAAACTCAGTTCAAGCATTTATAGGTAAATCACCTCGAATTATAATAAGAGACACCCACAACTCCGGGCTCATTTAGTATGATCACTACCCACTAGATGAGAAGCACTATAATATGCGTAAAAAATAACTCGTTTTACACATAAATTCTTTAATTTATTTTTGAGCCGCTTAAATATAGTTTTTTCGCCGTTGTTGTTGTATTAAAATATTCTAATTTAACGACTCTAATTTTGCGCCATTTTACGCCATACGCCTTGAACGATATTGGTAGCGATAGCGGAACGCCTCTTCATCATAGATTCTAACCACAGGGGGCTTTCGCCTTAAACTATTTGCAAATTGCGTTTAAGTTTAGTGTAAAGCTGCTGCAAATTAACCGAACCATTTTGCGGTATCATAAATAATTTATATTTAAATGTAATGACTTTTGAAATGAACGATGACGGTCGCAACAGTCTTAATGAGCTTGTTAGTCATTTGGCAATACAATATATTTTAATACAATCGAACTAAATTGTTACTTAATGTTCTTGCAAGAAATACAAATCTTTAAGTAATTATTTAAAAAAAATAGCTTTAATATATCTACTATGTAAATAACAATTCATAAGATTTAATACATAGTATTTACTTAATATTTAGACAGACGAGTCTTGAAACTGTCATTTATATAGCATCATCTATCATATTTACAATTATTATTTATCTTGGTATTTGATATGAAATTAAGTATATACATATTTATATAAGTTCCTAAATACGTTACATATTATAGGTAGCTTATATTTTATATTTAATCCATATATTCCTAATTGTTTTATAATAACACCTGACATGTTTGTATTTTGGTAAATATAATGTTATTATGTACTTGACATATTTGTAAAAATAGAAGTATTTTTAAACTCAGTTGCCACAATTACGTTTGCGTGAATTAACAAAGTTTCAAGTTTTTGTTGCAGTAACGTTTTGTTTAAAATGACCTTAGAAATGTATGCAAGGTTCGTTCAGTGCTTCGTTTATTTGTTGCTAATGGAGAAGCTGCTGCTAGAATATTTTTTCAACTTACTTTTGCTTATGGCAATGATGCAAAAGAGTGTTGTGAATTTTAGCAAGAAGAAGTAACGTTTATAATGAAGAGTTCATCTTTTGTGAATATAAAACATATTTTTAACCGTTTGATAGTGTTGATGTTTAATAATAGACAAACTTAATAAATAGTGTTGAAAAGTGTCCAGAACTGTTTTGTTTTGAATGATAACTTAAAATAGGGCAATCGCGACTTTAATGATGACATAACCATATTCTTAAATTTTTTCTTATACCAGAAATAATTCTTGAGAAGTAAGTAGAAGACAAGAGACTGCAATAATACCGGTATTTACCCGAGATAAACAGTAAATATCGGTATTACAGATTGTTTCGATATATAAAATATTCTGATTATATTATTATTGATTTCGATGTTTACTGCGATCTAGCACATGTGATTATATGTTGTAGAAATGTGTAACTTGTTTCTTTGGCATTCCAACTAACTCTTATTGATCAGATAATCTCTAAGCATCGCTTACCAGAAATACGGAACAAAAAAGTAAGTTTTCAGCTAGGGAAAACTCACTGTGATTAATAGAAAACATTTTATAAACACGGTAATTAATGGAAAAAAAATCATAGAATAAAAAATACGTTAAAACTGCATAATATTATTCTACTTTTGTATCCTACGCCAATAACATTACTTGGGTTCATCCCCTACAATGAGCATTATTTTAATCTCCGCTTCTGCTTTCAGGCAATCTGGGGTATCACTTGTTTTTAAAGATTTTAGCCATAGATACATCGTTTCAACCAATAAAATTTAATGATTTGAAAAAATTGATTACTACCGGTATTTCATTTTGTAATAGCGGTAATATCGAAGGTCCATTTTTGCGTCAGTAACGGTATTACCGGTATTGCGATCCTTAATTATGACACATAAGTTATTTTTATTACAGTCATAATTATAACTATTAATTGTTAAAGATATACAAATAAAATAAAATAAATAAAATTATTATTTTTATAGTGATATACATTACTTTGAAATTATATGTATATAAAAAATATTTTAATTATTACTGCTGCACTATTATTTGTTCATGAAGTTCCAGTATTATTTTCAGATTCCAGTTATTATTCAAGTATTAATTTGATGATAATACATATTTATACAAATATAAATATGTATTTTCATCAAATTAATACATTTTTTCTATTTTAAGATTTTATTTAATTACACTGATTAAAAATTTATATTTTTTTAATAAGCTGTAAATATTAATGTGCTGATTTATTTATTGGATTGTTCTAATAAATAGAAGCACAATATATGAATACGAAAATATACTTTTACTACAGTAATTGCGTCTGAAACACTGCTATTATCTTACCAGGAACATTTTTCTTAATATCCGTTACGTCCTAAAATGTTTCCTATTTAGAATAGTTTTCCTCTAATGGCAAATCATGTAAATTATTACTTATAACGCTATGTTTCATAATAAATTTGTAGCACCAGCAATCGTAAATTTAGAACAAACCATTTCTGAAAATAATTCTCTACCAACATTCACAATTTGTTGATTTGTCTCTTTATTGATGTTCAAATTATATTTCATCAATTAAATAGCCATTCAAGGACCTTTTGCAACAATTTCTACATCCCATCTGTGTTATTTTGAACATCCAGTATCAAAATTATTGATTCATACACTACATTATTAATAAACATAAAATAAAACTGATTTTGAATTAATTAACAATGCATCACTCTAAGCATTAGTTTGATCTGACAGCGTGTGATTAAAATCCGATTAAATGCATAGATTTAATTTGGATAACCTAAATGTCATTCTGTATTTTTTGTTCAATACATAATCTAAGGTCACATTGATATATTGAAACACTAATTGTTTTTTTCACATTGATATATCGAATCACAATTTTTTCAACTTTAACCAATCTTTTATATACAATTTTGTTGCGTGCGTTACGATGGCACATGTTTTGTCTGTTTTTTAACTTACTGATCCAAATAGGGCACGCGGGCCACGCGTCCAGGGGCACTGATATATAAAGTATCCACTTGAGTCCACGGGCGTCAGTGACATCACCATCTCTTCCCCGCCTTCACCAAATCTTCGTCACAGCCGACGGTCTACACTCGCCACCCACACTCGGCCCGTTTTATTAACACGCATTGTGTGTGTGTTTGCGCGAAATTTTCGTTAACGTATGCAACTAAACTTCTTCTCGTTCGACATCAACCGGAGCCGCCGATAAATCGCGATCGTGATGGACCGTCGGGCGCCAAGTTGTTTTGTCTCAACATGGATGACAATGGACAACGGTAGATTCGGCAGTCTTCGCTAATTTATATCTAACGCTCGTATAATGTGGGAAGGACAAAGGAGCGACCATTAATGCAATTACTACATTTGTGTATATCTATGGATACGATCCACATTTAAAAGTACTTCCTGTATTTTTATTTTTAAAAATTAGTCCTACCCTTTTTTTAGAATGAAACTAAAGACCAAAATCCAGAAGTTTCATCTCTTATTAATTATAATAAATTTCTAGAGTTAAAAACCACAAGCTAAAAAAAATTCACTGCTAATTACACAAAATTATATTTTTTGCTTCCGTAGCAATATATAAAGTCAATTGTTGTAATTCACTTCAGCTATAATTATTTATTGCTAACAAGTAGCAAATATTAAATGAAAAAAATATAGAACCCAAATCTGATCTTTACATTCATACAAAAAAATCAACCATAAGATTACAATTTATTTCAAATATCATTTTAACATTTTGTAAAAATTTTGGATTTGAACAATTTTTAATTATATTGTTTTTATTGAAATGAATTAAATTTACATTGAAATAATTACATATATAAAAAAAATATTTATTGAATTAATTACAATTACTCTAATTAATTTTACAAAAAATATTTAGAACCATTTTACTGTTAGCTCCAATATAATAAAATAAAACGTTATTGGTTACAGTTTAAAGTAGGAAACTAAAAAGTTTTACAATTTAAAGAGGGAAAATTAAAAAAAAATGTAGGGTAAGAACTAGTTTAAATATATTTACCTGAAGATTTGAAACCATTAAAATCTGACCTTCAGCATTTATTAAAATATGTGCTTTGATATTTTGTGCTTATATTTAAATGTAAGGTTGTTTCTATCGTAGATTCCGATACATGAGATTTTAGTTTGGATGTTGTGGTTACACAACATATGTTTATAGTATTTTCTGGTATGAAAATCACAATGTTCTTTGGTTTTTGGTATTTGTTATGATTTTTTAAAAATTAGTATTAAAAGTTGCATTATATTTTTTTTATAAATTTATTTTTGATGACTTGCAATTTACCACACCTGGCAAGCATATTTTAAAAAATGTCTGGTTGTTCATGTTTATTGATATTTAATCTTTCAAATAAGCACTCCTTCTGTTATTAAAATATTGTTCTGAGGGCTGCAATGCAAGCAAATTCTTTAGAGCAAAGTTACAAAATTTTCTTGTCAAAATTAATCTTGGAATCCAGATGTATGCCCAGGTTTTTAACGCTAGATTTGTCGTTTTATTTAAGTAAATTTCATCTCCAATGAAACGAAATAAGTGTCAAAATATAAACAATATCATTGTAATATCTGATTTAACACAAAAGTTATAGTTAGTAACAGTAATTTGCAGTTGATGTAAATATTCCGTATTTCATTTAAAATTTACTCTGACGAAATATATATTTACTAGTTTATGTTTCTACAATCGATAGCACATATTATATTTACATATATGTTACCAAATTCAACTAAACAGCTATTCCCCGATACTAGATAATCTTAACTATTCAAAGTAGTTTGCAATTAGATTTTATTATAAATTGGTTATAGTCTAAGTAATTCATAAATAAATAAGGTTCAATACCATTTATTATACATTTCTGATTTTACGTAGTAATCTTTGCATACAGACGTTTATCTTTAGTTATAAATGTGTTTATATTAATTTACAAAATAACCTGATTTTTGAGATTAACTTATTTTTATTTTTCCGTTTCAGATGTCGTCTGAAGTCGCCATGCGGATAGTCAACGCTTTGCGGTGTTGGTGCTTGCTGAGCGCGATTTTATTGCTTTCGTCAAAAATAGAAGTAGCGGCTCACAGACGAAACGCAGCATCGTCCGATTCTATATTAGAAATAATCAATACTCAAGAAGTGGAACGTTTATTGGCTGCTAGGCGTCTGAACGCCACTCGACCGGACCGCCGTTATCTCGGCCAAAACGATCTGGACGAAGACTTCCAGGACACGAACCCGCAAGTCATCAATTACGAACCACCAGATCCGCCCTCTATCGACTACGAGCGTCAGAAAAACAGAGAGAATAACAACAGAATCGGTGTGGATATTCTTATGAGGCAGTACAATGAAACACCCCCTGCTCAAACCCAAGAACTCTTAGCAGAACTGGCGGCTTATCATGGCTTGAAGCTGTTAAAATCTAGCAAGAACGCTTTGGTAGTCACCAAGAAAGAGTATCTGAAAAAAGACTGGTGCAAAACAGAACCGCTTGTTCAGAGAGTCAAAGAAGAAGGATGCATATCCAGGACGGTGATCAATAAATTTTGTTATGGACAGTGCAATTCGTTCTATATACCAAAGAATCCGAGGAGACGACGAACGAGGCCTCCTCTGGCTCCCGAGGACGAAAGGGACGACATTGATCAAAACGGCGCCGCGTTTAAATCATGCGCTTTTTGCAAACCAAAAAAGTTCACTTGGATCACGGTGACCCTGAGGTGCCCTAATATGGTGCCACCGTACAAAAAGAAGAGGATACAGAGGATAAAGCAATGCAAGTGCACAGCGGCTGATGTTAATTGAGAAAACCAACCAAGTTTTAAATGGAACCAAATAAATGAAAGTTGCGTCGGCAACATAAATGTTACCAAAACAAATTAGCACCGTTCCAATGCCACAAGGCAAAGGGAACTTCATGTTTATGTTTACATCAGATAAAAATTGACATAAGCGTATGTCAATATACGTATACTTTATTAGAAAAAAATATTATATATCATATAGGTAAATATGTTCGTCAATTACCTATATTAGTGACGGCTGCTTATGTTTAATAAATGTTTTAGGAAGTGCCGTGTATGGTAGAAGCCTTCGATGTCAAAGCACTCGAGAAGCTTTTGTACATTCCTGATGTCTATGTATTATATTTATGTATATGTTTGAACTTATAATTTATTATGTTTATATTATGTATGTACTTCATGTTCCTAAATTAAAATATTTGTTAGTAATACGCTCACTGGATAAGCTTGCACATATATTGTAGTTATTAGATTATTGATGCTTAGACGATTTACTCGTTTTTATAATAATTTAACCAATATCTGTAAATAAATATATTATATAATAATAGAAATGAAGATGTTGATAAATATTTTTTTAAATGTGTAATAAGCTTTTTTTATATATTTAATAATTTTTTACTTGTACATTTTGTAACGATCGCTTCTTTATGTGTACCTAATGAAAATTAATAAGAAGCATGCGCTCTGTATACATTTAATTATGTTTTAGTGATATATTTGTATAATATAAAATTGTATGTCGTACATTCCAACATTAGGGTTATGTATTTATTTAAAACGTAGTGATTGAAATAAAACACTAATGATCGATTAAATTGTGATATAAACGTTTTTTAACATCTCTAAATAGTTTGGTTTTTAGACACTTTTATAGACATGTACCAAGCTTTACGATAGAAATAATATCGATTTATATAATGTGTAGATACTTGCGATTTATTAAAATTGTAGTCGAGAAGTGCGATTTTTATTTCAGTTTAGTATTCGTACCAATTGTAATATTTAAATTGTTATGATATTGAAGTTTTATATAAATGTATGTAACTAAATTAACAAAAAACTGTTAAAATATTTCAGGCTTTTCGAATGAAATACTTTTAAGAGAAACTGAATTAATATAACGTTTTTGATGTATGAGATTACTGTAATATGTAGTGTGTGAACAAATTTTTTTTATTGTTTTGACTGAGACATTTTATTAAGTATTAACATTTTTTCACGTTAGCTTTTACTATGTACGTCGAAGTGATAATTTTGTAAAGTTTCTTCGGATGGCGCCCCACCTGTTGAGAACTAGTGGATAAGGCTGTGGACAACAATAGGCGTGTGTGTAAAGTTGACACTTATTATATAACACAATGGAAAATTAGACAAAAGCAATAATAAACATACGAATTTAATGTAATTGTTTCATTTGCTGTCCTTATTTGAGATGCTCAATGGTACGATACATTTTTTTTTGTCGTTCCTTAAATGTATCTTCGATAATAAATTCAGATCAGATATATTGTAAGTATAGATTTGTATAATGACACATTAACATTCGGTAAGTGTAGTAAAGTATAGGTTTTATTTGCGCGAATAAGATGTAAAAGTTGCTGAAAGCATAACTTTTTTTATGATATGTATAGATTGATTTAGTCTTGGGAATATATATATTTCATTTATGTCGTTATTAATTCATATTATGTAAGTTACTATACTGTTATTAATTTATATAATAAGTTCTAAATGGAATAATATAATCAGTTTTCTACATTAAAAAATAAAATTGATCAGTGGACTGCTATCCCAACAGAATATAAAAAAAACATAGGCATCACACCGAGTATAACAAAAAAACTACATTAAAGCGCTTGTATCTCATAAAAAAAAAATTTAACGTTTAAGATAAAAATGCTTTAAAAACGAAGATTTTTGCAGATTTTCTTACACCCAAAATCGACTAAATCCAAAATATATTGTAGAAAAATAATAAATGTTATTTTAATTTTTCTTTTATTATACTATACTACTTCAATTATACTTATGCTTACAATTAAAATTATATTATTAAGAATAATGTAACTATACTAAAAAAATCAGATAAACTTATTTATTTTTATTTAAATTTTCACTAAGAAGTAAAATCAAGCATTTTATCATTATTATAAAAATATGTTTAATATCATTAGTACATTGATTTTTGCGTATTTTTATAACACTAAGAAAATTACATGAGAAGGCAATTAAAACATGTTTGGAAATAAGTAGATATAACTAAAATTTGAGAGACTAAATAATGGTTTACAAAATATCAATCTGTATATTTTACATTTAGCTGTTAAACCAAAGGGCGACCTTTGAAAGCCGATGAAAATAAGTTCAAGGTCATACTCGAAACATACCTACGTTAATACATGGTGATACGTTTAAGATACATAAGCAAATCGAACAAATTTAATGCTCTACATCAGGGTTTCCCAAACTTTTTCAGCGACGGAACACTTGGGTAAATTCAGAAAATTTTGGCGGAACACTTAGCTTATTTTTTAGGTTGGGTAATTCATAGTTGTATAAATAAAAAAAAATGTTATTAAAGAAATATTAATTAATAACATAAAAATACAAATAAATAAAACTCCAAATGATTTTGGGTTCTAAATTTTTTTTCTTTTCCTTGTAATGATAAGTTAATATCATTGCACTTTGTAAACATATCCGCCAGATATGCAAGATGTATCAACCAGGTAAGATTTATTAAAAATTGATAAAATGATGTTGCAAATTATTTTGTGCCTTCAAGAAGACTAATAATTCATTTCGAAGTTCATAAAGTCTTAATTGTACTTTTCCTCTGGATAGCCATCTCACTTCAGTATGTAATAAAAGTGCTTTAAGTTCACTACCCATTTCATCGCACAAACTTTTAAATAATCTGGATTGAAATGGTCTAGATTTTACATAGTTTATCATTTTCACAGCTTCATCTATAACGTTTATTAAATTTGTGGAATTTTTTTTAGTCAACAGTGCATGCCTATGCAAAATACAGTGACTGCTAGTAGCTACTTTCAGGATACGTGATACAACACCTTTCATTTTTCCTACCATTACACGAGCACCATCTGTACAAATATCAATACATACACTTTTTCCAGCCTATCTCTTGTTTTGTAATGTAATCATTAATACAGTTCAACATATCTTCTCCTGTAGTTTTTCCATGTAGATATGCACCGGTGAGTAAATCTTCTCCAATACTTTTATCATATGTGTAACGAACAAATACCAATAGCACAGCTAGTCCTGCGACATCTGTAGATTCATCCATTTGCAATACATATTCACTGCAAAGTCCAAGTCGACGAATTAACTCTTTCTCTATGCTAGTAGAAATATCTGAAATGCGTCGTGAAACAGTATTATTTGATAATTGTATTGCATCATTTTTTTAGTAGCCTGCTCATTAAGAACACATGATACCATGTCTTTCTCACATGGCTTAATGAGTGTCTCTCCAATTTAATGAGCTTCACGGAACACCTATTTTGGATCCGCGGAACACCAGTGTTCCGCGGAACATAGTTTGGGAAACCATGCTCTACATTATAAAATGGTGTTATCTTTTTCGGGTTTTGAGCCAAAGGAGTGTGAATTCACAGCCAATATAGACGCCGGAAAACCATTCACTTTTATTAGCATATATAAATTATAGTGATGGAAATGTCAATTAGGCGATGGAGTTGTATGGCAGTCTTCGCTGGAGTGTCAAGTTTAATTTTCGTCGGCAGTGATCTATCGTGATGTGTTTTTGTGATGATTCGCTGATGTATCTAGTGCTGTGACTTCTTCTTTCGTTATTTTCCTTTTTCGTTTACCCGTCTTCCCATGTCTATTTTTTTGTAACTAAGTGACCAATTACTTAAAATTCCGGATTCAAGGCAGCTCTGGTGAATCGCAGATGAGGATTTTGACTGGTCAATTGATTGATTGGACACACCCACGAAATGCTTACGCCTTAAAATATGGCCACTCCAATGATCTTTAACGATGGGGTATGATAACAATAGTATTTTGCGCAGAGATGAACGCAGTCTATCGCGCATCCTTTCCACACAAAGAGTAGTATATAGTGATGCATTGTTAATAGTTTGAACACCACTGATCTAAAGCGTAGCAAAATATTTTTTTATACACTGCTGATTATTCTTTAAAATTATATATACATAACAGTTGTTTACTCGTAGTGTCTTCTTTTGATGAAAGTGCAGCAATTTTTGCAAAATTTGTATAGAAATGGAGAAATGGAAAATATAAAAAAAAAACACAATGTCATTTAAATTTGCCAACTTTGATCTCTTCATGTAAATTATAAGCTTCATCTTGGGTGAAATTCGACCTTTGCGATAGTCTGTATTGGTTCACACTTATTAATCTTACTTTGTATCTGCTACTATTGCACAGTCAGTAATCTACCATCTGGTGTTAACTAAAATAGGAAAGATTCCTCAAGCACAGTGCTCATTTCGAGATTTCGATAAATAAAAATGTCAGTAGTTCAATGGCGCATTTAAAACTCTGCACGGCACTTATTTGTAACATATTGTTGATGTTAAGATTAAAACTATTGAGTTGTAACGTATTTACCCGTTTTATAGTGTTTTTCATCTGTGAGAATAGAGCCAGAACCATATTCATCTGTGAGAATAGAGTCAGGACGTCCGCATCCGGTGCCTCTATAAGCTAACATTGCATACTAAAATATTGAATGTCTCCTACGAGGAGCTGATCTAGTTCAAATAATTTAATTTTAATATTTTATAATTTTTCTAGTTTTTTTTATTTATATTTTTTTTGTGTATTGTTTTTTTATATTTCTTTTGTGTATTCTTATATAACAATGTATTGCTTTTTATGACCGCGACACATTATTTTTTATTAGTATTCTACATATTATTTTTATGATTTTTTGAAATATTATAATAATTAGTAAAATATAGGCGTACAGTAGCAATTCGTTAAGTCCGTTGTCCGTTTTTGCGTTCTCCATTTAACAAACGTACAAAATGGTTTTCCGGTGCACCTTCAAAGCCGAAAATGGCGATGAAGAGCCTCATTATTGAATTGACAGAAAAGAAAAAGTCAGGTTGCCCTGTGCGAGTGGGTGACACACCATTTCGGATCTCGAACTGTCGACAGCCTCTTGAGAAACTTAAAGGTGATGAGGAGGCGTGATGTCCAATGAAACATCTTTTCGTCAGAACAATTCCGACGGTGGGCAACCGTATGATTTTCACAACTGCAAGGATCGTTCAAGGGAAGCGTGGAAAAAATAAATATTTCAAAAAGCCAATTTTGAAACTTGCATCAGAAAAGGATATAATATTTATTTTTGACTAATTAATATTTAACATACATTATATAATTTTAGTACATTTATTATTACATATATATTCAATATGTTTAAACCATATTCATAATTAAGATGTTGCTATGTTTGGGTCTGCGATCTTCACAATTTTAATTTTAAGACATTAACGCTACTAAAACTTATTAGTTAAAAATTTACAACATAGTATGTATGCCTCAGTGGAACGCCTAATGAGACAAAATAATTCAAAACTATGTCTAGTAATAAATATTTTAAGTACAAGCCGCAGAATTTAGGGCGTACCTTATTTTTTAATAATTTTAAGAGCGTTTTATTGTTTTTTTTTTTAATAAATTTTGATAATTCATAGTCAAGCGTGTAATGGCAAACTAGAGTGATAAACAAAGCAAAGGTTAAATACTCTTATATTTAAATAGTAAATAATTTATTATCATTATATTATATTTGTGATTTAATCACGCACACACATAATGAAGAATGCCTGTCTGTCATACAAACTTTCCTGAGGTCAAGATGGCCACATCTTTTTTAATTATTTAATTAATTATTATATAAAATCTTAATATCTACAAAAGACATTTAATTAAGATTTGACTTAATACTAAAACACTTTATACCCATGCATGAAGGTATGCTTAAATTTAATAATGTACACATCTATGATATCTGAAAATATTAATAAATTACTCATTCGATATAAATCAACCTGCGATGTCTTTGAATTTTCACCAATCGCGGCTGATCTTTGACCCGAACAAATGATCGTGGACCTGTCGAGAAGCAAGTAGGCCCACGAAAATATGGTTCGATGTACAAAAATCAGCCCAGTCTCCTAAGTAATAATACAACGACGATCTCAAATATGTCTCGTTGTTTCAAGTCCAAATTTGTGTTACACAAGAAGTATATAAGTAAAATAAATGCCTCAGATTATTTTACGCCATTTTTTTTCATTTATTTTTGTCGATGCTGGGACAATATTGAATTGGAACAAAACGATTGAACGTGCACGATAATATTCCGATGCTCAAATTGTGGGTCGCGCAAAGATGCATACCCCTCCAGTCACGATGAAAAAAAATATTGTTGAGAAGTCGTGACCGGGAGATATGACAACATAGGGCCACTTGCGCGACGAACAATTTACTGATTATTAATTTATTTCACATATTTATATACATGAATATATAAACATAAACAGTATAGTTTCATTCGATAGGTTCACGTGGCACGACATTTTGAGAATCGCTCCCACACACGCGTCGACATTTTCTTTTATTCGCGGACACCTTCGCACTTGTTAGTACATTGTCATAACCATCATTCATTATATTATCATATAATATTTGTAAACACTGATAAATATACTTTTTTTCACTTACATAATAAAACACATTTATAAATATAAATAATCCGTCGATATTCAACGGATACACTATTGCATAATAATTATACAATTTTATTCTACATAAATTGATGATACTTTTGAATGCATTAATATTCAGTAAAGAAATCAACGAAAAAATATTATACTTTTTCATATATTATAACTGTATAAGTAGCTGTCAATTCATATTCCTCGGTGCAATTGCCAAAGTCGTCAACGATCAAGGGGGGTTAATTTACAAAAATATAATAAATCTCTCAGTAGAAAAATAAATTCATCATAAGGTTTAAATTTTTCTTCATATACAAGAATATCGTAATATATATTTTATAATGCCAATTGAAAAGGGACGATGAATCGTTACCAATTAAATAATCTGGGTGAAAATAAGTAATTAAAATCCGGCGGTGGTTTGGTTTACACCATATCTAAATCGACATTGATGCCTTTCTTAGCAGCCACTGGTAGTTTCTCTCCAGTCAGATAAGGGTTCTGACTCTGAAATTATATTTAAAAAGATATTATACCATATTATAAAATACTTAAATTTTTGATGCTATCTTACTTTTTTCACATGAAACTTTTTAGCTACCAGGTTCTTATGTTCATTGGCCTGTATACGTTGCACGAAGAATCGATTTAGATTGGTTGCAGTTCCTGGTCCTGAATTGGAGCCTCCGTTAGATCCACTGGGACATTCAAACATATGTTCACCATCGCACATGCATTCTTGCTCAGATTGATATTCCCTGCTGAATGCCGCAGTATTCTCAAATTCAGTTATGCAACCTTGCTCTTCTGAAAAATCAAAACAATAATAAAAACTCATATTATTTAAATATGATATATATAAAATACAAATACTACGTGGATAGTAGATCTAAAACAAGAACAATATTAATTTTATATAATTATAAGGGAAGTAAAGATATGTTATTTGCATAAGGTAGTTATAGACCATATACTGGTTAATAATGTAACGCATCACAGTTTAACTTGCTATGGGTATGAGGGATCAACCTCGCTCAGCAGTCGAGAGCAAGACTCGTGAGACAAAATCTGATTAGTTTTTAATAAGAATCAGTAATTATCGTTATTTCTTCAGACATCGGTTTTTTGCATTATACATGTATTATATGTATCGGAAGATGGGAGAAGGGAAATATTTTTTTCTATGAATAAAACAATTTTACAACAAATATCACAGAATTAATCGAGTTTAACTATTAAACAAACATCTTAGTAAAGTTACTCTACGTCTTAGAAAATAGTTATTTTGAAGAATGATCCAAATAAGAATAAAAAAGCCGCAATTTCTTGAATTATTTTTTAGAATATATCTTGACGGTGTATTGATGCGGCTTTTCTCTATGTATTATATTACTTATAATTCTGAGGAACGGAATTATACAATTTAGGTATAAACAAGCAGTAGTTTTAAATAATAAAAACAATTTTATTATTTTAGCAAATATTATCATATGTGCGGACGTTGCTGCCGCCCGTGTGCCCCGCGCACTCTGCGCGTATGGTAGGCGCGGCCCTGTCCGGAAGCTTCTCTAATATTCCTTCAACCGCATGAATGGAAATTTAAATATATAATTTTTGAATATATTCATACTTTTTATAAATATTCATTATTATTTGACGCTGAACTGCCACTCAAGAATAAATATCGTTTTTATATCTATGAAGTAACCCTTAAAAACGAAAATATATTTAATGAGTTTTTAAATTTATTCAATACCTAAATATATACATAATAAATATACCTAAAATATATTCACAAAAAAATCTGTTTTTGAGATTTTTTTATAGGCAATCTTTATTACTATGATGATTTTTTAATGTAATATACAAAAAAATAAAATTTAACTACTAACTTAATTGTGAATATAATTATTCAAAACACATAACAGTAAATAACATTAATAGAAAATGATAAAAAGGCAAACTACAGGAGGTCCTTGTTATAATGAATATTTTTTCTTATAGAGACGTTCACATTTAAAACTATGTTTCTCCTTTACCATTGAAAATTATTTTATAGAAGTTACTACATACAACATAATTTCTAACAACGTATTTACGATATTGTTAATGTTTCACCTACAGCATGGCACTCGTCGAGAATCGCGCGTATTTGGAATCGTTACTCATATATCACCGCGTTTTTTCTCTAAATATACGCAATGATGTAATCTAATTTGCATTGTGTTTACAATCGATGATGGGAAATGAAATCTATTTCAGGTGTATTGAATTCCAAATTTTGCAAAGAACGCTATTTATAGGCGTTCGCTAATTAAAATGCCATATTTACGCGGCGTATCAAGGTAAAATAAAAAAAGTATGACATCATCTGGTGGTACAATGTTATATTTGGGTATTCGAATATGAATTTAATATTTACCGGTGTATCCAACGGGGCAAGGATTTGGAGGATTGCAATAAGCTGGAAGAGCTGCGTCTGCTTTGATAGGACGAGTAATTCCACCAGAATGGATGCGTTGATTTTCATCGCGGTTCAAGTAGTCCAAACCCCAAAGAGTGCTAAAAATATACCATAAAACATATCGGATTAAATAAAAAACATAAATTCACATATTTCGCAATTAAAACATCTGGAAGTTAGGAATTAGGAAGTATCTCACATACTCGTTAATATTATTGACGTGCGTCATACACTTCCATGAATATACAACGATATATAATATTTTCTGAGAACATTTTCATTCATGATATTCATCTGGAATTTTAACTTGAATGAATACATTAATGGCACAATAATTTCCGGATTTTTGATATATGTATAATATTAAATGATTACTATTTTCATTTCTCAATAATTTATTTTAACTATAAATATATATATTTAGAATTAAAAATGATTTAAAATATGTCATTGGGTTTTATTGTCTCGTTTTTAGATATCGTTGATCTTCTTCATCGTTGATTTAATTCATCATTTTTCAATGCTTTGCTATAAATAAAATATCATAGCCAGACAATGTAAATTTGTGAGAATCGTGGTACTTTTATATCTAATAAGTTAAATAATCACCATATAATATATAGTACTTAACTATTGTACATATTTAAAAGCTTTGTATAATGTACACGTTTTACATGCGTTTTAGCAATGTATGGCAGATACCTATGTTGGAGGTATTCTTGATCTCTCAAGCTCGGATTTGGATTGCCATCTGATAGAGAGTCGTAATCGAATTGCTCGTTCTCCAAGTTCTTTTGTGCGCGAGCCATCAGAGATAATCGTGATTCTGGTCCAGGAAAGTCCATGTAAGTGTCGGCCGTGTCAGCTAGATCTTTGCCCATACGCTCAACAACTTCTCGCAGAAGGGCGTCTGATATAAAGTGCTCCTAAATAAATGATTTTAATTAAAACATACAAATACCATGCTTATATTTAGACAAACATTGCAAACCTTAGGCCCAGCATCGTGGGGTAGATACCCCAAAACCCCAACGGCGGCGAGCAGCGCCACCAGCGCCACGCACAGCGCCATTGTTGACAACGTCTGCTAGCGAGCTAGCAAACGGCTCTGTAATAATAAAAATAAATTAATAACAATAAAATGTATAATATAAGTCAAATGTATAAATTAGATGATTTAAATCTAGAGTCTTAAAGTTTGTTTAACTAAAATCACTGATATAAAATCATACATGACGTTCTACTGCGAATTCCATATTATGTTTAAGCAATATTAAAGACAGAAAATAGGTGTAAATGTATTTGGCAAAAATCAATGTAAAATTTATTTGCAAAGGTCCTAAATTAAGTTATAAATTGAAGCAAAAGTAAAGGTGTATAATAGTGTGGTATACCATACTTTTCCATGCTAAAAATATAAGTACTATGAGAGCCAAATAGCTTCCATATGGATACTAGATTGTCTAATAATTTAATCTAGTTTTTGTAATTTTGTGATTTATATTGATAACGATCATATACACATGCAAATAAATTATTATATTACGTAATCTCTTCGATTGGTTTTTCTATTATTAGATTCATTGACTCTTTCGATTAAATTAAAATGTAAAGGAGCAATTTCTGGGGAATACGGTGGATACTGAAGCACGTCACAACCATATTTTGTCGTCTTTGAAGTTGTTGGCATTAGACCTCAGCTGTTAATATGCGGTTCCTTTCAATAAGTTACCAATAAATTATCTTGCAAAGATGAAGATCTCATAAGACGCGCGGATTTGCTTACTAATAATTTTAATAATTATTTAAGTACATTCGAAAAGTCAACGAAATAAATATCACGATCCAAGAAATAAAGCCAATTATAATACGTTAATTTTACTCGGTTGATAAAATAATAACCAATAAGGATTCGACCTGAGTTATTAATTGTATTTTATTTTAGTATATTAATATAACATAACTCCCAATAATGTTAGTCTTAATATGCTACTAAAATATTTTAACCCATCAAAACTATGCAATGGAACGTGAGAATAAGAAAATAAAAGAACGAGAGAACCTTGCCTTTATCATTAAAATAAGAAAGTCACAAGAACAATTGCGTAGCATGGCAGGAGTTGACTTGAGATGTGAATGTTTTTCTCATTGAAAATTCTATGTCACAATGCTACAAGTGGAACATCTTAAAAGAATCTTCATGAAATATACTTATTATAAGTATGACTTTTCTGATCATCCATATTAAACATTCTGGATAAATATTGTAGCGAACATTTGTAATTCCATAGCAACCACTGACTACCGTTGATTAAACAAATCAATCATTAAATTTTCATTGAAATTAGCATAAGAACAAAACTTCTATGGCGTTAAAAGCGGCATAAATCAATCAGTTTTACGTACATCTGTAAGTCCACAGCAACTATAGTAAAATTTAAAACAAACTATGTCAAACGCATACCGTACGTTATAAGAAAAAGTTAGTCGCTAGTGCCTTTTTTATACTGATCTATGCATACTAGTCATAAATTAGAGGGATTAAAAGTAAAAACCATATTTGGTGAATTATTTTATAAGGAACGGCACGTGGAATGCAAGATTGTTGCAACAAGCTTAATAAAAAAATCTGACAAAGAGCAACAAATTCAATTGCACCCGCAACGGCGTGGCAACAAAATGTGGGCGAGCACTAATCCTCCCTCAGGCGGGTCATGTGTATAAAACAGGTTCACGGCGCCGAAATCAATAACTTTCAATCGGGACTCGCTCATAATAATACATCAAAAACTTCAACTAGAGCTCTATAACTTGGACTTACTGAGTTCGTATGAACTCGAGCGAATAAAGTCGATAAAGCAGCCGCTCCCCTTTCCACGTTAACTCTGGTCCAGCTGGACGTTTAGAATCCAGTGTTCAACCCGCTTTGGAGACGACTCGATTCACTTATATACTAATTATACAGCTTAACATGAACGTGACACAAATTATTGCATAATTATAAATTATAACCTAAATAACATTGTCTTGTATCAAAATAAACTTCTCAAGATAGTAATAAATAGCTCAAAGAATCGAATATAGGAAACTCTTTTGCGGATAAACTACAATAAATAACGAATAAATATAATGATATTACATTTAATTAAATAAGCTTTACAGTTTTAAATGACACGATTGTACAACACAATCGCTAGTAGAGTGACAGCTGATGTGCGCAGACTCCTAGTGCCCTTATTATAAAGCTGTGACGTCAATGGCTTAAATCTAGTATGTATGTAACAATATTATGATAAAGCATTGACGTCATTATCAGACAATGCCAAACAAATTTGTGTTTAATAAAGGAAATTCACTAGTATTGATTTGTATTTGAACATTAAAATAACACATTTAATATCAATATTGCTATTTATGTAAATGGTACTGAATTTTATCATAAGTTGTTAAGAAATTATAAAACCAATCAATATCAATATGTATATTACCAAAAACCACCTGTTAACAAGCTGCGCTTCATTCATGGCTATGTACAATACATACATATAATATGTATATGTATAAATTCTATTGATTAATTATTTTTCAGTGCACATTCGAACAAAATATTGGATACAAACATATTGAGTAATCACATGAAGTGCTAATCAATATATTCCACGTCATGGTGTTATAAAGGTCAAATTATATGACCTAAAAAATATTTATAAAAAAACATATTTCTACGTTATATATGTTTATTATTGCTTATTATACCTATTTAGAATAGGATATTATTATAAAATAAAAATTTAATACATAGAACTGAAATTGCGCTGTGTTCATGAATGACGCGCAATAGTAAAAAGTGACTTTTTTTATCTCAAAGCTTTTAATAATTGATTCACAAATAAAAAGTGAGATCGTTTCGAGTATTTTATTATGCTTATATGTAATAAATGATTATGTGTGGGATGATTTTAGAGAGAGAGCTGCGTTTGTTACTTACCGTCAGGCGCAAGTGCTGGCGAGTGTTTTGTGTATGGGTGTTCGGTTCATTGATGCGTTTGGGGCGCAGGCGCCGCGGCGCCCCCATGTGGGCGGACGACTATCGACCAGGCATCTGCCCCCTTGCTCCTCTCCCCCCATAGCCGCTTAAGCGTGTCAATCAGATACGCGGTATCTGGAACCTTCTGCCGGCTGGAAACCGCCAAAATTCAAAAGCTATAACCGTATACTTTGTACCGAATTGAAAAGTCTGAATTATATACGTTATATATTTAATTATGTATGCTACAAAATTATTTTTTCATAACAGAAGGCTAGACAATTTAAACATTTTACAGTAATCGAAAATAGGTTTTAAATTTTATAGTAATCGAAAGAAGATAACTATAAAATGAATTTTGACCAAACATAACTGAAGAAAATAAAATCAATGACTATTTAATACAAAAAATGAGCCTGTTTATTTTTTACAAGCTTATCAAATCTTGGCTCAATCGTGCATAATGAGACGTCAAGCACTTCTCCTTTATCAATGATGATTGCTGCTAAGTTTTGAAACATATTATAGAAAATTTTAGACACTCGGCTTTCCGATTCTTGAAGCTTTCGTTTATAATCATTGATCTTGTCAGCCATCCTTAAGCACGAAGCCCCCTTTCTTTGCATAAAGATGTTGAGCTCATTTAAACTTTAAATTGTAACTGTTAAGCTAGCTAACTTAGCTATCCAATCCACATTTCCAAATAAATAGAAATTTGGCTAGCTCTCTTCGCAATTCAAATCTCTTAATTATAATCAGCATGTAAAGTAAGCCTTTTGTGTTCAGCCTCCATGTTATCAGACAGTGCAGCGAATGATCTTAACTTTAAATCATTACATGATTCGCAATTTATGATTTCGCTGAGCACATTGTTTAGTTCTATTGACATTTTGTTGATGACAAGGCTTTCGTGATAAATGAAACAATGTGTTGACTTGCATTCAGGTGCTACCAATTTTATTTGTGTAATCACTTTAAAACGCCACCCAGTCATGGGTGCTACGACATCCTTACATACATCAATACAAAATTTGAAATTTTGCCCACATTTATAAATATAATCGCTCATGACTTTAACTATTTTAGAACCAGTGGATTTTTTGGTAGTGTAGCAGAAAAATCCTTCTTTCAATTCGTCTTTGCGTTGAAATTTTACATTATATAATAATAAATATATAATATTTGTTGTAAAAAAATACTTTGTTATTTCATTTTGATCTATCAGCTTATCTTCCATATCATGAGCCATATCATAAATACGTCGAACTATAGTGGTATTTAAAATAAGTACTTGAGCTACTTTTTTCGACGCTGACTCACCCAATACTAACTTTAATTAAAGGCACTAACTAGGATACAAATACCGATATGATCCATACTTTGATAGAGATATCTAAGTTTTTTTTCCGAATCCTTAATAAAAAACTACAATGTGTCGGTCAATATGCTGTCCATTAAGTACATAAACGCATATATTATGTACATAAACCAAACCATTCAATTGAATTAATTGTTCAATCGCAGTTTTTTATCTGAAATTATCCATATTTTTCATCAATAGTGTAGAGGAAAAATAACATATAATTTGTTTGTTCACGGATGCTGGAGTTAAAAAAGGTCACTTCAGAGATTTTTGATAAATTTAATTTTAAAAACATGAATCGGTTCTTGGGCTGCAAAAATTAGTTCGCGGGCTGCCAGTTGGAAAGCACTGACGTACCTTTACCGCTGCATAGGCTAATTATTTAAATAGTAATTTTATTTATAATAAATAGAAAACATTAAATTTTTTATCACGTAAATATGTGAAATAAAAGTTTTGAAGAAGGCTTTACTACTTAGCAAATAAATAACCAGATTTTGAAGGAAAAACCAAGAATATCCCTCTTTTTGGCTAAACAAATAGCGTCATTTTCTTTAAGTGAATTTATATTGATCTATACATACTACCAAATATAAAATACACATGTTTATCTGTCACTAAAACCTCTCTCAAACAGTAAACAGTGGCAACGTGGCATTTTCACATGTCATTTTAGCTGACACTCTAGGTCAACTGTGATTTTTTGAGTTGAGTTAAACAACGACATGCTGATGACTCATTACGTGCTATATTGTAAAATGTTGCAATGAAACCGCTGAAGAAACTGAACAGCGACTCCCTGATGACGGATTACGTGGTACTGAAATGCATGAATACTTGAGACTAAGAATTATATATATAGTATTTAAATAAATTTAAAGTACCAGAATCAATAAAATTATTTATAATAAATTAACTGTAACGGGTTTGCTAATAGAATAAAAAAATGTGCATTAAGAAATAAATTTTAATAATTAACTCTTTTTTATTTTCTGTTTATATTAAATACTATATGTATGTTTAGTTAACATTTATTTGATGTAAAAATTAGCTATTAAGCTAAATAAATAATAGTAATGAATAAAGAATTAGTTTAAATCTATCCCGGGCTAAGCCGGGTAATAAAGTTTGTACTTTTAATAAAGCTTAGTAACTCATTTCCGCTGCATAACAAATACCTAAATAATAATATTCTTTATATTTCATCACATTTATAATTAAAGAAATATGAAACTTTTTGATACGAGATATAGAAATTTTAAGACTTTATTAGAGCTGCATGCTAACTGGCAGCTTAAAAATCCTAATCATTTTCACTGCGCGGCCTAATTAATGGTAAATTTTTGGGTAGCGAAATAAATCGCATTGTTTTAATAATAAACAGTATATTTTGAATACTTAACTAATGATTTTATTGAAGTAAAATGGTAGTTTAATATTTTTTTCCTGATGTGAAAAAACAGTTAAAACTAGCTATTTGGCCAAACAATTTTATTTAAGCAAAATCAATTTTTTTAAATAAAAAAAACATATATTATAGCACAGCATTAATATACTTACAAAAATAATGTACAATGTATAATAGTTAAAAATACGAACATTATTTGATATGCTTTTATGTGGTAAAACATAATACATACATAAATTTTATTTATATTATATTATATGTTTCTTACTTTAGTTACATGTAATATATTATATGTATCGATAATCGATAACTAACAAAATAGTTTTTGAGGTATTTTGTGAACCGTAGAACTCAGAAAAAAATAATATAAATATTCTTATTTAAGTGTTTTTTTTTTTTAATTATATACATTTGTATAAATTTGAAATATATCGTCTAAGTTAATTTGTATTATATAAGATATAGAAAACCCTCAACTGACCAATTATTATTAAATTATAAACTTTAAATGCTATTTTATATTATTAAATATTTATTTTTTATCGCGAAACATTCCATCTATGAACAACGTAGTTTATTTTATATTTTAGCGTGGCTTCAAACCATTATTAAAATATGAAAATTATATGTAGATGTCTCTGATGTTACGTTTGTATTTACATTTTTTGAGCCCTCCGAACAGTAACCAAATATCTAATGCGTAACTGGCGATAACAAATAAAACTTAACAGGTTTCAGTTTTTTCACCATTTTCAATACGGACTGGAAAAATATTTTCACGTTTAATATACACAAAAAATATATTTCATTCGTTATTGTTTACGTAATTAAATTGTGTATTGTGAACGTCACGCTTCTTAACACGTGCAAAAACATAAAAAATATCAAAGCTTAATTGAAAAAGTTTTCACCGCCATTAGCTTGCTCTGAAAAAAATATATTACACTTCAAAGCTTTCTCGTTACATAATACAACCAATCAACACAATTAATCGAGCGTCAAACGTCGATCAAACTTCAAAATCCAGCTCCTTCGAACACTGGTTTAATTTATTCGCAATTTGAACTGCATTTCTTAAGTTTGGCGAAGATTGATCGCTCGGCAATTAAGGCAGTAAAGCGAAACGTATTTCACTATAAGTGACGCCAAAGATAACAATATGTCTTATTACCTATTTATTTTATAGCGCTTCTGGCAGAGAATAAAAGTTTGTCCGAAAATAAAACAGAAGCTAAATTAAGGATCGACATTTGCCTTTCTAGCATATGTGCTTCTATTGCCAAGATAAACTGGATTATAAGGCAATATATACAACGTAACATTGTTGCGCTTAACGATTCAGATGTTCACACTTAACACATCAAGGATAAAGCTCGAACCCTGACCTCTGGCTGGCCTCACGTTCAGGATTTAACGTTAGTCCTCGTTCCATGTTTCCCGCAAATGTGCAAATACCCACACACGAATACGCTCACATTTTAGACGTGTGTTGTTGATGACAGTAATCTATTGGTACGTAAATTTAAGCAGATTATCCCAAAGTTTTAAACAAGTCCCTCTTGATGGTGCAAGATCTTTGCCCTTTCTCAAAAAGGCTATTAGCTGAGGCGTGTATGGGATCAGAAAGATAAATATATCAACAAATTAAATATAAAGAAACCATTTAACATATATAAAAAGTAATAATATGATATGATAATATTTCACATTTGTATTATGCTTTTTATTGTTTCTAGAATTAATTGACTTAAAACGAAATTTATCTTGATATTTTTTAAATATAATCAACGTTTTTTATTTCAAGCCATTTCCATTGGCCCATATTTCTATGTCAAGATATCGGAGTATTTTTTGTTAAGTATGGTTTATTAAATCAAATTTTGGCATACTGTTTGATGCATCAATGATACATAGTATCAATAATTAATAAGATATTTTTAAAAAAAAATTGTAATGGTACATACTTCGTAAACAACTCATTGCAATTGTTAACTGCTAATATTTTGTTGTATTTTTTTAGAGCACTTATGTTCCTCAAATACATATTTTTTATATCTACGACATTTTCGAGTAGTAATTTAATTTATAATATTTAACGAGCAGATTTTTATAAATATAATGTTATTATTTTCAATCATTGGTTAAATTTTAGAATCATTAAAAAATAAGCAATTTGAAAAATCTTCAACTATATTAGAATATTATTAAATTTGTTGTTACTTTGCTTTATTTGCAAAAAAATAATATGTATTTAAGCAAGAAAGTACAAAAACAATTTAATTAGTAGAACAATAAAAAACATATTTAAAAATATATCTGTTTTGTTAAATTGAATGCATATTATGTATAAACATTTAAAACATATTTCGGGTTTAGAGTCATAAGGGGTGTGACGTCGCAACTAAAAATAGACGCCGAAAACTGATATTGATTTATTTAGTTTAACATATTGATAAAAACTGTTATGAAAAAGTATTGCTTTTTTCCGAGCACTGGTGGAGAAGCCGGCGGAGAGTTGACGTCCTCAGGATGGTCCTCTTGTAGCAGAACATGATCGTGATTGATCGTCAAAGATGATAGATCGTATAGGTATCTCTCCTGGGCCCCTTTGTCTGATCGTCTCTTGAAGACCGATCTTAAGTATTGTTGATTGGAAAGCTCTCCGCCGAATCATAACATGACAGAAATCATTCAATCAATTGTTACAGTCGTTTAATCGACCAACGAAATATGTCCGCGCCTCTAGAGAGAGAAATTTGCTTGATGGACAATTTTGATGGTTGTTAACGGTGCTTTTTGTCACTAAAAGAAATATTTTTTCTCTGCATTTCGAAGGTAATTACTACGCATTGTTTAATTTCTAAAGGATTGTTTTTTTTCCTCTGGACATAACGAGGCCTATTGTGGTTGTTCATTCAGTTACATTCTTTGTTTATATTACACTATTGTCAAGTTCATTCTTGTAATTATCGTGGTTATGGTGATTTACTGCACAAGTTTACGAAGAAGAACCCCAACATAGTATATTAATATATGCTTCTTTATAGTAACGTTTCATTGAAATTGGATTGATAGTTTTTACGTAATCACAAAAATAAAATTCTATATCTAATTGTACATTTACGTAATTAGATAAATAGCTTATACTAAAAACTCTAGTTGTATTATAATCATATGTTAAATAAAGCAATTATTATTCAAAAAATCAGCAAAAAGATAACTCCACGTTGATATAATATTACTCGCTAGTTCTCCGTTCTTAATTTTTTCAATTATTAAAATCTTCACAATCAGTAAAAAATAATAAATTGACAAATAAATAAAAAACAACGATTCTATAAGCAAGCTTAATATAACTGTACATTTATACGATATTAAAAATATAATATTGTAAAAAAATACTTAATTTGTAGCGATATTTATATAGAAAATTTTACTTATTATTTAAGCTGGAACTCAAAACTATTTATTTTAGTTAATACATAATGTAATATGTAGCGATTCATACACAACACTAGTCGAGAAACACGCCACGCCACATTCAAAGTCCCGCGAACTATGCCCACGGACCTAGCAGCTGTCATACTTCCCCCTCCAACGTCCAACGTCCAACGCTACCGAAGATCTACTATCGAAGCGACTATTTAAGACGTAGCTTGTACGCTTTAAATATAATGCAATGTATACATATTACATAATTAATTGCCAATAAAAAGTATTCTTACTATATATTGAGAAGCAAAAAGCTTATCAAAAGAAGGACTTGAGTCGAAGATTTTACTTAAAAATAAAATCAATATTTTTTTCAGCGGTATTTTAGATATGAAAGTTAAAATTACAAATGAAATTTTTTAGGTCAAAGCCTAGTTTTGTAGTGTAGTTATTATACAATTATATATAAATAGCATACTAATAAAACACAATTGACAATAAGTAACACATAATATACATGAACAAGCATTATATTTATATATATCTTTACCAAATGGTATTGACGGCCAATTTACGTGATATAATGTCATCTTGCAATATTATATAATGCTTATCGATATATCTTCAAATACATTTATGTTGTTATTGAATGACGTAAGTATAATGCTTATCGATATATCTTTAAATATGTTTATGTAATTATTGAATGACATAACTACAAAATTATAAATTATAAATATAAAAATAATAATAGTATATATTTTTTGCTTATGAAAATATACTATCTATATATATGTACATACATATAATTAGGTAATATAATATTAAAATATATCTAAGTCTTATGTAATTTAAGATGTTTTTATAAACGCTGTGCACATTCATTTTAACGATTAAATACTAAAAGTAAAGTTAAAATATGTTAACAACCAAAATCTACGATTTCAATTAATTCGTTATTTAAAATATTTTTTGTCGGAAATAAATCGGTTAATATCAAATATGCATAATTTTAGAGCAACGATTATTATATAAAATACTGTTAATCTAATATTTGTCAATAATAGTCTTATTTTTATAAAAAATATATACAAATTTTTTTGCTTTTTCAAGTTAATGCCGATTTAAATTTTCCACGACAATGGAAAAATTCGAACTGTTTATACACTTATTTTATGTGTTAGAACTAAAATTCGAAATCATTTACGTTTTCTTATTTAACTGTATATATGACTATAAGACAATATTACTTTTTGTTGAAGGGTGTAGTTATTTATTTATTATCAATGACACAATCACAGTATATATTATATCACATATTTACTTGACTAATTAAATTGTAATAGTTAAATACTGCTTTGTTTAGTTCTCTTTATCAAGAAAGTAAAAGTGTAAAAGAGTAGATACTTATTTTTTGATATGACGTAATATATTAATGCAAAACTATGAACATACTTGGTCAATAATAATTTTCAAATTAGTGTGTTAGTGACATCTACATTAGGTTTATGTTAATAATTTTACTCACCATATATTTAACTATGTTTAATGGATCGATTTTAACTTGAAATTAATATCAAAATGCCAATATTTTCTTCAAACTAATACACATATTTTTATATTGAAAAATTGACCGGTACAACGGTGCCGAAAGCCTTAATATCGACGGAGCTTTTACATACGCTTTTGTCCGATCGTCATTAGGCAGCGAGTGCGTCATTTGGGTGGACAAATGGTCTATTGTCTTTTGGTGAGTTATAAAATTTTACGACCGGCATGGATAACTCTTGTCCTGCTTATTGTGAGCTTTCGGGGCTATTTTTAGACTCCCAGGAGTTGATTCTGCACGCTGCCCACGCGCGTCGGGGGCGGAGCTCCTCGCAAAGGGCGTTCAGGGGCCTTCCTCCGCAGCCGGAGCTTTTAGGCCTCATTGGGCCTCATTGTGTCGAATAATTAATTAATCTATGGATCAGTATATTTAAATGCTTTCTATGTTCAAAGTCGACATAAAGTATAAAAATATACAGAAAACGCCCTTATTTTCAGCAATATTATTTGATTATTCATATGTATAACTAATTTTAAATTATAATACTATGATATCAATTTCTTTAATTTTATACTATATTTAAATATAGAATCAATGATTAGAAAATATTTAAAAAAAAATAAACTAATAATAATGACTTAGGATTTACGCAAAATATCTCATTAACCATTATTCAGTTTTTCATATATGCGAATTCAAAAAAGCTTATGCTAATACATATAAGTTAGGCCAGCAATAGCGCAGTGAGTAAATTCTCATGATAATGTCCAAGAGACCTTTGTTTGATTCCCGTCGGTAACGAAGTCATAATAAATAAATTGTGTTATTAATTAAAAGTTATTCACTACCACATGGACATACTTTAAGTGAAACAATTAATTTATTTATATATTTCTTGAAAAAAATAGGAATAAAATAATAAAAATAATGACAATTCTATACAATAAATGTCTCTCAATAATTCTTAATCCTATTCTTACGCATTATCTTAACAGATTAATGTTTTACAAGAAAAAAAAATCACTATCCTCAGAAAATGAAAATAATGTTTATAATTAAAAATAGCTTAGAAATTTGATGTCAAAATTACAATCGTTCCAATATTTCTATATCTTCTGTAAAGGATAAAAAATATATCAATATTTCTTATTAAAAAATATTAATTTTTATCGAAAAATATCAGCCGGTGTACCAATGTTTTGTGATAAAATATTTTACAAAAAAAATCCTTAATTATTTAAAATATTTATTTAACCCTTCGATTATAAGTTCGCTAGCAAGCGCAGTTTTAAATTTGCAGAGCAATTTCATCTTTCATTTTAAAAACGATATATTTTTTTATTTTTTAGATTTTTCATAAATATTTCAGAAATTTATCATAAAGAATTACACGACTAAACAAAAAAAAGATTTTTTAATTTTATACAAAAAGCTCATTGTCGACATTTTAATGCCAGAAATAGTCCCTCAAGACTTTTCAAAAACTAGGATCTGTTACCGACTTGCCACAGTCTGGCAGAGAGATGTGACAACTATTAAACGTATACGTTCCAGAAGTAACCACTAAAATGAACTCAAAGACGTTCTACGCAGTTGGGCGTATTCCGTAGACCATTACAGTGAATTTTTAAGAAGTTATATCTTGTGCAAGAATTAAAATCAATAGATTTTCCAGGACAACTAGTTTTTTCTATCCATTTTCAGCAATTAGCAAGAACTGAAATTGGGTTCATCCACATATTAATTATGTCAGTTAAAGCCCGTTTTCACCTAAATGGTGTCATCAATAAACAAAACTGCTTAATTCAGGGTTTTGAAAATTCAAAAACAACAAGCTGCACCCTTTAAAATGCACTGTCTGTAAGAAAGCATATCAGAATAAATGATTAAACCCTACTTTGTTGAAGATTGTAAAGGTAATGAATTGAAGGATGCCGAGGGATAATTGACAATTTTCTTCATTCAGTGTAGGTCTATCCATACCGCAAGAGCAATAATAGAGTTGTTCGTTTAATATTCAATGTTGAACTAATTTGAAGTGGAAAATAAATTAACTGGTCACCACGTTCCTCTGATCTGATAGTTCCAGATTTGTTTCATTTGGAGTTATCTTACAAAATGAATTTACATAAACAAACATCAAACACTCCAAGATCTCAACAATGATATGTGAATTTCCAAAGTTTTATATAAAAAAAAAAAAAATTATTTAAAAAGCTATATATTAATTTTAAGGGTTCACATTTCAAATCTCACAAATTTTCACATCGTTTTCTTAGTCTATTGCCTTTTAAATGCCTCTAAAACATTCGTTACAATCACAATTTTTTTAAGTTTATTATATTGGCTCTTAAATGAGTTTTTATATGAAAAGCGTAAAATCATAAAAATGGCTATTTTATTTATATATGTATATGCATATATATTTCAATCTAATTATTTTTATTATACTGTAATAACTATTAATTTAATCCAATAATTTAATTTAAAAGTAAAATAAGAAGCTAATCATAAGTTTTATTTCTACTTCATCTAGTGTTTTATATTATATTGATTGTATTACTAATGTAATTTTTATTTAATAATTTATTACATTATTTTTTGCTATATTATCTTAAACAAATTCATATGTATCATGATTTACATATTTATATTATATTACAAATCTTGTGTCCATAATTATTTAAAATTTATTTTAAAGTACATCTCAAAGTTATTTTTTCGTATTTTTTTCCAATATTAAAGTACGTTAAAATTATAGTTGTTCGTCCTTCTTTTTTCACCATAACTTTACTCGAATCAGAAGCTTTTTCTTATTACTCTAATGGGGTTAAATGCCAGTGTTTCTATATAATAAAATTTAAAATATCCATTACACTGGCTAAACTTTAACTATCTAGAAAACGCTGCGAGTTTTCTCACTTCACCGCTTATTTACTCCGTTCGACCACTTTTTCACACAAATCATAAAAGTTGTCCGCCGCCGGTTCTATTTTTACAGCTTGCAATATAAAAACACGAAAGGTTTCCTCGTTTATAAATGGAAAAAGTTGAGAAGACTATTTTGTCATTATGACGTACACTCACATATAGATTTATTATTCTAGAGTGAAAAACAATACCTGCTTTTAATGTAAATCAATAATATTATACAAAAATCTATAATTATTGTTGAATAAATATAATCACTATTATATTATATAAATTGATAACTAAAAAATACCACCAATATGCATATCATTAATAATGGTTCAATGGACAACAGAAACAATGGAACAAAGTGTTACATATGGTACACGATTTAATAATGAATGTAGCACAGTTCTACATTAATAGTCATACATATGAAAATTATTATATAATGTAGTATATTTACATATAAATCATTAAAGTATTAAAAAAATATTAAAAAAAATCACACACAATTTTAAATCAATTAATTGAGTGGGAATAAATTCGTATACAAACATGCTCCATGTTAATATTTATTATCTTTGTACTAATAAAATGTTATCTTTGTTATTATTAACAGTAATAATTACATTTGGAAAATAAAGCTTTTTTTTATTATTTTAAACAATTCTACCCGTTTTAAATCAATTCCGAACGAGTAAAATATTCAAAGTTCTTTCATGTCTTTGTTCACATAAATTGAATCGTGAATGAAAATTCATTCTCTCATCCCCACATTCCGATAGGTCTTGGATGTTTCATCATAAGTCGTTTACTGTCAGAAAGGACAAGCACTTGACTATATCTATTGTCGTTCGTGAAACAATAACGGCAACAGACAGACGGGCTTTTCCCGAATTAAATACGAATGGGTCAATTAAGTTCCCTGAAGCTGTCTTCTATTATATTTAGATTACTCTTTAATCTGACACCTTATCAACATCTATATTTTAGAGGAAAAGAGAACGTATAATGATATAAATAATTAGAATATTTTGAAAAGAATAAATTACAGTATAAATTACAGTATAAATTACAGTATGTAGTAATTTGAAAAATATATATTTTTTATTTGCCTTAAAGTCTAACTTAAAAGTAGTATTTTAATGAATGAGCGTTATAATCATTGTAATAATTATATGAACATATAAATACAACAAAGTGCTAGAATTTTTTCTCTTAAATGAGGGTTTAAGATATATTATTCACATTAGGAGATCCTATAAATTTAGTTATTAAATAAAGTACATTTTGCATTATTATAGAGAAACTACATAATTTATTTATCAGCACACGTATTAAAATTATTGCTTCTCTGTTATACTATAATTTATATAAACAAAGTCATTGTCAAATTTAGTGTTTATCTTAATCAATTCTTCCATCCGTGCTATCTTCAAGTGACTATTCACAATGGGATATATTTCAATGAAAGAATACAACAAAGGATACTTTGATAAATGGACTGCGAATATAAAAAAATAGTATATAATGGGATATTATAATAAGTATTATATTTGTGATAGATGTATTAGTACATAATAAATATATTATATGTGTAATATTTTATGTGTAGAAAATAGATAATTTCCACTTTGTTTTTCTTTTTGTATACAATTGTAAATAATTAATTGCAATGAATTTTAAATTACATATGCAAAAAAATTAATAAATTATTTATCAAATATTATCGATTAGAGAGTATTTTAATATTTATGATATTCATTTTATTATTTTAAATATTTCTTTAATTATTATAAGAAATATTCGTCAAGTATTATTATTTGTATTTAAATTTTAGGTACCTAATAAAATATAAATTTAATATTGTAATATTTTAAACTTAAAATAGAAGCGATTTTTTATATCTGCGAAATCAGTACTTATCCGACTTAAGTAAAATGTTAAGTGCTCTCAAGTGCGACGACATTAGATTAATAAAATTGTTATACAATGTCAAATAATGTTTAGAGCTGTTCTTAATGGATAGTTAAACATAATATCACATACTCACTTTATGACATTTTAGGTCCAGAAGTATAATAAATCAATCTTAAAATAAAAAGCGCTAAGAATTCTTTCTTTACTTTATTTTGTATATTAGGACAAAATAATAATTAAATAAATACATCATATGTGTTATACCAATAATTAATGATCTTAACTATTCAAACATAAATCATATTTTAATTTTAATATTTATAAGGGATAATACAAGTTTTAATTTGTCATTAAATTATTATTATCATAATGTAAAATTGTTATTTGCACATTTTATTTACGCTTTAACTATCACAATTATTTAACATTATCGCTGACACTTGAGTAAAATTATGCAATGTATTTTTGGCTAATATGTCTTTAAATATAGAATCCATTTGAATAATTCTCATAGTTTAATAGCAAAATCGGCGAGTTCGCGGGGTATAATTTTCCTGGCTTTAATGACCCAGAGCACGGAGGCCGTCTTTGAAACCTTTTTTCCATGAATAATTTTACATCTTGGTCTTTGTGAGTTCAACTTGGCTCACAACACAATAACGTGTATCTCTTTTATATTCATTACATCGAAAATCGCTCGGCGACACCCAACGTCTTGTCCGGACTTAGTTAATAACATAAATTTTAAACTCTGAATTAACTGCAAAAATAAATATCTAGCAACGAAATATAAAAATTCACAAGCGAACATAAAAAACGCATACGTAAGTGGGATAAAATTTATTGAACACAATAAAAAAGTTTTCTTACAAATTGTTTTGTACAATGGCAAATTCGTTTAATCAAGAAAATGGATCGGGATTCTTCAAACGCAATGCAGTATAGAAAATGTTATTTTTAACATAAGAATTGTAGTGTTTTAACGCATTATTTCTGCTAGTATTACAAATATTATAAACATTTCCATATTATACAAGGTGACACAGGAAGCAAATGGAATCATAGTTTTCTTACTAAATATTATTCGATAACTTTGTTAGTTAGATTATTTATTAAATACCATTAGTTTTATTATGGAACATTTCTCCATAACTAACTTAACCTACCCTATTATATAAACGAATAAAGAAAAAATGCTAGCAAATAACAATTTAAGTTAAGTACTGTTTACTGAATGTAGAGAAATGCTAACATAAAATACCCTACCTTTGCAATGGATTATACATGGATTATACATAGAAAAAATGAAAATTAATATTTAGTAATATACTCTCTACTTCATTATAAATAAAACTTTAAAATAATACCGTAACAACCCATAATAGTCGCCTTATAATTAGTTATCCAAGGTCAAAAAATGGATTTGTGTCCCTTGTACTTACAAAGAAACTGAGTGGCACATTAGCTATGCACCTGTGTGCTAAAAACAAAAAACGTGCTATATGAACCGTTAAAAAATGTGCTATATGCACCGTTAAAAATGTGCTATATGCACCCTTAGATTCTATCCCGTACCACAAAAATCTCGTATCCGAGCGAGCAGGTCGAAATTTCACTGCTGTCGAACTTCCAAAACACGATACAAAACAAATACACATGCTTCAATGGCTAGAATAGTATCAAATCAAATATAAATAAAAAAAATGTTCTAGTTCCACCGAAAATAGTCCCGCTTGATCAATGAATCGAATGAGTGTAGGGAAGGCAATCTCTCCTTTTTCAGATAATATATTCATATGTCAAACTTACTTTACTATATTTTGTCTGTAATGCTCCAGTTATGGTCATGAATTTTCCATAACTGAACATGGCATTCGTTGATTTAAAATAGTGATTAAAAATATATCAAAGTTTTAGATAAAAACGAGATGTTTTTAATTTATATTACTAGATTTAAAATATTATAGATACAGCGAAAAATTGTTTAGCATAACATTAATTATAAGCATTGACAAATCCGTTTATTATTATATTTATAGTCCTGTATATATTTTTTGTAATGAAAACATAATATTTGTTAATATATATACTCGCATATAATTAATTAATTAGTAATTTAGCTTAATATTATACAGTTATTTTTAAGTATTTTATTTATATGAATAAGTTATTTTAATATAATATATTTCGCTTTATAATCTTATTATTTAACTTTCCTTTCGTTACAATCTTGTACACAAATTACTATTTACCATATAACAAAAGTCAATAAAATACATAAATAATTACACATTTTCACACATAATAAAACGTAATGCGCACTTTTATATCGGATCATTCTGAAAAGGTACAAAGCCTTCGAGGAAAAACGGTAACAAATTCCAGGAATTTAGTTTTCCAATGGTTCGTACGAATGTGTCGGTTTGGCGTTTAATGTTCGAGTATACAAATATTTATATTATTTAATGGCATACATACATATACTTATTAGAAATAAAGGAATATTTTTGCGCAGAATATTATATTTAACAATCAATCATATAACTGCCAAAGTCAGTTACGTTGAAATTTTTCTCGTAAAACGCAGAATATTGGAATAGGCGTTATTGAAAAGTTCTTATTTCTTGGTAATCGATATACTTTATAATAATAATAAATAATATGTATGTCAAAATCAACGATTAAAGTCACACATTATAAAGTTTTTTCAAAGATGGTGATACTTATACATACGTAAAAAATTTACAAAACTTACAAAATGTTTAATAGCTCAACATTTTAAATTTACTCCACACAATATTTTTTACATATATACACTTATTAGCTATTAAATCTATGAAAATTTAAAGATCTAAAAAAACTTGAATTAATTATTTCTATGCTAATGAATATCATGCTCAATGGTTTTCCTAATAATATTTTAATAATTTTTTTAATTTGTTCAAGTTTCAATAAATCAAATTTATTTTTAATTACTAATATTCATACATTAGACAGAAATGACAAATGACCATAAATTATACCATAATTATTCAATTAATTAAAAGGTTATTTAAGACGGTGGTGTAACATTTTGGAGTTCTGAATTTAATTAAATCTCAAAAAGTACTTTTTTGCAGCAGTTTGTTAAAAATCATACCCAGTAAGAAGCTATCGAATCTGTCGGCAAGATGTCTGTTGAGTATAGTGAATAAGACATCTTTTCACAGGTCAACCAGTTCAAATCTTGGAAGGTCAACTGTGCGTTGTGTAGTTGCTCGTTGTCTTGCAAGATAATTGGAGCTTTTTGATTGATTAATGCGGAGACTAGATTTCACAGCTCTTAGATGTAATGTTTTTACCAGGATTCAAAAAATTTGTTTTCTTAAGACGCTTTTGAGTTTTAATTTTGTCTATATGCTATGTTTTATTGCAAATGATTGTCTTATCGTGGTATAAAATGATCGAGAAATAACCAGTTTATGTTGCATAAATTAATGTCAGTACAAAATTCGAAAAGGTACATATTGTAATTATTTTTGAGAAATACATTAAGAGACAACTTTTTAATCGTTAAAGTATAAGATATTTTAAAAGAGTCTCAGAAATAATTAGTTAACAAATTTTGATTTAAAGACAAATATTATATTTTATTAGAATCTTGTGATAACTCAAATCCTTTTAAATTAAATAAATGTTGCCTCTAGATATTCTCCTTTATTATGGTACATTTTAATGTAATAGATAAAATCAAACGTGGGACATAATATTAAATGTGTTTTCACAAAAGTATATATATTATAGATATTAAAATTATTGTCTAAATCTACATATATTGCTATATTGTACTAAATATGTTTAATTTATTAGCAAGAACAGAAGCACAATTAATCGTTTATATGTTTTATAATAAATGTTTATATATAATATGCCATATTAAAATTCATGTTACATTTGAAATGAATAAATTACATATTGAAATGTAAAAATAGTTGAATTATTTAATTAGTACTTACTGCTTTATAAAAAAAACTATGTTTAACAAACTGATAATATTTGCATTTATAAATTTCAAATTTGTTTATTAAATACAGAACTTATGCAATTTGTAACATTCAGGTAATTCTAAAGTGAATTAATTAACCATAAAACTATTAAAGGTTAAAAACTAATAAATTATTTTTCTTATAAAAAATTACTATTAAATAATTTTTATATTGATTTAAAAGTTATATACAATAATATCATTATATATAAACCCATAACGATTTAAATCACATTTCAAGGAAAATTATTAATTAATTACCAATGACAAAAAATAAAAAGAGTGATATCAACTGTTTACGACCACTCCAGTACACCTTTGAATGTGGAATTGCTCTCGTAAAACGAATTTAGGTCGTCCACGTGTATCGTCAACCCACGTGTACGTATCTTAATTACAAAGAAAAATTGTCTGGGTATTTGATGCCATGTACCCATAATGTTACTCCAACTTGGATAATTTCACATAAAGGTAAACAGCCTGGGAAAGCTGCCCGGGAAACTGCGGCCTAGGCAGAGCTACCACCCCCGCAAATCGACCGAGAGAGACAGCGGCATTCCAAAGCTTTAAGCTGAAAAGAGATAGAGCCAGTGCCGAAGCCCACGTCCAACATTCGCGAAAGCATCGCTGGAAAAAGCTTCGTCCTTATATCGTACCGCGAAGATGGCTAACCTTTATCGTGTCGCCGACTGCAATGCTATATTTTTCGTCATTTTTTTATATTCCATATTATTTCAAAGAGATAAAACTAATTCTATACTTGTTTTTTATTTGTCTCTGACGGTGCTTTGTGTCGAGAAATAAAAAGCAAAATTCAATTTTCAGTATTATAGCTATTACGCCCACAGCGGCGGATGATGTCAAACGAAATTAATTAACGAATTGTCTAAATTGTGCGTTTGTGATCAAGCAATCACGTCAAAAACTTGTCGGATGTTACGTAATAAATGTTAAATTATACCCTGCTAGAATGGTGGGATCCAGTGATAATTTTTTTAACTTTGATTTTATTTTTATTTTTAATCTTAATTTTTTTTGCTTATAATTTTTAATATAAATATCGACAATTACTTCCAGACTAACCTAAACCACTCTAATTTATTAGGTATTTACTTGATTAAAATAAAATACAATTAAACCAAAAACTGATGAAACAAACATTACTACGAGGAATCGCAAATTTTTTACACAAATAAAAAAAATGTAAGTAAGGAAAATAAAAGACATCGAATCTCACATTAACCACAATTTTTATTGTGTTTATTAAATCGGAATAAATCAGATTATCAAATTTTTAATTTAGTCTTTTAAATAAATACCACGATGATTGATTAAATCAAACTATTTATAAGAGCAAATGTATATACAATATGTTAAAGTGTTAAAGTGTTAAAGTGTTAAATTGAATTATTAGACACCTATTGCCTGTAACATATTATTATTATTTTGGTATCAAAAATATTCATATTTGTTTATAAAATGTTGATTGATATTATTATATTCATTCGTGAATTGACTCTTTAAATCCGTTGTTTTAAACTTTATAAAATATATTATAGTGTTTTAATTTATTTTATTAAAAAACATTATTTTAAGCTATACGTCACTCGTTAAGTGAAGATTTCATTTCCACTAAAATATTAAGTTATAGCAATTAATAATAGTTTAGTTTCCAAGTGAATACAAATTATATTTTTTAATAATATTACATCTCTAATATATTATTACCACGAAGCAATATTGTAGTTAACTGACATTGAGAGGAGACATAAATTGAGATCCAAAAGTCCTAATTGAATATATAATGAACTGTTTATTTTGAGATACCTCAAAAACAATATATTAAATGTACGTATATGTACTAATAAACCTACTTAAACATCTAACAAGTAGATAATATCTGTGCATAAATTGCGATATTTGACATGACAAGTTTTTGATACATTTTATTTTATAAAATTGATTTAAAATGATTGTTTGATAATTAATATATTTTTAGACTTAAATATTTTAGGTATTAGTAGTTCATAATTTAAAACTAATAATAAATGTATTTGTGTATCATATTATTAAAATTAAATGTTTATGTAAAGTATATATTTGTTAAGATAGATCATAAATTTAATTATGATAAATCTTATCTTTTAATATTGATTAAAACTCTCAAACATTTATACCGTTGTATTTTAAATTGCTATGTTTTATTAATTTGCTTATTATATAGACCTTTAAAATAAGAAAAATCATGCAGTTTTTTTTTAAATTGTGTAATTTAATATTAAAAATTTAATAAATTTTAACAATTTATTTGCTGCAAAGACATTGTATGTACATTGTATTATTTTGAAAAATAAAAGTTGATACTGATTAAAATTACAACTTCTTAACCTTTATCAATTAACAAGATTCACATTTAACACTTGGGCTGGTCCATCTTAACAAAATATGTTTTAATATATTTATAGATTTAAAATAATTTATTTTTATTACCTAGGCTTATTAAAAAAAATAGCTCATGTGTTCTAGAAACGACGCAAAAATATACATGTCAAAAGGAAGGAATTAATAAATTAATATTTTTAACGTCAAGTTACCTTATAAAACGCGAAATCTCTTGTTTTAAAAATAGTTTACACGCAACACGAGCAAAGTATACAAACAAATCATGATAGTTCTTTTTTTAATAAAATTTTATCAAATAAATATATATTTGTACGTTTAAGCTTTAACACGATGTGACGATTATAGTCTGAAGGGGACAGAAAAAAAGATATTTTAATTATAACGTTTATGATATAAAATTTAATTTATTTTCATGCAATTCTGGTCATCTTAGTAACATTTTAAAAACCTATCAAATTTGACCTTTAAAATCAAAAAGTATTTTCGAGAAATCTATATATGAATGTATAATAGTTGTACTTAATCTATATATAAATGTAATGTAATCTATATATGTAAATGTAATCTATATATGAATATACACGTACGTTGTCGTGTTGTAGAATAATGCCATCACAACTTCTGGCTCATTTCTGATTAAATTTGGGTTCAAGCGATCTAATTGTTGACAATAGTAATCACAGTTCCTCCAGGTTAATATTTCATAATATTAACCTGTTGTCATAAATGATAATTTTTTGTCACCTGTAGCAATACTCGTGTATATCACTTAAGAAAGGATTGGAAACCCTCATCTTGAGCGATAGGCCCGAGTTTGTCATAATCATTTTATTCGTTCTGTGCCCAAACACCTTCTCTCTCTAGATCTTTCAATTCTAGAGGCACTAGAGTCTATTAGACAATTCTTAAATTAGACATTTTGGAGCGAAGGCAATAATATAGTTTTTGCTAGTAGACATCCATACAATAATATTTGTACTGTTTCGTATAAATGTTACAAAACAATAATAAAATTTTGATACCTAAAATTTATTAAAATAATATTAATATTAGTTTAGTTTAAAATGCAGCTTTATACAATTTAAAAATATTTTATGCATAAATCCATATCATAATCAAACAATAAAATGCATTATTTAAAAATATACATAACATTGACTAAGATAAACTAATAATGCAGTTGAGATAAGCATATATTAATGCGTACAAATCGAGTCATTTTATCTTTGCGGGCAAAAAAATGTTGTTCAGTGTTGTAAACGAATTTTGAGTGCTAGATATTTTACTGATTAGCTTTTTTAAATATCATAAGATATAAAAGTCGTATATTCTACATAAACATTTATACACATAAATTTAATTTTTATAAACTAAAATCCTTGACAGAAATATTTTGCTTAGTAATGAACTTGGAAATTATATATGAGCGTAGTATTTTTGTACTCTATATATATATGATTTATTAAGTAAATGACACTCTGTGTCTATGGAATATCTCTCGTGTATATATCAAGAGATAGGTAAAAACATATATCAATTCAAAACCTAACATAAAAGCTTTTGTAACGCGATGAATTTATTTTTTCTGGAGAAAAGCGACAGTCTCTACGGAATCAAATAAGACATTGGAATAAAAAAGCTTTTTTACCGAAATTTAACAACCGGAATTCGTTATTTAACGTCCGTTAATACACAATAAAATATATAATAACAATTTCGACGCAAAGCAGCGATACAGTACGAGGGGTTATATAATTTCATTGACATTTTTCCTCGATATGGTTTGTCTAGATTTTTATTGCGAGCTTTAACGACGTTGTATGTGTAACATCTAAAAAATAACCAAATAAACGTGAATTATCAATGAAGCGACGCGATGGAACGCGTTTTAAATAATATAATATAGCACAACAAAGGCAGTGTGAAAAATTCTCGCCCACGTTCAATATATGTATATATATTGCCGATACGCACCCTGTATATTGAGAAGCACTGGGGAGGGCGGCCACAGACGTCATAAATCAAAAGCTGCGAGCGCTATAAATAGAAAAGTCTATTTCGGTACCCACAATAGTGTGGAAGGCTTCCGTGGCCGTTATACCCTCGTCGCTTCCCACAATGGGGCTCGCGTTTCCCAAACAAATTACCTCAACTTGGACCTAGCGTTATTTACAAAAAACTTGACCTCACTTTTGGTATAGTAAAATTTGCATGCAGATAAAAAGCAACACTTTCTTAACACCTCGTGTTACCTGGACTGGGCGAAGATTATAACCTATGTTAATGTTCACATTAGTTTGCTCTATTTCTGCAATTAAAAAATTATATTATATACGTACATATGTATTTTTTACCATTACACATACAGATTAGTGAAAAACAAATTAAATCTATTTTTAAAACTCAACTTCTTATAAATCGTTAATTTATTTAAATATAAATAAAAAATGCTTTCAGGAGAAAAATATCTACAAATTAGTATTCCTAGCTTACTAGTATTATTTATGGAAGGGATAAGTAACTGGCAACTACGACCCATAGTTTACATAATAAAATAATATTTACAAAACATGTATGTGGCTGGGTGTGAAAATAAATAAAAATATACAAAAATAAGAAAAATACATTTGTATGTATACTTGAATAAGCTATTTTCACTCCCACTTTCACTACTGGTGTTGAACAAGAAATATATTAAGCAATTTTCTTTCACACTTTTCAGTATTATAGTTAATAATAGTAAAAACAAATTGATAAATAATAAAATCCGCTATAATTAATTTACTTTACAATTTAAAATAAATATAAATGTATATCAAAAACTGACGTCAGACAAAATAATTGTGATTTAATTTACGTTCTAATGAAAAGGTTTAATTTTAGGGTTACAAATATAGCTTTAAGCACATTTTTATATAATTAAAAAAGAATTCAAATTAAATGCTTCAATTTTTTCAATGAGCTAAATAAAAATTGTATAGCTTAATGTGAGTTTGAAACATAGAGCTAATAATAAAAATATAATTTAAAACTTAATAAAAAAAAAACCCAACAAGAAAAAGAAACAAAAATTCCCAGTAAACAAAGTAATACACCTCTGTTTAATTTAACAATTAAATTACAATATATTTTCTTGAGGTATTAATTACAATTATTAACACATCTATAAATACAACCGTTACTCAAAACCCTGCAAAATAATATATTATATTACCCAATAAATCCAAGTGCAAATAATTTTTTTTATAATTATATATAGCACACATATGTATTTAAATAGAAAGAATATAAGATTTTTCTATAGAACTTAGCTTATGCACTTTTATGACTTTGCATTATAGTTTTTAGCACAAAATCACCAAGTATAAAATACACATATATTTAAAGAGAAGATAATTAACCGGCTTTAATGACACTATATCCAATATTAATGATAAAATAGTATATAATATAATTTATATACTATTTTATCAATTAAAAATGATTAGCAAAACACTTTTCTCGCAATCTAAAGTTGTACTCTACTTTTCTATATTTAAAAGCTCAGTTTATTGTTCTTACTTTGTTAACTACTGCATATTTGAGATATTCTAAAGGAAGTAGTTGTCCTGTAATATTTTTCAATTGGTTTATCGTACAATACTTTATTTATTAACGATACAAATAATTAGGGTATTATAAATAGCCCCTCAACAATCAATATTTATTTATTTTAAATCTTTTATTGCAACTTGACAGACATTAGTACAATGCGTTAAAACGGTATAAACACAATTAAAAGTTAGTTGATGTTACTATGGAGGGCCTAGATAGATAATATTTTATTAATTCATTTGTGAGATTAGGAAAAGCTAGAAAAGCCTAATCTGTGATGGTCGATCGGAATAGTAATTTGTTAAAAATCATTAATTCCTATCTCACAGACAAGATAAAAATTTAAAAACACTAGGATTTATATGGGATTCGTGCTTAGGTGTTCATTAAATATTTATAATGTCACCAGCACGATAAACAACTGGTATAAGTCTCTGAATATTGCCCTAAAAGGCCTCAGTGTTTTATTTTATTTTCGATCATCACAGATAAGGTTTACCTAGATTGGTATTAAAAGTTCTCTAATAATGAGCTACCTCAGCTCATAAAGAATATACTGTATGTATTGAGCAAAATAAATGAAGAGAAAGATACTGTTAAGATAAATTACTGATGGGTTATTTACTCACATTATTATATTTGTATAGACAACAAAATATTTAAGAAAATGAAATAGGATGATGATTTTGAGGAACTTTTTATACATTCCCACAAAATATGTGATGTACTAATAAATTTGTTAATGGAGACGAAATTAGGTTTTACGTGCATTGATGGTACACAACATATTGTTTTGAATATTGTATTAAAAATAATTCTTAATTAATAATAAAAATATTTATTTATAAGTTATATAACAGTAGTTGATTTACAACTAATATTTAAACACTATATCTTTCACTACTTCTTCAATGGAAAATATTCTTTTAAAAATATCAACCGATATTCAAGCTTAAATTATATTTTATTTTTAAATTTATTACGATCTCAAACTTCAAATCAAAAATTACAAATACAGTTGTTTGTATCACACATACATCATGGAAGGTATCAAAATTTACACGTGACAAAACTACAAATAACGTGACTAAATTTATACAAGAAAAAATAACACGTAATTAAATTTCAGAAAAAATTATTAATTAAATGAATTTTGTAAGGAAAAAATATAAATTAGTAACATGTTAAACATTTTTATTTTGCATTTATTTGCAAAATAAAAATGGTTTTACATTGATATTTTATAATAGCAAATGTAAAACCAACAACGTATGATTTTTGTATATTTTCAATTGGTAATAGAAAATGGTTTTTATTTACAAAAATATATATTTTAAAGTTAAATCAATAATTGCCACTTCCTTATAATTACAAAAAATACAAATAATAATAAAATTAATTTTACATCAAGTCACCATAAATATTTTAACTACCTAGTTCTTATTTTTATAACGGCTACATAGAAAATCAATGCAAAACCAATGTAACTTACTTATTTTACTTTATGGTATTTTAAAAATATTATGTTTTTCATCTGAAGCCACTTTTATCACCAATCAAATATATTTAAAAAATTATATATAATTGGGTTCGCTTTTAATATTTTATATGCACATAAAGAAGGTAAAATATGTTTCTAGAAAATGTCAGATTACTTATGTAAAATTTATTGCTTGTGTAATTTCTTTCTTGTTAAATTTTTACTGTGTATCAAGTGTATTTTTTCCTTTCGTAATTTTATTTATCTGTAATGTGTAATTTTGTATACCTCTCTCCAAAACAGTATTTTTTTTTCTTGTGTAATTAATTTAACGACAGGCGCACGTCTCAGATCATTTTAGTGAAAGACATAACCGGCAAATATTTAAGAACCAATGTTATAGAACAAATATTTTTTTTCAAAAATGTATAATAAGTAAAAATCCTATCAAAGATTTATTTCTCAAGTGTTACCATTCTGTTCACGTTATATGGATTATATAAGTGTAATTAATATCGACATAAATATCGGCACAAAGCACAATATTCGTAATCCTGTTTACCACCATACGACCTCAGCCAAAAGGACGTGTTTACGGACACTTTGAATAATCGACCACGCTGATGGTGTAAAAGGTCAAATGTCAGGGGTCGCGGAAAATGGAAAATTCGACGCATACACACATACACGCAAAATTTCATCCTGCTGATTCGCAGCCGCCCGTTCTCGCATGAATTTCCCGAAATTTAACAAGATTATACAATCACTGTTTGTTCGAATACATTTTACATTAAATTTATTATACGTATTAAATATTAAAAATCACATGCAAATAATAATGATGTCGGCGTGGGTGTTCCACTTGATTATGTATTACACGACGCAAGAGTGATAATCTACTATGGTAGGTCCTTCTTCGTCTTCCTTAGAAAACGTATTCATTTTTGTTCCAAATAAAAATGATGTATATACATCGAAATATTGTTACAAAACGAAAAGGTAGGCGGAACGTTAAATAAGTATTCGATGCGAAAGCGAAGCATAACCTAGAAAATCTGAAGCGATGGACACATTTGAATGTTTTCGTGCTGAATAAACATTTGAGATATTTTTACGCTGTTATACATAAAGTCCGGAAAATTAATTTAATATATAAATAAAAACTCAATATTGACGCCATGCTTCGTGCCGCCATGGAGGAAAAACATATTGCGCTGTTGAATGGAAAAACAAAACGTGTTTTCACGTAAGTAAATAAAACAATTATAATATTGTTTTTTGAATAACAAATATAAATAGAAACATTTTTTTAATAACAAATATAAATAAAAGTAGTAGTGATATAAAACATAACAAAATACAAGTCCGGAAAATATTTTTAAAGCACGTATCTTTCGAATATACTTCGAATTTTTCAAAACTAAAGGTAAAGTTATTTTTTAAAGAATAACATATTTTGCAATAACTGACAAATATATTGTACTTGTTAATAATAGGGACATTTATAATAAATAATCTCAAAAAATATATTTTGAATTTAGGTAAACTTATTTTTTATAGCTAAAATTATTTTAGTAGTTTAAAGTAAACAGTATTTAACATGTGTTTATATAATGATTAAATAAAAAATAATAAATACTATCAGAGTATTGATTAATCATATTTTTTTTATTCGTAAAAAATGGCATAATTGCAATATAAATATGGCAATAGTAAATTATTACCTCACAATTAAATGATTAATGCTTCAATTATCTAAAAACGTTAATACACCATAATTTAGTACGTAAATACTATGTAGGTCTATGTACCCATATGCTGTAATTAGTGTTAAATAATTTAGGTCTGTCTACTTTTTTGAAAACCGTCTGACAACAAAATTCTGATCAGGCAGATATTTTATATACTCGCATATAAACACGCGGGTATCCACTATTATGTACATAATATATTTTGATATGTATTAGATTCAGCGAGAGACAAAAACACATTAAACATTAACACATGGAAATACAAGCGTTCGGAAAATCTTGAGATGTGGATAATTTACGTGGTGTCAAGAGTAAAAAACCTGTTTAGCCCAAGGTTCGATACAGTAACTCACCCTTCGATCCTGTCACATACATTTTCTTCACATTTATACAACACAAAATAAAAATATTTCTTTAGGAATACATTACAATGCTTTCAAGCTATTTTCAAATGCAGCGGTAAATAAAGCCTTTTCTTGTAAGATAATTTTTAATTAAATTTTCCATCCTCATGAAAAAATTGTCAAAGGTCAAAGGGCAATAGGGAGTAACTCAACATGCTATGTGTAAATTTTTAATGTTCTATAAAAATCAGGCAAACGTCTTAATAATAAATATTAAATAAGCCTTAAACTTTGTGTTAGGATTTTACTGTACACGATAATAAATTCCAAATTATATAATTTGATCTATTATATATAAAAGGTCAAATGAGCATTGTAATTTACATAATTTACCAAATTCTCTTATTAGTTTTTCCCTCATATTTATCACTAAACTGTTTTATAATTACTATACTTAATTTAGTTTTCTAAAAGTAGTGTTTATATCTCAACTATTTGATATACTAGATAAGTTGTACATTTTATAAGGGGAATATTAAAAATATATACAAGCGTGTGTAATTAAAAATTATATTAGCTATATGCATACATATGTGCGTCTAATAGTAAATTAAAAATAGGGATCAAATGTAATTGAATATGGACAAATAATACATGACAATTAAGTTATGCTTTTCGAGCTACTTTTCTCTGAACTTTTCATGTATTTTTTCAATTTTATTATTTTCTCATTGTAAAAGAATACAATAGCATCATTATAAATCATAATACAATATTTGCTATAGATTTTTATGGGTAATTGATTCTCTCTTAATAAAATATAATTTAACTAAATTGTATTGCTATATCGAATGTAAATGCAAATATAAAAAGATTTTTAAAATTAAAAATTCAACCGTGTAATATTAATAAAATTTCCATAATTTACTAATTAAGCACAGTTATTATTTTTAATTTTAAAATTATTTTTTGATTTTATATAATTTTATGTAAATAAAAAAAGTAGTATTACTAATATGCCATACTAATAGAGATAAACATTTACCATGAATTTAAGCTGCTTCTAAGATACCTGTACATATGAACAATTTACAAGAATTTTAGAAGGTTTGGAACGTATTAAACCAATGTGTCTCAATACTAAATACTAATTATATGCTACGATCTGAATATTCCGGCATTGCTCGTGCAGATAAACTGTACTAAATAAAAACGATTTTGTGTAATCTTTTATATTATTTTTCAAATCAGGTTTTGAATATTTTCTTAAATTTTAAAATGAACGCCAAATAATTCTGGACCATTTAAACTTTTCTACAGATCACCGGTTGAGAAACACTGTTTTAAACTATATCTAAATTATAATGTTTCCAGTTTCTAGATTTTAATTATTACTTTTTAATTGTAGTTGAGTTTTCGTTTTATTAATTTACTAAACTAAGCACTCACACAATATATTTATGTATCGTCAAAAAATAGATCCATCTTACTAGAATTATTATTAGAACACTTTGTCACTTATATAATATAAATAATATCGATCCTAATATATTGTTCTTGAAACATTGGCTGATACACATATTTTTCACTAGAATATATGTTTTCTATTTTCATCTTTGCTTTTCTATTTAATAAGTGTATTTAAATTCCTTTAAATAATTTACTAGATACGCTTATTATTATCAGCATAAGATAACATCACATTGTTCTGATTTGTCATTAAAATCTATAATAACAGATAATTAAATCTGATTAATTGCTGTCTAAAAACAATAATTGTGCTGCTTAATTGGTTCGTGGCAATTGGCTTTCACACTCATCCACAATCGACTTTCATTAAGCTCTTGGCTCTAATTAAAAGCTCGTAATAGTGTGCAAGCAGTGTCGAAAGGGCAAACTCGTTACAAAATCCACAAGTCTAATTTTATGCCAGGATAATGAGGATTCTGAGAAGGCTGGTAGCCGAAGCAGGGATGGGTGTGACATATATAATATTATTCGCGAAAAATGACATTTTAACACGAAACATGAACTAGGCACGTGACACTAGCCTCGTCAGCCTTCGAGGCAAAACCAGTCCTTGGAATAGTGTTGATTTCACATGAAACGTGACACAGTTCATATACGCATTAATTTTATTCACGAATCGATCGCCGACTCACTTTATTACCTGGTGGATTAAAATTTTCGGGGAAACGTGCGTGATGATAACATTTAAATTACAATAAAAAATATTCTAAATGACTTTTCCAAGAAAACGTAGCAGTTCGAACAATTTGATATAAAGTAACACATACTCACGTGCTAATCAATTTCAACAAATATTTTTTTTAAATGTTTGTATTTAACTAAATATACATAATTTACGATTACTCGGTGTGCAGTACACACAATTTTAAGCCATTTTACCATAAGCATCTGAATTTGATAGCCTTAAAATTTATCACGATTAAGTATAATTTTATTAAATAATATTCCAATAAATAATAATATAAACAGCAAAAGGTTATATCATTTACGTGCTTTTAAAGTATTAAATTTGACTTGAGGTGATGCAAAAGTTTGGCGATTTTTTCAAATGATTTTTTATAACAATTGTTTGACTTTACACTTTTTACTGTATAACAATATTTTAGCTTTCTGAAACCGTATTTATTTCATTTCTATAAAAAATATAAATATGTATTATTGCTTTATTTTTTGTTTGGGAAATTTTGTAATAGTTGCTTTCAAATCTGGTAGATGATTGATTATGAAGATTGTGTATATATATTTAATACTCATATTTTAAACTGGCAGTAACTTTAAGAGGCTGAAATGTTTATTTATTAAATAGTTGAGCAATTTATATATTGCATTATTTAGCAAATAAACGATCTAATATATTATATATGGCAAATATTTACTATACTATTTGTATTATATACAATATGAAGGTTAGATTTAGATTAACCTAAATCTCTTGTGTAAACACAAAAATATCGAATTACGAAAATAACAACATACATACTTAATATTATAAATAAAATATTGTATGTAGGTAAATGTATAATTTGTACTTATCTCAAATATTAAATTTATGTTTTAATGAATATAACAGATATTTCCAATTTATTAAATGGTTAGCTGTTCACAAAATCTTTTAACTTAAAATAAAAGGTTATTATTTTAAAGATCGTTATATAATATATTTCAGCAGACAGACTTTACACCCACGAAATACATCCTACACAATGTCTGCTTGAGTATATAAAATATAAGGAAAACAATTTACGACTTCGACATGATATTTATTATTTTTCTTACACATTAACATGTAATGTATTATAGTTACGTTTATTAATACATAAAATATCAAAACGATGTGGTGGGGAGCAACTATTATTATGCGTGTAAATATTTTATTCCGCAATAGGAATAATTTATTTCCATACAACGCGTAGACTTAAGCTTGCCAAAATTTTTGCTACCATTTGATACAATTTTCGCCATTTTGTTAATATGTGCGTGTCAGGAAAGTGGCACTAAACAACATCACTAAATTGAATATTTCCTCCCGCATTTGTGTATAACTCAATTGCTTGGGGAAATTCACCAAGAGCGAAATTGCGCCTTTCTTCGGCGACATGTAATTTTTGGCCGTATAATAATATCATTTGAATTATGGCCAAGATTAATTCACAAATGCGATATTTGCGATAAAGCGCATAGTAAAACAAGATTTTCTTCTTCGTGTAATATAGCACTTCATTGAACACCATTAATCATTGAAGCGAAATGCATTTGCTAAAGTTTTGGTTTCAGTAGCATCGAAAAAGCAAATGGAAAAACACATCAATCAAAACGGAATTTTAAAGTGACCACAAATATATATTATATATTTTGCCATTTTATCACAATGTTAATCATGTTTACTCATATGAAGTGATAACATTGCTTCATTATCAAAAATTCGATATATGATTGTGAATGTGATAAAAATATGCACGTTAGCTGGAAAATACGTTGAATAGCTACGGTTAAAAATCACGTAAAGCAATGTATTCGTACGTACATGTGTATGCGTTACACATTATATAAATCCATTTTCCTGGAAAAGTAGTAAGTTAGTTTCCCCAAAGAGTATTGAACCCATGGGAATAAACTGGCATGGTGCCAGGGTGTCCCGTACACCAGCCAAAAGGCTGCCAAACACATTATAAGGTGCATTCACATGCAAGAAATTGATCGGTTACTGCAGTTAACATAAAAAAATAATAACACAATTGACTAATATTATTATATATTAAGATACATTTTTTTCACTCAAAAAAAAATATGTTTAATTATTTAAGTGAATATTGATTTTTCTAAAAAATATAATTCGATTACAGATCGATATCTAATAATAAAATTCAGTAACAAACCATATTTAGGGTGTTTTATTATAATAATTGCTTAACATCGTTAAATAATAGTAAAAATTACATTATTTTTTTATATATAAAAAATAAAATTAATATATATTATAATTACTGGTTTTGATAAAATTGTATGTCACTGATAAATATAATTAATGTATTCTCATTACTATTTTATTCTATTCTGCTGCTTTATATATATCCGTAATACAATATCGCGATTGTAACAACTTAATTAGGTTTATCGGTTTATAGTTATTCACATCAAACGTACAAGTTTCAGCAATAATTATTATATTTTTAATTCATGTTATGATTGACACAATACTATATGTCTTTCTGAATCATCAGTTGTTCTTATTATCATAGAGTTACTTCTCGTTTCAAATCTTGAGTGAAATTCTTGGCTGCTCTTTGGTGACTGTGTCTTTCAACCAAATCCAAATATTAAAGCTCGAATGCTGTTTGGCTTTCAAATCCTAATAGCCTCTTTGAGTATTGTTTTTTATTTTCAAAATCTCTACCGGAAAATTAGGAGAAATTTCTCATACATCTCTTCTCATTTTTTCAACTACTTTAAAGCAAAATTACATTAATAAAAGTGATTTGATTCCTTTAATGAAAGTCGATGTTTTTTAGTGTGCATTTGCCTAATGGGTGGTTAATTTTTTTTTTATCGAATTTACTGTTCTGAATCAACTATAAAATGGTTAAATTTTGCGAAATTGCTCTTTGGGGTCAATATAATATTTAGGTTAAGTGCATAATTTATGACGTAATTTGGTTCGATGTTTGACTGCACTATATAAGTAGCTCCAATATTCGAATGTTTTATTTACGAATGCGTAAAATTATGTTATTGATATTTTATGATCTTGCTGACGCACTATAGATACCAAATGACTTGATGGCAAATAAAAGCTCAAAATGAATGCCGACCAAGATAGAAATACCACATAATAAATTTTAAATAAATTATCAATGATATAATCACATAAAAATTGATTTATGCAAATTTAAAGGATCGTGTTTAAAGGCAATTATTTGTGAAATAACTCGAATTAAGTACTTGTTCTATTAATTCGTAAATTACATCTGAAAAATTCTAATTTACATCTAAGTTACAAGACAAAACAATGAGACAGCATGGAGTGATCGAATCAAACGCTTCCAAATGCAAAACACGCTAAAAATATAAAGTTTTGTTTTCAGTATGATAAATAAGGTTAATTGTATTAAAAGCTTCTAAAATCCAAGTAAATATTAACCAAAATTAAATACTGACACTTCACAATGACCTGAGGATTATATTTTGCCACAATAACACACAACTATATGATTTGAGTTTGCAAAAAAAAACAATATTTTTTTGGGAGGTAATCATACACACAACTATTCTCCTTGTATCAATCTCTCCAGTCTTTCATAATTCAGGTCATTACAAAGCTTTTTAAATGAGAAAATATCACCAAAAGATAAAAAATATTGAAATGTAAATAACAAAACTTAAAAATAATATATTTGATAAAATTAATACCACTTGATTATTCTTCCTGCATCGAACATATACATTTTAGAAAAAAAAATTTCACTCAAAAATCTTGTTAGTTATAGACAATGCTCCTGTTCATTCTACAGATCTTGAGGACGACTTACTGGAGGAATTCCAGTTCATTAAGATCATGTCTCTTCCTACCAACACCACTTCATTATCCAGCCCATGTATCAGCAGTTCATACAGAAGTTCTAAAAGCTTTACTTTATTTCATACGATGCTTCGAAATGCCCAAAGAAACAAATCTTACTCTTAGAGAAAAATAATTTCCACATCGTGAGCTGCGTTAAGGTGGTCGGGTTGTAGGGTTACTAAAAGGATCCCTAATTCTGCTTTGAGAAAAATGTGGCTTAACTGCATTCATGAGTATGCTCATGAGTGGGAGCCGCTAATTGTCGATGAAATTGTGTCCCTGGGGAAGAACATGAGACTAGATGCAGGTGAATGAGGAAAATATTTAAAAGTTGGCGGACGAACGTTGCCAGAAATAATAGATTTACATTGCGAGCGATAGATTCCTAGTTAAAAAATAAGATTTCCTTAGAGTCTAAGGCTTAGACAATCAGTGATAGACAGTAGTAACTATTTCATAATGAATACGTATATTTTTTATTAATTCATAAATGTTCGCAAATCGAAGTTCAAGTATATTTAGTGTATTTATGTTTTATATCAATAATAATTAATACTATGTTCCAGTTATTTTTTAGTTATGTATAATACATATATATAATACATAAAAAAAATCCATGATTTAACATATCTTCGGTTAAGAACCATCATGTGAAAGAAATTCCAAATGTGATTTAAAGAATTCTATTTAAGATTATTGCCGAAGAAGATTAAATTGTAAAACTAATTTCATGCTTGTCAATATTTAATTATAAAATCAGTTGCTTTCAAGTAATTAAATATACCAAAAGCATACGGTTAATATTATAAACGAATTTCTTCACGATAATTTAATTTAATAGGTACTTATTTCTTTTAGCACTAACATGTACACACCATCAGACATCCAATTATTAAAATACGATTCTTTAAATTTGCATCTGGAATTTGAAGATGACGCTTTTAATTTAATTACTTAAAAATAATTCCCATGTGATATTCAAAAGCCTCGACATAGATAAAAAAAATTAATCATTTCTTTAAAATCGATTCATAATCCAATACTACTATAATTTATGTAAATTAAAATCTATGTTTAATCCAAAGCATTATAATACAGTTTTTTTTAGGTATATAGGTATATTATATCATTTTATTAATATTATTCAGAATACAAAATCAATAGCATTTTGATAAACGCCACTAAAACGTAACATTAAGATTCAAATACATTTTCCAGACTTTACTATTATCGAAATGGATAACATATGACGTATATATTGGTTCCAGAATAAAAATAGCCTTAAAAGTAGATCGATATGAAAAATATCGATCTACTATACTAAATATCGATACATTCTATATATAAAAAAGTGTCCACAATGGGACGGTTTTCTAAAGTTGCAGTGATAGCAGGATAGTGATAGCAGTGTATATGTGGTTGAATGCGTTTTCGCGGAGAAATATTTGGTTAATATTTCTAGGAGTCGGATTACTCCGCGTACTTTTTTGATTCCGTGTGGAATCATGGTCCCTACGTTGTAGGGACCATGTTGTAGGGAAACGTAGGGACCATGTTTGCACACGGAATCAAAAAAGTACGCGGAGTAATCCGACTCCTAGAAATATTAACCATATATATATATATATATATATATATATATATATATATATATATATATATATATATATATATATATATATATATATATATATATATATATATATATATATATATATATATATATATATATATATATATATATATATATATATATATATATATATACACATACATTTAGTCAGTATACATGTTTGTGCACGGGTATGGGCCGTTTTAATAATTCAGTGATTTGGACGTTGGCGCCGTTTGGGAAATTCTGAATAATAATATAGTGGCATATCTAAAAATACGTTTGACGTATGAAAATAAATTTTGATATTTCGATATGCGGAGACACGACAATGGTTCTATTTTTGTTGTACACTCTTAGTAGTTTTATTTGGTTTAAATAAAATTTGTTCTTATATTTTATTATAGTTAATTGATATTAAATTTTAATTGTGATGCAAATTAAGCATAATATAAAAAAATAAATAATAAAATATGTATTCATCATCAATCGAAAGTATTACGTAGTTTAAAGACTCTTTTGCGTCACCATAGACCCTTAAAATAATCGAGAAAATAACAATATTACAACAACGTGTGTCTTGATTTCATGAATATAGTTTGCTTAAAACTTTTTTTATAATTTTAGATATTGATTTTTTTGTGTTCATATTCCTAAAATAACAAAGTTGATTATTTATTTATTTTAAACCAATGATTTTCACATGCAAACATTATGCCGACTACAAAGATTGCGTGCCGGAAATATCGATTGTCCCTCGGGCGTTAACATCTTCCGGTTCTCCGCGGGAAAAGAGGCGTTACGATAACTCTATACATATATAAACACATAAATGTGTGTAGATGAATTGTGTTAATTACCCGTTAGCGTTTTTCCCCGTTGTGATTTTCGCCGCCGTTAATTTAACGGAAGCACTTGAAGGCGTCGCGACGATTGACGTCATCGCCGACGTCCTTTATCCACCCCCGAAGCCTCCTTTCCGGCGGCGTCGTCAACAAACTGGTGTTTTTCGTAGCCCTTCAGGGATTTTGGGACAATCGATTATCGCGTTAGAGCCTTCTACGAATAACGTCGATAGTGTTCTATTGGTGCGTTCATAATCAACGAAAGCTCACTAAAATAACAGATTGTTGCATATGAAATGTTGTTTTTTTTGTATATTTAATAGCTTTATACGGCTGAAACTTCAATCTAAACTGCATTCAATTTATTTTTTGACAGCACAAAAGATGCAAATGGACATCAATTGAATTCAGATGGAATATTGTAGATGCTTTGTTTGAGTAAATTGAATGTTTATTGTCTTTATATGATAGCAAATGTGAAACGGGTCTCAAGTTTACGAATGGAACAGTGTTAGTCAGATTAATAAAACCTGTGCATAGTTAAACGTTTTATTATGATTATTAGTTTTAATTTATTCAGCCAGACTAAAATTTATGTAAATATTTTAATTACTGAATTTATATGATTTCTTGGAATTGATTTTTTACTTACCTTTCTCAGCTGACTTGAAAGCTAAAATCTAAGAACCATAGCTAAAGTCCTAGTAGTATGGTATTTTTTTAGGTTATTCTTCAATTTTTATAACAATTCTTTAGTGTTTTTGTGTTCAGTTGCTCTTTGTGCGATACATGTGTAAGTTTAACCAATAATCGATTCTTCGCAATCTGCACAAGGGATCTGATATACATGTAGAGTCTATGAGAGTTTCTTTATATTCGTTATTTTTAACAAACGATAAAATATTCAAATATCCGAATATATTTTTAAGTTATAAAGAATCTAAAATTACAGTTTTAATAATGGATACAGGTTTATACACACACATGTTATAAAAAAATAATAAAGAGTATCAAGATAATTTATTTTTATTTTAAAAATAATAGAGAATTAATTATATTCAAACTGTAAATAAATACGAGGCTTAATTTTGATTACACCTGCTGCCGAAAAGACTACAATTCGGTATGTAAAACAATATTATCGTAATTTATTATATTACACAGATAAACAATATTTGTATTGGTATCGAGAAAAAAAGCAATACCAGTCACTGATAAATTTAATTCCATAGTTGCACAAATAATGACACGATAACATAAGTTTTTTCTGTAATTTCTATAATACTAAGTGTTTTTATTTTTAAAATTTAATTTGGCTTTCAGCTATAAGTTATGGCCATACCTGTTATATAATATAATGATAAGAAAATAAATTTCGACAAATTAAAAAAGAGACACAATCGGACTGTAGATAATGCAGCGTTGAATCGAAAGAAAAAATTATGCGTTGTTTTAATATACAGACTTTTTTTAAAGATCTTGACAAATATTTCACAACTGTGTTGTTAAAATCTGCTTTGGCATTTTTATTGTAAAAATATTTTTTTTTAAAAATATTTCACTACAATTTTGAACGATTTTTTTACGAATAGTTAGACAAATATTTGAATAATGAATGGTTAAAAAAACTGGTGAATTTATTCGGTATTCAAATAATAAAAAAATCGAATTATGGGTTCTAGTGGTATGATACTAAATTTAATGAAATCCGTTTGAAAATTGAGAAAAATTGTTTGAAAAAATTAATTTCAGTTGTATTCTAAGGCTCTAAAAAGAATATAGGTAATATTTATTTAATACCAGTTTTAAAATGATTTCGATAAACATTCCAAAGAAGACTAAAATTTAGTTTTAAAAACTTTATTTTATTATTTTACAAACGTTAGTCACATCATTTTAAAAATAATAGTAAGGTTTTTCTTTCTAAAGAACTTACTTTTATATGTACATGAATTTATTGCAATTATGAACCTTTCGATTTAATTATATGTTTAGGCAAACAATCGTGTTTTTCTTCACTATTCATATTATGTAATACGATTGATTTTAATATTAAATATTACTGTAGACCGAGAGCTTAATCCTAACTTACGGACGAAATAATCCGTTAAATGCCCCGTAACGTTATACGATAACTCGAGTATGGAAATATCTATGTGACACAATGGGAGGAGCATTATGGTAATAAAAATTTGTGATATGGAATTTTTGAGCAATATAAAGCAGCATCTTGGTTCAACGCATTTATCTCGGTTATATATTGTTTTCGACATATGAGTGACGCCAACGATGTGAATATTGTAAAATATATGTAATTAATTTATTATTATTACAAAAATGTATTAGGAATTTGACTCTTATTTAACGTAGCACGTGTTGTATTTTATAAGGTTACTGCCTAATGAATGGCATTTTCTTTAAGCATTATATGGTTAAGAGCAAAGGCGCTTCTCCATCGTTCGAGGTCAACTTATGATATCATCTTTGAAAGTGAATTTTCTAAAGAGTACGTCGTCGGGACGTTCATCTAAACTATATAGAGAGCTTTTTGGGCACCACCCCGGCGCCAGACGCTCTTTTTGTAGTCGAATTTTAATCTAAAATGCGTAATGTGGCTTGCCAAAAGGAACAACTGAGTTTCAGACGAGATATGACAATACTAGATTACAACTAAAATATTGGCAAATTTTGATAATAAAAATTAAATATACTCCGATGGGTTCATTATAATATCTTTTGCATACGGTTGTTAATATTTGATATGTACCAAAATCTCTTGGCGTAAAAAAATTAATGTGAATCGTTATTTTTGCAAAAATATTTAAACACTGTTCAATAATAATTATAGTAATATTTAGCACAAATATTTTATTTTCCAATTTTAAAATAATATAGAAAAGGTTGCGCAGCGGCACCCAAATTTTTATTTATAAAATGTACGTTATTATTAAAAAAAAACGACCCTAGCCGCAGTGACATATATTCGTTATTAATTTAATTACACATAATAATCTATAATTATTAATATAGATGTCAGCGATTCCCAAACATTATCTGGTGTTAAATACTTACTTGTAGGTATTCATTATATCTGATTGACTTACTCAGTTGATACCGATTTACCCTGTTGTAACTGCATTGGGCTTACGCCTGTCAGGTTACAACGGAATATTTAATAAAAAATATAAATAAATCATCACAGATTAAGATTTTATAATTTTTTTTATCTCACGAATATATACCGTAAGAAATATTTAAAATCAAGTTATATTAAGTATTAAAATTTGTCTACTTCAGCTCGTAGAGAATACCGTATAAATATGTATAAAAAAATTACACGTCATCGAGTATGGTTATAATATACTTAACGCCCTACATGCATTGATAATATTATTTCCATAGTATGTGTGCCATAGCCCGGACAATCATTATAGGCGGATGGCTCAACGTGTGTACTATGCTTGTGCCAACGGTTACTGTCCGGTGACACAACGCCTGTGCCACGTTTTCGTGAAGTGTTATTAGTATAGAGCACGAAGCATTACTTATTTATTTTTTTATTTAAATGCAGGGATTCTGAACATTTTCAACAAGAAAATATTCAAATTGATTTTCTAATATTTTTATTGATTATTAATAAATAAAATAATGTAATATATAGTATGTGATTATAATAATACAGTATATTACTATATATATTATTATATTAGTGATAAATAAACAACTTGCTGATTTTTCAGTAGTAATACTTCAATAGGATGATGATTTCTTATAATAGGCATGAATAATTAAAGGATCAGAATGGATTGATTTACTTCGATTTATTACAGAGCGTCGAATTACTAAGGAACTTCGGGTTTCCGTATTTATACTCGAATCGCAGAGAAAATTGTTAATAACAGTTGTTTGTACTTCACATTTTTTATATTTTAAATAAGATAAAGATAAAAACCATTAATATACTTCCTACCTTTATTAAAAGCGTCCAAGAAAACATGCATATTTTTAAACATCTGACACAGACCCTACGTTTTCTATTCAGCGGTATAAGAAAATCCGCGAGTGTAAGACATTTAAAAATATTCATAAAAATTTGCTCTTCAACAAAATTTGGCTCTATGAAAATTCTAGAGAAGTAAGAACTCTTGATTTTATTTTTCTCGAGAAATTCGAGAAAAAACAGAACTCTCGCATATGAGCAACTTCTAACCTGCAGGCGGAATAGGAACCTTGACATTTTTGCTCTGACCTAAGATTGGTCCTTGCGCAGATTTTAATCCAATCCATAAAAAATAATATTTTTTTAAAGGCATCTGTAACGTTCTAGGGATTCTTTTCTTATAAATATGTATCATTTTTAATTCTAACGGCTTTTTACGACTGCTTCATTTGTATAAAACATTAGCATTCTCTTCTAAGTATAAAATATAAGCACAGAATTACACTTTTTTTTAAATTTAATTAATCAAAACAAAAGTCTTATGACTTAAAATAATATAATTTTAAACGCCTTTTCACGACAAAACAACCTCTTAAATATATTTTTATGTATAAAAGTCATATTAATTAAAATTTTAAAAATAATTTCATTTTAATAACTATATTTAAAACTACTTTTAATTAAATATTAAAAATCATTTAAAAGTAATAATATTTCATTGAAAAGCTTTTTTTATATAAAAAGGTAGTTCTTGAAGAAAAATATTTATAAAAACTTATGTTTTGCTGTCGTTTTTTAAATGAATAAGCAGATTTCAAAAATTTGATTTTTTCTATATAATTAATAATATATAAATATATATATTTAACGGCTTTCGCGTACTTTCTATTATTTATATTTTCAATACTTAAATATGATATGGTATAATCTAATCTATATTGAAGGGCGTTATTTTCTAAAAAATTAAAATTAAAATTGAGGTCCTTTACGCAAGATATCATATTTTAATAAAAGAAAATGTAAAGTAAAATTTCCCCATGCGCACGGCAAGTTGGTTAAATATTCGGGCACATATTGAATTTGTGGGTGCGTATGGATGCGTATAAATAGAGTATATACTTTGAAAATTATGGCTGTTCTAAATTTAGCTCAAGGGATTTTGCACAAGAGGACTCTTGTTCGCAAATTACGACTACACTGTCTATAGATGCGCATAGAGCCTCCGGAATCACTATCTACTCTTGTACAACTTGCGACATAAACCGAGCAATAGCCATTACACCGCTGTTGCTTCGAGCTTACAAATCTTTATAAATAAACTTCGAACTTCAATTAATTAATTAATCTTTGTATAAAGAATTTCGTTTAAGATTTAAGATTTACATTTAACTTATTATTTAAAACTCAATTGATAATATCCTGAATGGAGGATTTTTTATTTAAATAAAATATATTTATAATTATTATTTTATCGAAAATGTATTTATATTAGTTTTCATTATATTATTATATATAATTAGTTTTCATCCGAAAAAATGTGGTAGCATTAAATACCTAAGGCACTGCTGGAACAAAGAAACGTGAGAGGCTTGTTTTATTTCACTCTGGAAGAAAACGCTCTCATCAGCCAATATGGTCGTACTTTAGAGATTCTTCTGAATTCTTTATTTACACTTTATTTACGTAAAAGTAATAGATTTTTTTATTTTACTTATAAGAAGTATTATTTTTTATAGCTAATAAGTTTATTTTGGTATAATAATATACTTTTAATATTAAAGTATTAAAAAATGTCACATTTTCAAAATTTTTCTACATTTGTTATGAAATAATTCACTATATATATATATATATATATATATGTACGAAAATAGCTAAACTGCTTTTATTATATATCTTGAACTAAAGAAAGCATAGAATTTCAACCATTTTCAATTATTATTTATTTTTAAAATCGTAACATCATAGTCGTAGTAAGCATAACAGCCATTTGATATTAAACAACTCGAAGTTCAATATTTGTGAACTGTTAATTCCACCCAAAAAAACTTTACATGAAATTGTTAATTATGTTCATTAATTTCTGACAGATGGACTTTATAAGCTTTCATTTATTGTATTTCTTGTAGCATTCACGAAATATAATTTTTAATAACATACTTTACCTGTTTCAAAACTCCATTTTCTTGGGTATAAAATATTTTTTATTAATTTCAGATTTGAAAAGATATTTTACACATACTTTTTCTACCTTAATAAAAAAGTAAAACTCTTAATTGGTAATTTTTATTTAAATGACAAAGATGAAAAATATTGATCTATATTTTCATTTTTTTAATAATATTTTTCCATCCATAATAAATACATTCAAACTTTTACCGCCCGGGGCGATCCTTAACTTTGCCCCCCCCCCCCTTCTGTATAATTATCATACACAAAATATAACCTTCCTAAGAATCTGAAACTTAATGCATGTCTTCAATATTATGACAAGACTCTCCAAGGCAAGCGGCCCCTTTCGACCCCCCTCCTCCTATTTACATATTACATACATATAAAAATATGCGAAACAGTTTTAAAGTTTGACGAAATATGTTATTGAATATCAGGTATTTCATTATTTTAGCACGTGCTCAGACCAGGATATGTCTGATGCAGTAATTGAATTGTTTCACGGGCTTTATGGCATGTAGCACTGTCTTGTAAAAACCACATATTGACCACATCAATATCATTCAATTTCGGCGGAAAGAACTGTGTTATGATGTCGCGATATCGAGCACCAGTAACAGTCACTGCTTGACCAGCTTCATTTTAAAAAAAGTATGGTCCGATGATGCCTCTAGCCCAAAATCCGCACCAAACAGTGACACGTTGTGGATGCATTACTTTTTTAACAAACAAATGTGGGTTCTCCGAGCCCCAAACATAGCCATTTTGGTGATTAACGAAGCCTTCAAGGTGAAAATGTGCTTCATCGCTTAGGATGATTTTGCTCGAAAAATTAGCATCCACTTGTTGATGTTCAATAATCCATTCAACGAACTCTCTTCGCTGTGCATGGTCATTAGGCTTCAGTTATTGTGTTAATTGAATTTTGTAAGCATGGAGATACAGATATTTTGTGAGTATACGCTGTAAAGAGCTTCTTGAAATTTTCAATTCTGGTCCACGATGCCGAATTTATGTTTCGGGATTTTCACCAACACTCTCACGCACTGCTTCGATATTGACATTTGAACGGCTTGTTTATGGATGACCAGTGTGTTATCTGCCGCTCTGGTCTTTGACCTTGTCATATATACACGTCTTTTATTATATACTTGTAAATGTTTCATAGTTTTAATAAATGATAAATAAAAAAATACATAAAATAATATATTTACATAAAACCATGATCAATGTTCGAACAAATACACCTTCATACAAAATTAAAATCACCTTCTACACGGTATGTAATATACGCAATTCCATGTAATTTTGGCATGTGCTTGTAATGTGTTATCTGTTGTGCCGACCCAGGTATATATTTTAATTTGTATAGTCAAGCATTAACATTAATACCTATTACTGACATGCACATACACATACAACGACCGAGTCACATTTCTGGAAAAGCGGCATTACGAATTCGCAGAAATCGCTTAATGGCCATATGTGATAATCATTAATCACGAAAGGTGATAATTCATTTCAGTTTCCGGACATTTTTCCGGTGCGCCGCTACCAAAAGCGTCACTATGAATAGCAACGAAATTAAATATATCTATATACGGGTAGAGAGTACAGTACTGACGTTCTATATCGGGATAATGGAAGTCAACATATGGGGTCACAATGCAAGGGCGGATCGACCTTGACCTGTTTCAGGATAGAATCCGTTTATCTATACATCACCTTTCGCACAAAAATGTATTATTTTCATACCAGCGTTGTTAATGTTTATTTTGTTATTAAGAAATTTAAAATTTAATGTTTCCAGCACAAAATTGTTCTTATAATAACAAAAGTGCAAGGACATTGTTCGATTAATCAGTAAATTTAGTAATAATAACTATAACTGCTAAATCGAATATATAAATAATATAAAAAATAATTAGAATAAATATTTAACTGTGGCGTTGCCAGACATTTCTATCATAAACGATACTTAAGTTCACACATGAACATAAATTTGTTTTACACGTTGCTGAAGTATATCTCACTAATATTCCGGCGAACTACACTAAATATTCAGTAAATGACTTTATATGATATAAGTTACAATATAACACGATCTTAATTAAATACTTCGATATTCATCTAGATATTAGCTAAGAATACTTAGCTCGTTAAAATTAGAATTATAAGAATATAAACTGAAAATCAAATATCTTCCAGATCTTAGTCAACGACTTACATCAGTATTTCACTATCCATTTTGCAGAAGTTTTTGTATGTTTCATTAATAATATTTTTTTATTTAAATCAAGCAATAATTCTCGTGCTCCAATAAAAACCGTACTTTCCGACAAAACATAGTAAAATAGCATACATTTTTAAAAGACAGTTAAAATAAACCCCGTTTACTATGTCAAACAAAGTAGATAAAATATATTGATATGATACTATGGAACATCATTGAAAAATCGCGGGCATAATTTGAGCTTACGTTCAGGTTTTATATAGACTAACCGCTTTGCAGCCTTTAAGTTTTTTATATGGAATAGTCACGTTGACGTCAGCATCGTATTTTTATTTATTGAAAGGCGTCGATATAACTATTTTTATGTGTTATTATTATATTAAAACTACCATTTATCTAAAAATCTTTCTAATGACATTTGGATGAAAAACCTGCAGCTGCCAAGAGTCGCTGGTGATTATTGTTTACGTCAAAAACAACTTTTTAGTTTTAAGTTTTATAAAACCTAAAAGAATAAAATCAAAGTTTGTAAATCACTGACATCTATATTATTAATTACAAACTATTGTTACAACTTAAAGTAAATGTCACTATGCACATAGCTAAATTTTACTTAATTATTCATAACGATATTGGTTTGTAAGACTAGAAAAATCTAGAAAAACCTAATCTGAGATGATTGTTTTAAATTATAATTATATAATAATCAATAATTTCAATCTCGAAAATACGATAGAAATTAACAACACTAGGGTCCATATGGGATTCAAAATTTATGGTTTTCAGGTATTAGTCACCGTCTGATACCACTAGTCTATTATCTGGTTAATAAATAAATAAATTTTCCAGGTACGCACACTTTTACGAGATCATAGAATGCGACAACAGAAACTAATTTCTCGCAATATTGGAAAAATCAAGAAAATCTGTGATGATCGATCGGAATTATAATTATCACTAATTCAGATCTCTCAGACACGACAGAAATTAAAAAAAATAGGGTATACATATACTACGCTAAACCATGTGTTATATTTAAAATACCTACTTGATTGCCACTTTTAATTTAAACCTTAGTGCTATTATCATACATTGGAGAAAATTGATTTTAACCTACGTATAGCAATTCATTGATCAAAACGACTCGCGTGGGCGTTGAAACTGAAGCAGGCGTGGGAGAAATGCACTTTAAACTGCAGATTTTATAGACACGCTAAAGGATAAGTTTAATATCAAAAACATGAAAATCTTAAAAAAATAGGTTAATATATTTTTTATGATAAATGATATTTACATAGCTTAACATATGATATCAAAAAATTATATGAAAGACAATGAAATACTATATATACACATACTCACCTGGATCTGAGCCAGATATTCATTCATATTTTTTTCTGAATATCTCCGCAACAGTTTTCCTCAACAGCAGCAAAAATTAAATAAGTCAGATCTTTGTATCAAAAATGTTTTTTTTTTCAAATAATCTATTAATTTCTGTATTATAAATTTAGAGATATAAATAGATGTTATTATTAATATTAATTATTTTTTTGATCATCGTCTTATGGTCTTAAAATTGGTTCATAATATTTTCGGAAAATTATATGAGTGATATATGTACATATGTCTGTCATTGACGTCAAAGCTTGAGGCGCGTTTTTGGATGTCTGCCGAAATTATGAATTATAAAATTAGGCCTACGTCGGTCTACTACCCCAAAAAAATAATTAGATATGCGTTTTGGCACATATCCTCCGATAGTTATCTGCAAAAAGTGCCGCAGGAACATGAATAAATTTGAAAGCGTGGGCCGTTTTTGAAGCAACGCTTCCTATGGCGAATTTGTGAATGAATCGCAAACGGACGAGGGATGGGAAGCGAAAGGGGGCGCTGAGTACTGTCTCTGTCTGGCGAGATAGCGGCGTTCCACCCGCACCTACGTCATCGGCGGCTTGTTAATATTTACGGAATATTTCCGCGGCCCACACAACCTGTGGATGGGAAAGCGGATCAATAGACTGGGACCAATCGGAGGGCGGCGTCGCGGGCCGCAGCCAATGGGGCGCCGGCGGCGCGCGCCCAACGTTTCATTGAGCTCGAGTGGGCGGCGGGTGGTGGGCGGCAAGACCTATAAATATAGGGCCATAGGGGCCGGCGACGCATTCGCCCCCTCGACGTCACAGCGCGCGGATCTCGAGCAGCATTTAAACCAGACGAAAATCTCGATTAAATATATTAAACAATCTATAAACAATAAAAAGTGAATAAACAATATAAAATAACATAAATAAAAAAGTGTTTTTTAAACAACCTGGGAGCAACGAATAAACGGTGAGTCAAAGTTATTTAAACAATATTAACATTAACAACAATCATTAGCGAATAAAATCAATTTAATATGTATGTATGTGTGTGTGCGTATTTATTGTGCGCGAGGCTGCGGAGATCTCCTGCCACCTGTTGATCTGGCGCCAAGTCTGTCTGAGCCTTTTTTAGAGCCTCGATATTGATCGTCCAAAAATAGAACCGGGAGTCGGGCGCTACTCCGGTCGCATTAATTTTTTATTATTTTATTTTTTCACTTTGTCCACAGATGAAGGCTCTCCTTTCTACTATCGCGGCGTTATGCATGGTGTCGGCAACGGCTTCGGTTCCAGTGTACGGCACCGCCCATTACGGAAGACCACTATGGACGTACCGGCCAGCTCCATACTATCGCCAACCCTACCCTATGACTTATCCGGAAGACTACTACTACCAAACCGATCCGATCGTACATTATCCTTATTACGCAATGCCCAGATCCTACGCCAAGAGCGATGTCTATCAAACTCCTTATTCGTACTATTACAACGATCGACTACGTCCTTATTACTATTCGGCTGAAAATGCATACGCGACTCCTGACGATCTACCAGACAACGTCCACGATGATTCAATGCGAAGCAATGGACGCACAGACTCACTGCCAGTCGGTCAAGAGACATGGTTCGAGGGAGAGAGTCTTCCCAGATGGCAGAACGACTACGACGACGTCAATGCAGCTTTCTTGCAAAACTTGATGATGTACAACGACGCTATAGGCAAAACTGAACAGAATGAATCAGGAAAAACTCAAAATCAAGACATCAAGCCTGAAACTGACGATTACGATAGTCGATCGACGGTATATTATGGCGATCGGGATACGCGTGACTTTGAAGACGAAGATGTGAAAGAGCTCAAAGCGTTGGCTGGCAAACCTTTATACCACGTGCCCAAAACCAACAATTATCAAGCAAACAAAGACAACACTTATAGATCCCAACAATGGCGTAAAGATTATTCTACTCCGACTGCAGTACGAAGGGATGAAGATCACTATAACGACGATTATCCCAATGATGACGCTTGGATCACTTGGGGTAGTAAGAGAGCTGATAAGAATATCAATAAGCAACAGAAGCAAAAGATGATCAAATCTACAATGATGCCTCCTATTACTTCCACGATCATATCTACGACGAGGAATCCGGTTGTTACTGCGGCTGGACAAAAAGAAGAGGTTCTCCTAAGACCTGCCACGCCCGTTAGGCATCCTTTCTCCGAACCAGTGATGCAGATGTTGGCCGCTAATTCTATAGAGAAAAAGAGGACCCCGTCAGTTTACGATACCATAAAGCAGCTATTGAGCATGGAAGAGACGTACAAACCGGTGAGTTAATTATATTATTATATTATGGGTGGCTAAATTTGAACGTGCTATACGCCGCATTGACTCAAACCCCTCGGTGCTAAATATAGCCTGCAAGAACTTTCATTGAGCGCTTTCCCGCCCCGTGCCCCACTTAAGTATTCTCTGCAGCCACTCGAACATGAGCAACGCTCACGTAGTTTCACGTTCCGCTCGAGTTCACTTTAACTTTTTCTCGTCAGATAAAAAAAGTCGAATAAACTGTTTTATATTTGACAGAATCGCGAAAACGGCGCTCGAGTGCAAAAGAGATTCGTCGCAACCGAAGAAGACTTGGTAGGAGAGCTGAAAGGCCTGAAGAGACGAAGCCCCGCGTAATTGACCCGCATCCGACCTACTACCACCCCAAATATTTAATGAAAAAAAATACTGATCGCCAAATATGGATAAAAATATATATGAATTAAAGCATAATGAATAAGTATAAATACGATATTTTATAAAATGAAAAAAATCAAACATCATAATATACATAATAATAATAATATATCTTTTTTGTATATTCATTAATTTTTGAGACTGATTGTGTACATTATGTATAATATAATTACGACATGACTTCTGATTGTTTTTCGTTGTGTTTAATCGACACCACGCCTCTTACGTTATTTTTATGATCGTGTGTATCGTTTGCCTGGTTTTTCAATTTAATTTTAAATAAAAATAAAATTTATCCATGTATAATAATAATGTAAAAATGTGGCATTTTAGTAATTAAATTACTTAAATGCGTACCCCTTCCGAGGCAGCTATAGACGCTCATTGAGTAAATGTAAATAATTAAAATATAAGATTACGTAATAAGTTAGATAGGAAAATGTTTCATTTTTTTTATTAAACTGATATTATTAATTTCTATTAAAAAAATGACATTCCAAGCCGTTAAATTTTGTAACTAGACTCTTATGATATAACGTATGAAGATAACGACGTCCGCTTATTTTTATAACTTCGTAAATTATTTTATAAATATATATATAAAAAAATGCAATACTGAATGGAACTGTATTTTCTTAATTGCCAACAATATAAAAAACTACATTCGCATAAATAAGCTTTTGCGTGTTGTTTCAGCATATATTATATTTATATTGTAATATATTATTTGAGCACTTCTACGGGTTGGCAATGTAAATTTTGTTATTGATAATTGCACGTTGTTATATAAAATTTGTATCGTGGATGACAATATCTTTTTTATAAAATTATTTTTGTATCTTTCTTATATGTAAAAAGTATGTGGAAAAAATAAGCACGTTCTTTTTAGGCTACGACATTTTTTTCTATATCTATATACTAACATCTCCTTTGCATTTAATATTGCAAATCGACGATAGAGTCTTGTATAATATTGTACAATTAAATCCAAATATATGTACCTTTTGTAAAGTGCCAACCCTTAGTGAATTGCTCGTCGAGCTTGCTAAACTAACTGATTATGAAATGCGAAATTCAAGCCGAATTTCAGTGATACTTTCAGCTTTATGAATTCATGCAATTTTTTCCGCCTAAATAAATTAAAAATGTCAATTCCTGTTTGATAAATTTTATAATACACTCTTTTCCTTTCACGAAATTTATAAGAATAAAAATTACTAGAAAAAAATAAAGAACATATCTGTGTGTGTAATTAATTTTTTGAAATCTTTGAAAAATCTTTGTAAATATTATATTATGAATTAAAATATTTTGATAAATGTATTAGAATAGCGACTTTGTAATGAGGGAGTTACGGGTGTATTAACAATGTTTTGTATTTATAATTCGTGTTACATATTTATTAAATTATCACATAGTATATTTTTAATACTATATATCAAGCGTTTTAAGTCTTGAGGTGTGACAGGAAAGATGGCCGAATAAAAGAGAACAATACGAACTCAAAAACATCTTTAAATTTCAATACAGGAAAATAAATGCAACTAAGCTCATTTTCCAACAACATAATTAATGTAATGTAAGTTTAGTATATTCCAATCTTTGGTTTGTTAACAAAAATAAGGAACGTTTATGAAACATTCTATAATTTTAGTAAATAATTTCTTACTAGCAAAAATTTTCTGTGGTATTTATTCAACATACAATTATTATCGTATATTTATATATTATGTAGATGATATATTGTATGGAATCATAAAATGGACTGATTGTAAGTAAAAAAAATATATGGTGATCGACAATGCAAGTTTTATTTATTTATTTAACACAAAACCATCAAACATATAGTTACACAAATATAAGCTTCTAGGTGAGTATAAAAACCTGTCTAAATCCAACTATTATTAAACAAATATTTTGTAAATATACGTGAATTTCTTACACAAATATTTATTTGTATATTATATTTTATTCATGAGTCACAATATAAATCGTAAAACTTCTCCTCGATCGTTGTCTCACACAGTTTTCGATATTTTATTATAGTGGTGTAGTTTTATAACCGCAACTAAGTCATATCGGCACATAAAAATATCAACAGCCAAAATATACGAATTTAATTTTCTTCGCGATAATGTAGTCGTGGAAAAACTTTTATAACTGGTAACTAATTTTCGACGAGTCTATCACGCAGGATTTCCATTTGTGACATAAATCAGGTCAATCGATCGTATGACCTCAATATCCCGCAGATATACATAGATATACATATGATATGAAAATCTTACATCTTCAAAATAACAAGTAATCATAAAAAGCTTGTCAAGAAAATTTGCAGATTTTACTGTCTGAAAGCAATACTGCAAAATATCTAAAAATAATTCTACCATAAGGTTTTCGAACATGTTAGAAAAGTATGAAAATAATTACTTAATTAAAATTACGGCTGTGCTAAGAACAATAAATAAAAAAAAAGATTAGATAAATTTAGAAAATGTTACTCAAATGCAATTTTAATGTATTAACGTAAAAAATCACACACTTTCTCTAAAAAAAAAATGTATATATGGACATTCATACATTGCCTTAAAAACAAAATACTAAATATGTTTGAGTTATCAACTCTATAATTAGGCATTCTGGTTTCTTGATGTGGTGTAACCGGTCATCCTTCGTTTTTTTAGTTAGGAAATTTTTGGTAAAGAAATCGAAAATAAATGGAAAGCTCCCTTATATTTTTTTCAATCTGTCGATTCCCACACTAAGCAGTTTCATCCTACCTGATTATTAATGTAGTTCTTAGATTACCAAAGGTAAATAGAGTAGTTGAGAAAATCGTAGACAATTTTTTGCCATTCAAATACTTTCAACGTCTATTAAAAATTTGCATGAAAGCATGCATATTTTTAAGCATCTGGAATGGACCCATCCTTTCTTATACAGCGGCTGTAAAATATTTTAATATATTCGTACAATTTTATATTTTCAAGAAACACTAGCTATAATTATGTACGAATTTAGCGTACTTTTTCAAAGCTGATATCTAATAAAAATTGATTTAATAAATACTAAGACAATTAAATTAGGTTACATACAATTACTATATATCAATTAATAATAAAATTTATAATTCACTATTAAAATAGAAACGTCAGTCGTATTAAAAAACATAAGTATAAATTGATACATAAAATTGTTTTAATTAATAGCAAATAAAGTCATTGTTAAAAGAGCAGTTCAAGATGTTTTTTAATCTTGTTTAATGCTCTTTTAAACAACCTTTATAATATTATACGTTATATCAGTAGATATCGTTTGATATGAACTAATATTTTATGATAATATAGTTTACGAATCATGTCAGTCGTCCAAAAAATCTATGTATTAGATAAATGCTATCATGTTTGAATAATAGATTATTAGAAGGGGTTTAAATTAAACTTGATTTATATTTTTATAATTTTTATTAATATCTGATTATAATTAAATATAATAAAAAATCTTATTAAAATATTAAGGGTTATATAATACATATCAGATAGAATAAAAGGTTTATGAATTAAATGTATCTCTTACAAGATCCTCTATGATGTCTTTGTAGACCTGTAATTATATATTTTGCTCTAATGTAGACGCAGATGACAAAATATGTAGTAGTAGTTAAAACTTTAAGTTCAAGCTCGTAATGAGGCATTCTTGTGTATTCTTGCTTAAAACTCTATTTTATTGCTTTATTAGCATTTATTCTAAGGTTTCCCTTAGTTCTTATTATTCTCATTATTCACTAAATGTAACGCTTTTTAAAATGTAAATTATTGTTTGACGTGCCCATTTAAATATATGTACATACAAATTGATAACAATATTACATAACTAATAATATAATGTGTATATAGATATACCATATATTATTAAATAAAATATTTATTTTTATTGTTTAGCAAATAAATGTATACATTTCCATATTTGTGTAGTAAAAACTCAAGTAAGAAGCCTTCTAAAAATGTTTTTTCTCCGACGTTCTCCTTGTATATGTATCTCCATTTACATCATTCGTATGATACAATCATGTGTCTCGTTGTATCTCTATTTGCATTTCTCGACGATGAATATACTTCAAAAATTGGTTTCAGTACATAGTAAACAAACTTTCTCCGAGACGTGTCGATGTTTGCGTGCTGCGAATGTTTTTCCTTCGCCGGAGAAAAAAAAACACGTGACTAATATGGGAAATTGCCTAAAAATAGAACCTACGACCAAAAAAACGTAACATTATATTGCTATTATAGCAAACGTGCTTTGTTGGCCGGGTCTAAATTTAAAAATTACCTCACTCGTGCTATTTTGGAACATTCCGAAACAATTATCGTTCTAATTGCCCCGATAATAGACACGCAATTTTGATAGGCCGTTTCTTTTTGAGGTCTGAGAAATTTACGGCCCTATTTATAGAACAAGGCGTTTAATAATTGATATATAAAACTTTATGCACGTAGATACGTTTATATTAAATCGATAGTAATTAACGTCGAGAATAACCAAATTCTATTTTCTTCATATATTATGTATAGACACACACGCACATACATAAAAAAAACTATACATTAGACACTCTAAATATAATATGAGAAGCAAACAAGAGAGTCCAACCCTTGGCGTGTTTATACTTTATTTCTATTCTTATGAATGGTAATAGTCGCATACTACGTCACACGTTTGACATTTACGTCAGTAACGCGACAACTTGTGTACGTGTTATGATAGATCATGAAAAAATGTATTGTATGGAAAAGTTTAATCTACTAATGATGCTTGTATGTATCTTTTCGTATTGAATTTCTGGCAAATGCGTCATCGCGGGACTAACAAATCGGTCAAGTGTTCTGGTGAAAAATAGCACTCGAACACGTTTTAAGCATTTCTCGATCCTTATACTTAGTAAAGCTATATATATCGAACTAAAAATAAAGGGTGTGAGGTATAAATGTTGGTAGGAAAATAAATGTAAATATCTCTGATATGTTTTATTTTTTACGATAAGTGGAACTATCTACAATTGTATCATGAGTTGAAATCTCATATTCTTGGTTCAGTGAGCGCTTGAAGGGATACAAATCGGAATGCTTCCTAGCGAATTTTAGAGTACTTTATTAATTTGCATAATGCTCCGATAGTCCCCAGCAACACTCGATCATATATGATCCCTCCGATAACACCCAGCAACAATTTCAAAATAAAATTGTCACTGAATATGACGCTACGAAGTAGCGTATTATACATAAAGTGAATCGACAATAAATGATTGAAGTAACACGCGCTCCGCATAACGAAGCCGAGTATCCTCGACGCCTTATCGCAAACTTTAGACATGTGCATAGAAAATTTGCACCCCTTATCAATATTTCATATCCATTTCTGATTAATCAACCCTTGTACACGTTTAGTTTTTAGTTATATCAGATCCTTCAACACTCGATCATATATTATATGTTCATTATTGAATTATTTCATCTACCGGTACATATTAGTGCTTTGGATGCTATGATTTTTCCATTGCAACATAAAATTGCCCATGAGAGAAAAAACTCAAATCTTAATACTAAACGTAGTTTTCATATTTTCGCATAGTTTGATATATCAGTTCGGAGTGCACTGTTACTAAAATTTATTATGAAGTACTTTAAGCAAGTTTAAATAAATATATTGAACGAATATAATAATGTGCTCTTTTGTGTAAAAAAAATGCTTGCCTTGTTTATTATATTCTCAAAAAAATATTACATGAAATAAAATTGGGCCTACGGTTTGAATATCTAACTTGAGATCATTACATTGGGGACTGCTTTAAAATTTGAGTATAAATATTTAAAATTATAAATGGAGTGGGATAAAATTAAGCACGGTTTTTCGCAGCTTTCCTCTAGTTACATCACCGTCAGGGGTACTTTATTTTAATTATGTTTTTCATGGAAAATTATCGAGTGTTTGGACAGCTCGTTACTTAATCTATAATTAATCTTTTTAACTATAACAAATAATTTCCAAGAAGCTACTTATATTATTTTGTTTAAAAAAGAGTTCAATGACTTATAAACTGCACTGTAAAAAAATATAAAAATCAAGTTTTATACGAGAAAAACAAGCATAAAGACAAACTTTGAGAATTAAGAGTAAATAAAATTTATTATAAGGAAAGCTCTTAATCGATATTTTTTATTATATAATATAATGTTTAATACAAATATTTTACTTAATTTTATACATTCACAATAAGTATTATAGATATATCAACTAATATGTAATCAATTCCTTCATAAAACTGTTATTGAAAGGTACGTCCCTTGCCAGACTGGGCGACCCATTAAATTCAGATCAATACCCGGAGGGGTAGACCGAAGCTTGCAACTACCTGCAGCTTTGCCCTAGTTCCCCTACAGCTTTTACTTCGTCGGCCCGAAAGCTCCATCAAGGGGCTACGAGCTACGAATGATTTTACGCTCGTCTACGCGTTAAAACATTCTAATGCTCCAACACTTATGTACAACTTTCAATTTATAAATACAAAACTATTTTGAGAGATAAACTATTTATATTATTAATAATAAATTATTAAAAAAAAGATTCAATAATATTTTTCTTTTGATTGAATAACAAATAATATATAATATTGGAGTATAAAATAAAAAAATTGCAATAAAAAAGGCTATAAATGTCAATGTAATTTTCTCTTCCTATGAAGGACAAGAAAATCCAATTGAGATACATTATATTTAAGGGCACGACTATTCTCTCAATCATTCACAATAAATCTATTACTTTAAAAATTGTGTTTCTCTCGAATTATTATTTGATGTCTTTTGATATAACATAAATAATTTGATAAATCAAAATATTTTACATACAATTTAAATTTGGTTGTATCGGATCAGGGAATGTCGATTATTATTATTATGCGCAAATATCGACAGATATATTATTTTGTAGCCTTTAACCGAAGTAAATTATTACGTTAAAAGCAATTAATTTCTTTCGCACAACGAACGTTTAATCAAATCTCAAATTGAACTCGCAATATAATTATATCAATAAGCTGAAGGGCGATTGCTATGTACGCAAATTTATTCGCAATTTTATTGCCGTCTCTGAAATGTGATCTTTACACGTGTTGAAATTGTTGATATTTATTATTATACTTATTTAAAAATAACAATTTTCCCATGCCCACCAATAATCTATAATATAGATAGATATATATATATATATATATATATATATATATATATATATATATATATATATATATATATATATATATATATATATATATATATATATATATATATATATATATATATATATATATATCGTCAAGAATACAATATATTGTTTTTTTTTCTTATTTATTATCACTTAGAGTGAAATAACTATAGCTCCCACTTACTCTCACATTCATCACTTACACACTTCAAGGTAAATGGATAGCTCATTAATACCTCTTTAAGAGATACCTTAGAATATCTTGCACAAACATTATGAAAGCTTAGTCAATTGTAGAAAATTTCATAGTAGACAAAAATTAATTTACTAGCTTTGAGCTTTCAAACCAATTATTGCTAAAAACGTTGTTTATGTACTGTTTTAAAAGTTTTAGATTGATTTCACCCCCTAATATATCTTCAAATCATAGTTTAGCAATTGAAAAACATAGGATATGCTTAAAGTCAAGTCAGTAAAACGGTTACCTTATGCAAAAAGACAGTGCTGATAATAAAATCACAAACACAACTAAATACCGTTGTACAATATATTTAGTTATTGCAGTATTATATTTATTTAGATATTGATTTTTTGTTGTCAAAAAAGTAACAGAAAACTCTTAATTTATTTTAATAAAATCAGAAAATATCTTTCGCACGAAGGAAAACTTTAACATATAAATCAACGCAATTACTTGTTAAACACGAATATATTAGAATTAAATAAATAATAAATAAAAGTTAATGTCTAAAAAATCTAGATAATTCCAAGGATTATAAAATAAATATAAAAACACTACATTTTTTATGATATTATGTTATAATAGATTGATGGTATCTAATATCTACACGTGTTAACAATTTTCTTGTAAAATATTGTTAGACGTGATTATTAAGAAAGGCTCAAAACATACATTATCAGTTGATGGTTTAAGTAAAGGTGCAAGTAATACTTACGTTGCAAATTTTCTATTTAACCCGTGACCTTTAATAACAAATCGATAAGGATAAACAGTTCTGGAATGAAGGTTTGAAGGTACGAAGGATATTCGAAAGTCCTGAAAATATTTCTAATGCATTTTATTTATGTATCGACTTATTTAGAATCTATTTTTATATATGTATATCTTTCAACATGGAACTCAATACATGAGTTTATTTGATTTCAACTTATATATAATCAGTTTTAATAATCACTTACATAATACGAAAATTTTGTAAGCAATTTATTTCTGTCAGAAAACTGATTGTACGGTTACAAGTGGAATACGTTTATATGATTTTTATGAACTAGCATGATAGACCAGTGATATTGACTTATACCTGTAAGACTTGGGTTTGAATCTCGTATCGACTCTAATGTTTTTTTTTAATTCTGTCGTATTTAAAATATTAAAATTAGTGATAATTTTATAGTAATTATAATTCTGATCGAATATCACTGTTTAGTTTTCCTAGATTTTCCTAATCTCACGAATCTATTATATATGATTATGATTAAAATAAAATCAAGCTAGGTCATGCATTGCAATAAACCGTAATCCTTGTTTATAATTAATAAAATAGATGTCACTGATTTATATATTTTGCTTTCAGTCTTGTGATTCACTACTTGCTTAGTAGTTGTTGATTGTGTTTATCTCGCTGTAACGCATTGGGATCACCATCAACTAATTTATTCTCTTAATATCGTTTGCCAATCATACATATAATACAATAAGTAAAAAGTTGTGAAAAACCTTTATATGTTAAATATGTTACCACTCAATGTACTCTTCGTAGACAATGTGCTGAGTTTGTTTCGAAAAGTAAATAACAAACACGAATTTTTTTGTAGCTCGAAAAAATATTGTTGGATTAACTTTGTATAAAAATAATATTTCTGATAAGAATGGTGTTTATTTTAAATTTATAAAATTTATATAAAATTTTGTGCACGTCTAACAGAATACTGAGAAGAAGATGCTGAACAAAATAAGTTTTAAAAGCGCTTTTTATTTTTATACCAAGTTCCATATTTTGATTTGTTTCGGTAATATTTTATATGGAATAAATAATAATTTCTGTGTTATTTCGTATTTAAAAACATGATTTCAGAATTTAATTTTAAGATACCAAAATATGGTATTGAATATTTAAATATAGTTTGTTTCGTTATTTTAACCAATATACGGTATTGCGTATTTATATATTCCGTTATTGAAAGACTTCCTAACACTATTATTTGTTTTAGCACCCAGCGCGCGCAGAATTTTTAATATTTCGGTAACTAATACAGTTTTGATAACTTTTTTTATATATTTTATTTTGCTGCTTTTTCGCTAAAAATACAAAAAAAAACATGTTTTTGTGCATCACATCACACAGAAATGAATCATCAGTTTATCCTTTCGAACAGAAAAAACTAGTCACTGATTTTAAATACAAACTACAAGCATAACGTTGTTGCGACTGAAGGCTGTCATCCTCTTGTCACGTCATGCCGACCTTAGCGAAAACAATAGTTTTTACAGCAATGTATCTATACTTTATAAATATACCTTGCAAGCATATCATGTAGTAGATAGGGGGTCCCAATATTGATTATTACACACAAAAATATTATTTGAGACCTTTTTTAATATATACATATTGATAATATAATATAACACTAGATATAGCAATACCTTTTGAAGGCAAGAGTGCTCGTGTAAGACTTGACATATACGTTTTTTTATAGATTTTGTCGTTATCTGGAACAGTAGGCTTTGTGGGGTGACCCGCTTTCGCTGAGTCGAATCCGTCCGGGTTGTTTGGGCAGAGCCAGGCTGTCTGAGTCTATCGAGACTATATTTATAAAACTAGGTCGCAGCTCGTCATTGGTTGGGTCGCCGGTGCAGTTCGCCGAACCCAGCCTCACGTGTGATGACCCCATCGTAAGGGAAACTTACCGTAGTCTGGCACCTGTCACCGTTTTCAACATTTTGAAGGCACCGGTTCAGTTTCCTGGAAGTTGTGATAGTCCTAGTTTAGATAATATATGTGTATATATTATATTATATATATTATGTAATATAAATTATAATATGATTAAAATTTAGATTATATAATGCATTATATTTATTTAATACAAACATAAAATGACTTGACAGGTCTCCCTTTTTTTTAAACATTTTTACAAAATAGTTATACTTAACATTTCATATACTATAAATTACTGAAACATGGACTCGTATACATATTTACGTTTACAAATTAGTACAAGATAATTCATAAAAGTGTGTTTTTTTATTTAATTTTATAATTAATTAGCGGGTTTTTTCCAATATTGTATATTTTGCGCAACCCGGAACTCGAGATAAAGGACAAAAAAGCTAAAAATTCATACTAATTTATGCTCGGAACGAGTTGAGGCAGAATTATTTCATAATTTTTAATAACTTCAAGAAGTGCTTCATTCTATTATATACATGCTACGCCAATAAAACAATGAATTTTAGACCAATGCATCTGGTAAAAATGCAATTAGAAAAAAATATATAGAAAACCTATGTAATAAATCCGTACTGTGAGAAATGGGTGAGAAATTTTATATGAATCCTTTCAAACAACAAGAAGAACTTCGCTTTGCTTGTATTTCAGACAATTAAGCCGTTTTCAAGAACACTACAAAAAGAATGCGAATCGATAATTGCGATTGCAATTATTTGCTAGTGATTTCCATTCTTCTAATAAAATTCTCTTAATAAAAATGACTCGTTTCATTCTTACGTTCGAAGCATTTCACAAAAACGAAAAAATGGAGAGCAACTGAATTTTATATCAAGTATAAATGCCGATATTCTAATTATAAAACACAATATTCTTAAACCAAGAGTTTTGGAGAGCTTACTTTCACCCCTCATCATAGTATTATATACAGTACGTAACTAGATTTGCGTGTACCTGTGTAAGGTTTTCTTTTGGGTCTCTTGAAAAATGATAACAAAACAAATATTTTATATATACACAATAACTATACTAAGATTACTTACATATATGAAAGTGGTTATTTTCAATGACTTTTTTAACTTTCATTTCAGAAAATTCATTGGTTAAATCATCATAAGTTATGTCTTTAATGCTATTATATTCAATCGTTATAATGAAAAGATTTATTTATTATTCTTGTCCGGTACCGATCTTAAGTGATTCTTAAATAATTTTAACTTGCTAAACTTCTCTCTCGTGAAGCATAAAAGTGATTAATAATAATCGAAAAGTAAAAATTACATTAGGCTTGAACCGTCAGAATAACCCGAGGCGAAAGAAACAAAACGGCCTCTAAAAGACAGTTATTCTTTTGTCATTGGCTATTTTGACGAGGTTTTGATATTCGGATACTTACAGTTGCAGTATTAGTGTCAAGCAATGGCGACCCGTAAGAATTTATAGTGGTGGGGCTGCACAGTATAAAAAGTTGAAAGATTGATAAAATATCCTTAATAAAACTAAAATATGTTCTACATAAGATTTTATAGTAGATAAAGTTTACTGACTTAAATATTTAAAACAGGAACATTTTATTTTGTACTGGAAGGCCTGCAGCATCGCAACCCATATGGACGAACCGCCACTGGTGTCAAGGCTTCAAACAATGCTTTAAAGTTTTAAAGCCCACATTTCCACTTGCATATGTTTTAATCTTTGTTATACTAAATAGCGAAATCTCAATATGAATAATAAAGGAGAGCTGTGCTTATCCGAGAACTATCCAATTCTTGCATGCTCTGGATTGTGAATATTCCCTGCCAGGTACTTGAAGTGTTATCCTAGTATACTCGTTGATTCGAATAGAGAGAATTATATCCCAGCATACCTTAAAAGGTTTTGTGGGAATCAAAAATTGTTAACATCTCTCGTTCGCGTGTTAAGTGATGAGAGTGCGGTCCGCATGCCCTTATCTCACACTCACTCTCGTCACTTAGCACGCGAGCGAGCGAGAGGGAAAGTATCTTACCGCCCGCGCCTGGTTAATATGTATATTATTTCACATACATGCAGGGACAGGCTATACAGGCGATCGCCCGGGGCGCTAATTATTTCAAATAGGTGCGTCATTTGATTATATTTAACACGATATTGATATCTCCTTGTTTTTTGTAGAGAATCACTCGGTTTAATATAATACAGCAGTTTGCATACATATATCAATGCAATAGATCCGTGAGAAACATTATGTTGTTAAGTAATTAACTATACGTATATGTATACAAATTAGCATGTGTATTTTCAGTTCATAGAAATAAATTTAATTTAAAATACCAATTCTTGGCAAACTAACTGCAGATGTAAGCATTTTTCTAATATGTTAAAGAAGCTGCAGAAAAGTTTAACTAATTTTCGGTGTCAATTTTATTGTTTTATTTTAATTGCCCTTTCTGTAAGCGTCAACTCTTTTACTTTATATGAATGACAAAAAACACTGTCGCGAGTATACTAGTCCCATTCTTCAAAACAAGCTCTAGTCATCAAAAAACATCTAATTTGAAGTGAACGTTTTCCTAGATTTTTCAATCCAGTATTTAATTTCTAGCGTATAGTTTCATGTATGTTGATGTACTCTCTTTCATGTTTCCGTCTACGTGGTAAATTGAGTCGTCTATTTTGTGCTTACATAAATTCACAAGATCTATTTTTCAGCATTGTATTTTAGATTGTATTTTTACATGCTTCCGGTATTCCACATTTTTAAACTTTAGCAACACTTCTCAACTATCAACGTTAATCACTGTTTTATAAGCGTATTGCATGTAATTGAGTAAGACTCTTATTTTTTGTATCCCTTTATTGCAATTTTTAAAGAACATGATATTTTATTCATTGTAATTTAATATTTAGTAACTGATTATATCTCCAGACGTTATTATATAAGACTTATTTTTAGAATCTTCTAAAAATATCTTTCATATTATGCCTCATGTCGAAGTAATAAAAATGGCATAATTATTTAAAAAAACATTTGCACGAATTTAGTGTTATAATCATAAGTATGTAGGCATAATTGGGATTAATAATCATTTATTGTATTAACGCGCGTGCTCATAATCCCCCTTATTTTTTTATTAGTGGCAACATTGCGTTTGACATTTACTGTTATGAATATTGTGACGTTTAAAGTCACCGGGCCATGACTGAAGGATTGGCCGCATACTTAAACTCTCACTCGATTGCAACATAATTGCATTCGTATGTCTTAATTCTAATATATTTGTGGCTATGGCTTCGTGAATGTAACGTGAAGTAAACAGAAAAAGATAACGGTGTCATGAGCATATGTTATAAATTATAGCACGAATCAAAACTGTACTTGCATTTTTACTGTATTATATTATATATATATTAGAAAAGGCAAAGATGCGTCGTTCGAAAGGTTATCAAGATCTAGACGAAAATGGAGAAAATAGCCAAAGGACTAGAGGACCACCTCCTATGGTTGGTCCCGTACAAGAAATCGAAATGGCAACTGTGTCAGTTGTTCCAGATGGTAATTATTTTTTTATAAGAGTCGACCGAATATTTTCTTTGGTTTCAACTGAAACCGAAACTTTTTTGTGTATGTGGCAAGTACAAAATAATTTTAATATACTTATTTATTAATGTGTTTGAACCTAGAAACAGATAAACTATAAATAAAATACGTATTTCTTAGTAACCCATAAAATAAAAATTTAAGACAGTATTACTCTAAAAATACGTTGTAGGTGATCAATTTGAGATTGGCTGATGTCTATTTTAACTCAAGAAAAAAATAATAGCTGTCTAAAATTAGATTTTTTCTATAGAATTGTTGTATTAAGACAAATTTGTAAAGTTTCAAACACCGTACAAAAATAAGTTTCAGTTTCGGCTGGATAATTTTGCCCAATCATATGTTCAGTTGGTCTTTCTTTTCGTTTATACAATTGAATATCCTACAAATCCATGTTCAATAATTCTATTTATGTATTTACAGATACATTTACTGTCACTCAGGCCGTAAATGCATTAGGTTTTGGCTGGTTTCAAGTTAAACTCTCTCTTTGTACTGGATTATGTTGGATGGCCGATTCAATGGAAATGACTATATTAAGTATACTATCACCAGCTCTTCATTGCGAATGGAACATATCAAAGTAATACATATTAATATACATTTAATTTAATAAATAATTATATCATACTAATAGCTCAAATTATGTTTAGATATCAACAAGCACTCACCACCACAGTTGTATTCCTTGGAATGATGCTCAGTTCAACGTTTTGGGGAAATTTGAGCGATAGATACGGAAGAAAAACTGTTATTATCCAACATTTATGTTTATTATTTAATATGTTTGATTTTATATTATTTTAAAATATGTTTCAGGCACTTAGTATGTGTGGAGTATTGTTATTTTATTACGGTTTCCTTAGTGCAATTGCTCCAAACTTTCTCTGGCTTCTATTGTTGAGAGGTCTCGTTGGATTTGCTATTGGTTGTGTGCCTCAATCGTAAGTGTATATTATTTTAAGGCATGCTTTTGATTTTCCTTGTGTGAATTTTTATTTTTAATTATATTTCATAAACACAGAAGGCGCTGGATTATTGTTGAAAATGTTTTATTGTATAAACTACCGTAGTTTTCATTCTTGCGTTTTGTTACCAGTTATATTGTATCAATTTTCGATAGACAATATTTTTTATTGAATTATTTTCATCAACTGCTGTGTATCTGTTTTTGACACTACTTGTGACATCCACTTAAAATCGATCACAAGGGAAATATTAATCATTCAACTCAATTTTTGTCATTGTGACTTATTTATTATCAATGAAAAAACAAAGTGAATTGGGAATTTGCTTGAAATTAGGAATTGGATGAAAGGTAAATCGTTAGGAATCAATGGGATTCTTGGAAAAAACATATGTCAATCAGGATTGTCGTCTCAATCACATCTGTAAGCAATTCAACCAACTGCATTTCATTACTCAGTTTTGGTGGTTCTTTAAGTCTGTTCTGTGTTAATTTACTAGGATTCACTAAATATTTCATGTCATTGAAGTGTTTTTAATGAAACAATAAACGTGAGGATAAACTTTGAGAATTTTAGTATAGATATGAAATATTTGTTTAATATAACTGATGACAAAATAAACAAATATAATTATTATTTTACAATAAACATAATCCAAAATCAGTGCCTAATTGTTACATTGTATATCTTCATCGCATGCTTGATGTTTTGTGCTTGTTTTGGTTTACATTGTTTTGTTTTGCAATCACTGTTTTGCGTTTGTTTTATAGCGTTACACTCTATGCTGAATTTTTGCCTACGAAACAGCGTGCAAAATGTGTTGTTTTGCTAGATGTAAGTATTACACTATACATATTCATATTTTTGCCATAATAAACATTAGTTTACCATCATTTAAATCTTCACGAGCTTTGAATTGATCACTATTGTGCTAATGGATAAGTATTGTCCAATTGACTATTTAGGCTTTCCTTATTTCTCTAATCTCTCAGATAAATATAGACATAAATACAATTACTTGAGTCAAATATTTCTGGATTAGACCTCATACTTATTACCAGCAACTTAACAAAATCTTTGTTAACACATTGAATACCGTGTGCACAAATTTATTTTAACTTCATATAACAAAATCACACTTTAAACTGTGTATTTACTGTAACGTATTCATTTCGCGCTTTAGCCAAAGATGTTACTAATATTATATAACCAAAATAATTGAAAAAAATCGATATCCGAAATTCCAGAGGCTCAAAACTTGTGTAAAAAACATTTCATTTCAAGGCAGTGTTAAAAGATTTTTTCTATAAATATATTCCATATAATATATATTTGTAATATTGAAATCAGTTACCACAAAACGAATCACGTACCAAGAAAATAAAAATGTATTTAAATCATTTTTAACACTTTATAATCAATACACACGGCGATATTCGCACGACACACAACCGTGCAACTTTGACATTTTGTTTGATATTTTCACAATGTGACAGATTTCTTTCAACTATTAACAAATACAATGAAAAATTCACACTCACCTACAATAGAGATACAAACTCGTAAAAACTTATTCTATTATTGTTTATACAAATTATATATTTTAACTAATGAAATTTTATATTTTTATTTGTGTGGCATGGTTTTACTGTTTTAAAAATAGGATTGGTAGTTTTTTAAAATTATTGCCATAATTAGTAATAAAGATAATCATTTTATTAAATTCTGGGATTATAACATCTCTCCATTTTCACGAGTGAGTCGTATTTAGGGTGATTTTTCTCCCGATATTGGTTTGTCTTCTCTGATATTGTCTAAAAAAAATCATCACCAATGAACTGGCACATCTTCAAAACTGTTTAAGCTTTCTGGAGTGTCATATTCTGACCGATCCAATGTTGCATCGAGGATATCTTTAAAGAATGCTAAACGCATGATACGTGGTCTTTCACTTATGTGGACTTCTGTACCAAAAACTTCTTTAGAATCACTGTGATTATTGATGTCTTCTTCATCTTTGATAAAAGGTTGGGAAAGATGATCTTCAAAAGTTTCTTCTAACAATGTCTATTCTCTTTCATCCATTTTGTAACTATCACAGTAAATATCACAAAACAAAATAATTACAATTTTAAGGTTGGTAAAAAATCATGTAATCACAAAATGGTTAAAAAACAATAACACAATATAATATTACAAAAAGCACAAGGTTAAAATAATTGTGGTAAAAATACAAGTTAAGTTGTGTTTTCTGGTAGCAGCCAGAATATAACTAAAATATTTGAGGCTTACCCAAAACGGTACAGCCCTAGACCAAAATTTCCAATAATGGCTACACGCATAGCGTCTACATGGCTAGTCGTTTTATGCAAGTACATCGCCCATATTGGTCAGCAATGACATCATAGAAAGGCAAATTTCGAAGAAAATGTCGCTATTGTTTATAATTTGTCTTATTATGATTAGATAAAATCCTTCCCTTTTTCCTTACTTACACATACCACTGGTTAGGATTCACTGAAGTAGGTCATTGTTATTGATATTGCCTGAGAAATTGTGATCAAAATATGTAACGATGTATCGATATTTATTCGCTGTCAACAGTATCAAAGTTGAACGGTTATGCGAATATCGCCGCATGAATCGACCATAATGTGTTAAAAATAAAAAAATATTGCAAAGGTCACAAAGTTTGAAATTTGTTGTTTTAAAAATAAGTTAAAGTATTTCATCATCATTTTATCATAATCTATTATATATCTTTTTAATTTTTAAAATAAGTAAATTTGGTGATTCTAAACAAATTTTTTTATTGGTATGAGTTTCAAAGCTTGACGGTTACTGACTTTACCATTGTAAATATGAAAAACAATCATTCCGAAAATGTATTGTAAATTTTACGATAAAACATTCACTAATTAAAAAGTTATGATGGTTTAAAAATAATTAAGTTTAGGTTCTAATTTCGGCAAATAAGCCATGCTGCATGGCTACATTTTAAAAATAATACCCGGTATGCAATGTGTTAAATATATAACATATTTTATGCAATATTGTATTTATCTAAACGTTTTATTTTATATGTAAAATTAATTAAAATTGTTAATTGTAGTGTTTTTGGGCCCTCGGAGCATGTCTTGAAGTTGCATTGGCGCTGGTGGTAATGCCATCTTTGGGAATTCATTGGCTTTTGGCATTATCCACTATTCCACTTCTGATTTTTGCTGTCATATGTCCGGTATAATAGAAGATATTCAAAATATATTATCCTCTCATTCATTAATATAATTATTGATTTTATATTATGCTTCTAGTGGTTACCAGAATCTGCTAGATACCATGTTGCTGCTGGACAGCCTGATAAAGCACTGGCAACCCTTCAGCAGGTACAACTAACAAAAAAATAATAGCAATTGAAAATATAATTTATATCGAATCTTAGCGCCAAATTGAAGTAGCACTTAACCCTTTAACCGCAGCTGATATTTCTGAACGCAATTTCACATGTTGCTAAGCTGCGGTGGGCACCTATTAATTCCATTTTTTTTAAACACAATTCAACAAATTAAAGTAATTTTCAGCCTTAAATATTATAAAATAACCATATTGCAAGACTCAAGGGTTCATGGCACCTATAGACCTTAATGCGTACTGGTGATTTTCTTGATGGCATCTAGAGATGCCATTCATGGTAAAAGGATAATTTTAATAAATCACACTATCGTTGGAGTAGCTGGCTATTTTATCAGCCGTCCTACATAGGTAAAATGACGTCCCATATTTACTATCGCTATTCCCTACAATATTTCTTATTTTTAATATTTATTTGTAGGTTTTATATACTATTTATTATTTTTTATAGCAAACAATCAGAGCTAATATGTAAACAATTTATTCAGTAATTATTACTCACGATATATTAAGTCAAAAGTGACTCATTTTCTACGGAAGTGGATCTTCCTGATGTCTCTACTGTCGTCTAAGAGTGGCGAAAACTTTGTAGATCAGAAAAGTCGTCTCAAATGACCAGGATCGACTTAAGTTGAACTTCATTTTACTTTTTAGTTCCAGAACCAGGGTTTTACACCCAATTACGTAGGAGTCTTGACCAATCATGTTTCAGTTTATTTTTAAAGTTGATCCACCTCTGCATTTTTGTTGTACAATTAGCATTACTTTGTTAATAATTAGTTTTAACTAATTATTTGAATTTAAGACTTTTGTTCTAAATATTTTGACGAAGTTTTCTGAACACACATTACAAATATATTTTTAGGTAGCGAAAGACAATGGTCGTATTATGTTGACTGGTCGATTAGTATGTGACGAATCTTCAATAGGACAGCGAGGAAGACTAGCGCCTCTTCTATCACCACCGCTTAGAAACACGTCGTTGCTTCTATGGTTTATTTGGTAATTTTATAATTATGGATTTATTTTCTATTGATATTTTTTTATATTGATTTTAAATTCTTTTTTTAAGGATGACATGTGCATTTTGCTATTACGGCTTAGTTTTAATGACCACTGAATTGTTCGAAACTTCAATGGATCACAATGGTGATTGTGCTGCTGATTGTCGACCCCTGAAAACGACTGATTATATGGACTTGTTATGGACTACCCTCGCTGAATTTCCAGGTATTGCTTCTTTCGATTTGGTCATTATATCAATAACTAGCATAGTGCCTGTTAAAAATGTAAGGGAATGTATGTTTTAATATTAAAATTATAAACTAACCAACCAATTGATTACATTTCAATCACATTGTCTACTCAGAAAGGCTACAGCTAATTGAGCAGGGGCTTTTAATATTTAATACTACCTTTTTATTAATATCAGGTTGTTCCATAAGTCTTTGCATTTTTTAAGGTGCAGGTTAAATGAGTTAAAAATTATAACGTATTATACTTTTACTAAATTATATATTCTTCATCTTTTTCTACAAGTATTCTCCATATGTTTTTATATATGATTAAAAATAATGTATTTCTCAAAGCAATAAATTCTATAGTCGTTTTTAATATCTGTTTTGTAAAATATTATTTTTCACCTAAAAACTGTTGCAGGGATTTAAATAGACGATAGTCGTTTAGAGCAATGTCTAAAGAATACGTCGGGTGAGAAAGGAATTCTCAAGAAAATTCATTGTTTTTTTCTATCGTCTTGGATACACGAGGGCGAGCGCTGTCTTGGTGTAAAATTACCTTTCCTTAATTTATAAGGGATGGTCTTCTTTATGGTCTAAGTCATTTTTAAACGAATTAGCTGAGCACACCACGTGTCTATCGTAATTGTCTGCCTATAATCCAATAACTCATGTTGAATTTTGCCCTTCATACCCCACCAAATGTATTACATTATCTTATTAGGGTGTAATCCCTCAAGCTGGAATTGGGAGTTGATTGGCATCCAACCATTGTCTTCTACGTAATGTGTTAAAGTCAAGGATCCACTTCTCATCTTCAGTAACAATTCGACTCAAAAATATTTTTTTCTATTCTAGAATCATAATTATTGGCATATTGAGATTCACTGTGCGAGCTTTTCCTCGTGCAATTTATAAGAGGCTTAGAACAATTATATATAAGATACCCATACTCTAAGAAATAACACCTTTCCTAACTTCTTAAATGTTTGTGAACATGTTGAGCTATTGTGCTAGCTTCTGTATCGTTAATCTCAGACCTGCTTTGATGGAAGCCCTAATATCCTCACTAACAAACCTCATACGAACTAACCGCCCTTACGCATATATACAATGTCAAAATTCCCAGAATGAAATTTTTAGAAGTACATTTGACGCTTTCTAAATTTAGTGACATTCCTGCCCATTGTATTAAAGATATTTTTAACTACTATTGACGCCTTATGACCAAGTGAAAACTCATAAAGCATATAGCTTTACTGATATTATTTTATCTCCACAGCCATTGTTGATTTAGGGTTGAAAATATCCAAATAAATATATCCCGTTACTAAATAGCGTCATCAATACTATTGTAACAAGCACAAAAAGAATAATGAAATTATCGTTTATTTATAAATAGTTATACATTCTTGCAAATGTAATAAAAAAACGCAGACTAATGGAACAATCTGATATAACAAAAATATAAAATATTAAGAATAAATAATGTTAAATATTTTACTGAGTGTTGAGAGAACCCTTATTTATAATAGAATAAGTAATTTTTCATTAATTAGCATACATTATGTTATAGGCATATTTACAACAATATATGTCATTGAACGACATGGAAGAAAGAAAACAATGGCTGCACAATTTATTATTTTTGCTATCTGCATATCGTTTTTGATCATCTCGACTGAAAAGTAAGTTACAATACAATATACTACATTACCAATCTATCTTTATGCTATTTTTTTATAATTTCAGTCGAACCTTTTTAACGTGTATATTATTCCTTGCAAGAGGAATAATCGCAGGATTGTTTCAAGCCGCATATGTGTATACTCCTGAGGCATCCTATATTTTATAATATTTTTAAGTAAATATAATATAATAATCATTCATTATATGTAAACAATATAATTTAGGTGTACCCAACACCATTGAGAGCAACTGCTGTTGGAGCATGCAGTGCTGTGGCCCGTCTCGGTGCAATGATTACACCTTACGTTGCTCAGGTATTAATTTATAATAATAATAATACCAATAAACGGCTAACTGTGTATATATAACATACATGATTTTAAATAATGATATCTCACATATATAAACTTCTTCCAATCTGACAATGTGAACATATATATATATATATATATATATTTATTTGTATTTTAATCAGATCTTTTTTTAAATTTCAGGTGTTATTAAAATCATCCATTAGTTTGGCAACCGAAGTATATGCCGTTGCAGCGTTATTAGCGGCTGTGGCATCTTTGGCGTTACCGATTGAGACTAAAGGTCAAGAAATGAAAGAAAGCATGCCCACTACGTCCACTTGACCAACGAACATTATTGACCTCGAATTTAATTTTTTTTAATAAATTAACATACTACTGAATACCTCACATGACGTTTTGTATGTAAAGATCTCGCTTTATTTTTATTTTCTACATACGATTCTATTAATATATTTTTGTATTTTATATAAAATTATTTATATATTTAGATTAAGCACATAAATGCCTTATTGTTTGAGCTCGAGAAGTGGATCGAATGACTAAAGAAACAGATATTTCCCTATTGATTCATATTTTATCTTTATAACGGGCATTAAAACATTAGCATAAAGAAATGAACATTGTTGTTTTTCACGCAACATACTCCCCCTTTTAACGAGCCATAGATAAGAAAACAATAAGAATTAAAAAAAAATATTTTACATTTGCTGGAATGTGCAGGCTCTCGCACATTGTCTACTGCACCTCTTCTTTCCCCTATCGAATTTTTGAGCAGCAAAAATTACTGAGGGGGGGGGCAAGTATGGCGATTTTCTTCCTTCACAATGCTTTCGATTGCTGCAAAGGACTCTGATGTCACTACTTGATGTGCCTGTTCTGCTTGAAGAGAGTCTGCTGCATTACTTTTTAATCCACTCCTACACTTGCCGAAGTGACACATGCATCATCATAATGAACATTTTTTTCATGAATTTTAATGGGGTTCATTCTTTCACTTCCCAAAAAACAAACAAAAACCACTACACGTAACACTGCTGTCACATAACAAAACAGTAGAGCGATATTTTTAATTTTCATTGCACTTTGGCGAGTCAAGGTTTTCAATTGACTCGCCCTACGAAGGCGAGTCAAATAAAAACCACCATCATATGTTTAGTATTGTTTCAATGTTTCTTCAATTCGCTTTTCCGAGATAACTCCTCTTGCACTAGTAAGAATTTGCATAAATTAGGTATGCACAACTGACAAGTATTACTGTTTTGTTTATTTTATATTGTTTATGTAATAATTATATTTATTTTATTATTGTTATTCAATCATAAATACTTTTATATGATTGTAATATTATGATTTTACTATTTATGTATGAAATACAATATATTTTATGAAAGTCAAAAGAAAATTGAGGCTCATGAATTCTATATTTATTTAACACGAAACTATCGCTAGTATAATATAAACATAAATATTGTATATTAAATAATGTTTACATGATAATCGTTAAGGTGCTAATCATCTAATTGTACTTAATAATTTGTTTTATATAAATATACACTATTGACCATTCATTGTTTATTTATTTATTAATTATTATTTAAGAGAACATTTCCACTTTAACCTATAAAATAATACTTAAATGTTAACGTATTTTTAGTTAAATAGATCAGAGGTTAAATAAAACAACGCTTTATAAATCTAAACATTATGATTTAATTATAATATACACACACACACACACATGTAGTTCGGTAATGTGTACATGTCACGGTGATGACATAAACGTGTACTTTTCCATGTAAATATACATATTGTCTACTTTTAGGTACTTTGGTACGATGTATATTTTATTACATTATAAGGCAGGATATGGAATGAGTTTAAATGCATCGGCGCGCGTGTATATTTTAAAATAAATAAAACGTTTCTTATCACAAGTGTTTGATAAATATTTAAATTTTTCTCAACTCGCCTAGCTTTAATGTGCAAATTTAAACAGATATTTGTTTGCCATATAAAAATACTAAATCTAATATAAAGCGAATTTGTACAAATAGGGTGATATAAAAAACTCTTTAAAGTAAACGATATCATAAAATTGTATTGGAAATTATTCGTATTCCGTACGAACGGATACATACATTTATCTGCAATAGGTAAATATTATCTATATATGTTTAATCATACATTAGGTATATTTTAAACAATAATATTTACATATTTGTAACGATTTGTAAAATATATATAAATTAAAACCTCATATAAAAAATAGTTTAGTGTAGTCGATATCCCCAATTCACATTTCGAGAATGAGGTTTTAGGGCAAAATCTAAATATTTTTTTATGCGGATAAAGATGGAATACTTCTGGTTTTTATTTTTCTCTTCCTTACAAATACCGACACAAACAAAGATTTCTACACTCAATACATAAATATTCGTAAGTAATATTGTAATATCAATAATTTTTAACGTACTACTACTTAAAATACGTAGTGTACTTATTTAATATTATATCTAGCATAAAATAATACACAATTGTTAATACTAAACCATAAGTGAAAAAATCTATTTTTAAAAGAACGATTTTATGTCAAAACTTACAACACAAAGATATAAATATGAGATTTAAAATTAAACCTGTAAGGATTAATAGAGACAAACTTTGAAATTGCGCTTCTGCAAAACTACTATTTTGTAGTTCTAGTTTTACCCTAAGACCGTTCGGTCGTATATGAATCCTAAGACATAATAAAAAGGTCACGGAAAGATCAATCATCTCAGAATTAAACTGAATCTTTCAAAAGTAGTTTCGTTTTATACATTTTAAAAACAATTTCAATCTCGAATTGCACTTATAAATTCACATTTAACACATTTTAATTAGAGCATACTAACGCTCGCTATGTTACGAATTGACTTAAATTTAACACAATATATATATATAAGTATACATATTTTTAGTGGTTCGTTCGTATCATTTGAAAGTCCAGTTTCGTTCCGAAGAAATGAAGAAACGGTAGATCTCGTGCTTTGATCAAGGATATTGCAAGCAAACCAGACTTTCAAAAGATAAATATTTATGTGTACGTATGGTACTAGCCTGCTTTCCGTCGTTCGTTGAAGTTCTAGCCAATTATTATATCCTGATAAAATGACCTTTTATCGAAATATAAAATAATGGATGTATAGTGTTTAGAATGCTCGATAATAATAATATATTTTAGATTTCTATAATAAAAATGATTTCATTTTGACTTATTAGAATTTTACAATAATTTTATTTTCATCGTCCGTAGTTTTAAGTACTTATATTTTTTTATTGGATGACAATCTCGATGGCTAAAAACAGGCGAAGGAGAGCAGACTAGTACCCGAAATATAAATAAAAACGCACATTCGCACTCTTTTCTAAATAATAAGTCATAATTTGGTAATAAATAATTTAACGAGTTTCATAAAGCTGTCGAAAAATTAAAATAAATACATATAAACTAGAATCTCGAACGATAACACAGTGGAAAGCTAACCTAAGGGCGAGTCGTTCTTAAAGTAAACAAAAAATACTAACACTGTAATAAGCAGTCGGATAATTAAAAAAATACAAGTAATGTCAACAAACGAAATTTTGTAAATACTTATTTAACACGACGAGAAAGACTAGCTACAGACGGTCGAAGCGAACTTCGTTGGGCGAAGTAAATTTCCGAATAATATCAAATTAATATGTACATTTGGGTCGAAATCTTCTTTTTAATTATGACCTTTCGCTGTTTCGCGTGGAAATCTTTAACGTTATCAAAAATAAAACTCTGCGATTATTTACAAGAAACGAAAAATATACTATATCACATGCGAAATCGGCGGAACGGAAACGCGTCGTTAATACTGAAAATTGTGCGAGCTCAATCGGGTATCTCGATGATCTCGGACGGCGGAGCCGCCTTCTCGCTCTCCCTTATGAGTCGAAGGTGCAGCGCGCATCTGGAGATCTTCAATTCCTTGGCGCGGACTAGGAGCTCGCCTATTTCGCCGGTGCTCGTCGGCGACTTGCGATCGAGCGCTTTCTTGACGTCGGTCATCCAGCTGTCGTATTTTTGAATCCTCGTTTTGAGGCCCCGGATTACAGCGTGCAGCTCGTCCAGCTTGTAGCGGTAATAGAGGAGGAGGGTCTCCGGCGGGCACGAGCAGAGGTTCTCGGAGTGGTCGAGGCAGACCATGGTGGAGCAGCTCTCGCAGGCGAGCGCCGACATGAAGCAGGTGGTTTTGCAGGTCTGGCAGGCCCGCTTGTCGTCAGGAATCAGTTCGAACTGGCGTCGGACGGCCTGTCTAACGCCGCGCCCGGCGAGCTCGCCGCGGCGCTTAGTTTCGGACTTGGCGGCGTCGACGAGCTCCTTGTAGGCGGGGATGGCGACGGCGAGGTCGAGCTCGTCGGCGGACAGGCCGATCTTGCAGACGAGCTCGTCGTGCGAGAAGACGCAGAAGCGCTTGAGACTCTTGTAGTGGAGCACGCACTCGCGACCCACCGAGAGCCAGTCGGGGGTGGCGAAGTTGACGGCCTCGGCGAAGTTGTAGCCCTGGTTGAAGCCGGCGTGGTAGGAGCGGGGAAAGGTGACGACGAACTCGCCGGCGGTCTGGTCCGTGCGGTAGACGGGCACGCCGGCGGCGCTCAGGACGTTGGGGTTGAGCGTCGTGACCAGCTGGTGGAGGAGGTCGGGCTGGGAGCCGAATAGCTCAGGGGCGATCTCTCGCATGGCCGACTCGAGGGTCTCCGCGCCGGCGCCCGGGACGCCGTACCACGTTTTGGCGTCGCCCCAGTGCAGGAAGTTGATGGAGTAGCTCCAGTGGTCCTCGTTGTGCCAGCAGAAGGCCGAAAAACACATACCGACGTACATCCACGGCACGGTCATGCCGGAGATGTCTCCGTTTATGAAGCGAAGGACGGAGCCGTCGAGCACGGGGAGGTTGTTGAGGTTCCAGCCGGAGTCCAGGTACTTCTGGTCGCCGGCGTGGAGGTCCCTGCAGGATCTGGTGGGAAAGCCGGAGCCGTGGTCCATCGAGTGGAGGTCTGCGCCGTACTCGACGGCGACGTCCTCGCTCAGGTCGGACACGACGCGCCAGAACTCCTTCTCCACCAGCTCGCCGGGGACCCTGTGGACGGGCATGCCGAAGTATTCGGACTTGAAGGTGTCGGCTTTCGCCCCGAACTCCTGGAGAGTGTACTCGCGCTCGGCCTGCGCGAAGCCGAAGGCGTCGGGGGGCTTCCTGACGAGTCGGAGCACGCAGGCGGGACACCTCCAGCGGACCGATCCGGGCCGGGGGCCTTCGCTGCGGGACTCGAGGCAGCGCGGGTGATAGGACTCCGAGCAGCCCGGACAGGGGATGCAGTCGAGGGCGTCTCCGCGGCAGACGACGCAGTCTCCGGGAGGAGGGGGCGGCGGCTCGGCGGAGTCGGTCTTGATGCGCTTGCGGGGGCGCCCCCTCGGTCCGGCTGGCTCGCGGGGGCCGGCTCCGTACCACGCCAGCCTGCGAAGCTCGCGGTTCTTCACCTCGGCCGCGGAGGGCGACTTCGCGTCCTCGGACGGCCGCCTCGAGGGGCGCTCGCTGAGCTCGCAGAAGGGCAGCAGGCGGCGGCGGTAGGCCTCCCTCACTTCGCGAGCGCAGGCCGCGTCGAGGCCCAGGAAGGCGACGACTCCGAGCCAGCCGTCGCCGTCGCCGGACTCGCACTCCTCGAAGCCGCCCCGGCCGCCTACGGCGCGATGCAGCGCGAACAGGTCCAGCTCGCGGCCGCGCACCTCGGGCGGCGAGCGCAGCGGGTCCCCGCGCAGCTCCCAGAAGTCGCGCAGCCTGTCGCGGAAGTGCGTCCGCAGCCTCGCCACCGCCTCCAGCTCGCACAGTCGCTGCACGCGCGGCACGAAGCGCATCTTGTCGACGTCGAGCGCGAAGGGCGGCTGCCAGTCGGCGGGCGGCTTGATCTTGCAGATGCCGAAGGGCTCGGCGTAGGGCCGAATCCTGGAGATGTACGCCAGCGGATCCGCGAACTCCTCGGGCGTGGGCGCGAACACCGGAGCCTCCGGGGGCCTCTCGAACTCGAACTCGGCCTTCGGCACGTAGGCCATGCGCAGCGCCCGCTCGAGCGCCATGGCGCCGCGCCCCCGATCGAAAGCGAGTTTGCGTTTGCGTCGACCGAAACGCTACGTTGCGTACATGGCCGCGATTCGGCGCGTTTAGTCCGCTGTCAAAATGTGGTGCAGGTCTAGGGTGCTCGCGACCGTGTGCCCTCCGGGGACTCGGGCCGGCCACAAAGTGCGCGGAAGACCTCCGGGCGAAGCCGTCACGCTGCGCCAGCGCATGCAGATGCTCGACAAGAAGGATCCTTTCTACGAATGCAAGACCGACATCGGTCTACCGTTTTATAGGTTATCCCAAATGCTTTTGATCGACGATAACCTTCGTTTACGTCGCTAAACCCTTATAGGAGATGTCGGTGCTTGTCTCTCATTCCTACCGGACTTCATATTCGCGTCTGCTGTGTCTCCTGACTGATGTTGTATATAAGGGATTCTGGTAGACCTTTATTTTTCCGTAAAAATAAATATTCTGCGAGTGAAACGCTATTATAAAAATTGTAAACATTATTGAATTTACCTAAAAATTAATCGAGAATTGTTTCACTTTCGCCAGCCTATCTACTATTTGAAATTGTTGCATTATTGACAAGATGCAAAAATGTTAAAAATCTATTTGTTGAAATATCTGCATCTTGAGAGGGTTGATTGACCAATTATCATTTAAACACCCCTTATGAACTATATCCATTATAATAACTAATCTAAACCACTTTTTCAGTTCACTTACCGTCACATTGTTCCATTTTGCATTTCTTTTCATATATATATTTTTGTATTTGTGTGATATTTGTTTACACTATTATTTCAAACAAATCATCGTCAATAAATAAATTGGTCACTTCTTTGATGCTTTCAATATTATTGGGAAACACTTGTACCCCTGGAATACCTATGAAAGCTTGATTATCCATTGTTGGATTAAATTCACTCCAGTCTTCTGGGATAATATTCTCAAAATGTATCCATAAGGTAAGCTTAATAAGACAGACAAGCAGTGGCGATTTACCCTATTTGAATAATATTGATTGTGATATATTGTATACTATATATAATATTATATTTATATACAAGTTGTTTTTCTTCATTATATCATTTAATTATGCGATCTACAGATCTAAGGAACACTAATTAAATTACGTATTTGACGATGAATTTATGCGAAAAATCATAAGGAAGCTACATATTGAATTTCAAAAAAAATATCTTAATTGGTTTACAAGTTATAGGAAACTTACTAAAAAGATAATATTTTGCCATTTTTCCACAAAATTATCCATTAATAAATTACCGTTTAACATCAAAAACTGTCATTCCATGACCCATTCTAGAAGAAAACTAACACCGCTTAATTTTCATTATAAAATATATAACAATATGCTGCTAAAGTCGTAACCGATTTGGTTTCCTATTTCAAACAGACTACAGATTCCATCAACATAGAAAACATGCAATAAAGATTAAGTCTAAGATGTTGCGATTTGTGTTGCTATATGTGCATCAAATTAGAAGCTCGAAGGCACTGTGCCTTTTATAATCGCCTAGTACAAAAAACCCTTGAGCGTACTTCTCCGATCTAGTTATCCAGATGATTTGGAACAACTTGAATCCTTGTTTTTATCTTGCACACATCTTTTAAGACTATCAGTGACCGACGATTCGTTTTGTTTGAGATTGTATACGTTTAGCGATGTTTGCTACCTGTTGTTCAGAAACAATATTTGAATGGCCCTGTTTTAGGGTTACGGCTTAACGATACAAGTATACTTTGTTTCATACTCAAAACTGAATTGTATTCCTACGATAACAAAAATATACATATGTTAAAAAACTATAAACATTTAAGGGAAAAACTAATATTCCCGAAATAAGCGTGTATACAAAGGAATATACTTACATTTAAATATTTTGTATTACTTGTTTTGTTACACACACGCCATTAACGCCTATTATGTTTTCAGCGGTACTTTATGGTTAATGATGTATCAAAACTTGAAATCTCATTAAATTTTTAGGATATTCTTTTTAACCATTAAAAATACAATGTTCATTATGAGTTATTATAAATATTTCAATTTCAGAAAGCGATATTGCGAAGAGCATACAATGCGCCAACTTCAGCTAGAAAAGATAAAATCCAATCCCGAGCTTGAAAAGTTAGCAAGGAATCACCAACTGAGGATCGACCTCGATAAGGTCGAGGAAGAATGGTTGCGACTCAACGGACCTATGCAAATTCACAAGATAGCCGAACACTATGGCGTGTTCAAAGACTTATACGATGAAGGGTATTTTATTCCAAGAGTGCCTATGAAAATCTTGTTCGACAGCGATGACGACGTATTAAGTCCAGTGTATCACGGGAACGTTATCAAGCCTGCCGAAGCGAAGACGCAACCCTCGGTGACTTACAAATGCGAGGAGAACACTCTGTGGACTCTCGTCCTCTGCAATCCGGACGGACATCTGACTGAGCCCGGAAAAGAATACGTTCACTGGTTTGTGTCCAACGTTCCGGGTAACCAAGTGGAGAAAGGAGAAACTTTGGTTAAATATATGCAGCCTACGCCGCCGAAAGGAACCGGTTATCATCGATATATTTTTGTGCTATACAAACAGAGCGAAAGGCTAGACTACGATATCTCTCGAGGTAATTATTTTATTAGAATAATATATTTTAGACGACTCGTATTAATAGTTTTTTTGTCTAGTCACCGAAGATTGTTTACAAGAAAGAACTTTTTCAACGAGAGATTGGTATAGCAAATATCAAGATATTATTACTCCAGCGGGATTAGCCTTTTTCCAGTCCGATTGGGATACGTGTCTGACCGATTTTTTTCATAATAATTTAAATATGAAGGAACCGAGTATGTATTAACTTCATTTTGTGATATATAATATACATAACGGAAGCGAAATAAAATATAATTTATAATTTATTTGTTCCAGTCTACGAATATGACTTTCCAGAAAGGTATATTAAACCTCAAGAGCTGTTTCCGCTTAGGCAGCCTTTCAACTTATACATGGATAAATACCGAGATCCGAAACAGATAAACAAGGAATTTTTTTTGAAGAAATTAAAAGCTGATAATCCTTTCAAAAAACCGGACCCTCCGCTGAAGTACCCTCTTGTGCATAAGCCGCCGAAAGATATGCCTTCCTGGTTGAGAACTCAAGAGAGAAAGAACAAATTGAAGTGGGGCCGTATTAATGATTTTTAACATCTACGTTTTGTATAGTTTAGTATTTTAATTAAAATTAAAATCTGTCGAAACATTTCATTAATTTATTTCACAGACCTCTTTTTTATACATTTTTTTAATTATATAAAAACTAATGCTATGAGATTAAATATAATTGTGTGCAGTAATAATTTTACAATTACTGGTAAGCATCGCTTAACTATATCGAGGGTTTTAACATATTTTAAAATGTTTATGCACAATATAACATTCGTAAAATAATAAACTGATGGCTTATATAAAAATCACTTTGACGTATCGAGGGAAACGATCGAAAAATCACCGCTCGCGATCAATCGTCGTCGCTGCCCGATTCCGAAAGGCACAGGTCGTCGTTAAGTAAATGCATTGGCATAGAAGCTTCCGGCGGATTCAAGTTATTGCCGTTCATGCCGCCTAGAAAGTTATTTTTAATTATAGCAATGCGTCTTTAAAATATGTTATATCGTAAAGATTGCGCCTAACCGTTCACCGGCGGTCTCGGAGCGGGTAGATTAGTTTCCGGTTCGCTGTCGCTTCCTTCGCTATCGCTGTGATCGCTGTCACTGTCACTGCTAGATGATCCACTACTGGAGCTGAGAACGCCTACCTCGGGTTCAGTCTGAAAATTAAATACAAAAAAATAATAGCAATAGAATTTTTTCTAATTATTATTTTTCTCGTGAATTTAGCTACTGTAATAATGTAACTCATGTATAACATACACATATTTAGTTCATAGTTGTTGCACTTTTGAAAAATCCTTCCCATTGTCGTTTGTGAAGCTCAGAGCTCACATCATATCTGGCTGTTGTGTTAAATTTAAGGGTGTGTCAATATTGTGAATCAATATTTTTTAATATTTCGTCCTCATACCCCACAAGCCAAAATTATATCAACAAAAATATTGATACATGTTGACATTAAAAATATTTTTATTTAACAAATTGAAATATCCGCATATAAATCTTTGGCAGATAAGATTTTGTCGTTATTTTATATAGAATTATCAACAATGTTATCAAGATAAAAAATCTTGTTATACTATACCACTGGCACAGGCATGCTTCTAGAATAGGAATTATGGCCATTGATGGCCGGCGGGGGTGGTAGTTGATTTAATGGCGGTTGCGGCAGTTCAATGTTGGAGTTGGTCAAGTCGTCCATTCCTATCATCGGCAAACTGGCTAGTGTACTTTGACCGGCGTTGGCTTGCCACCTGCAATAAAATAAAACATACAAAGTTTAGTGCTTCACACGAGATGTTATTTAGATACAATAAAATTGTTTAAATATTTTATTGAAATTCATCAGCTAGTGACTTAGTATGACGATGCACATTCTTCATTACAGCAAATGTTTGAGTGGGGCAGGATTTTAACTGAATATTCTGCGACACTCCTCGACTAGATCAGGCGCAACTAATAAGAGCACCAATCGATTGCAGTCGTCTTCTATTTCAGACTTTCTCGAAAGATCACATTTTGAAACATTAATAAAAGCAGAGGAAAGACTAGGTCTGGTCAAGTGATCTTTGCAATTAAACAATGAACTCACGGAGCTGCTTGCGGTGGCGAAGTGCGATGTCTCAGCGGAGACACTCGAATGGTACTGGGGCCGGTGCGTCTAGCGCCTGACGCGACACGCGTACGCGATACGGACCTCTGGGTGCAGTTACCAGCATCTATGGGTGTATGCGGACGAGGCGCTGCCGCAGCCGAGTGCAACGAATTCGGCTTACTAGGCGCTTCTTGCCTATTAAAACAAATATTTATATACAAGTACACATTAATTTCTATCTAATTGATTTAGTAATGAAATAATTGGTCACCTCGTCTTTTTGACTTGAATGCTACTAGACAATTTTTCTAAGATGAATTCGCCGGTGTTCCTATCTATAATAAGTACGCATTCTTTCTGATAGGACTTGTCGTTACCCTTGAACACTGTTTGAGGTATGCCAGATCCGTCTGAAGTGTTAACATTTGATTATGTAGGATTAATTGTATCAAAATTGTAATTTAAAAGCATAAAGGGGATGTATATAAACAATGCGTAATTTTGTCATTATTAATTAAATTGCTGAACCTACTGTTATATATCCTGACATTATTCTGTACTATTTAACACGTTTTTCGTAAAATGTCCAATTAATAGTTTATTGTTTTTAGGTTTAATTTAATATAATTGTTCGGAATACAATTATTTAATTTGTTTTGAGATATTATTGGGGTAAATTACAGTGTATTTTCATATGTCGGTAAAATATGATATATCGACCAAGTTTAATAGTAGTTTATACATAATGTGTGGCCGACAGCGCAAAATGACAATCTAAAGTTAGGAATGTCGTGTCGGCCACCGGTGGTTGACACGGCCTGATTGGAATACCTTGGTGTCGGCCACCGGTGGCTGACACGGCAGTCAACGTGTTAATGAATCCAGTTAATAATAAATCTACAAAAACAATATAAATATATTTTTAATACCTAAATGTGGAACCGTCACTGTTACTTGGCTGTTGGGTGCCACTTCTAAAGTTGCCATTTTACTCGCGTCCACTGAAGCTGGTTTAAAATCACCTAAAAATTAAAAACGAGTTTAATTTATAATAAATATTTGTAAGTAAATAAATATTAAAAATGTTATTCACATCTCAAGGTGTGAAACGATGTCGATTTATTGTTTGTAAAGCTCGGTCCTAGTTTCAGCTCGCGAACGTCACATCCCAATCGCAGTTTTTCCGCCATCGTGCTTGTTATTTTAGATCATCTCAGAAATATTAATTACCTATTAAAGAATACAAAGCATTATTATTACTGATAATACTGTTTACTGACATGATTTTACAAAGCACAGTGAGTCAAATACAAATTGCATAATTTGTTGAATCTATGCCAAAAGAGCATTCTTCAATTAGGACACGGTGAAATCATTTTTAATCACTTCAATTATATACACATACACACATATGCTCAATAATTATAATAGGAATATTGTTCATATTTGTGCACTGACTAGCATGAAAGTGCTAGTCAGTGACTGATGATTTAAGACGGTCATTATAGAGATAAGATTGAGACATATGTTGATATAAATATAGATTCTATACTTGAACATGTGTAATGATATTAATATATAATTATACCTTAATTGATAATATTCAGATCTCTATTATTATTTTATAAAATCTGTTGTTTTCAATTAACCCAAAGCAAATATCGATTTTTCTGATTAATATTGTCGGATTATTTGACCTTGAAACATATATTATCTCTGCTACTGTAGTCGATTAATGCACTCAATTCTTAGGTCTATACAAAGATAATACATATACACTGAGACAATATCAATATATTGTAAATAATCTCAATATAGTATATTGTAGATAATTACATTGCTTTAATAACAAATAAATTGTAAACCACAAACAAATAAGTTTTGTATGTTTTTTATTAACAGCAATAAAGTGGTTGACCACTTTATTGCTGTTAATAAAAATATGGTATTTTAAAATGGGATGATCTATAATACAACATACATGTTTTGCGAAAGTAGCTGTTATCACTGTCAAATGTTCTTATAAATACAGCACCTTTGATGTTAAAATCATGTAACTTTTTTCATTTCTTTTATACGTTAGCTAATTGTTATGATAATCCTCAACCGAATCTCACTGGACTGAGTTTGATGGTTGAGTTACATACTGAAGCAGATTTAACTTATTCTCACATGCATGCTTCCCGATTTTTTCGGCAAATTTATTGTCAAGTCCAGATGGAGTTTTTCTGTTCTATAGAGTCGCAACACTTTATTCTAGAACTTCTGGATAGTTTTAGAATTGATATTTCTAGAACATCCCCAAACCCAGATAGCATATGTCAAGATAAGCTTTAAAACTGGTTTGAATGTCATACGTTGATTATATATTGGTCGAGAAGCAGTACAATTTAGCTATATAATTCATCGCAATTTCGTGGCAGTTTTAAACGAGCTATTTTTAATTTGTCCAGTAATAAAATCATATTCAGGCATTCTGCTTGCGTTCATGTTCTTATATGCTTCCAAAAAATATGGATGTAAATTTGCCTGCAAAATGAAGCAAATTTATATTTTTTTAGGTTATGTGGAAAAAACGTCATAATTATATTGGTGTGTTTTTTTATATACTTCAGTATAATATACTCTTATATTCAATGCAATATATTTTTAAACATACAGACGTTTGACCAAGAAACGTTAAATCGGCCATATTTAAATTATTCAAATTTAATAAACGCACACTAAAAAGGACTAAAACTAACGTTTTTTCGTAAATACAAACAAAACTCGTATATCGAGAGAAGAAAACGCTCGTAGAAGGTGTGCCGCCATTTTTGAAAATGTGTCCCAGAAAAATACGAGAACAATATTATGACGTACGTCGCCACGATTCGTTTTTATCGAACGCTATGCGTTCTATCGAGACTTTCGAACGTTCCCCGATACCATTTCGTACCCATTCGTGCAAAACCGGAGGCAGCTGAGCCAGAAATGGTCAAGAGGCGAAGAGCTACGTGGCAGCCGTTTGCGGTCGGGGGGCGAAAGGAGTGCCGCTAGGCCTAGTACCTTGGTTCGGTGCGGGTCTGCAGCATGGCTCGGCCCGGAAACGGGAGGCGATGGTGCGTCGGTAGGGCCGCGACGAAGGCCGCCCACACTTTACCCCGACATATGGACGCCTGACATCTCACGCCGCACTGTTGATGCCATAGACAATTTTGCACTCACTCCTCCTATCGCTTTTTACTCCAATTACAAAATAATAAATATTTAAATAAATGACATATAAAATTAATTAAAACAAACCAAATTATTAAATATAAAATATATACGAATTTTTAAAAGATAGACATTGAATAAGCCCTATTTAAAAAAAATATATTGTAGTTCAATAAAATGTAACATACTTCACTGCATGAATAATGAAAAGCATTTATTTATTGACAAAAACAATTAATAATACATAAAATGCATCCACGTTTCAGTGTCAGTGTAAGATAATTTATATATTTTTCATTAAAACAGCAAGATGTTTTTATAAACATTGTTGTAGTATTCGTAAATAATATTAAAATTATACCACTTTGAAAAATCAATAACTTTCGAGTAAACCTTAATTTGTAAAAATATGTTTATATAAAGGACAGTAATACTTCCAGTGCTTCATTTACTATTCTTGGCTCTTAGATTCTTGATTTATCTCACACAAATACCGGAAAATTCTCGCGTGACCAAATAATTTTTATATATTTTTTAAATAATAAATTCAGAGGAAGAGAAGTTTTTGGGGAGCAGAAATTTTTTTTTAAATATTATATACATTTGATTTGTTATATAATATTATTAACAAGAATCATAGAAAGATAATACGTATTAGAGCTAGGAATTAGAGATACATATATGTGAGACTAGTAAAATTTTATTATAAATAGATTGTATTTTTTTATATGCCGCAGTATTTAAAGAAATATAGTTAATGTTTTTTTTTATTTTAATTCTTACTATCTAATGTTATTATTTCATTAAGGGTTACTAATCGAGTATCGCATGATAGAAAAACTAGCGAACATTTTTATTGTGTATTGGTCGACATTGCACTATATTTAGACCAACGCACTCTGCATAAAATAATATAGATGTTATTTTTGACAGCTGCGTGGGCAAATCGGTTTGCTCGTAAACCGACTTATTGGCCAACGAGTGTAATCGTTTTATCATTGAACATATTTAACACCATGGCTTGGAGGAGCCATGGTAAGGATAACGGCGATATGGTGAAGAATCTAAGAGGTTCGTTTTTGACATTTATAGTTATAATTATATAGTCACAGAAGCTTGTAACAGGTGTAATATAGCAACTCTGATTATTACTCATCTGTGTGAGGTATCAATGATGTCAGGTTGACATTTATGCGAATTTTATGAAAAAACGACACAAAAGACAAGCAAATAAACACGTATTCTATAGTGTAATTGTTCCAATGTTTTATTTTATAAAACTATAAAACATTTAACTATAAATTTAATTTTCTATTTAGAAAAAATATAAAATATCAATATCTATATATTTTAGTATTAAATAATACTATATTTAACTTTTTGCGGTAAAATTAAACTATACCATTAGATAAGTCCTTGTAGTTCGCATTATTTTTAAGCCTTGAAAATTATTTATTACCTAATATTTTAGCATTAGACATTTTTGGTACTGGCTGTAACGATCTAGGTAATCAGTATCTACCTGCTAAAATGCCTAAAACCACCCGAAATAAATTCAATTATTTGTTTATCAATTACTAGCAAAAATACCTGACATGGCTTAGAATATTTGTAATTAGAAACAATTAATAATTCTTCACAATTACCTACTTTATAGCAAGCCGCAAGTATTTATTTGATCATGGGGAAAACAATGTAATTCAAAATTATTCCAGCAACTAAGAGATTATTTCGGAGATTAACTATTAAAATTGCAATATTTTAAAGTTTAAAAAAATGCCTTTAGCACAATTGATTAAAAATTTAGTTTGCAATATTTTTATGTACTATATTATTGAATTTTAATTTAATTACAGTTAATGGTGTGATTCGTTCAGACGAAGTGGAAAATGCTATGAGAGCCGTGGATAGGAAATTCTATAGCCCTCAGTCTCCATACATAGATGCACCACAATCTATAGGATATGCTGTTACAATTAGTGCTCCACATATGGTACCTTTGCTAATGTTTTGTAAACCTTTCATTTATTATATTTCAAACAATATAATAATAATTTTTGCTTTTTAAGCATGCACATGTATTGGAATCGCTCAAAGATCATTTAGTTTTTGGGGAGAAAGCTTTAGATGTCGGATCTGGCTCAGGCTATTTAACGGCATGCATGGCTTTAATGGTAGGTGAAAGTGGTAAAGTCGTCGGAATAGATCACATACCATCTTTAGTGTCAATGGCAAAAGCTAATATAAATAAAGACCATCCAGAATTACTGACATCAGAACGTATTAAGCTTGTGGGTAAGATTATGATTTTATTTATTTTTATTGTATTACATAACAATTTTATATTTATTGATAAATATTATATTTTCAGTTGGAGACGGAAGATTAGGATATGAGTCTGATGGACCATACAATGCAATACACGTTGGTGCAGCTGCTCCGACTATGCCTCAACCTGTTAGTAAATACTTAAATTAATATTTTTATAAAATTAACACTACCTTTAATATATAATCATTATTTTATTATTATAAAGTGAACTAATTTTTTTCTAGTTAATCGATCAGCTAAAACCTGGTGGCCGTTTAATTATTCCCGTAGGACCTACTGGAAATCAACACCTGACTCAGGTAAATAAATTCTCTACTAATTAATATATGGATGGATTCAATGATTAACTATTGGTAATTTTAGGTTGATAAAGACATTAACGGCACAGTTAAAACGCAGGTTCTCATGGACGTTTGCTATGTACCGCTCACTGATAAAAATAAGCAATGGCAGGATTGACATTGTTATTTCTGTATAAAATTTTCGGTCATCTCTTTGTGTGTTTTATTACTAATTTGGCGATTAGTCGGGTTCTTTCTACCTTACATGAGATCAAATTGATTAATATGCAATGAAGGAAATGTATTCAATTTTTAAATTTGAACACTTATCTTTGAAATCTGTTTTAATGTATTTTAAATATAAAAATGTTGTAGTACAGTAGCATAAAAAAATCTTAATGCTGTTATATTTTATTTTTGTATAGTATATTTTAAATTATATTGGCTTCATTTTAAATTTATTAATTAATTATTTTCAAATGGACTAAATGTAAATAAATAAGATTATCATCAACATAATGTTTTATTTAATAATTTTTATATTGGTTTGAATAAAATATATTTTTAATGTTATTATTTTTGTTAAAAAAAGTTTATTTTATGTTACAAATTTGAACTTTTTTTTATACACACATATATGCAATAAAATCGTTAATAAAATATAATCATTGATGTTAAAATATTTGTTTGTGTCACGCTTCTATTAAGATTCCATTATTATTAGTACTATATTATTATTTATTTATTTCGTAAATTTACAACAATAAATAAAATAATAATTCGAGTAAAATATAACTTTATATGTAAAAATATAAACAGGATAAATAAAAATACCTTATTTGATGTAAGTATATTTTGTAAACAAACGGGTCTTCATGCATATGTTTGGACTCACTGACACCTGGGACATTCAGAAGGCCATAAATAATCGTCACTTTCGTCACTCGGATTATTTTATGTGTTGTGTTGTTCGAGTTGCGACTTTTTTCATTATATTGTTTTTTGTTGGAGAATATGACTTGTAAATGACCATAGTCAGTTTTATTATATTTATTTTTCTAATCTATGTATCATCATTTCGAATAAGAATATTTATCACAGAATATGAACTATTATAATTTTGATATTACAATCAATATAATTTTTTATAAATTTGGTGATATTCAGTTTTTTTTCAAAATAATATCACGGTTAAGTTAAAAGTATAAATACTAAATTTTTAAGTCATATGTTTATGAAATTCTACAAAAAAATGTTAAACAAACAATTGAAGTATTCTGGTCGTGAGTAGTAGCTTCGATGTTTTCGGTTGCGCGAGCTTATGATTTGCGGAAGACTTATACAGCGAACTGTACCATGTGGCCCTTATGAATATCTCCTTCTGGAAGGCGTCAGTGCTTGTTCTTGAGGGCGTGTACTGGAGGTGATTGCTCGTACAGGAAGCGAGGCGTAACTCCGAGGTCGAAAGAGTCCGTTCAGGGAAGATGTTCTTGGAGCGAAGAGGAAGTCCGTGATCGAAGGTGACCTCACTTATTACACAGCGGATCTAGACACGAACACCATCCCCCACAAGCCATCCTACCCCGCCAACTACCAATTACATCCACATCCATTACCTCAAATCCAGTCCAATCACAACTTTAATTTAACAACCATTAATAATCAAACAGCTTAACAAAATAGAAACACCAAAATACAGCAGGATTAAGGCGGGACCTTAGATTCCTGTCTGATGCATAGGAGTAGCTACACAATTACCATCCTTTTGTATAGAATCAATCAATATACTCTTCACGTCTAGTAGATGTCAAGGAAACATCACCTACTAGATGTCAATCAATAGTATCAATCGCAGAAATTCGTTTTTTCTTTGCCATATGGCTTCAGGAGTGTCATTATTCATTTCAGTGACTTCGAATACTATGGATTTGACACCAATATCAGACGTTTTTGACAAACGTCAAAAGTATGTTACGTCAAGTTCAATGAATTTTAGTTTTTATTTAAAAAAAGATTTTATTAAAAATTGTGTGGTTCAATGCTGCGATAATGGAGCCAATATGGTAGGAAAGTATAATGCTGTTTAAGTAGTTCTCTTTATGTATTATATTATGTGTATTTTTTTATTAATTTGTATTTTTTGTGTTCAAATGTATTTTTTTTATTTGAACCTGTCATTATAAATAAGTAAAAAATCATGAATTATGTAAACGTGTCATTTTAAATGTTGAATTAGTTTTTTATATTCTTGAATTTTTTTAATTCAAAAATTGTCATTAATCTTTTTGCTATCAATTTTATACGCTGAAAAAAGGCTTTCAATAAAAATGTTCAATTCGGAGTCGGTAAATTTTGAAACGACTTTACACTATTTTAAACGAGCTCGCATCGCCAAGTGTGTTTGTCAGTTTCACAAACTGTGTGTGCATAATAATCTTTTATACTTGTTACTAAATTTAAATAAACATGTAACAATATTACTTTATTTTTCATTTTGAAAAAGGTTCAGACTTGTCCATTATTTTTCTCATGGAAATAAGCTCGCTCTAGTTACTTTTATCATAAATACGTACTTACCTATTAGGTTATGATACCTGGTTTTTGTATTTAAGCATTTATTTATTTAAATTAATATTATCGCGACTTTTCGTTTCCTTGATGTGTTAATATATATGTATGTACATAAAAAGTGGCAATACTGCGTAAATGAAGAGATGATGCACTGCGTACCGGTGCGTAATGTCACAAAAAAGCAATGGTACGTATATTATTGACGCTATTTGTTTGAATAACTAGTCTTAGTTAGCAATTAATTTATTTATTAAAAATATATATTTAATGCCAGTTTCCTGTTTTTAAAAATGGCAGATAAGAAACAAATTTTATTTTATAAAGTCGTCAAAATTGTGTATAAAAATTAAAATAATCAATAAAAAAACAGATGAAAAACTATATAGCTAAAACCAATCTAGAGAAGACCGATATGCTGGCAATATATATTACTAATATATAATATATTAAAAAAATGTATATTACTTTTTATATTAACTTTAAGAAAATTAAAAATAGATTTTTAATAAAATAAATTAAAAAGAACTGGTATAATCATATCTAAAAATAATATAAAAGCATCACGCGAGACCATATTAACCTATCAAATTTCAAAATTGATACATGGCCAAATTTAAAATAAAGTATAAACATAAAATTACTAAGCACATTCTGTTTTAGAGGCATAAGCTTGAGTTTAATAATTTAAAATAATGAAATATATATTACCTTCCCCCCCCTATTTAAGTTTATAAAAGGTTAATGTTTTTTCCTTAATTTATCTTATCTTTTTATCACTATTTCTTATATTTTCTTCTTGTAAACTAGATAATAGATATAAAGCAGTAACTTTTACATAATTTTAAATTATGTATTAATCTATATTCTTAATTTTGTAATAAACGTTTAAAAAATAAGTAACTAAAATTTCTTGGAAAGTTAACCATAACCATTTTTTTATGCATTTTATTACATTTTTAGTACTGTTTTTCTATAATTAGGTTTTACTACATAGGTTTCTTAGTGCGTTTTTAAATTGTATATTTACTGATGTTTTTTATGTAATTTAATTATTAGTAAACAGATATACAATTAAACATTTACATATTTTTATCATTAGTAAACAATGTTTTTTTTTAAAAATATGCTTATTTATTTTTTTTAATAAAAAAAAATGCTATAATATTTTTTCTTTTAAAGTTTTGCTGAAAGTGTTTTTATTCATATATAAATATTTTCATATTCGTGATTAATTTGTATGTTACACTAACTGTGAGTCGTTTGGCATAAATTGAAAAACATCACAACCGGTTTTTTACTTTAATACCGATCCGCATGTTAGGCCAAAGGCTTACGTTATGTGAAAGATTTAATAAATAAAAATAAAATATTTCTTAAAATTATTTTCCTGCTAAATTTAGAAAAATTGTCTATTCTGTGTAATTAATGGATGATTTTGATTATTTGGATGCTGAAACATGTATAATTGAAAGTAAAGAGATGGTCTAGATCCATGAATAATAAAAATCACGTAACCACATTGTACACCACAACGTTTTTTAAAGCAAGTATCGTTTTAATTTATTAAAAAATGCATAGCACATATTTCACATAAATGTTTTACCTAATACATTGAGTAATAAATGTATTATTTAATACTTTATGTTTATATATATTTTATAATGATTAAAACTTAGGATATGATTAATACGTTAAAAGGTTTTTAAATTGTATTATTAATTAAATAAACATAAACTTGTATGAAGATTTAAGTATTTTCGCGTGTTTTTTTGATGTATTTTAAAGGTTTCCTTGAGCTCATTACAATTTTTCATCAGTCTTTCTAGATTATACGCAAGTAACGCGGGGTTTAACTTAAAATGTACGTAACTGGTTTCCTTTCATTATGTAACTATATTTGGTAACCGTAAAAAATATTAACCAGTACTTAAGTTCCCTTGAAAAGCTGTTTTCTGGTTTTATTAATAAGCGATATATTCCTTTGGTCAGCTCATGGTGGAGTTGGTGTGTTATGACAAAATGGTAAATCTTGATTTTTTATTCGCATATACGTCGCAACATTTTGCTTAAAGCTATGTGTTGATCTGAGAGTTCAATCTCTTTCCGAAACTGAGAGAAGAAACACATCTCTACCGGTACATTGTATTTTTTTATAAAGTGTGGAACGACCCCATAATATAAACCGTGCTGTTAAGTTGTATACAGGTGAATATTAATATTGTTTAAAAATCAAAACCTTTAGTTAAATTTAAACTATATTTTAACGATTAAAAACTTTGTCAAATTTTATCGAGAACGGATTTGATATTTTATACATGCATGTGGAAAATATATTCAAGTATTTTGATACTTGTGGTAATACTAATTTTATCTATGTGATTTACATGAAAAAACTAAGTTTGATCCGTTTACAAATTAGCGTCAAAAACTAGTATGTTTAATAATAAATTAAACTCACCTAAATAATTGTGGCGCTTTAAGTTTCATATGACTCATACCATTGCTTTAGACAAGTAAACAAGGGCACCATATGACTTAAAAGTATGCTAGAACTCGTTTTCTAAATCAACCGTGTATTAGATACTCAGTTATCTTCCGTTCTAGAACTTGATACCATCATAATCCGAAGATCATTCTCAGGACCTTTTAATACTATAGAACCCCGTATCTATAATATCCATGCTTCGCATCTATAATCTGATTATCTATTTTATGGAAATTACAAAACACTGTGTGGCTTAATTTAATTATTAAATTATTTTTTACATAGAAGTAGAGTTAGTAAAATACATTGGTAATAATATTTTATACAGTATATTATATTTTTATAACTTATTGTATAAACCGCTTTTGTATTAATGTATACCATACATACACGTATAATCATGTATTGCCTTTAATTATTAATTTTAAGAAGCATTTTACACAGGTGGTAAACTGGAATATAAAAATGAAATTCGAAAGTAACCCAACAACCTTAATTTAAGAGTTAAGTTTGTGTGCCCTCAGCAATATTTAAACCAAGTGGCATTGAACCACAAAGTGCTAAATGTTTTATTTTTTTCACATAAAGGAAGTGAATATTTTATTAGAGTATCAGATTTAATACTATTAGGATATTTAAATTATCAGACTACTCTGTGTTAGTGTCTTTATTAGTTGTGAAATTAAACCTTAGCATTGTCTTGGATTATTTTGCGTAAATTATGCAAAAAAAAATAATTTATTTTACGTTTTATGTGTAGTCTTAGTGGCACAATAAAAATTACTATGCATATTATGACAAATTTTTACCGTTTCAAATATTTATCTTTTCTGAGAAATTCGTATGAAAAATATATATTAAATAATAAATATAAGTTTTCCAGCTAAATAAGGAAAGAATATAAATGTATGATATAAATCAATTTTCAAGATATAATACTTGAGTTTTGTAATATCTATAAGCTCACGAGTGTGGAAAATGTTAAAATTAACATAATTAATCTTATCATTTTTAAAATATACATTATTTTACAAAGAATAAAAAACAACTCTAATGTTTAATTATAATAGAGGTAAAATACACAAAGTTTCATAAAAAACAATTAAAAAAATTAACTTTAATTAAAACGTCAAAGGTATTTAAATACAATTTACTTAATTTATTGGTTTCAGAAAAGTTTTCATAGATGCAAATTTTGTCATATGGTGAACTGAAATTACATTGTATCCTTGTACTCTTAGCCATCTATGTAAATTATATTTTATATGTAAATAAGTGGTATGTTTCCGTTTAGCCTTGTGTTTTTTTTAAATTTATTAATTTATTCATAGCAAATTTAATTACATATATTTTCATTTTCTCTCTTTGAGAGAGTAGGTTTTATCATCTACTGAAAAAATATTTTCTCATTTATTTTAATATTAATTGCTCTAATAATATATATATATATATATATATATATATATATATATATATATATATATATATATATATATATATATATATATATATATATATATATATATATATATATATATATATATATATATATATATATATATATATATATATATATATATATATATATATATATATATATATATATATATATATATATATATATATATATATATATATAAGTTAATGTTCATTAATTATTCTAAATAAAAATGATTTACTTTTATTTATTTGCCAGGAATAATTTCTTGTTCATTTTTTTCCATATTATCGATAACATTTTTGATTTTGATACATTGTTTTTACCTAAAAATATTTAAAAAAAATACTATATATTTAATCAATTAAAACTAAGTTTTGGGTTATTGATTACAATTATAAATTTTTTATTAGTGATAATATAATCATTGCTGGATTTACCAAGAATCATAAATTTATCAAAGATTAATTTTGAGAATAATTTTTTGTCATTAGATTAAAGAATATAAATTTGCATTTATTAACAATGGTGCGTGGCGATTTTGTAGTTATGTACAATTTTATTTTATAAACAATTATGGTTTTAAATACATTATAGAAACGAAAAAATGATAATATGCCAAAAAGTAGACTTTTGTTGTAGTGATATAGTGTTTCTTAAACTTTTACCTAAAAACAAATCGAAGAGGGGCTTAAATTATTATTTATGTATATTTTAATAAGCATTTATTAATCTGTATTAGATGAATTACATTGGAAAATTAAGTCTTAGATGAAAATATAGTGTAGTCATATTTATAATAGCTAATGTACCACATTATTCATTTATTATAATATATTATGACCTATTTATATTTTGTGAATAATAAATACAAAAAATTGTTATAATATTAAATATTAAAATTTATTATGTATAACATATTTTTGTAATAAACTTTGACATGTGGCTATTGATAGCAATAACAACAATCAATGAAAATCATTAGATACTTTTATTATAATTAAACTATTGTATTTTTATTTTATAGACGAAGGAAATAATGTATATATACATAATCTTGATTATATTGCTGTTATGCACTTTATATGGGTATGGAGTTTGGATAAACGGATTCTTCGAAAGAAGAGGTATCAAATACATAAAACCGACTTTACCATACATAGGTAACATATGGGGATGTGTTACCATGCGAGAACATATTTTTTTAATATTAGATAAAATTTACAAATCGTTTCCAGACGAATCGTAAGTCTTAGACAAACATTATTTCAATCACTGAACATCAATTATAGTGTATTTATTTTGTAGATTTGTCGGTTATTTCGAATTTTTGACGCCCAATATTATTCTAAGGGATCTGAATCTGATTAAAGAAATTGCAATGAAGGAACACGAGAGCTTTCCTAATCACAAAGTATATATAGACGACACTTCTGATCCGCTGTTTGGAAATTTTTTGATCACGCTAAGGGGTAATTTCTCATTGTTTAACTTAATAAAATATGCAGTAACTTGATAATTTAATAAATTTTAGATCAAAAATGGAAAGACATGAGGACTGCATTGACGCCAGCTTTCACCAAAAATAAATTAAAAGGAATGTTCGAGTTTATGACTATTTGTGCGGAACAGTTAGTCGTGCATTTTGAAAAAGAGATCGACAAGACCATAGAAAATAGTATGAGTTCAGCGATTTAATAAAATATGTTTATTAAATGATCTAAATTTTTATATATTACTTTGATAGAAAAAATAGATTATCTTGACATCGATATATGCGATTATCTTAAAAGATACACGAGCGACGTTATATCAACGACTGCGTTCGGATTAGAGAGTAATTCATTAGATAATCCTCAAAATAAAATGTTGCAATGCGGAATAAATGCAGCCCATTTAGATACAACTCAGGTGGTTACATTTTTATTGCAGTCTTCATTCCCTAGCATAATGAAGGTAATTAATATATTTTTTTACATATAATATGTGGCAATTTAATTCCCGAATTGGTAAAAATAATACTGAAAATTGTATACCATTTCAAAGGTCTGCATGCTCAAGGTTATATTATATCCGACGGTTCATCGATCTCTCATAATACCGAAAGATCGTCGAATGACCCTCCAAATAATACAATTTGAGCTCAATAAACTTTACATGATAATTTATGAGAGGGAAAGAACTTTAGAAAACTTGCAGTTGACCATATTTGCATGACTGTCCATTCTACACTGATTGTGAAATCATTTCTTACGAAACAGCAAATATCAGACACCAATGGAGAAAGTACACGGTGCAAGACTCAGTATGAAAATAGAGGGCTTTTTAAAATTAAATTATTGTTTTCTATAATATTTTTAATTCTGTGGTTAAGAATTAAATTGCCATATATTTTTTTATTATTACTTGTTGTTAAATTTATTAATTAAACTGATTTAATTATTCTAGTTCTTGGGAGTATCTATATACGATAAAAAGATAATCAACTATTTCAATATGATGGTTCACAGTTCCATAGATTATAGGATCAAAAATGAAGTATACAGAGCAGACATGATACAACTGTTGGTGGAAGCGAAAAAGAAGATGGCTGCGCAAAGTATGAAGAATGTTAACGGGAACGCTAATGGAAAACCGGATCTTGATAATGATAAAAGAAGTATGGATGTATGATTTATACAATTAATTGACAATTGTTAATGCTTGATTTTTAATACATTTTTAGTGTTTACCGATTATGACATAACAGCACAGGCAGTTTTATTTTACATCGGCGGATTCGAGTCGACATCGTTGATTTCTAGTGCTTTGATTTACGAGCTGGCTTTACAGCCTCATCTCCAGAAACGTCTTCAAGATGAAATCGACCACTTTATAAGATCAAACGAAAGATTGACCTTTGATATGTTTGACGATATGAAATATCTGGACATGGCTGTATCAGGTATTTTTTTTGTACTTTTGTACTAATGTCGAAATGTAAATAAAATTAAATATTTATTTCACACGCGACCTTTGGTATTTTAGCACTTTTGTCCAAAACGTGCAATGCTTTTTTACATTTTATTTATATTATGCTAATATTTTTAGAGGCATTGCGGCTATGGCCCACCGTAGCGTGCGTCGATAGAGAGTGTAAAATGGACTATTCAATACCGGGCGATTATCATAATAATGGACGTTATCAGGTTTGTAGATAATTTTACAAATATTTTTTTCTGTTATTTTACTGCATTGAGTCTGCGCTTTTATCGGTCTATTTTCGGATGTACTTAAGCAAAGGAAGGTTCTATATTCTGATCAAGCACTTGCCTCTATTTTTACTTTCATTAGCTATTGATCTTATAAAGATCTTCTAGTTAGTCTCAACGATTAAGAGGACAAAGTAGTACATTTTAAACGTAGTTTGATTTTATATGTGTTTTGTTAATTATTATTAAAATATGCATTACATTTTCAGTTGAAGAAAGGCGATGTTGTATGGATACCGATTTATAGCATTCAAAGGGACGAGAAATACTTTCCTGACCCGAATAAATTTGATCCCGAGAGATTTTCTGATGAAAACAAAGCTTCTTTTCAATCTAATGCATATATGCCGTTCGGAATAGGACCTAGAAGATGTATAGGTACGATAAAATTTATTATAAATTAAATTCAAGATAATAATATTACTGATTTTGTAGGTATTAGATACGGAATGGTCGTGATGAAAGTAGCAATATTCTTTCTACTATCAAAGTTCGAGTTCTTCGCAACCGAAAAATCAATGCCAATAGTGGTCGATCCAAATTCAATAGTGTTCCAATCTAAAGATGGTTATTGGGTAGGAGTAAGAAAGAGAACGCAAACGACAGAATGGCTGAAGAAATAACGAGTGCTATAATTGTCATCTTTAAATAAATTTAAGCTGTGATGAATATTTAGTATTTTACTTATTTTAGGTATTATGAATTGGTGTGCAAGCACTTGTATTAATTTGTGTATTATAATGTTGTTATTTAAATAAAATCTAATGTTCTTTCAATACAAAATATCATTTTGAACATATTGGTAAAAAAAAAATGGATAACAAAGCTTCTCGATTTGTTTATGGTTACCGCACGCGATGGGAACTAACAACTTATAATCTTTACATAGATATCAGGTTACACAATGAATAATTTATAATACATCAAAGCATTTCTAAATGGTCTTATTTTCCGGATGAACGAACGTTGATGGCTATCAGTTTTGAGCGGCCGCAAGATGAGCTATATGGATAAATCTCTGCGACCACATCTGCCTTCGAGTGGCTCCAACTGGATCCCCTTCGATTTTTTTTATTGACCAATGGGTAGTTAATTGGGGGATTGAGACCACACCCATACAATATATATTACAATATTATGCTGGGGGTTGGGAATTGAGAACAGGAGTCATTACTCATAAATATTAAAATATTGAATAAAAAATATGGATAGTAGTTATTCGATTCGTCTAAACTTTAACTTCGTCCACAGTGTAGAAAAAAAGTGTTTTAAAAAACAACGAAAGATGTAATCTGTTTGATTTAATACAATATTACACATAATATGCAAGAGGTAGGACAGATCAAAATATATTTCACACATTGTGATAAAAAGATTGGTGAGAGATTGAATTCGTAAATGAAGTAAACAACTTTGGTAATCAATCGGGCTAAGAGAAAGTAACGACATTATATAAGCCTCATCAGTCAAAGTGCCAGTGAAAAATATAAAAATATAAATTAAACTTGCTTACATTGAGGAAAATATTCAAGTTTTATTTGACAATGAAGTCATAAAGCAAAAATCATTTTTTTTCTAGTGTATATTATTGAGCAATATTATCAAAGGATTTCTTCGTGAAAAACAAATTAAAAATATTTTTATTATACTATAAACTAAAAACGAGTTGTAAATAATAATAGTTATTGAGGAAAAATTTACTCAAAAATTTAAAAGCAATATTATTATAATTTATCAACAATACAACAAATTTAAAAAAACGGGTAAAACTCAGTTCAATTAAAAAATAGTCTTTAATCCAATTAATAGATCAAATTTAACTACTATGAAATATAAGATTGAGATGTCTCGTGGCATATTTGAAATAAACTGGTACAATAAATACACAAGTGGTTAACATTTGTAAACATAGAAAGTAAAAAATGGCCACGTCCTACACACACTACAAAGACTTGTTTTGTCCGAGCACATTGTTGCTTACAGTAACTCAATTCAAGCGACACTTATGTATAAAAACTGGATGTATCAAATTAATCACTCGAATGCGCAACACATTTTAAAAGACATATTTTATAAATTATATTCTCAACAACTATAGGGTACGTGCATCCAATGACGTTTTTATATATTTTTCATTGGATTTTCCTTATACAGAATTATTTTTTTTGTTTATAAATATGTTCTTAGAAGTCGATTTCGCAACTTTGTGTAAAAACGTTGGTAATATTAATATGTTTATGTTAAATGCATGAGTATGTAGAATATGATCTTGAGCTTAATTTAATTCTTGGACTTTTAGGACCATTACAAATTTAGAGGGGATAAATATATTTTTACTTAAAAACTGGTTTAATCATGGCAAATGTTTTTTTTATACATATATATATATATATATATATATATATATATATATATATATATATATATATATATATATCCCGATCCTTTATCTTTGCCAATCAATATATAAAAATATTTTTGATAATTAAATCTGATATATAAAAATGTGTTTATGCTATAAATTTATAAAGTAAATTAACGCAAAACTTTGTTTTGGTACAGATATTTTTATATATGTTAGTATTTGGGCATATATGTTTTATTTTTATGATTATTATGACTTAACAGATTTCTCGAATACGTCATGATCTCCATTAATTATTGAACAAATAATAAAAAACATTATGATGCAAACCTAAAATAGATGAGTGCCATCCCACATAAATTTTACCTGCTCCTCATAGCTAACACATTCTTGTGTTTGGCAAGCTCATTAAGGAACGCGGTCAACGAGCATTAAAAAGTACTTCATTAAGTAGACACTACGCCAAGAATGCAATGAATTATATTTCAACGCTCCTAGCTAAAGAGCATTAGGATACAAATACGGATACGACCTGTACTCCTTCTTGTAGAGATATCTTATAATTTTATTTTGAATTCTATCCAACAATTCTTTGCTTCACTCGGATTCCAGGCAATGGAGCTATATTTGAGAACGCTACGAACTAGCGTACCGTACAGAACGTGAATCGGCAATAAATTATTGTGGTGACATATTACAATAAATTACATATAATTAAAAAACAGTATATATTACAAAATTAAAAAAATATTAATGAAAATAATTAAAATTAAAACATAAGCTGTAGTCATTATACAATATTATAAATCCAGATTAACTCGAATGTAACATGACATCTATATTTCAAGCATATAATTCAAACCCAAGACGAATCCACGCGCCCTTCGGCGTATAGAGTTACACAAAGGGCGGCAATCTACTAACGGATTTATATGAAGCAAAAAAGTAATAATTGTAATATGTGTGTATAGTATCTCATAATCATCAAAGCGTCGATTGTAACTTTCGAATGAAATTTTACTCCAATTGGTGCCTTGCAAACCATACGCTGGGTATTAATATCATATTAACCATTCAAAACTCGCGATCCGTTAAATGTTTACAGTTGTTGTTGTAAAATGATACTTTGTTTATGATAAAAGCGCGTAATTCGCATAGGGTTCAATGGAGGGTTTTATGTGATTGGTTTAATTTTTCTAGAAAGGGATACAAGGGGAGATTTGAGGCGGTACCTTGAACGTTATATAAAAAAGGCATTTGCCAATGGGGATCATTCCCGATTTTACTCTTCGCGATATATCAACAAATATTAACTATAAATAACTCTGCTGTGATTGTGTTCAAGTTAAAGAAATGACAAGCGTTAACGATGAGGTTAGTTATGTAGCAATTTGAAATTTGTACTCATAAAAATAGTAAGCTATAATATTTATTACATATATAATTTTAGGATAATCGAAACACATGCAGCAATTTTAGCATCGATCATATTTTAAATAGAGCAGGTCCGAAAACATGTAATACAATACCATACAATGAACAATCAAATACTGAAAATCAAAGCTCAGAATTTGATTATAGAGATTTAAATATAGTTTTGGATGAAGTTAGGTATCCATATGAATATCATTGGCTCAATTGTACGCGATATCATCCTCCAAAGCTACAAAGTAAGTGAAACAGTATCACGATTGAATTAAAATATACACTATTTTAGTATCAGGAGACGATTTTTACATTTGAGGAAAATAAAGAAAGTAATTCATAATTTGTTTGCTTACATATCTCTTATTATTCAGGACATCAAAAACGCGAAGGTGTTAAAAGACAACCCGGAAGACATCCTAGAATACCTTTTACAGCGGTTCAGATTGATATTCTAGAAGAAAGTTATAAAAAGTCTGCTTATCTGTGCCCTGAAGAAGTAAGCAAATTATCTAAGCAACTCCTCCTTTCTGATACACGGGTAAATATACATTAATTTTATTATTTATGAATTGTTTTCGAGAGGCAAATCTTGTTTACAAAAATTATTTAAAAGTGACGAATGTTTATTGAAAATATTGGCAATAATATTGCTTGTGCAAGAATGTTATTTTGATTAAACAAGTTCTTTGTTGTTGTTACAAAATATATTTATGATCAGGCGGTAAGGAAAATAACAGTTACGATAATCTAGATAGCATACGCATAGTTGCTTATTAGTATATATGTAAACAAACAATATAATCCATTCATATTGTATAAGTATCGGTTTAGCTCTTACACGTTATTTTGACCAATATTGTAAATATCCCTAACTACGTAGTACAACAATTTACTTATATGTTTTTACTTTTCATTTTGATTTTACCTGTTTTTTTTTAATTTTTATATGGATGGTCTAGTTTTAGATAAATTATAATAGGAAACTTAAAATTTTATATGCATTAACAATATACACAAAAATATTTTTAATTCGATTTTTATGACTTGTTTTGGTCTAAAATTATATGGCACAAATTGGATTAACTTACAGTTAAGTTGTTTTTGGTTCCAGATTATAATTGTTTTTTTTTTTAAAAAATCTGTGACATAACATTTTATAATTGTGTTTTGTGATGTTATTTTTTTTATTCTCGTAAATAATTTAAAATTATATATGTGTATACATAGTATAATTTTCTATCATATTTAAGTATAATATGCAATAAAAAATATGAGTATTTAATTTAAAGTTGAAATTAAAAATATATTTTAGTAAGATTATGATACAGTTAAAATTATCAACGCTTAATGTAAAAAATTCGTTGTGTAGTTAAATTATGTTTTTTTATCCAAATATATGCCATTTTTATTGTAAGAATATTTTTTTTGTATGCATATTTTATAATTTTTAAAGATTTTGTATTAAAAAATATTTGTAAATTTTCAGATTAAAATATGGTTTCAAAATAGAAGAGCAAGAGAAAAAAGGGAAAAAGATAACGTATATGCAAAAACGAGTGATTAATATTTATATTTTTTTGTACCTATAATAAAGTATACTTTATTTAATAAATACAAAATATAATTTAATAAACAATATTGAGGATTTTTTTCGCACATTGGCTATTTAAATTCTTTGTTTCTTAGTGGCATCCAAATGACGCATATTATAAATTAAAAATGTGTTGTCATGCAGGTAAAATATATTTACAAATCTTTACAAAACATCATAAAAATAACAGCCTTAAAAATTAATAATTTACAGTATAAACAAGAAGATCAGTTCATTGCAGGACTCGTTCTAATGGCCTATTAGAAGTAGCTCTAAAAGGGCATATGACATTTTGTACTAGCAAGATCACCAATCGAAATAAATAATTACAACATTCCCTTTTATTCTACTGTAAGTCGCCATAAAATAAATCAAATCGAATCAAATCAAATATTTCCAGATTTAGGCAGCAGGTTTTTCTTCAGAAACATTAGTAATAGCAGATGCTACTGATCCTGTGTCTTCTGGTGCAGATTGACACGATAATGATGGGAATTTCTTGTATAGAGCGGCTCTGTATCTGGGATGACTGAAAATAATAGGATGAAATATTATTATCAATTATAAATTAACATTAACAATTATAAACATCATACCTGATGCCATAAATTATAGGGTTGTACACAGCGTTGGCTTTGGCGAACAGTGATCCCCAAATTGTTGAGAGAGGAGTGATCGGAGCGCTCTCGAAGATACCAGTGAAGTTGATGATCAAATATGGTGTCCACGCGACAAACCACAGAGAAATGGTCATCAGTGCGATCTTGATAATTTGAGTCATAAAATCAGCAATAAATTATTGTAAAAAAAATTATATATAGATAATACCTTAGCAAGTTTAAATTCGACACTAGTGCCAGATTGTTCAGCTGATCGTAAAGAAGTAACGTTCATTTTCTTGGCTTGATCTCTCATTTGCTTCTCATGGGCAGTTACAGCCTAATTTAAATGAACGATTAGAAAATTTGACACAATAAATGTTTCCATATTAGGAAATCGTATGAACTAACCTGGATGATGAAGTAGTAAGAGTAAATGATCATGAAGAGAGGAGCGAAATACACCCACACGGCATAAACGAAGATGTAACTGCGGCTCAACATTGTCTTTGTCAAGTAATCAGTTCCACAGACACTCATGTTCCCTTCTGGTACATACCTAATATATATATATATATATTTTAATGTTTATTATTTTGTGTGTAGGTTTAAAAAATATTGGGGTTAAATTGTACCTGTTCCATCCGAAGAATGGAGCTAAAGTCCATCCGAGGGCCAAAGACCAAACTAATGCGATTCGAAGCATAGCGCCTTTGTGGGTTAAAGGCCTACCCGAAATACCCTTGACGATGACGTTGTATCTATCAAATGCGATCATGGTCATTGACCAGATTGAGACGCAGCCAAAGAGAGATCCAAAACATCCATAAAGTTCGCACATTAGCGGTCCTGTTAAATTCATTTTAATTTATAATTTTATTTAATCCATAAAGCAATAGTTGGCGTAAAAAATACCTAGCACCCAAGTTTCGTAGTAGCAGTTGATGATCATAGGTGGTGCCATTGTAAACATCATAAAAAAGTCGGAGAAAGCCAAGTTGACAACAAAAATATTTGAGGGAGTTTTTAGGGTCTGTAAATATTTATAGGTGATTTTAATATGCATTATTGGATTTGAATATTACGTGGTTAATGATTTCTCTTTCACCTTCGTCGAAGAGAAAATATATATAACCATGCCATTTCCAATCATTGAGATTAATCCGAGTAAGCCAATAACAAAGCCAAGTAGAGAGTGCCATAAGGGGTTCATTGGGGGGAATTGGTACCTGTTCATGGATATTAATAAGGTATTAGGATTATTTATAAATAGTTGAATGAATCGAAGATGCAGTTACCAATATGTGTCGACCATATGTAACATGTTAGATGGCACTTTATCGACGACGGTAATGTTGGAGGAGCCATAAGATGCAATCTGCGACCCCCATGAGTGCAATGCGCTGTATCCAGCTGGAATAAGATCGGACGACATCTCTGCCTGCTAACTGACCTGATTTACAAAATAAATAATGTTTTATTATATGAAACAATGAGTTAAACGTTTATTAACATATTAAATATTATTTTTTCTTACTTGAGAAAAAATAAAAATTGCTAGTCTGTTGACTGAAGAAAATCGAATAATCGAACTACTTCAGTTTCAGTACAGCCAGTTTGCCGCAAAAGAAGCGTCTGTCGCGACTCGATTTTACTAGCATTTCATTCAACTTATATACTCAAACTTTGAACTAATCCCTAGGCTAAAAATCAATAATCTTAATTTAATAATAAGAAATGCGTCGGTTTTCTTTGTAACGAATTAGGGGATGGATAACGAATATTTAGAATAAATTTTATTGTTTTTACTTACATAATTGATTTTTATTTTCCTATGCATTATTGATAGATTCATATTAAATTAATATATTATTAGTACATACGGAGACAGCAAATATTCAATTTTGATAAAAAAAAAATGATTCGAATTATCATTGCTTTTATTTTAATTATATGTTAATATAATATGTACATGTTAAAAAATATAGTAAAAACCATACACGTATAAAATAATCAGACAGTTGATAACTCTATGATACCTTATAAATAAAATATTTTTGCATGATAACTAATAAATTTAATTCTTAACTCGACATTAAATTTTAAAATTAGTCTTTTCACATTTTAATTAACTTAACTGAAGCTGGTCGTAGTAGAAAGTATGAAATGGAATTCCAGTACGTATATCAGCAGCACTTTAATTCTAGTATCTTAAATAAAATGTAAGCTCTTGCTTGTATAGAGTATTTATACTCGATGTAACGTCTACAATTGTGGTCGTTATAATGTCTCATGAATCATGAAACGAAACCAGCATCCTAAATCATTTGAAGAGCGGCAGTTGATGATGAAGCTGGATAATCGCATGGATTTGTACTACCCTTTTTAGGTAGAAAAGTGCTTATTTTGATTTTTTCAGCTTTAATCTTATTGATGTTAAAATATTTGTTCCTATTCTAGGTAGATTATTTTGTGGATCTATTTTAACAACGAGGTATACAACATTTCTAGTATAAATACGTAATATTTCATAATCACTCAGGAATATTAGCACTTCGATAAATATATACTTGATTTGCTTTTCATAATCGACTTATTTTATTTTTCGTGTTTTGAGGCCGAAGAAGTGTAACTTTTCAGACAAACAAATATCGAAAAAGCTGGCGACATTTTATTTTATTAACATATATAAATTACCACCTATATAGAGTAATGTAACTGCCACTATTGGCGGTGTAGATAAAACGAGAGTCGGAGAGTTTTCGCTGGCGTGTCGAGTTGTATTATCGTCGGCTGTGGTTTCATGGAGCAGCTAGGATCTGTCTCCTGGTTCATCACTGTTGCTGTGATTCTGTTGCGTCTCCCTGGCATCCTTCCCGTTGTGACCAAGTGTCAAATATTTTATAATACTGATTCGAGAGAGCTTTGGCAAAACGCAGATAAATGTTTGCGAGCCAATTGCATTGCTTCTGGGACACACCCCAGAAATATGCTTACGCCTAAATAAAAACTGTACAGATGACCACCAAGGTAATCAGTAACTAAAGTTAAAGAACAATAATACTATGCGGAGGGTAGAATGTATTGTTTACCACGTGTCCTTTCTAAACAATGAGTGGTTTTTTCGGATGTACTTAAGGGTGTCTATTGTCTTGGGATGGCTGTACTATTAGGTGGTGGGTGCAATGTTTCCAATAAATAACGCAAATATTTGGTCACGAGATTTCTCTTTCACTGTGTTGTGAATATACTGTGTGTGGTCCCATTTTCGAGATGGGCTGATCTTTTTTTCATTTGCTTAATTGGTCGTTAGGGTGACCTTTAAATTGTAACACGTTATGTAGGTGGTTTAAGATCCTGCGAAAGCGAAACGGTGCTTTATTTGATGGAATTTGTACTTGCTCGCTCGTAGACAGTATTTTGGGTATGGATATTAAAATGCACATTTGTTTCAGATCTAGCTGTTTTAAGCACAGATATGCATTATGACTATTATTTTGTCTGTTTATTTTCAAAATCGTAAGTTTCAGCTTATGTTTGATTTTGGACACGAATATTTCGACTAAAACTTTTTATTCGAGCCAAACTGAATGTTAGGCTAATTTATAAAAGTACATACGAAGTTACTTGTGAAACCTTTATTTAAAAAAAAAACGTTATATTAATAATAATATAATATATATTTTGGCTCTAACACGGCTATAGTTAATTTAATTTGCTGTTGTGGAAATTGATTAAAATCACAATAAAAAAATGAATAAAAACTCTATCTCAGATAATAAAAACGATTTAAATTTTTTATTTTATAAAATGTGAATACATCTCGTGAATGTTTTTTACTTATTTTTAAGTTTCATTTACGTACATTTTTTTGTTCTGAAAAATAATTCTTGTACCGATACTCAGGTGTTACATATTTGAATCCATAAATTTATTAATTAAACTATTTTGCAATTTGTCGGTCATAGTATTATTGATAAAAGTAGACAAGTGTTAACTGAGTAACTGACTTTTTAATGTAAATTACCGACATATAAGAGTTAGTATGAACCTCAGAACACCATTAAAAAGCTGCATTACAATTTATGTATGCATATATATTTAAGCGTTACAAGCAATATAAACATAATATTTCATGATATGATTTTTTGACAAATATTTCAATAAATAAAACAAACAGTAAGGAATTTCCAATTACCTAATGAGTATCAATAAACGATTTTATCTTGTAGAATTAAATAGATTTAAATTGCATTCACTATATAAAAAGTGGAGATTACGCCGTAATTTTGTTATGGTTTTAATTTGTTTTTATTAATTTCGGCAATATGTATTATATACAGTTTGTTAATAAATTAAATAAATAAAATATCAATAAAAAATTTCAATATTTTAATCATGTGAAAAAAACTCCGGGTACACAGGAATTCCTGGAAATTATTCTAAAGGTGCGACCCTGGTTACGGGTATTGAAAAAGTCCGGGTTTTCAGAAACCTTTCAGCACTGATAACGTTTCGATAGTATGAAATATAAGATATAATTTTTAAATTAAAAATTGTGATAATATTTAAATATCGGGAAACATTTAAAACAAAACCCTCCATGTAGTTTTTTATTTATATTTAAATACTTTTTATATGAAAATAATGACGAAAGCTAATATTGTTTTTTAAGCAATATTTTAAAATTTATTGGTTTGGTAAAAAAATACATTAAAACATTGAATCGCAGACACGTTTAATTGCTGTTTGCCGAAGTAATCATGATTTTTATCAACAGTTTAAATATTATAAATGCTCCATTGTAAATTGAAAGATCTTAAAATTAAATTATAAAATGTAAATATACATATTTAAACTTGGATTATCCGAAATAGTGATGAATAAATTACTAAGAAAAAGAAGTAACCATTCCAGATTTATACATTTATATTTTAAGGTAAATAGGAACTACTTTGAAAAAAATATGTTAAAGAAAGAATTGCAGATATTGAAAACGTTTATAAAATCATTTATTTTTTATTTGTTATTATACACATATATATTACTTATTTAAATATAAATATCTTGAATCCCAGGAATATATGGGATATTTTAAAGAGAGAGTCTCGATTCTCGGAATTCTAAAAAGAGTCGAGAATCAGAATCTCTAGATGTATGTACTATATTTTAAATGCATATATAATATTTATGTGTATAATATGTAAATAATAATATATTCATTATTTGGTATAACACAGTGTTGTATTATGAGTTGTTTAATAATATTATTTTATACTTAGAAATACTTTATTTTTACAATTCCACTCTGGTATATTTTTCAAATCTAAGTACTATGATTAGGACGCAGATATTTTTTGAGTATATTTGCTTAAGAAATAATTTCATTACTCCAAGGTTAAACATATTTCATCTAGTAATAATGTTTTTGTTATTTTAATTTATTTAATAAAATTAATATTTATATATGCATTTAATACCAATACTATGACGTACGTACTATATGTATATTCCGTTTCAATGACGTATTATACCAGTATACATATGGCGTACAGACATACTCGGAATATTTATCCTTATAATTTTTGTTCTTTTGATTAGATCAATTTTATAGCGACGGTGTTATATCTAAAAAGTAATTTATTGTCATTTGAGTTCATCGCCTTTAGTATATTTTTAAAAATATATTAGTGAGTATAATGTATTATTAAGAATTTTATTGTATAATGCATATATTTATAAAAAAATAGGATATTAAATTTTTATCTCTTATTGTAATGTATGTACATTTGATAATTATTTTATATTAAGTTTTATTTATTTTAATTAAATAATAATATGAAATTTATAAAAAATCACCTTCTACGTATATGACCTTAAATGGTAATCCATTTATAGTGTGCTTCATGCTTTAGTAATTTTATCTAAGTAACTAATCTTTAAAACTCAATATATGTATATATATAATAATACTACACACAAATTACATTCAATTGTGACGCACTGGGGTAACCTGATATTACTACGAATGTTACATTTTAAATAAAAGTATGATTTAAAGTTTTAAGTACTATATTTTTTTATTATTGGCAATTATTTATTTAATATATATTGCATAGTTAGTTGCTCGATATGTAATCTCTAAATTTTATTTAAAATATGTTTATTTGTGTATGTGTATATATTCCTACACTAAAACTATTTTTTTCAGTTTAATTGAAATAAAAATATATTTTTTTCTTTTAATAATTATTTTAAAGTAAACAGTTATTACTAAACTTTGAACGTCCTCGATTGACTTCACTTTACTCTCGCTGATGTATTATATGATAAACCGCAGTGTTTTTATTATTTTGCAGTAAAAATACGAATGGCGTGCTAGGATATTTTATTTACAAAACAAAATTATAACATCAGCCTTAATTAAATAATAAAATACAATAATATAATAATTATTTGTTATTATTTATAACAATATACAGTCATATTCATATACATATATGTCCTTATTTAAGATTCTTCATAAAATCGTTAAATTTAAATAAATAATAAAATGCATTGTGTCAATTTTTGTCAGCTTACTAAAATATGATACCAAAAACGACATTGATTTTTTTATACTGAATATTTTTATTATACTCATGCGAGAGATAATAATTTAAAAAAAAAATGTTTAGTTCGTGCACGAGTACGTACGAATACATTAAATTATGCTGAGATCATATAAAAAGTTTGCTGAAAAATATCTAAGTCGGTTTTCAGATTTAGGCAGCAGGTTTTTCTTCGGAAACATTGGTTATAGCAGATGCAACCGATGCTGTATCTTCTGGGGTGGGTTGACACGACAGCGATGGGAATCTCTTGTAAAGGGCGGCTCTGTACTTGGGATGGCTGAAATTAATAAAACGATATATTAATATCAATTTACGGTTGACATTAAGTAATAATTGTAAATATCATACCTGATGCCATAAATTATGGGGTTGTAGACAGCATTGGCTTTCGCGAACAGTGATCCCCAGACGGTAGAAAGAGGGCTAATTGGAGCGCTCTCGAAGATACCAGTGAAGTTGATGATTAAATATGGTGTCCACGCGACAAACCACAAGGAGATGGTCATTAAGGCGATCTAGATCATTAATAAAATCATTTAATCATATAACACCAATAAGTTATTTATGTATAAATAATACCTTAGCTAATTTAAATTCAACGCTAGTGCTAGATTGTTCAGCCGATCGCAAAGAAGCAACGTTCATCTTCTTTGCTTGATCTCTCATTGTCTTTTCATGGGCAGTTACAGCCTATTTAAAATAAACAGTTACACAATTTGATCTAATATATATTTTGATATTTCGCTGTACTATGATCTAACCTGGATGATAAAAAAGTAAGAGTAGATGATCGTAAATAGGGGGGTAAAGTATACCCACGTGGCATATACCATGATGTAACTGCGACTTAATGTTGTCTTTGTCAAGTAATCAGTTCCACAGACGCTCATGTTGCCTTCTGGTACATATCTTAAAAATATTTATATAATTTTGATTACTTTATGTTTAGGTTTATTAAATATTGGGGTTAAATTATACCTGTTCCATCCGAAGAAAGGAGCTAAAGTCCACGACAAAGCTAATGCCCAGACCAAACCGATTCTAAGCATGGCACCGTTGTGCGATAAAGGTTTGCCCGAAATACCCTTGACAATGACGTTATATCTATCGAATGCGATCATGGTCATTGACCAGATGGAGACGCAGCCGAAAAGAGATCCCATGGCTCCGTATAATTCACACATTAACGGTCCTGTTGAATTAATTTTAACATATAATATTATTATTATTCTTAAAGCATAATTTATTGAAAAATATACCTAGCACCCAAGTTTCATAGTAGCAGTTGATAACCATGGGTGGTGCCATCGTGAACATCATAAAAAAGTCGGAGAAAGCCAAGTTGACGACGAAAATATTTGAAGGAGTTTTAAGGGTCTGTCAATATGAATATGCGATTTTAATATGCATCGTTAGATTTGTACACAACATTATTATTGTTTTCTGTTGTACCTTTGTCGAAGAGAAAATATATATAACCATGCCATTTCCAATCATTGAGATTATTCCGAGTACGCCGATAGCGAAGCCAATCATAGAGTGCCATAAGGGGTTCATTGGGGGGAATTGGTACCTGGTAAGTGGAAGCAAATAATATATAACTATGCTTAAAGATGGGAAAACTGTTTAAAGTAATGAGTACCAGTAATTGTCGACCATATGAAGCATGTTAGGTGGCACTTTGTCGACAACGGTCAGATTGGAGGAACCATAGGCGGCTGCTTGCATCCCCCAGGACTGCAGCGCGCTGTATCCAGCTGGTATGAGATCGGCAGACATCTTCACCTGGCAAATATGCTTGTAAGTCAAATTTTCATAATTAATTAAAATTTAATAAAACTTTGCTTTACCTGAGATAAAAAGTGGTAAAAGGGTTATTTGGCACTGAAGAAAATCGAATAATCGAACTACTTCAGACACTTGCCGGTTGTCACTTGGATGAGCCTTGGGTGCTACTCATTTTTTTAAAGAATATTTTTCGCTTATATACCATTTTAACAAAGAAAGTTTACGCAAAATCGATACCCCTAATTAAATTGAAGGAATCAGTGGATTATGCGGCCGAAGTGGTGCGAAAAAATATTTTCAAGCAACTTTGATGTTAGTTAATAATTACTATTTACTAATTGTTGATTTATAAATTTGATAATTCACTTCGTTTTGTATGATTTATATTTTATATCTTATCTTAAAGATTTTTTAAAACAATGTTTAATAATTTAAATTAAATTATCGAATTCGATTTGCACAATAACTCCACCCCTGTTTTTAAAAAGCATTGTAAGCTAAGCTTATTTACAAATCAATTCACGATTAACTTTGTTGGTTGCTATAAACAGGATTTATTTACTTTTTTATTCATATTTTTTAGAAAATTTAATTTAAAAATATATTTTTTAACACTTTGATATAATATTTTGTCTTAATAAAAGTAAATTTATGTATTAAAAGCTACACGTAATGCTAATTTCATTATAGGGGTAAGGAAAAGGGCGATAAATGATATCTAAATTCACCCCTTTCTTGATTTGTTTTGTGTTATATATTATACTTATATATTACACGTATTCTTATTCAGTATGCAGTTTGTAAGTACGTAAATTGAAATATATTTCTTTATCGAGTGAGGGCAGAAAGGCTTAGGGTAAAGTGTTATTTTTTACAATTTCTGTTTATGGTAGTAAAATATTTTCGATCATCAAACACTTTTAATTTTTATCGAATTAAATTACATAAGTAAAAATTTTATACTTGTGTGCCAATTATCACGAAAATGCCTCGGCTCAATCCGTCCATCTTCGGATGTGTTGTATATTTTCCTTCTGGATTTTTAGCTCCCTATATATATAATCGTCAATTTTCATAGCATAGGTTCAAAATACTAAAAAGCTATTCAAGAATTTGGCTTTTGATTAAATTTAAGCAATTTATTATTATTTTTTTACTGTATGATTATTTACTTTATTAAAATATTTGCAAGTCTATGTAGATATTTCCGGATTTTTTCGCAAGACTAAAATACTACACAATATAATACATACATTCTAATATACAAACTAAGAATCTTCTCACTAAAGCTGATTCTCAAATTTTATTGGTTTTATTTATTTTACTACTTTTTTGTATTCGTACGTTTACATGTACGGAGATACCGCTAAAAGGATTAAGATAGGTTTTTGATAGAATAATCCAAATAATATTTAAATTAATTTTATTTTACTTTATTAAATGATATAGGCCCGCTATGTTTAACTGACAGCTACGGAACGCGTTGCCGAGATTCACGTTTTTATTATTTAATCATTACTCAACAACCTTGACTTCACACAAAAACAAAATTTAGCTCTAATTTATAACGCTGTTCTATGGTATGGTTAGAAGGTAAGAATTTTTCACAAATGGGACTCTATAAGCTATCTAATAAACGATTATTTATCAGTATAGGATTATTAGTTTCGAAGATATAAGCCTTCAAAGTGTGACATGTTTTCGTTGCATCCGTGCTTTCAAGGTTACCCAGCGCATGAATAGGCGTAGTTTCTTATTAGATACCTATTTTAAAAAAATCATCCATTATTGTTACACACAGAAATCAATAATATTTTTTCGGCGTATACCGGAAGAACTTCATATTTTGTTATACAAAGATCGGTCCGATCGAAGTGCTGGACAAGTTATAGCACTTCAGTCGGATCGATCGGATATCTGGACTTTTTGACCAGACCTTCTGCAAAATTTGTCGTTTGTTACAATATAAAAAAAATCATATTTAATTTATTTTTACATATTAATCATGTTATTCTGTTTTTTTAAGTAAAAAACAAATCTCGCACTTATTGCCATTTACGTAGATTTTTGACTTATGGGAAGTGATAATTATTTTTTGCGCTCTTCTATTGGTCAAAATTTGCTTTTGATCTACTTCTTAAAAGTAGTAATATACTATCATCACCTTCGTAGTGCGAATGATGGAGCATTCCTACTACGACGGCGATGGTACAATTTTATTACTTTTGATATGTTTATTTGCAGTATTTAAAAAAATGTTTTTTCTTAATCATTTAAATCGAAAGAAAATGTATATCAGTATTGTAGTTCTAATACTGCAGTACCAATGCATGGGTGTGAGTTCACGTCACGGCAGGTGGGTCTCAGGGGTCCGTACTAGGACCGGCCCTGTGGAATGTCATGTACGACGGCTGCTGAGAACGCCCATGCATAAAGAAGCAACTTTAGTTGCCTTCACCGATAACGTCACTATTGTCGTGACAGGTAAGACCTACGCCTGACCGGGGCAGAGGCCCTGCGAAGAGTAAATAGATGGATGGACGGCGCAGGACTCCAACTAGTTGTCCATAAAACAGAGACCATCTTCTTTACGAGGTGCAGAAAGCTGGCGTCGCCAAAGTTCACCGTTGGCGGCTTCGAGATACCGTTTACCAGATTTATGCAGTATCTTGGAATTTAGCTCGACGACAAGCTGCGATTCACGGCACACGTTGAAAAGAAAGCGGCAAAGGCGGAACGTATTGCCGGGGAACTATCTGGACTGATGCTGAACCTCGGTGGACCCAAGTTGAAAAGAAGGCGATTGTGGAATGAAGTGGTCCACTCCATCCTCTTATATGGAGCCCCCGTGTGGGCAGACTTCATGCGGGTGGAAAGGACGAGGCTGATGTTGGCTCTAGCTCAACGACAAAGTGCGTTGAGAGTCACCTCAGCATATTGCACGGTTTCGGAAGATGCTACCTTGGTTATATTCGGAAATCCGAATTCAAAAGATATATAGAAGGCGAAACAAGGAAGAAGCCAAAAAGCTGACTAAGACAAAGTGGTGCGAGCGATGGGACACCTTCACCAAAAAGCGGTGGACGTGAAGACTCATCGTGAGCTTGGAGCCAAAGAAAACAAGGTGAGTTGAATTACCACCTCTAATAGACACTCACTGAAGACGATTGCTGCCTCTCTGAAGCATTACGTAAAAGCCGTTCACAGAAGGATGGTAGGATAAGCGGGGTTTTAGTGGGTAAAAGTAACTTACTACTACCAATTAGCAATGCTGGTTGGAGTGTCGTTTAAAGATTTCGCCCTATTGTAGTTCTAAAAATGAGCAACCGGAACGCTACTCCCCTTTCGGAAAATCAATGAGATTTTAGTTTATGTGAACCCAGAGATGATTACCATAGTTTTTTTATTGTGCAGATCTTTTAACAACGTTTTGTTAGAATATCTGTTAAATTTATTTGATCTTCTTGAACGAAAAAGCAGATCTTCTAACAAGTCGTTACTAGAAAATCTGTTTCATCCTTTGCAATAAGATTTTTTTGATCTAGTCAAATCTACTAATAAATTGTACCGGAACGCGTACACGCGTCACTTTCACAGATGTTAGGGCTAAAAGCATAAAATAGTAGAACAAATGTTCATAAAAATCTGGTTTCTGAGCGTGGTGCCGATAAAATTGACAAGTACCAAACATAAAAATATATATAAAAATGTATTTTATTTAAAAAATTAAAATAAAACTACTCCTAATCAAAATTTATTTACATATTTTTTTAAATAATAAAATATATTAAATCAATAAAAGATAATATTTGTATAAAATTTATTAATTTATTAAAATCTAAGGCAAAGTGCAAAAATCAATTTAATATTTTTTGCTTATGGCAACACTGTTAGAAATGTCACTTTTTCTGCTCCAATTATCGCCATTTGGTGCAAATTTGGACTTGTTTTAATAGCATTTGCACGTGATATTTATAATAAAAATTGTACGATTTGCATAAAATAAGTGAAAATGCCTCTCGGCGACGATTTGCTAAACGACGCTTCGGCGGCTGAAATTGTCAAAAATATCAGTCATTTAACCATTCCCTACAACATAAACGACTTATGCCGAGTGTGTTTGCTTCCCATTACGTCTAAGAAAACGTCCAACTTGTTCTTCGCGTCCGGAAGGTCTATCCAGCTTTGGGCCAAATTAATGGCGTGCGCTTGGGTTCAGGTAAATCAAAAAGTCTAAAAATGAAAATATTGTTATTTTAAATAATCAATTATTTTATAGGTATTCGAAGGAGATGGCTTACCGTCACATATATGTTATAAATGCCATAATAAACTGGACATTGCATATCAGTTTAAACAGCAATGCGAAGCCGCCGACTCTCACATTAGACAATTTCTAAACAGAGCCAATGGTAACAAAGCCGCAACGAATCATATTGATTTGACACAGGTATAATAAGCCATATTAAACATTATTCAGAAGTTCGTGCATTTATATAAATATTAATATGTTGTACTGATTACAGTATTTTGTAAAGATTCCTCGTACTTCTTAATGAATATTAACTTACTCAGTGTTCCCCACTATTAGGGCCATGTAATACATTGATCAAAAAGTTTATGCTTCATAAAATAATAAATTATGGTGGAATCTTAAAATTTAGTTGTTATTTTACGTGCTTTGTATATTTCTTCTTAAGATTTTCTATATTTGTCTTTCAATAATAATTCTATAGCTTATTTTTCGTCAGCTCTTACATTAGGGTAATTAGATTTAAGACTTTGTAGAGTGCAATTCCATATGCTTCTGAATGAGTTACAGATCGGAAGCATTAAATGTGCTTATGGGCTTTTTCGATCATTAGTATATTTGTAAAATTTATATTTTAATAGACACAACCCGAATGCTTATCCGATTGCAAGCCGTTGAATTACAACATATCCAGTGTGCTAACTGATATAGATTTATCACTTTCGACATATCGCTTAGAAACACATCAAGATATTACTTCACAACAATTAGATTTTCGACCCCGTGATTCAAATGACTTTGCATCAATGAAACAAGAACCAGGATTTATAAATAACTTGAATGTGAGTATCTTAATAATTTGCATTATTTTAGACTTTTTTAAATTTTAATACTTTATAGGCAATTAATTCTTTGTCGCTACAAAAGAGTTGTCAAGTCAACTCTGCTTTTAAATGCGAAAGTTTCAACGATAGCGATATAATTTTGGATAGTTTGCCGGCGAAGTTGTTTGAATCTATAGATGAGACTATAAATCAGGATAGCGTGGAAGCTGCCGATCAGCTCGACACCAAACTTGTAGCTTGGGATCTGCAACATAAGAATCAGAGCAGTTTATTAAAGAATGACTTCCTCTTTGATTCCAATGATAAAGAAAATACAAAAAATAAAGAGAATAGTTCTTCAAATAATGATGTAGATATGACCTTCCTCACTGACGATAGATCAGTGAGTCCTTTGGAGAGCAATAATATGCTATCGGAAGCTTGCAGCGATTCTTCCACAATGGATATAGACAATGAATGCAGTTTTGCTAATACTGACGGCAAACAACTCTCTGCTATCACAATTACTAATGATGAGCATATAAAAGGAGAATTAAAACCGGAAGAAAAGCCAATTCAGCCCATAGTAACAAAAAAGGCTAGAAAAAAGAAAGCCAAAAATGTAATCAATTTATATTTTATCATATAAATATATTTATAAATTTATATTTGTATGTATTTTTTTTAGGTAAAACAACCAAAATCTAAAGATGAAAAGAAAGCTAAGAAGAAAGAACCACAGCAACAATGTGAATTATGCGGTAAAGTGTTTACTTACCGAAATTATATGGTTCAACATTTGCGAACGCATACAGGAGTTAAACCATTCAGTTGCACGCACTGCGATCAAAAGTTTTCTTTGTATCGTTCATTGGTCACTCATTTACGGACACATTCAGGTTATATTAATTTATTTTTTCCTGATCGTTTGCATTTACAGATAATTAATATTTTATTATTTTAGGCGATCGTCCGTATATTTGTTCTGTGTGCGGAAAAGGGTTTACACAATCCGTTGGTAATATATTATTTATGGTTTTAACATATTATTTACTTATAGAACCTAATTAAAAGTTTGTCAAAGGTTTAAAGTTTCATATGAGAGCTCACACTGGAGAAAAACCTTATGAATGCGAGGTGTGCTCCAAGAAGTTCTCGCAAAAAAGTAACTTGTTCATACATAAACAGATTCATTCTGGTCAACGAGATCATGTGTGTACTGTTTGTTTTAAAGCATTCAAGTTTTATAAGCATTTGCAAAGGTAGGTGCATCTGAGAGTTATATTTTGTAAGAGAATATACAACTACATTTGATGATGATTTTAGTCACATGGCATTGCATTCCGACGAGAAAAAATATAAATGCTCCGTTTGCTCGAAGAGTTTTCATAGGTAATTTATATCTAATATTATATCGAAAGGTCTTGAAGTATCTACTTTATATATTTTTAACCGATACTAATAGCCTAGGATGTTTATATAATGCATTTTCAGATTAACAATGAAATATTATATATTTCTTTGTATTAAAGCTTAATCTGTAACCACTACTAAACTTTAAAATTTTTAATAATATCATAGGTATATAATAAATATGGGATTCCATTTTGAGTTAGTCACTAAAGATATGATAAATATTTTATTAATGGTTTTTAACTTGACTACAATTATTTACTATTTTATATTGTTTTATGAATTAATAAAATATTTTTTTTTATAAAATACAGCAATAGATATTAGGATTAGATAAATACTTTTTAAATGGAGTTATGTATTATAAATAAATTAAATTTTCTATGAGTAATAAATGTTGATTTTTCAATGGGTTTGATATAATCGCTCAATAATAAGAATATACTATTTTTTTTATACATATTGAAATATGACACATCGGATACTTTCAGACCAATTTATATCTATACTTTATTAATTATTTTAAATATTTTAGGAAGAGTTATTTGCACATCCATCTATCTATACACAGTGGTGAAAGACCGTTCAAGTGCAACGTTTGTGAACATGCTTTCTCTAATTCTAGCAATCTTCGTGCACATTCACGCATACATTCTGGCATTAAACCATACAAATGTAAAGTGAGTATTGATTTTGATATTATATTAATTAAATATATTTTTATATTTATACTATGATAACTATCTTATTATTAACTTATAGGTATGCCTCAAAGAGTTTTCGCAATCAAGCGCTCTCAACAGACATATGCAGCATCATGCCGTCAAATAATTTACCTAATTCAAAGACTGATTAAATTATACATACATGCTAAATATGATTATGAATAATTATTTTAAATATCTTATATATAATTGTGACTTTGTATTCCAAATTATTAAATGTGATATTAAATTTTTTAAGTGTACTCTTAATAAATGTGTTGTGCCAATAATAACCGTATTTTATTTGAAAGGATTAGGTATTATAAATATTTATTGAACCATTTTCTTCTCCATGAATTTAAAATTAATATTAAAAACGCATATTTTTCAATATATTTTGATACAAGTGCAAATCATATGAAAACGTTGAATTTGTGATACAAATTGTGTGTGATTCTTGGGTGCGAAAGCATGGAATTATTTAAAAAAATGTGTGCGTTTAAATAAATACTCTGTTCCATAAAACGAATTGCTTGTGCATTTATGTAAGGTAAATCTTTTTTTTTAAATAGTATTTGTTGCAGAGAGTTATTCATAATACTCGCTCACTACCGCTCGTTGGCACCTAATCTGTCCAACAATAATGCACAAACAATTCGTTTTATGGAACAGCAAAAAAAACATTAGCGTATCGTCTAGCATCATCATAAAAATACATCACGTTAGTTCACACCCCGCAATAATTCATCTCAACACTCCAACGAAGTATCTCCGACTTCCAAGATCTGCCATTTCAACTTCACTACCTGATAGTGGCATCTACATTTCCATAAATATGTAGTAATTTATATATGCTTACAAAATAAATTGTTATCAGCTTTCCCGGCGTCTATTTTGGCTGCAAAATTAAACCCCTACAGTCTCAAAACACGAAAGCACAGTTAATATGTATACAAATATACAGACGAAATGAGTAAGTGACAAGTTTTTTAAATGAATATCCTTTCTAATGAAGCATGAGTATTTACTGGGTAACTTTTATTAAGCCAAACCATTGTGGTCACTTCCAGATGACGACAAAAACTATGGTTAAGTGAATCAAATCCTATTGTATAATACTTAGTGCTTAGTGGTAGCAAACAGTTAAGTAAGTTTGATTGTAGTAATTAATATGTATGGTTATCGAAAGTTTGTTATTGGGTGTTCTAATAAAGGGTTTGTTTGTAAAGTACTTCTTTATTAGGCAATTATGTAGGGTCTACAATAGTATTTTTGTACTTTTATGTATAAAAATATTTAAGACTTGCCTTCAAACCACTACAATGAAAATCTTTGAAATAATGTATCTACTAATTAAAAAAGCGTTATTTTTAGAAAATTTACACCTACATTGCAAAACTAAAAACTGCTCCACACTATTTGGTTCGTGAAGTTATTAGAAGTTAAAATTTACGTGAAACAACTGATTTTAATTAGGTTGACAATTATGGGATTTCTGATTAGAAACTTAATGCCATCGTCATTTATTCTAAATTTCAGTTATATACATATTAAAAAATGGAAATGTCATATATTAATATTTAACCCATAAATGAAAATTAATATAAATATATTTTATATCATGTTTACAAAATATTAAATTTTGTATTATGTATTTTCAAAAAAGAGGTGAATAATGGTGAATTGTCGACGTATAATGATGATAAATTACCGTCTTTTAGGCATTTTTGCATATTTTATGAAAATTTTAATGTAAACAGAATCCATTTGTATTTATTAACGAAAAAAACACATTAAGTAATATCCCAGAAATGTTTAACTTAAATGTATAATATATGTACTTATTGATGGGGTATATTTTTCCGAAATACTGATTATTTATTTTAGTTTGATATTTGGAACAAAATATGTTTTATAATCTAGTCAGTCTTGAAAATAAGTAGAAATTAGGCCCCAATAGATATTTTTGAGATATCTCGAAAAAAATAATTATTCTTTCATTAATACATATTTTTAACTTGAATTAGAAACACGGGGCGCTATTTTTTAATAATCTATAAATTATTTCGCAATTATAACATATATATATTTTCTTATATTATTTTTTCTCAGTAAGTATCTACAATATCTATTAAAAAACGTGCTTTAATTGGGCCTTTATCATCAATATTTATTAAAGTATATACTATAAATACATATTTTGTACAATATAAAATTTTATTTAGTGAATCATCTTGTTTGAAAAGTGGGATTAGACGTGATATTTTCACATTAAAGGAATGAATTGTGGCTATACATCCTCCTTTCATGTTATCTTCGTTTCTGCTTTTGGCTGAATAATAGGAAAGAGGCGTGCTGCTTTGTCTGCCGGAACAAACCACAGGTGATTTTTTCACTCGTTCGCTAGTTCAGGAGTGCCACTCCACGTTGGAGCTCCTCAACACATACATCATCGCTATCTTTGTATTTTTATAGCCGCCGCCGCAGATGCCTTCCTATTATTTTAAGCATTTTACTAAGAGATATTATGGGATAGGGGGATTTGCGGAAAATTGATGTTTGAACTATTTCATGCCGCGAATACGTGACGCGTTTTTCAATGTATTAATAACGCCGAACTGTGGGTCCTCTTTTTATCTACTTGCCTTTTGAACAATTGAAAAAGTGAAAAGACGATATTGAATAAATTCGCACAATCTGTAAAAGTTTAAAGTGTAAAATTTTACCATTTTAAACACGTACGGAATTTTTTCTAAGTCGTTAACTTAGCGTCAGTCTTTAGCCGTTATTAAAACGCCGTCATTTGTTCTGATAATAGGGTGTATTAACCAGTAGCAGTCATTAAAGCAGCAAATTAAATTTAAATTACGACGATGTGATAAATATTATGGTATCTTTTATGGGAAATTGCACGTCGTTGTCGTTTTATAAAAATGCCTTCATTATTTATTATTTCATATAAAAAAATCAAATTTATCTAAAAGATTTGCGGTCAGTATCCTAATGAATTACAGCCAGGACCCGATTTACTTTTAGGCTAACTTGGCTGAAGCCTATGACTTCCAATATCCAGGGGCTTCCAGCCGAGGTGAAGGATCACAATAATTCGATCTCTAAATAACGGCAATTAAAGATCCATTTTTAAACGCTTATATCAATCAGTACGAAAATTCATGGCGATTAAAGTTATGAACGTAATTGTGGCTGACGTGAAAAGTAAACTCTTGACGTGTAAAGTAAAGTAATATTTTTGTGTCTGTATTGTAATATTTTTGTGACTGTCAGAATTTATAAAATTTATTACGTGATTCTTTGTTAATCATACCATCAGATAGTAGTTATCGCACGACGGTGTGTAAAGACGCGTCATATTATGGAAAGCTCTAAATCAAGATCGAGGATGTGATTTGAATAATGGTGGTTAGGAATAGCTGAGATAAAGACGCCTGTGTTGGCGAAAGTTGGATGCCAAAGTAGTATCAGAATGCGATCAACATAAATCACCGGAAAATATGTGTGGTATTCAACTTGGCCACGTATCGAAAACCATGGATTGTAAGATAGTTGTGCATACGGTTGGTTTACAGTTAAATATTCTATCTAGATCAACTTTGTTTGTTTATTAACTATGCGAATGTTTCTGATACATCTTGGTTCTGTAAGCATTTCTTATGTTTAAAATAAAATATACATAGGACACTGTATATGCAAAATCAAAGGATAAGAGGTCGTATTGTTTCGATTAATACTTTATATTTTAGTAGTTTTCGTCGATTCTAAGCATATTATTTATCAGGTCATCGAACCGTTATTTTTTCGCACAGGATTTTGTTACGGTTCAATTAAAATATATATTGATAGGTTTTATGGGTTTCAGTTTTCGGTTCACCTCACAGTGATTATTTCTTAAATGTTTTTATTTGTATTAAAAATAAAATTTCTACTAAATTTTAAAACGTTTTATTTCTTCTATTGTTTATAAGCAAACTATATTAATTGATACAATAATATAATATAAATATTAATAATTAATTATATGTATAGTAATTAGAACTATAAGTATATATGTATGTATATACTTATATATATATATATATATATATATATATATATATATATATATATATATATATATACAATAATATAATATAAATATTAATAATTAATTATATGTATAGTAATTAGAACTATAAGTATATATGTATGTATATACTTATATATATATATATATATATATATATATATATATATATATATATATATATATATATATATATATATATATATATATATATATATATATATATATATATATATATATATATATATAAATATATATATATATAAATATATATATATATATATATATATATATATATATATATATATATATATATATATATATATATATATATATATATATATATATATATATATATATATATATACTATATATAATATATGACAATATCATTTATTCAACGAAACATATGCAAACAAAGCAAATTCGTATATTCACGGTGGAAGTATGTAGGATTCTTTAGTATATTTATTTATAATTAAAATATATGACAGTTTCCTCTAATTAATAATATGTCTTCTAATATATTTTCATTTAAATTATTTCGGATGTCTCACAAAATAAATATTAAGCCAGAGAAAGCGCTTTTAACACTAGTTTGTGTTGCTGGAGCTTCTAAAACCACTATTGAAATTTTGTATAAATGAGGATAGGTATTTTTAATTTCCTCGCAAAATTCTAAAATATGTTATTTTTCTTTCTAATCTTTGTACATGGTTAAAGATATTTAATATGTCCACATTTGTAGAAATAGGAAAACTATGTGTCTCTATTGCCAATTCTTCACTTCTTAAAATATCCTCTAAATCGTATAACTTTTCATCAAGGTATCACTACGTGATTATGATTGTTCATTTGTGATTGAAATTGATTTCTTTAAAAATTAGAATTTCTTCTAATATTTTTCATTTTTTTGTGACTGCGTGCTTGAACATGGATATTTTTTCGGTTCAGCTTCGGTTTTCGTTCCGACGAAAGTAACGGTTTTTCCGGTTTCGGTTCAAATCCAGTTCGAAACCTTTTATTTATATTAAAAAAAATTAAACTTTTCACCAAAAATGAAAATATAGATATGATGAAAGACTATAGTGAGTGAGAGATAAGGACGTGCCTTCCGCACGCCCTTATCTTCCACTCACTCTCGCCTCTTAACACGCGAGCGAGCGAAAGGGAAAGTATCTCACCGTACGCGCCTGGTCCACACATAATACATCTCCTGAGAGGGATTCTCGTCGAACCTTCAGAGAACATCTAAAGCTGCATCCACGGAAAGAAGCTCCCTTAGCGCCACTACGTACTTGAGGGGATCGACGACGCCAATATACGCTTCAGTGATCACATTCCCAGATGCTCCTCCAGATACCATTCTTGAGTAGCGTTTTCACATTCGCATATTAACTTCTGTTTTTTTTATAAATATCTATATAATATATTTCACAGCAATAAATGTTTTATATTCTTTAGTGAATATTCTTTGGCGAGCCCCACTACATATATTGATCCATATAAGTAGTTTGTTATATCTAAATATATGTTTATATATAGAGTTTCAGTTATATATTAGTCAAAATAAAGTATTATTCTTTCAAAAATATTCGGCAAAAAAAAATGTGACAGTCTTTTTAATGCCGTTCTTATTATGCAATTGTATAAAGACCACGAAACATAACACTTGAACCAAACGGTTTTCAGAGCAAAATTATTAGTCAATGGGAAAAAAATTAGTAATATGTATATTTTATATCATGAAAATATAAATAACATAATTGTATTATGTATTATCAAACATATGTGCGAAAATGTTATAATGGCAAAAGAACACATGTGAAGGATGATCAATCTTCTGAAATTACGAAAGCAATGAGTGTCAATTGTAATCATTAATAACACTTAAACATAATGATACATATTTGAGATGATAAAGGATAAATCGTTCATAATTGATATTCTTGATGGGATATTTCCTATTGATAGTGTTTATCTACAGGTTGGTTCAAAAGTACTATATATTATTTTCATTACATATAAATCATTTTTAAAAGGATGTGTCAAATAAAAATATTTTTTAACTCGTATTTTAATGAACGAAAAAGTGGGTTTTAGCTCTTAAAAATAGTACTTTAAAGAACAATTTATACATTGTTGTGTGCACTACCTGCTGCACCTATTAGTCGGACTTATTTAAGTAGTCGAAGAAGGGCGAGATGTGGCGATCATGTTGGGTGTTTGAAACACTCGAAGTATAGATCTTTGATCATTGCAATCATTGCATGTCAATATTAACTTAATTAAATATACATTTACATATCCCATATTATAGCTTTTACTTTTGAATATCATTAACTTAGTTTTATTTGTATTTTTAGCGTAATCTTAATACATTTTTTTAAATTGACACACCAATTTATAAATTATATATATTTTTATGTAAGGTGTGAACCACTTGCACCATTATTCACAATTTAATAGATCACTACAACGACCACTTGAATAACGAAAAGAGAAATCTCCTACAATACAAAATTATTAATCCATTTACAAAAGTCAAGTCTTCGCACATCACACAACACATATACCAAAAGAGCTGCGCCAAAAATAGAAAATATTACATGCACACCGAAAAACAAGCAGCCGCGTGCTAGAGACAATACATTCGATCCTACATCTGTCATCATTGTTCTTCAAACTCCATGGTTACTGATCGCCGAAGTAGCCAACTGGATCGTGTTTTATCTTAAGGTCTTAACAAATTTTGGATGTGTGTTCAAGAAGTAATTTAAGAAGCGATGCAATTAATTCATGAACATTGTCATATGCAATTCACCAGGGTTGTCTCAAATGATCAATATAAAATATGTGACAAAGATATGTCACTTCGGGGCAGACTATGGAGAGACATCGAAACTTGGACAGACAAAGGCAAAGCCACAGAGCGATAGATTTTCTGACTTCTTAGAATTTCATTATGATACAATACTATTTCAATACTGTGGTAAATTGTGTATGTTAAATATACTGTTACCATATTTTCCGACGTCTACATCATTGTAAAGCACACCCCTTTGAATACATATTTATAGTATATGTTTTAATTAAGTTTATTACTGTTTAATTACTTTTTAATGCTACTCGCATTTTCATTTATTGAATTCACTATACAATGTATTTAATAATTATTAATAAAACACATTTAAATAGTCCAGTATGTACATTTGTATATCAAGGTATATTATTCATAAATAAAAAAAATATAATCCATCTCGCAAAATGTGGAGCGAAGTCATACGTTTTGCATGAAAAGCATCCAATGTCTTGCAAACCGCCGACCACATTGGGCGGATCCTCTTACCAAGTGAAAAGATGGAGCTGCGAAGCTATTAGGGTCTGCGGGTACACAAAAAGCTCTCAGCGCAGCTTCTACAAGGAGCCATTTATCTTAAATATCAGTGTTCTTCGTGAGATGCGAGCCCCTATAGCAACGTAGCGCGCCTAGCTGTAAACTTCAATTTGACCTCGTGAGCTCCACTTACTGTCCTGTATACTGATATTTAATAAATTGAATGCCCCCGCAAAATGAAACGTTATGGCCTGGGATACAGGTGTTGCAAACTGGCGTAAGAGAGATTTGGAAACACTTTTCAGACGTGTGTATGTTATGTATTTATGTGTTGATTTAATAATTTATATAATTATGATGTGATATAAATACAGTAATGATTAATGTATCATATTATTTATGATGTTACTTTTTTATTTTATAATAAAATATTACATCCCTTTAATATGCCAGTACAATTTTAAATTCGAAACTGTAAATAAATCCGCACGAAAGGAGAATAATGGAGTTGACGTTTGAAGTCGATCTATCAACTTGCCAGTAATAGGTGTAGTTAGTTTATTTCTCAAGTATTTTTTTTTATAATATTTTCACTGCACGAAAATTTATACTGCAAATGACATTTTCTCTCCGTACAAAATGTATATACTTTATTTCCCAAGGTAAACATTTTAATATTTCCAATGGAAACACCTGTCGCACATTAAAAAGTGACTGACGTCGATTTATTTTACGACGCGTCTTAAATCCCAAAACAATCAATAAAGTGGCTACGAAATATTTATTATGATTAAATTAGCCAAAAATTATTTTTAAAAAATGTGTAATCTATAGATAATTTTATATTCACTTTAATATAAATGCTTAAGTGTTTTAGCGATTATGTATTAGTACTTCTAGTAAGCTCTCGAGAAACTTGTGTAAGTTCAGTCTATTCGAACTTCCCTGGTACTAATTAAACTAATCATCGTTTACCTTTACAGTGGAGAAGTGATAAATTTTGTGTTATAACACCATCAACTAGATTAGTATTACACATTAAACTTTAGTTAATACCGCATAAATTTAATGAAATACGTTTTATACAGTATTTTATAGCAACCCAAAGTCAAAATCTATTTTAAACTTGGAAAATAAAACTATAGAAGCATTTGAACTTTTTCAGACCAATTTACAAAGGTGTTTCGTTTCGAAATACGTGTTTTGAATGGTTCAAGTCTTTATAAATAGATTAGAGTTCGTTTCAATTCGTTTCTGATGGTACTAAAATTTGTTATAAAATATTTTTATACTTGTTTATTTATCACTCGTTAATATCAAATATTAATCCATTCGAAAGGTCACGTCATCATGTTTATGATTCACAAAATCTCTAAATTATTTATCAGAAGCGACTGACACCCTTGTGACAATTGGGCGTGTTATTACTGTTAAAAAATTATTGGACCATTTTTATATCAAAATAAATGTTCGAAATCAGTTACATTTTACGAATCGATATTTTTTGTAAACTAATTAACGTGGTTTGTATTTGATTTAAATATCTACAAGTATGATAGAATTAAGTATGAAAACATATTTTGGTAATTGAAAAAACATATACAATATGCACAAGCAAATAAAAATATTTTTAGAATAATACAATACAAAGCAGAAAGCCAATACAAAATTATTATTAATAAATTATGCGAATAAAACACGCGTAATTTTTGCTGCAAATTTCTGGGTCAATGCAATTAAAAAAAATATTATGTGAGTATGCACTACTTTTTTAGAGAGAAAAATATTGTATTTATATCGAGCTTTCCGAAACTATAAATTAATTTAAAAAATTAAAACTATAATAAAAGTTGTTACCCAAAACTAAACCTGGTTTAAGAACTCAATAAAAGTACAGATTTGCTGCAAGTAAAAAAATATCCTCAATTTCTACTATTTTTGTATCTTTACTTTCCCAATCTCTATGAAACGCATGTCATTTATTACCATGAGCTCAAACGCAAAATAAGCCATAAAATATGACGTTCTCTCCAATCACTCATCATTTAACTTTTGTCCGCGTCCTGCGTGTTTGGGGGACGTAAAATTTTAGAATTTTCTGTGATAACGAAGATAAATCTCACATCCGTATCAGTTTCCGCGCGTTTCACAACCACCGTTCGGTTTGGCTACGTGTCTCGGCCTTTTTCCCTAGCTAATTTAAATTCATAGATGCTCCTGTAGTAATATATTCATCTGTATACGAGCAACCGCCACCTATGTATATTTAGGTACCGCGTATAATATATATAAATTCGAAATGTTCGCGGAATCGAATCGCAGCAAATTGCAATGCAAAACATCTTTAATATTCCACGCGCCGAGGATGAAATCTTTCGCCGTCGATTGAACCCGGGCGCCCCGCCGGGGCAAATGGCTTTTCCTCTTTTCCCCATTTTCCAATAGACTTTGACGAAAATTTCTACCCAATAATTTAGGTGTTCCCCCCGCACGGTGGCGGATTTCTGCCTACCCACCCGAAGCAATTTCGATCTAAAACAATTTGATGGCTGATACAGACGCCCCCGTAAACCAAAGGGAGGATATGATAGGGTTATTGAGAGCGAGGAATATTAATTTTGATCGAACTGATAGAGACAAAAAATATTAACTAAAGTATATAGGATGATGAACGAATGTTGCTACATAAGCAAATATGAGTTATCATTTTTTCGCACAATAACAATTTACTTTCATGTGTAAATTTACAGGCGGATTCTTGCCGAATGACCATTTTTAACCGTATTGTTTAGGCTGACTTTTATAAAACTACTACGATTGCAAGTAATTCTAGGCAAAGCGTGCAGCAACTTTTGAATAAGTTAAAAAAAATCCATTACTTATTAATAATAGAAATAAATGATGTTAAGTGAAAATTTTTGGTTGAACAAAAATTATCTTTTAGAACAAATTTCTAAGTAAAAATTGTAAATAATTATTGATTACATAATAATAAATTATTTATATATCAGAAACAATTATATGTATTTATGTAAAAAAATATAATCACTCAATTATAATACTTGGTCGAAAAATGAATAAACTAACTTTGAAATAAAAAATTGATGCATTTATAACCAAAATAAACTGTATTTTTAATTAGTCCTTCTGAGAATCAAGAATTTTAAAACTTTCATATAATTTATAAACGGTCCCAAGGTATTCAAGTGTCTAACCTCTAACACGTATGATTAAAAAACAATAAAAATAACTATGAAACTTCAGAGAAAATAGCATGTAAATACGTTAAACTCTGTATAAACATGCAAAGAAAAATGTTTAATTTCGGTTTACAAAATGTTTATATTAAAAATTCCATTTTAAGATAACATGATCAAAATTTACTGGAATAGATATATATTTCTTAATTGTTGAAAATAGTAAAAAATAATCGGTCAAGATTGAAGATTGTATGTTTAATTAAATCGATGTATCATAACATAACAATCAACCACAAATGATAAATATATATTTTTCAGGTTTTAAAGGCAAAGGGGTGTGACTTTGCAGACGGAAAATATGTACAATTAATAGATAAAGTTGAACCAGAATGTGGCTCTTAGAAGTCGTAGAAATCTTAACTGGTTTGTCGAATTGTAATGGTATGCTGAGTGTAGTAGAGTAGCTGAGATTGTCGTCATGATGTCTGTGGCTCTACCCATATCTTTCTGTGTCTATCCCAGTCTTTGCCTCGATATTTCTTCAAAATCTGCCCTGAGGAGTCGCTCTTGTAGAGATATCTGAAAGAATATTATAATCTCTTTTAAAAATATTAAGTACTTTGCTTCGCGAAAATACCATACAATGAAACCATATTTGAGGATGCTACGAACTAACGTACCGTATGTAATACAAATTGCCAATTAATTGTTAAGGAGACACGCGCTTCGATGTGCATATAAATTTACAATCTCTATCTCTGCATGAAAGTCACTCTCTTAGGACATCGAAGAAACTATTTATGGTTACACTTTACTACGATATTTCGAGATGTCTGATATTGACTTTACATATGACAATACTATTTTATCTTATTAAAATTTGTTGCTCTTAAAAATTTTCTTGTCTTGTAAACATAAATGTTTTAAATCTACTTTTATTTAAAAAAAACAAAATATGTACCATACTAACAACGATTTAACCGACAATTATTAATAGACACACCTATGTATTTATATACTATGTAATTGAGAAATTATCTAAAAAAACTCATTTCGAATAATAAATATCTTTGATCGATTTGTCAAAATTAATGATTTTATTTTTAATATATTTTAAAATGTGTATCAAATTCGTTTATTATAATAACCACGAACGAGATTCGCATTACAAGCATTGGGATACATCTTCTAATTGAATTCCCTTGGAGCATTTCGCAATATTATTGCCACGATATTCGACTTAAATTCGTCGACTTGACAAGTCGAACATGCGAATTTTGTATTCGCAGCTGTTGCTCGACCTAGGTGGTTTTTAACCAGCGGTCGTAAACATTTCTGGTACGCACACGCACTCGATCGCGACAAAATTAAATAAGCTGTAAATTTTATAGGCCGTAAACGTGCTCGTAAGGTGGTAAGTTGCGAACTTTGCTCAGCGAGTATCGATTTTTAATATTGAGATTTTAGGTTATTATGTTCGACGAATACATTAATATTATAATGTAACGACTGGAATGTTGGATATAGGGGAGAAACGAGCATTTTTATGTTAATTTATATACAAAAAAGTATGGAAAAAATGTCGTTTTTGTAACAAAATTTTATGTAAAACATATAACTAATATAATATTAAATTTAAATTGTTTCTTTAGAAATTAAAATTAAAATTTTACTGGTGGGCAAATGGTAATTTATAACATTTACATATATTCATGATTTAATATTTGTAACATATTCAATAAAAATGTTAATAAAACAACCTCTGTTTAACACTATAAAAAATAGTATGATTTTTAAAATAAGATGTCGCTTTTATCCGAATATTTTTTTTATATATTTTATCCAGAGAGCTCGAAACTGGAAATATTAGCTGCTTAATTTAATTTTAGTCATAATATATAAGGATATAATAATTTCATATATTATTTATGCATTTTTATAGTAATTAATATTATAATAATGTACAACTTAGATTATTATAAGAAGTTTTTCTCTACAATTTTAAACTGTATCACTCCTTTTAATGGAAAATACTTTCAGATTTATAACCGCAAAGTGTTCATTTGGAAACCGAAATGCCTTTCAATTTTAATTAAAACACAATCACACAATTAAATTTATCCAAAGCATACAATTTGGCAAATTACTTATTTTGTTTACAAATTTTAACCCTACGAAAATATGCACATTACAAAGAATTCCAATCTTCTTTGTCCCTCATCTTTTGAGATAAAATGAAAATCTTATTTCGGCGAAAACTCCACTAGATGCTGACGTGCATTATTTACGTGAAAAAGAATACTCCATTGTATTTCGAAACCCGGCTTTCATCGTTGAAACTATTCTATGCTAATTTGATTCACATCAAACGTTCGATTTAGGGATTATTTTTTATATTACTGTGATAAAAAATCCTTTGCTGCGTCCGTGTGTTTGCCTCTGTGCATATTTCGAAGTTATGAGCTAAAATACCATTTATATTTTGTGGTGTATAAAAATTGTACATTATTATTACGGTCCTAATATGTTTTCAATGATGCTGATAAAACCACCACCACCTTACGACATACAATATTGAAATTTCATATTGTTACTTTTTATAATGTTCTGATAAAATCTATTTTTCATATATTTTATCTTTGCGGGAAAAATTTTTATGATTTCAAATTTATTTTCTTAACAAGCTAAAATAAATTTGGTAGATTAACATATTTAAGAAAATCCTACTTTGCATTTATATATTATTAAGCATTAAATTTATTCTAGTTAAAAATGTTGCGTAATTGTTGTCGAGTAATAAAAGTAACTGATTAATTTTAAGTAGCTTCCTATACTAGTAGACTTTCGTAGTGACATTCCAAAATTAGATCTGTATTTAACGGCAATCTCCGAGGGTATCTTATAACACTTATCCAAAATATAGTGCTTCCCTTAAAATGTCAATTGCAGGCGTGTCCCGTTTCCGGCGGAAACTAGCGGAACCTTCTTCGGCGCACGATATTTATCTTGGCCAATATGTCTGTCTATGTTCGCCCGTTCTATGGGTGGCCACTTTCGGCGATCTTCAAACGAAGATTAATCAAGAGACGAAGAATGGTGTCCGCACTCCAAGTCATAGCCAGCTAGTGCAGACGAGTCGCGTCGAAGAATGGAACCATTGGCGAAGAAAGGATATCCTTGCTGAAATCGATGATAAAACACCGGTATCCGGCTTACGTACGGTCCAATTCAATGGACCAAAGAACAGTCTTGCGCTTTCGGAACGTAATTTATATACGATACAACAATGATAAATGGTATTAGAGATTATATTGAAACTTGCGTAATAAGTTAATAATAATTAAATAGATTACTGAATGAATAATATAAGATACAACTAAAATAGATTCGTGCACAATATTAGTGAAAAATACATTTTTTAATTTAAATACATTTACTATTAATATATTATTGTTATTTTTGTATATATAAAATACACATGTCTACGTCAAGATGAATACACGTTTCAGATTACATAAAAATTGTTTGGAAAATTGCGGATTACCAAAAATTCTATGTAAAGGTATCGTTTCTTTTTTAATAAACTATATTAAAAATTATATTATAAAAATAGTTAAGAGCTAATTAATAGTTTTTGCTTTTTACTGTTAAGTAGATTGAAAATAAATTCAGAACAGTATTTATAGATAAAAGTCGATTAAACTGCATTATACTTGATGTCGATGTAATATTTAAAAATAAAAATAAAGCTGTAGTTATTTTTCAATTAAGTAACTGTGAAATATCTAGCTTAAATATTTTTTAATTCACATAGTTTTTTATAATTTTTTTACAACTTGAAATATGGTTGTACAAATTATGAAATAATAATAAGGACAATGCAAAGTGCTGTTTCGTAAGAGTTTTCAAGTTGAGTTCAACTTATGGAGATTCAGAGTGAACGCTTGACTGAACAAAATCGGACAATCGAAATGGAAGCAGCTGTTTTTCTCAGAATTCGAAGGGTCATCTGGGTTAATTCGGGTTTGGTTGCGTTAAATTCAGATTTTGGATAAACTTTTGTTATACGAGGTTAAGGTTCTAAGGGAAGGTTTGGAAGTAGAAGTTGAAAAAGAAAGAAAATAATGTGGCTCATATACCTCCATGAAAAGGAGGAAAACAATATTATTTTACAAATCCAGATGATTTGTGGTTGAACTTAAATCTTAGGTTGGATCATAAACATATATTATTATATTTCTTAGGTTAAAGAATATAATAAGCTATGCACTAGTGAAAGTCACAAACTTCAGCTGTTGCGGGTTTGGAAACAATATTTAGCCATTTTTTAGGCCTTTACGGCTTAATACAAATTGTTTTGCTATTACCGTTAGAAATATAAAGTCTGTTTTAGCGTTACTTTCATATTTATATTGCCCTGTCTTAAATGTATATATATATATATATATATATATATATATATATATATATATATATATATATATATATATATATATATATATATATATATATATATATATATATATATATATATATATATATATATATATATATATATTTGACAAACGAGATGCGTTTAAGAAAAGGCGCGATACGCCAGATCTCACATCTCAAAAAGCTAAGTAACCTGTTGAATAAATTCGTAAAAATTTTAACAACATAAATACACGTTTATTTAAAAAATAATATAATATATATATATATATATATATATATATATATATATATATATATATATATATATATATATATATATATATATATATATATATATATATATATATATATATATATATATATATATATATATATATATATATATATATATATATATATATTAGGGGTACCGGAAAGAAAACCATTATTTTAAACATCACAGGTCTTATTGAAATTTTATTTTCATATTATCTTACATATTATAAAATATAATTCCCATAGTTATCTAGAACTGTTTGCCAACTTTTAGGCATTTTTTGGATTCGCGCTTTATAACAATTTGGTGGTTTCGAATTAAAATACGAATTTAAATGATTTTCGACTTCCTTCAAATTTTCAAATTTTTTGTCCCTAAATGAATGTTCCATAAATCTAAAGAGATAAAAATCAGAAGGAGCGAGGTCTGGCGAATATGGAGGGTGCTTCAAGACTTCAAAATTTAAATTTCATATTTTTTCACGGTTCATCTTTGCACTGAGAGGGTGCGCGTGGTCGTGTAACAGAATCACTCCTTTTCGGTTTATCAAATTCGGACGTTTCACTTTAAATTTCTCATTCAATCTTTCGAGTTGTTGACAATAAACTTCTGCAGTTATCGTATCACCCAGTTTTAACAGTTCATAATGGATAATTCCACGAATATCCCACCATACACACAATAGGACTTGCGAAGGGTGAGGTCGGGCTTAGGGGTCGGAACAGGTACTTCCTTCTTTGAAAGCCATGGTTTTTTTCACGATGTCGTATACTATCCACTTTTCGTCACTAGTCACAATTTGATCCAAATATGGGTGAATTCTGTTTCTTGACAACAGTACATCGCACGTGTTCATTCGCTCCTCTTTGTTCGCTACGGACAGCGCACGGGGAACCCAAACACCCATTCGATTAGTTTTGCCGAACTTTTTTGTGTTCTTGCACTGTAGACCACGGAGCAGCAAGTTTTTGAGATAAATCCTCGATACTTTGACGAGGATTTGATTACAAAATGACCTTCAGCAGTTCATCGTCGAATTTCGAAAGTCGTCCTGATTTCGGAACGTATGTTAAGGTCCTATCGCCAGATTTAAATCGCCGGAACCAAAACTGGCATCTGTTTGCTGCTATTACTGCTCCATAAATTTTAATAATGGTTTTAGCTGCCTTAGTTGCTTTCCAGCCTTGATCGAAAAAAAAGTAGCATGCAATGCCGTATGTATTGTTCGATTGCTTCTGGTTTGCTAATTTTACCCTTAAGATTAAAAAGATATTTATGGTGCAAAAAGAAAGCCGAGGAACAATACTATAGAAAAAAAACTTACAAAGATGCTCACTCTACCGTGTCTAGGGTCAAACTGATCTCAAACAAGGAATGTAAAAAAAAATGGAATCTTTTCCGGTACCCCTAATATATATATATATATATATATATATATATATATATATATATATATATATATATATATATATATATATATATATATATATATATATATATATGTGGTTTAATGCGTTTTCGCGGAGAAATATTTGGTTAATATTTCTAGGAGTCGGATTACTCCGCGTACTTTTTTGATTCCGTGTGGAATCATGGTCCCTACGTTTCGGCCAGATTCGCCCGGCCATCCTCAGGGAAAAATTGAGAATATGAACATCCGGTGTGGGCAAAGCCCAGCATGTGGTTGTTCAGATGAGATGAGGATGGCCGGGCGAATCTGGCCGAAACGTAGGGACCATGATTCCACACGGAATCAAAAAAGTACGCGGAGTAATCCGACTCCTAGAAATATTAACCATATATATATATATATATATATATATATATATATATATATATATATATATATATATATATATATATATATATATATATATATATATATATATATATATATATATTATATTATTTTTTAAATAAACGTGTATTTATGTTGTTAAAATTTTTACGAATTTATTCAACAGGTTACTTAGCTTTTTGAGATGTGAGATCTGGCTAATCGCGCCTTTTCTTAAACGCATCTCGTTTGTCAAAATGTTAGGGTCATCGTGTCGGGCGTAACCTGGATCAAATCTCAGCCGCCGCAGACTTTTCAGCTGTGTCGTCCATGAACAGATCTTGTGTTTTAATATTTTATCGTTTGTTTGTTGCTAAGGTAACAAGTGTATTTATTGTTCAAATGAATTTATATTTGTATGAATTTTATTAAAATTTAATTTAGCTTGGTTCAAAAACGGTAACCAAATATTCGAAATTGATTTCGTCTTGTATCTTTTATTAAGTTATACTTCTCTTTTAATTTTGAGTTCAATCGCTTCTTTATAATTCTTTAAAATTGGGCTTTTAATTTTGCCTGAAGTTTTGGTTGTGTAAAAGTGTGGTTTGCCAAAATTGATTATTGATTGATATTTTATCACATCTATGTTATATTTTTCTTTGTGAAATCTTACGGTTTGTAACAGCAATGTAAATTTTGTCATAATTGCCTTATGCAATTTGGTATACACCTTCTGATTCATTATATATTTTGTCTTTTGCATTCGGTAGAATGGTTCAAATTGTATTAAAACCTTCTTTATACACGCCCCAATCTTTTCCTTATGGTAAATGTGATATACCATTAATTTTTAATTTTCCTGAGAATGTTGAGAACGAAATTGTGTAAATTTAATGGTAACCGGTTATCGAAAGTCAATTTCCATATATAATTAAGATCCTCTTGCAGGCCAAGAGAATCCGAAATCAACTGCACTCTCTTGAAAAATTTCAAGTCGTCCGTATATAATAAAAAAACTATTCATTGTCGTCTCTGTGTCAGTAATGAACATTAGAAAAAACCATGGATTTAAGTTGAATCCTTGCAGTACTCCAGTACAGGTTGTATATATTTCTGAAAATGAGTTTTTATATTTGATGAATAGCTATATATTTGACAAGTAATTTGCGAATAACTTCGTAAGACCTTCAGAAAATCCAAAATTAGTCAATTATGATTGAGCTAAGCAAACACTTTTTTTAAATATGTGTATATAACGTCCATTTACAAACCAGAGCCTAATAATTTTTAAATAAAGTTAAAAAAACATTAGGTTATTGTGTTGTTAGGTGTCAGAGATAAATAATAAAAACAAAAAGTGTAGTGCCCAAAAGACCGCTAATAGCCCCATAGCTAAGAGCATCTAACGCAATCTGGTTTTATAAATTGACCGAAAAAGCCAGCTCTGCACAGGCACGTGACAACCTAAATCATTACCGTGGACACAATGGCGGTCGCGCTGCGTGAAGTGCACTGTCAATATTAGAACGTGTACTGAAAATCGTTCCGCGCGCCGCAAATTTTCCGATGAAATTATTCAGACCAGATGATGACAGTGACGGTGGGTGATGGGGGTTATTTTAATTTTTGCCGAATTGAAAACGAAACGCCCGGCGGTACATTTGTTTGCTAAAAGTAAACGGGCCGACCGACGATAATGATTGGTTTTCACTCGACTCGTCGGGTTTTAGCGTAGAAAAGATATTCGATTGCCGATCATTCCACGAGTGCTTGAATATCTTTTCACGGTTTAACCGACATCATAGCGCTTCTATTTGAATGCCATTAATCCGAAATTGGTTTTCAAGCGCGCGTGTATTATAATATGTCGACGGTCGCTTGTTAGTTCTGTCTATATAAAATTAAGTGCTTTATAATATCTAAATCTTTTTAAAGCTTAGTTTTGTCATGTATAGAGCTTACATTTAATTTATTTTTTAAGAATAAAAGTCAGATTTTTTTTATTTAAATTAATATTAAACAGTAATAAAATATATTTTCACATAATTATATTTTTTGCTGGATAATGACAACTTTATTACTTTTTATCAGTACGAAATGAAGCTATAAATTATTTTGCTAGATTTACATTTTTTAAGCTGTCATTAGATTCTCAATATCATATTAAGTTTTCATAATATACTCAATTTTATTATTTATACGTGGAAATATATAACTTTCAACAATAAAAAATTTTCAAGAAAAATATTTCATAAGCTATGAATTTAAAATATTGATTTTTAATTAACACATTAACTTACATACATATATATTTATGTGAGGATTTCAAGGATCTGCACAATTCGTTATAATTTAGAGGTCATGGTAACGACCATTTCGAACAAACTAAAAGAGAAATCAACCCGTTTCAAAAGTGAAGTCAAATACAGTATTTCACACAACAACTAACGAACTCTATGAGATGAATCCGTTTCGAAAGCCGGGCCACACAATATATTCACAACACAATCGAAGAGAGATCATGTGACAAAATAATTGTAATAATTTACGGATCACCTAATAACACATCCGTCCCGAGACATTAATTACACACAAGTACCACCGAAAAACTACTCTTTATTTGGAAAGGATGCGCGCTAGACAATACATTCTACCTTGTGCACATTACTATTGTTATTCCACTCTTGGTTAGTGTCTGTTTCTATTTAAACGTCATAACATTTCAAGGATGTGTCCCAGAAGTGATGGTATTGGCTCGCAAACATCTTAACAGCTTACCGCCCGGGGTTTTTTCTCGAACTTTGCTTGGTGGCCCGGCGATTTCGTAGAATAATGACGAACAATTATATTTTCTTAGTAAATTTCTTATCCCTTGTAAACCAATTAAAATATTTTATTAAAATTTATTATGTAGCTGTCTTATGATTTTTCGCATAAGTATATTGAGACATACCTTTTGAAAATTCATCTATGATGCATGACGAAAATTCATATATGACGCACTCCGAATTCAGGAATTCCCCACAGATAAAAAAATGTATCTTATAATCAAAGCAATGCAGTATATTTAGTCTCTTCTGAACTATCGACCGAAAGATATCATAAAACAGAACTTTGTGGAACAATCCGGAAAAATAGTGGTCTGCAAGAATCTCAAAAATATTTAATTAAGGCCTCTACAGATAAAACTTGGCAGAAAAAGTAGAGCGCTTATCCAAATATGCAAAACAAATAAGCAATGAATGATATATACTTTTCATAACAGCCAGATGATACACACAACCAAACGACCAGCCTTACAATATATAAGCCGTAATGTAAAACGGACTGTAATAAATATATGAGGTGTTAATTTGATAATTGTTTATATAATATTTCGAAAAACAATGGAATAAAAAAAAAATATTATTCATTTATTTCAATGCGCATTGTTTTATTCGTTCAGTTTCTATCAAAATTTGAATCGTTACAGCAAAATTAAATTCAGAGATTTTATTTTGAGTAAGTCTAAAGGATGAATGTAGAATTCAGTGCTGTTTCACCAGTTTCTACCTCAGTGCAGTCGTGTCCGTGCTGTCAATCCACCAAAAAGGCTTTCGGATAAGCTGAAAAGCTATCAGTCAATAAAAATAAAAGTGGGTAGAAATATGTGAGAAGAAAAAATAGATAAAAAGTGTAAATAGTAAAAATAAATATAAATAGTGATATAGTGTGGTTAATAAGTGTGTAAATAGTGAAAATAAATATAAATAGTGATATAGTGTGGTTTGTAAGATGAAAATTGTGTCCGTGACAGTTGTAAGCAGAAAGGACGCCGAAAATTTTGGTGAGTGCAAATTATATTGTATTATTAACGGATATTTTTTTTATAAATCGTTTATACAAATGTTTATGTATTGTACTGAAAAGGTCGGAATCGTGTAATATCGCGTAGTATCTTGTGTTCAGATGAACTAGTTTAATTCAAGTTAAAATGAACAGTTTAATGCAATTCTTAGCACCCAGAAAATTTTTCAAGATTAAAATCTTTTAGCAATTATAAATATTAAATAAGGTCATCGATCAAAATGCTATATGCGTTATTAATAAAACTTCTGAAGTAGGAAATAAATGGTCTTAAAAACATTTTAAAACGAGATGAATATATTTTACGAACTTATACATATAGCTTTAGTGTAGTGTTATCGGAATTTGCCCTATTGTTCAGATTTACGATTTGTCCGAACTTTTTTAAACCGTTTTGAGTTATCATGTTGGATTAGCAAAGTGTCCAGAGCATTTTTCTCAATAATTTTTCTCTTTTTTTTTATGATATAATAACTTTAGCTTAGTGTTATGGTTTAAGATTGCACATATGTGATATACTGTATATTTTTTTTCAAAACATATGTTAACAATTTAGCTTGATTTTAATTATTAATAACGATATTTATTTGCGAGAATAGAAAATATTAAATTAAAATTAAATCGTTCGATCAAAATTATATTTATAATAATCACTAATTCTGATCTTACAAATACAATGAAAATTGTACATTATAGTTCATTTGAGATTCGAACAAAAGGCTTTCAGGTGTCAGTCTTTGTTTTTTTACTTTGTATTTTTGCCATTAGGATTTTTAAATAAAAACGATACCGTTAGTATATCAAAATAAATTATCGTTTTTATAAGCACGCATCATCTTTTTTTATTTCTTCATTATCTTAAATATTTTCAATTATTAAAAAATTGCTCTCTTCGTGCAAAATTACATAACTAATTATTTTGATAATATAGTTCTCACAACACAAATATACATATTAAATAAAATAGTATCTAGTATAAGTTCAGATTTAACATCACATAATTTCTGAAATATATTAAAAGCAAAATATTGTAGTATATATATATTAACTCACGAAAACATACATATGAAGGACAGTGCACTTATATGTATGTATGTGTAAAATGTGTGCATATGCGCATTACAAGTTTTAGATTTTTTGTATTTGATATTTTACTGATATATTTTTTTAACTAGAGTTTCTCTATTGTTATGTAAATATTTGTGTCAGTAAAATATTTTTTTTATATTAGTATTAAAAAAATAGATTAACTCTTAAATATTGTCATCTATAAATATAATATTTATTATATAAGCTGTCAGTCTTCTACATTGTGTATTTATAGATACATGTAGGTATATATTTTGTGTCATAGAACGAGTGTGTATGGATGTTCGGAAAAGATTCAATTTCACATGATATGATTGATCGTATCCTTTTCAATCTACTTCTGACTTGATTGATTTATATTTCAGATGTAATCACATCGGCCTCCCTTTTAGACTTATGGGCCCTAGCTGCGTACGCAAGTACCCCATTATTTTAAGGCTACTGGAGGTTAACTAAATATGACTCGGTCGAGTATATATCTTAATGAGTCTAAATCACACTAAACCCTTCGAAGCTTTTGGTGTGGCGCAAAATACAAGAGACTAAAATACCATTTAGCGTTTACGGTTTAACCGTCGGTAATTATCATTAATACCTTTTAACACTGAGACCCGTAAATTATGGCGTTCGGGTAAGTCCAGTTGCCTTGTAAGGGCTTATCCTGGTGATCCGGGAGATGCAGGATAGGGCGAGATGGTTGTGCTTCTTGGGGCAACCGTGGCTTGCAATTAATTGCCAGACTTCGTAGAGCAGACCGCGAGTGGATTAGACGCGACAAACGCCATCCGTACAAATTGTTCAGAAACTAGCGCCCTAGACGAAGACCACTGTCATGAGTTAAGGCAACGGTCCTTTGCTTGAAGGGTGTGTGGGGCGTGCGAATTAAAATATAAATTAGGACGGCCGCATTACGATTAAAGTGTATTTAAGTCTGACATAACACACGCATTGCGGGAAAATTGGGTTTAAAGTTAATGTGTTCGGTTCAAAGCGCCTGAAATATTAAATCTGCATTTGTATAATAAAATAAACAACAACTAGTTACGAATTGGATTAATTTACAGTGTAATTAATCTACAACTACGAGTAACTTCCTAAAACCCGGTAATTAGTATAAAATATGCACCATTTCTATTATAGTTATTCTGTCTTAATTGGATATTATAATAATGGCAGGTCTAAAGTAAATAGATGATATGATTTTTGTATTAAGCACATTTTTTTACTAAAGGGGACCATATGCATTGCGGTGCAATATTTATAAAAAGGAATAAATGTTAGATATTTGTAGGCAGCAGGACTGCAACTTGAATAACAATTCTTTTTAAAATAAAGTTACTTCCTAAATAATTTTTCTTACCAATTTATTTAATATAGGCTTTTTTAATGGGCTTTGTGTATGTTGTCACTTATTTTTTCAGCTTTCTTTCGTGAATTTAAGTCAATTTTATTCACAAAATTTATTTTAAAGCTCTTTCAATTGGTTAACATTTTGATTAGGACTGTTGTTTAATTTCATTTAAAAGCTTTCGCTAGTGAACAAGATGATAGGTATATGGTTTGAGCTCAGATCATATTTTTTCTACTTTTATATAGTTGCTAATATGTTCCTAACAACAAAGAAGTCTATTTGATTAGTTATTTATCTGTATGTAGGTTTTTCAGTTGACAGTATTTGTGTACTGTGTTCTTGTGTAGCATTATATTTAATTAATACAACAGCGCAAATATTAAGAAATTTAATTCTTGAGAAAACTGTTATTTGTTTTAGAAAAGGCTTAAATTAAAATTAAAAAATTGAAAATATTTTGGTTATAAATATCATTTTACTAAAATAAAAGATTAAGGTTCAATTTACTACATAGTAAAAACTCATTTTATAGTATATATTTAACTTATAAACTACTATTTCTATAACCTATTTATTAAATAAGATTTTAAATAATAAACACGGAGCTTGGAGTCGCAATTTTGTATCATATTTGGCTAGTGGGTCACGTTTTTGACTACCTAGATATATTTAACCAATTTGGTTGAAGACAAATCAATTGCAATTGTGACAAATACAATTCAATCCATAACTTTGCCAATCTTTCAAATCAGACGATTAAAAAATAAAAAAAAAGAGTTTTAAATATTTATGTCAAATTTATAATTTTTATGTAGGTTTTATATAGACAGACAACATAAAGGCCAAACAAATATTTTTAACTCATTATTTTAAAGATTTTAATTAGTCTTATCCATTATAAATTTATTTCAGACGGGTTAGATGGTTTGTGTTTAGATTTTCAGGGTATGGGGATAATAATTTGTTTTCATTCTCAATCTCAAAAGGTTTTGATTGAAAATGATAATTTAATCCTCTATGATCTACCACTTAAAGCTAAGTAAATTTTAGGGCTATTCCTAAAATTGAAATCAAAGTTTGAATAAAACCATTGAGATAGATATAAAGAAAACATTTGGATGTTTAGAAGGGTTGCCGAAATGCGATGACGTAACTTAAATATAAATTGAGACTTTAATAAATATCATAATTTACATATTTCTGACGTCGGTTTACTTTTCAAGACAGATGTTGCCACTCGTATTGCGTCAGCAAATTGCGGAAAACAAGTTAAGAGTATCAGTAAATTATCTGGTTATTGATCGGGAACAAAGACCGTTTGACTATGACATTTGAAAGCGCGTTTTGCAGTTCAGGGAAACGAAAGCAATTCCGCAAAGCTGACAACGCTTGTAATCCTATTTACGAGGCTTTCGAATCGATCGTTTATTATCTGAAATCAATTAAACGCAAACGAGAACATTTTCACCAGACGTGGGTGTAGACTTATAATTAGTATGGTTATCACGCATAACCCTTTAAACAATCAACCGATAGTTTTTTTAGTGTTCGTTTTGTTTCACTTTTAAGGTGATGGGACAATTTTTTTTATTTGCCCTTTGAATAAATACATTTAATTACTATTTAACTTTGTAGAAACAATAAAAACATACTTTATATAAAATAATTTATTAAGATAATTATCACATAATAATAACTGCAAAATTAATTAACCAAAGTGTTTTTAGTATATATTTTTAATTAATTTCTACAGAGTTTATACAGGGGGCTTAATTATCATATTATTTACCGCATACATTAATTATTACACAGAATTTAATCTCTCGTATTTTTTTGCTTCTTTTGATTATATTACACAATGAACCCGCAGATTTAAAAGGATTTTCGCCCGTTTGTAAAATTTCCCATTCCGTGTAGCATTTATCTCGCAGTTTTATTGATTAATTGCGACAGGTTTGAGGCTCGCTTTAATAATGGTCCAAGCTATTAAAAGTATTGGGATCTGATATAATAAAAGTAAATTATACGAGAAATAAGTAAAATAAGTTAAGTACAATGCATTTACTATAATCAATCAGCAAAGGTTCCATCACGTCTTTGGGTCAAATAATTCAGGCCGATCACGTTCAGCATTAAGTATTACCCCTCTTTCATATTTAATTGAGTGAAATGCCTCATCAAACCCACACAGCTTTCTCCAAAAGGCATTAGCACGTGCGCTTTCTAATATGCCACCGACGCATTCAAATGATTTTTACCCTTCATCCAGAAGCAATAAAAATGACACCTTATGAATAATCATTTTCGCGCAACTTTTATTAAGCTCAGTGGTAAACAAAATATACTAATTAAATTATAATAATATATACTAATTAAACTATGCTAGGGATCCATACTATCCTATCACAACCTAGATTGTTTTACAAAACGCGTGCTAGTTAGATAACTGATGCCAAAATTAATAAAATCACTGAAAAACCAATTAATTATTGAAGAAGATTTTAAATAAAAAAAACAAGGATTATTATCGGGGACTTATGTTATATCTAAATGACAAAAGAATATAAGTGTATCTGTGTATGCTGCATGTGCATTATGGTTCAATTGATTAATTTGAGAGCAACCTATATATTGGATTACTGCATTCTCAAATTACTATTTATCAACAGAATCTAATATATACAAAACGGTTAGAATTCTTCTTAAGATAATTTACAAATGATGATCTTGTTAACTTAGCCGTGATTCTATTACACTATTTCTCTACTGTGTTAAATTATATAACATATAATAAAAATAAACTGTTACTAGCTTTACTGACGTCTATTTTGGCTGCAAAATCACACGACTTAAGCCTCAAGACGTGGAAATCCATTTCTAGTTTAAAATGATATTATTTTTAATACAATATAACAAAAAGAAAATTAATATTCGTTAAATCAGGATATTCTGATACATTTGATATATAAATCTCACAACTTTGTAACATTAAGCGTCTGAAGAAAATTCGCCTTTTATAAATATACTTTTGTTCGCGAACAAAAGTAAATAAATATACCTTTGTTCGCGGACCTGTCTTTAAAAAGCCTTACAGTAACAATTAAATTATTAAGATTTTAAAATTGCGTACTTCATTTAAAATTATTTAAGTATGCACATAGTTTTATGTCCTTTCTCTAAGAGTTAATTCTTTATTACTAGGGGTACCAATGAATGTATTTAATGAACTAATATGAAATTATTTTATAGAGCTAAAGTACAATATACGGTCTCGCTACTTTGATTACATATATTTTTCATGCATTTTTTTTCCGATCGGCTGTTGATACAGCGTATTTTTATTTATATTTAATATAAATACATATTAGCAATATTCCAAATACAAACATCGAATGAACGCGATTTCCACGCAACTAAATAAGCAAACATCCAATTGATATTTGTTCATGAAATTAATTTTTCCGACCTTCCGTGAAACGGTAGACACATAGCAGACGCCCCGCGAGAAAACTTTTCCACGACATTAGTAAAAGTTTCCCTGCGAGTATCTGGCTCGTTTGTCATCAGAATGTTGCATTGTTGCCTCTAGTGAATTATTAATCGGTGAAATCGGTAGTAGGGGCGTCTGTGGCGGTGACTAATTATAGTAAGGGATTATATTAGATATAATTTTATCTATTAAAATATTTAGCTTTGGGGTTGATTTTAAAATACATTTGTAAAGTACTTTACATATTTTTAAATTAAAAAGCGCATTTTAAAATACCATTTAGAAAAGTTGTATTATTAATACACCCATCAACCAGACACCAACAATGAGCATTACCAAGACCACAAATATCGTAACCATAACGTTATATATTAATGACTAAGCACTAAGTATCAAACTTTTAAATAGTATTGTGCTCTATTCAAAACCATAAGCACTATCTTGCTCAACAAATAGTTATTAATCCTGCAATTTGTGATTTTGGATTTAACCACAATGGTTTCATTTTTAGATAACTACCCAGAAAACACATGCTTTATTAGAGGAAGCAAAAATTAGAGATGCTGAGTTTGATTATAGTGTAACTGACTATTTGACCATAGAATTACTGATTTCAATAAACATTTTCTCCACTCGTTCAAGCTTATGTGAGAAAATGTATAAAAAGTTTGACAAATGCCCACTTCATCATACCCTCGACGGCTTACTACTACATTTTTGATTAAATTTTTAGTCCAGTCAAATAAGGGTTTAACCTCGGAATGAAAGATAACAAGCTGAAATTTTGCACAGACCTTTGTTTTGGCGTTCTAAATATATGGTGAAAAGTCTCAAAAGATATCGTGTCTGCTAATCAAGATATTAAAGGTCAAAGGTCATAAAAATCGTTTTTTTGCAAATATCTCGCCTCTTTTGCGTCGCATGTCATTAAATGTTTAACAAAACTTATAGAAAATAAAATTTTCTACAAGTTTGTTATAAATTATTTCTTCGTATGGTTAATGGTTTTCGAGATATAGCGCGGGGAGTGGGAAGCGCGCATCCGTTTATAGGATAACGCTATGTAAACTACGGAGCCAGAGTTACCTGTACATTCTTCCACAGTTTCGTAGAAAACATCGCAAATTGTTATCTGCTGAATGAACCCATCTAAAGCATTATAACTTTCAATCTCCATATCTTCAAAAATCATCATCGAAAATGCAAAAAGTAATACGTATGGCCTCTGATACTTCTTGCAAAAGCGGGACCATCCTACATTTTGTCGACAGAATTCGATGCATAAATTGTACTGAGAGCTTCCTTGATTCCGCTTCCATTCATTATATACCATATGCATCCAATAAAAGACATAAGCATATGAAAGCCTCCTAGTTTCACAACTACTCTGGACAAGTCTGAGCTAGCATCTGAAGCTGCTACGATTTCACGTGCTTTTATGTACAACGGATGATCAAAAGTTATTAAGCATGTTCTTTGTTCATGTTTCTTGGCAGTGTTTATATCACACTGTAATGTAGTGTAAATTGTGTCCATATTACTCACAGGATGATGAATAAAAGTAAGAAACAGAAGTCGAGAAGTTACAAAGTTCTCATTGTTTTTTGTAAGTTGTTCAATAAATCCATTCCACCCTGGCAACGGTGAGTTATTTTTCCACTTTCCGTACTTCCACAACAAATCAACTAAATTAAATATTTGTTCGGTTAGTTCTTCTACATCATTAAAATTTTGAACTTGAATCTCTTGCTCAATCCGGGTACGACATGATTTTCATACACTAGAAGAGGTATATGTGATAGTGCTGCTAACTCCTTTGCACTTGGTTTTGTTGTAAATTTCTTTATGCGGTCATCAGATATAACTTCAGATTTTGGAGTTATTATTTTTATCATTCCCATTATATGAACAGTATTATAGCTATCAAGAGTATAAATATTTTTCTGCATTATCTGCTGCATACTGTACTAAGGCACTTGACTATGATGGTTGATTACGAGGCTGTGGGTGATAAACAGCTGAAATTTAACATTTTACAGTATCACTATATGAAGCGAAAAAACCTAAACTTGACAAAACATCCAAAAGTCTTTTTGGATGTTTGGCCTATCTGTATTTTTTCTATGAAGAAATACAGATAGGCCTATTAATAACTGCGAAGAAAAGGACCGTTTTCGTATGGTAGTCATTATAGCATGACTTATAGCCGTGTATTTCGTTTTAAAATGCCCCGTCTTTCCTTTTCTGTTCTTTATAATAACTTCTTGCAGAAAATGTAATAAAGTTTTCGGAATTTCTTCATTAATATTTTACTCGGGGGCGGATAGGACTTGGTCTCAACAACAGAAGATCGAATATCTTCTCTAATAATCGCCGCAGCAGCTTCCACTACGCGCAAGTGTTCTTCTTCCGAAGTGCCTTTTTTATTTTCATACCAAGCTATGGATAAAACTTAAGCTTGAGCATCACGAAAAGAAAAAATAGGGAATGATCCAATCTTCGTTATAACTATAATATCAGTTAAATATTTTTCCCTTAATTTGGAAATGATATTCTTATCATCCGGTACATACTCCGTAAGGACATCTCTCAACTCCTTCAATTTTTTCGCACAAATTTCTTGTCGAGCAATATTTCATTTTTAATTCCTAATAATACAATGAAGAAAGTAATAAAATTATGGTTCAAATGACTTGCCGAGACCACTTTTTTCACGATTGTTTATTTTTTCAAAGCTTATACCAAGTTAAGCAGGTAGAAATACTCGCTGGATTCTATAAACGGATGTACGCCTCCCACTCTTCGCGCTATACCTCAAAAACGGTTAATGATACAAAACAAATATTTTAACTAAACTTGTAGATAATTTTATGCTTTACAAGTTTTGTGAAGCATCTAATGACGTGCAACGCATAAAACGCGAGATATTTGCAAAAAAAACAAATTTTGTGACCTTTGACCTTTGATATCTTGATTAGCAGACACGATATTTTATGAGACTTTTCACCCTGTCCTTAGAACATCAAAACGAAGGTCTGTGAAAAATTTCAGCTTGGTATCTTTCATTCCGAGGTTTAGCCTTTATTTCGCCTTATTTGACTGGACTATACTCTTCAACATTCAACCCCACCGCTCGATACTGACACCTGATAAACATCTGTATATTGTTATAAATAATAGCCTAATAATTCTTATAAGACAGATATTCCCGGCGTTTCACTGGCTGAAAAAGTCATACGATTCAGCACTTTTTTTAATTGATTATTCAACATGATTATGCGGCACGCTTTTGTGGTTACTTTAAATTACATAAATTAGTTGTTTTAAATAATTTTATATACAGGCTTGGCCATAATAATGGTGCACTCCAATAAATGTGATATATCCGAAAAAATAGTAAAAATACAATTAAAAAACTCATCAAGATTGTTTAAACTATTTGTTTTAGGATTATTTTTGAGCTTTAATTACAGCTGCAACTCTTTTTAGCATAGTTTCATTCCAAATATCATGTCACTATTACACTATTCATACTATCCTCGCAAGTGTACAGGTTTCCTACACGTGCTGTTGACATTCAAACACAGAACATAACGCTTCCGCCACGATATTTGACTTTAGCTACCACGCAATCAGCTAGAAACTCTTTTCCGACTCTTCGAGGCACGTGTAGTAAAATGTTAAAAAGTATGATTATTTGAAAAAATAAATTAATTCTAAATATTAAATAGAATAAATGAAAATGTTTTTTAAGAATTGTTTAAAACATTTCAATTTATATAAATAACATTTTTTCGCTCACGGTTATTCACAATTTATAAGCTTTCAATTAATTTATTTTAGTTTTATTATCATACTACTTTTAAACTCAATGTAACTTTTCATGAGTAATTGGAAAACATCATAAAAATATTTTTATAGACTTTGAAAATTATATTTGGGGTATGAGATCATTGCCTGTGAAGCTAGTAAAACTTTATTGTAAAAGCCTATTTAAAATAATATTTTAAAATACTTTTTTCCATTATCTCCATATCATTAAAATATTGTTATGATTGTGGGATTCAAGAAATGTACACCTACTTCTTTTAAGACCACTCTAAACGATCACAAAAATAACCGTCCTACACAAAAATATGCAAAATATTGTGTTGCGTAAAAAATATTTTGAGAGCAATCATAGTAGAGACCTCAAGGGTCTCATATGTTTATCTGGTTTACGAGCGCGTCTTACGAATATTTCATTTATATTTTTTATTATTTTTCTCCGAGAACTGCTTTTTCATAATAAAAAATACGAATTAGATATCGCTACGAATGATTAAATTTTCTACTTTGTACACCATACTCGAATGCAAATCCAACAATGAACGCTCTCAAGGGAGTTTATCCCATCTGTTGATGTGTTTGTCCCACTTCGTATCGCTTGTGTGGTCACATTAATATCAGATGAGCTATAAATTCAATACGCACTATGGGCACGTAATGCAGATAACGAAAGCTTCCATGTGGGCTTTAAATTCCTAGGAATTAATTTCACTTTCCTCTGGTTTTCTACGCCCAGGGCTCCTGTAGCACACTAGTACATTAATAGTACATCCTGAACATATCTAAGACAAGTAATGTATGTTCGTAATCGGCAATTTGTGTTACAATTTATATATGTATATGTATTGGCCATTATTGGACAGGGCTTTTGACCGCACCATTAGGCCCCTATCACAACATGCCAAGATAAGAAACAATTAGTTAAGATTATCCCGTGATGGATAACATGAAATCTAACCATTGTCGTGACGCTGTGTATTATATAACTTATATATTATAGAGTGTACGTTAAACTTACAAGGAAAGGACCCAAGTATTTTTCGAACGGCAAAGGTATTTAATTATTAGTCATTTTTATTAAAGCTCATTGATTTTATATATATATATATTATTCACAAAAAGAGTACTGTGATCATGTATTATACTACTAAATACGGCTCGTAAATAAGATTATAGTAAGTCATATGCTTCTAAAAAAATTAGGAACTAATCTTAGAAACTACCACACATATCTATGAATATTCACAATAAAACATATTAAAATGTATAAATGAAATGGATTATTCTCCTCTGTATACGTTTCTGCTAAGCTTATTCGCAGAAAAGTTATGTTTGTCGAGTTTAAGTAGCATGTGAATTTCTAATTCCACAAATTCCAAAGATTTTTTGAACGAAAGAAAAAACTGCTGCTTATTCTCATTGTCATTATTTGTTTCTGTTTATATGTTTTTTTTATTTTTTATTTATAAATCTAACTTTACTGTTTGCGTTATGATGACCATTATATAATACAAATAATAAAAAAATGTATGCTGCACATCTAAAATAAGTACTATCGCAAGCACATCCTTGTTGAGAAGCTGAATGGCTTATGCACGAGAAGCGTTCACGAGGGCTGATGTCTTGGACGCAACGGACAATAATAAGGGACGCGATTGGGACTCTAGAGCACACTAAGACTTGCAGTTGCTAGTCGAGTATTTGTAACCAATATTACAATAGTTTATCGAAGTAGTCTTTCATCTATTTTGATCGCATATCTCTAATACAGAAAAAAGTTTATTTCGTACCCCTGAATATTTGCATCCACTAGTGGAAAAATAGAACTGAATCTAAAATATTTTTTGTCTACTTTTCTACGAGTATTAAAATGCATTGCAGTTGCGAATTTCTCGTTTATTATATGTTTACGAACGTGTAATTAGCACTTGACGTACCCCCAAGTGTATCATGTACCCTATTTTGGATAGCACTGTCTATTGGGTTGGTGGCTTATATACGCTTGGTCTTATTAAAGAGGTTTCCTTTCTTGTCTACTCTTGACGACCAATTTGATTAGTTTATTTTCGTCGTCTTATAATAATATTTATAAACAGAATTAAGCAGGTGGAGATTCTCGCACTTGTCCTTAGATTTTCCTTGCTGCTTTGTGAATGTAATATAACATTATATAAATTTGGGTAATCTTTCGAATCTTTGATTTTCACATACAAAATTAAATTATCAGCAAACAATGCCACTTGTCGGTGGGTTGAAAATACTATTAGAGTTTCTTTTATTGCACTTTTAACGCGATTTGTGGTATGTTTTTATCATTGTAAAAGCGTCAATTTAAATAAGTGGCAATCTAGTCAGTGGTCCCCATAGATCAATGATATTTATAAACAATAGCATTTTTTTAATTTTTTTGTTTGGTTACCGTTGTTTGGTAACCTTTGCAAGGTTACCAAACAGATTGGCAGAAAAAATATTTTTAGAATAATTCAAAAATGTTATTCTAATATTACACTTTGCTATTTAACGTCCATATAACATATTTAAAGGGATCGTTTTATCTACATATAATATTAAAATGTATTTTTAGTAAGCTCTATATTTATTAAATGGCCTTAGCCCATCGTAAAGCATAAATTACAAATAAATTATTCGCATTTATAATTGAAATTTTCAAAATTCTTCGAATTTTCCTGTCGAGTCGAGTTTAATATTATTATAATTCTCGGTAAGTTTTTATCAGGATATACATACCAATGTTAATAATATTTACCATACGAAAGATTATAAGGTTCTAAATACCAAAAATATTTAGGTTTCTTTCCCTACGTGAAATTTACAGATAACTAAGCTATTTTCATAAAAGGGTGGACATAAGTACCAAACGAAAAATTCAACAGGGGTATTTTTATCGCAACAACAGACGCTGGTTAATTTTTTACTTATAACAATTTAATACCCGTTTCAATGAAAGGCATACATGTATGCTTTACAATTCTGTCATTTTCATTACCGAAACCGAATGTAGAATAGTATAATATGTATTGGTGCGGTAGTAATAGATTTATAGATAATTGGGTAATACTGACGTCATTGGATATACGTATGGGAATTGTGGGTTTACCCTGGGGGGTGATTACAATCGAATAGTTGGGGGACCGCTTCAATGTTATTATAACTTGTATAATATTACACCACAAATCGTACGTGTGCGTGTGTAATTTAATTTTTGTCAATGGGAAATCTTACTTCAACTACGTCTAACTGGTACCGAATTTACATATTGATATTATATAAGTTTATTTTAGACGGTTACAGTACGCTCGATTCGAGTTGACTGAGTATTATTTTCTTTTTAAAAAGTTAAGCACGTCAAAATATTTTATAATGAAACGAGTTCAAATAAACTTTTTACCAAGTATTTGCGACATCAGATTTCACTTTTTTGTGCTATGGGATTTTAAGTTTAAATCGTTTAATTTGTGTACGTCAAAGTGAAATATTGCTTTTTATTATATGTTTCTGAAAATTAAGATAAGCTGCATTTCAATTAAATTATTCAATTATTACGTAATATATCTACTTTAATTCTTACCTTATTTAGTTTTCGTGGAAGTATTTATTTCCTGTGATTTGTTAATGGTAATTGAAAAGGTTAAATTTAATCTACATGTATAATATATACAAGTATCTTTTTTAAGATAAACAATGTAAATTTGTATCACATGAGAAAATATTTATTCGCGGTGTAAAATATTATCTAAGATAAATCTTTGTGTTTATATGAAAATAAACATAATTATGAATATTTTGTTTACGTAGTATTTCGTAGTATAGGTTTTATTATTTCTCAGGATTTTTTTTCCACCTTAACTAAGGGAAATAAACCTAAACATTCAGTTTTATTTTTAAAATTCAAATAACGTAACTATAATTTTTTTATAATATAGAGTTTAAAATACAATAATATTGTTATCATGATCTTAACTGAAAAAATTAAAGTGTTTTTTAATTTTTAAATGGTTATAAAGGATCCATAATCTTTCTTTTGTGAAAAAAATGCCCAAACAATAACGTTTTATTAATATGTTCAAATCTATGTATTATATCAAAATTATTATTTGTCTTATATTAAAATAATAACTTCACGATAATGATTTGTTGTTGCTGGTTTATTGATTAAAAACATAAGCGTGTATGTGGCGCTTATGATTTTTACCAGAATATTATTTTACTACGCAATTATATACTTAGCGCAATTATTTTACCCAGTATAAAGCAAAAAAATGTGGAGTATCTGTATTTGTCTTGAAGTATATGTATGTATTTAACAATTTAGGAAAAACGGCGTGTTCGATATTATTTATTAAACCGTGTTTATTTTTGTTATTATTATGACTACAGAGTCATTTTATATTTTTAACAATACTTTGTATATAAATCGGTCTACTTGAATAATTACTAGAATTAAATTAATGTCTAATTAGGAGTTACTTAATTTTTAAGATTATTCGAAAGACGATACTTTAATGTTGATCGTATTTTTGTTTTCAATACACGTTTTTTACAAGTTTTTTTTTATCAAACTTTAATAGGACAATGTGTTTATATTGTTTGATTAAATGTCTTTGCCTGCATAGACTTTGTCACGCGAATGAATTAGCGAAGCACCATTCGAAACGCTATCGGCGAACTACTAACTATAGTTAGTTGAGTAGCACGGCGTGGAGCAATTTACATTAAGATCAAAATGGTTATTATGTAATCAAATTATTATGGTAATAGCAGTGGCTATCTATGGTATTAATCCGGCGAATATTTACAGCGAGTTCCACGGCGCATATCTTCGTTCGTGGCCACACACGGTGAGAATACTTGTTACAAACATTATTTTTTAAGTCCGATATAAAACTATTTTTTTCTAGGTTGTTTATTACATCCATATAGTTTTTTTAAGTAAACAATATTACAAACTGCTTATATGAAAGGTTGTTTTGGAGTCTAGAGTCTGAAGTCTTGACTTGTCGATAAAATTTATTTTGGCTCGGTTCATATCTACCGGACTCTCAAAACATGACCACTCCCTTTACCAGAACGTATATATTGCAGTACCCTGAACTCATTAATTCTAGTTAACGACGTTTATTTATTAAAGTGATCAATGAGAAAAAACAATAAATCTTTCATAAAGCTAGAGTTGAGATTTACACAGACGTCAGCAAAGATAGTGGAGTTGGAGTGGTTTATGTCATTTTTCAGAACAATCAACACTCCATCTTCCAGAAGCACGTTTGACTCGCCTCATACTAAAAAATCTACAAAGACAACAAATTTTTCTTCGACTGAAAAATTGTGTTTTGAAACCTATTTGGCAGATCCTTCATGGATCCCTCATAAATCACGACGCCTTATAATCCATCAAAGGCAGAGATGCTAAAGTTGAACTATTATACAATATTAAGAAAAGCCTCAGACTCAATATCGATGTCCATACTTTATGCCAAGATCCACAATAATTTTGCTGAGTAACCACTTAAAGGCAAAAACATTTATTAAATACCTAGGCGGTCCGCTACAAAACTGTCATTCAAGTTTCTGACTTAAGCGCATCTCCTTCGAGTTGGCAGATGCCAAAAACTTCTATCCTTTTTACATTTACGAGTCGTGGCATTTAAAACTTATATTTTCACTGCTTTAAAGCAGTTAACGATCATTAGTGCTCAATAGTTTTTTTATTTCAAAAATATTGATACTCGTTTGTGAAAGTGTTTCGAGGTTTGTCACGTCATGTAACTATGCAGACAAATAGACATTAAAAAATACGTTAAAGGTTCATTTAATAGGTAAACAGCTTACCACTGTATTAAAATAGTACTGCATTTAGAAGTCAGAGAGACTTCGCTGGTGTGTCGAGTTGTAATTGCTGGAGTGTTGGTGTAGTAACTGGCTTCGTTATCGTGATGTCGTATTTTTATGATGCTCTCTGGACGATCTGCTGATGTCTCTCGTGTTGATCTTCCTCTGCTGCTCGGGTGTCTGTTCGAGTCTCTCAATCTCTGCTTTGATGTTTCTTCAAAGTATGACAAATGTCACATATTTTATATTCATCGGTGGGGTCAGCTTTGAAAAATCGTAGATAAGGATGTTTTTGTAGCAACTGCGTCACTTCTTGAAGTTTAAGCATTTGTAACGGGGTTAAGAAAGCTTAAAATTCATGTTTGTAACGTAAAATTTTGAAGTGTAGGAGATTTTGATTTTAGTTGTTTAAGTGGTCGTTAACGTGACCTCTGAATTTGTGATTCGTGGTACAGGTGGTTGAGAACTGTGGTGGTTGAAAAGGCAAGATAAACTATGTGGACATTATAAAACATGTAGTATGTAAACTCCTAGGTCTATGCTCTAAGATAATTTCAATCGCCAAAGCCTCTTGAAAACCACATAAATCAAGCATTGTTATCATCTTAGCCAACTACCCTGAATAGCATTTGAATTGCAACAAACAGTTATAAAACGACTTAAAAGCACTAATTATTTTTTATCATTGCCTTTAGCTACATAATATACATTAACTATTAACTAGCAATATTCTTAATCTTCAAGCACAAGAAAATATAATAATGAAAGCTTGGCGACCCACCATGTTTGAAACTAAGACGTAAAGCTTATAAAATACCCTACTACAACCCTCATTGGTGGAAAGCAATGGTTGTTTTAAATTCGTAAGGTTATTTTGCAGCATTTTAAATAAGATGTTAAGAATATTAGGGAGTAGATCAATAAAGTTTTTTAGTATTTAAAAATTGCAACACAGATCATTTTATGAGAATCGATTATAATACTGTTTAATTTAGTCTATAAATTGACTCATATGTTGTTATACATATGTTACTCGTATTTCATCGTTAGAGCTTTTACCACATAGACACTTACTTGATATACTATATATCTTATTAATTTAAGTTTTATACCCAAAGTTAGAATAACTCCTAAATATTAACATACTATTCAATCGAGTTAATATTTGATCGAGTTGTCAAAGCCGATGGTAAATAGTTACAGGCATGCCAAGACTGCAAAGGCATATTTCTAACTAAACCGTTCGGTTATTCCCATCTCGTTTACCATCTCTCACACTGTCGTGATACTGTGAATTATAGGTACTCAGTCATCGTAGACGTACCCTGTTATCTTGACACAACTGTCTGTAAACTGGAACCGGCTTCCTTGCTGAAGCAGTTATCGAACGCTCCGCATAATTTCCACGTAAATATATATTATATATATAGTATGTATACTACTATATTTTTAATCGTTTATAGCTAAAATCTTACTGGATAATAGTTTTTCAAAAAAGATTTGTAGAACATTAATAGTACATATTAATAATATTATATTTTATTATTGGCTACCTTCTATTTAAAAATTTTGTATTATTTTGATTAAAATAGACATTTTAAGCTGTTTAATAATTTTATTTTGGTTAAAGTTAAAAACCATGATTTACACACGTTTTTGTTGTAAAGGATGCACTTGCAATATTTTGTTTAATATTATTTTTCAGATACTTTAACTTAATTATTCTCAAGCTATGTCGTAGACAGCTCGTAACCTATGGTGGTCGATTGTCGAAAGAGTTTTTCATCCCTTTGCGGTTCCTCAAGGGTCAAACCTGGGACTTCGATCTGTTGTAGACTTCTTCTCTTAAATTACCATTCTGGGTAATTTTCTTGATTTTGTTCGCCAACACATTATTCCTGCGATCTCCATGGGAACTTTATGGTCAGATAAACTTCCACTTAAGATCTCGTTATCACTTTGAAGAGAAAATGGAGGTTCTCTCTACATGTGGACGAAGTCTGTAAATAAATTTAAGATGCTCGATTTTGTTACAAGAAACGCGTTTTACCTTTACGATCCGATAATTATTCGAGTCCTCTATGACACTTTAGTTTGCAGCATTTTTAAATCGAGATTTATAATTTGGAATTTTCAATAAGCCAAATACTCTTTTTTAATCTTAAAAGTTCAGTAAAGGTTCTTGAAATACCTTTACAAGAGGATATTCTCTTATTGTTCGTTCTTGTTTCCAAGCGCTTATGTTTTAGGAGCGTTGAAATATAATTCACTGAGTTCTCGCGGAAAATTGTATGTCACTAAGAATTTATTCAAAATGCCGAATGATTCTGTTGACACTCCAACTATTCTCGAAGAATTCCGGAGCATCTTCGAAAATCACGATCGCGTCTTCTTCTGATTCTCGTCAGAGCTAGGACGTCTGCACTAGCCGACTCCCTTATGGCTTTCGCCATCCAACTTCTTAATACGCTGACGTAGTACATCAATCTATTTAATTCCAGCTACGAGGAGCTGGTCCGGTTTGTATAATTACATTTTATTATGTTTTTTTTTGGGTGTTGTAATAATAAAATGTATTGTTTTTTACAATTATGACGCATTGGAGTTCTGTTAGGTCATGATAATCTTAATTTTAATTTAAACCAATTATAAAGGATGCTAAAAATATTTTAGAAAATGTCTGTAATTTTTTTATTCACGTTAAATTATTTTTTTAATGTCATTCACATAAATAAATATGCACTTTTCTTAATGAGAAACAAGTTTTTAAGATACTTTTTGAAGAGACCATGTTTACTCATTTATTGCTCCTTTCACTTCATTAAAAGACTGAAAATGTTTGCTCCAAAGTGTTCTCTGAAAATATCACTTTGCACTAATATAGACTGTAATAGTAATTATTTATATCGCAAATTTACCTTCACTTTTTATGTCAATATTTTTTTTATGTTTTATTAATAGTCCTATTTCTCACAAAACATTTTTTTATTTACTTCTGATTATAAAGCATCATACGAAGTTTTATACAACTGATACACTCATATAATAATTAAAAACCTCTTAGTCACACGTCTATTATCCATAACTAGTTTTTCTACAAAAAAGATAACCTTGAAAATATTTAAAACTGCAGTGTACTTATTTTATTACTGAATTTTTTACAGCAGATATATTTTATAAAATTACTGTGTTGGCTGTGTTAGTTTTTAGGGTGAAACGCTATACGCTACTTTTATATTACACAGATTCACTAAAAACAGCATGAAAATGCTTAATGTTTTATGTTTAATAACAAAATATTATTTACCTTCTTCAATAATTATAAAATATTCCTTGGGATTCAAACGAAATCAACTTTACAAAACTATATGTATCAAATAAGCAATCTATTTTTTTCAAATAAATTTGAAGTCGAGATCCTCTCATCTACAAAACTTTGATGTATTGCTCTTTATTTTTTTAATACAAACTAAACATAGAGATATTTAATATTTATCGTAGATAGTTATTTTTATAGATTTTTTATGCTAATATTATACGCTTCATGCATCCGACATGCAATCAATATTTCGCTGAGTTACGGTAAAAAATAATTGCATATAGTATTTTTCCGTTGAATAATTTAATGTAAAGGTAATAAATTTAGATTGCACTACTAGTAAATTGAATGCTCCGCCAAAAGTTAAATTTATTGAAAAAATATACGATTTCATAAAACGTTAATTCTTACATATAAAAGTACATATAAATGTCATTTAATTTCTATTATTGTATATTTTAAGGTTATAGCACTATAACAATGTGCACGCAGTCGTTTATAAAATGTACCACAAAATGCTAGCCTGTGATCTGTGACGCAAAACAAGTGTGACATGCCTGTTTTATAGTGAGCATTTAAGTTAATCCAAAAATGGAATGAGAATGACGGATAGGTCACGTCAGAGAGTTAACATATCTACTATGGTTGTTCAGTGATTCATTTAACCCGAAGGTAGCTACTCGCGTGGGTGTAAATTTACTAGTGAACCTGGGGTATAATTACAGTGTGGTATATTTTTCTCGTCCTGATTTTATTGCCTGTATTATTTCAATAGTATTGCATTAGTGTGAAGGCATTTTATTATATAAATGTTTTGATCTATTAAGAAAAAGAATAAATATATGAGTACCTAATTTAAATGATTTTTCGTGATGTAAATATTTGAAATACACTCGGGAAGCATACATAAAAAATACGTGTCGTTGAAATGTTGACGAAACAGCGCTGAAACTCTTCAAACAGATAATGTGAATTTCTGATAACGCGACGACGCATAACGCGTGGAATTCTCTCAATTTTGCACAGAAATTCTCATTTTGCTTTATCTTGTTTTTGAGATATTAAAAAAATATATTGCACCTTTTCATTGAAAACATGTGTAGTTATGTTGGTGGTACAGAAATGTTATATGATACTTCCAGATAAACAAAGCTATTTGCATTTTTAATTTATTGTCAAATAGCGTTGATTTATTTCCATTTGGGTACTTGCGGTAGATGAATGCATTTTGGTCTAGTCAATTTTAATCTAAGTGTAAACTTTACTTTATTGTTAATTAAAATAAAAATATTATTTTACGACATTCAGTTTAATTTTAATTAAGATAAATTCAAGTCTACAGCGCTGCTTTAATTTATTGCAATATTCTAAATTATTTAAAAATAATTTAGTAATTTAATATATAGCAAAAAACAATTAGTTGGGTTAGGTTGATTTAAATAAATGTGATACTTAAATACTTGTTTTATATTTCAATTATTTGTTTTTGCCTTTAAATCCTTGAAATTCTTGCATATTTTATTTAGAATATCAGCCACTGGTCAATTGTAATGTTTTTCTTCACATAATTAATTTAAAAAGATTAGTTAAGGTCATATTTAACATATTCTAAAAGTGAATTACTTTATATAATTATTTCAACCTATAAAAATACATAAAAATGGTATATGTACCATAGTGAATAAACTATGCACGTTCTAGTTTCAACTTTTAGCGCAGAAACGGCGGTGGCTTTGAAGAAGTTTGGCCGTGTTACTGGATGTATGATTATTTTCCTAAAAGCGAAAGACCTAACCCAAGCAACTTACACATTCTGCATAAAGCTCTGGTACATAATAATTCGATTTGAATTTTCGCAGCTAATGGCCGCAAAGGTTACTACTTATACATATACAACGTTGCGTTGTATACTATGTGTTCTCCGTCATTTCCAAGTTTGTTTGCTGGCTAAAGTTGTTTCGTGATAGGCGCGTGTTTGCAGCGAGCGAATTATCAATCTGTAATTAAATTAAAATGTGCTTACACGGGTCTAATTTGTGGGTTTTATGTCAATTTAAGTTTCAACAGCTGTTATACACGCAAATTCGTACGTGCGAAATTATTAGCGTTATATGTGTTGTGTGTAGGGCTGCGGAAACGCGAGCGGCTCAGTTAATATACTGCCAAGACTTTCAAACTAATTTCGACTTAATTAATGCGAACACTTTATCTTGGTTTATAGGGGAAAAAGTGACGCGCGGATGTATATGCAAATGCCTATATATATTTCAGTGTCAACGTGTTGTTAAATGTTACTAATTGTTAACAGCCGCAGCGCAAATAACCGCAGGCTTTAACTGCGATGATAATTTACTTTTGTTGGAACAATTATTCTTAAAATGACTCAATTGACTCTCACTAATTGGTGTTTGCTTAAAACTTTAATGATTTTTCTTCTCAAGACTAGCTTATTTGAAACAATGGTTAACGAACAAAGAGCAAATATATACACTTCAAATTAAAAGTTAATAGATTTCAAGCCGCCAATGTTGATACAACTTTAAAACGGTAAATATACTGTAGAAAACATTGAATAGATTGAATATATAAGATAAATTGTAGTTGTTTTATTTTAACTTAATACTAAATAAGTTTAACTTACTACTATATTATTGCTATATACTAATATCTATTTTTATGCGGTAGATGCGTTTTAAGGGATACTGCATTGCAAAAATAATTTTATTTTAGTTAAAAGTAACATTTTTTATAACATAGTATCTTTCAAACATGACACTTTTTTTGTACATGTATTTTGAGCATATTTTTCCCAATTTTCGCATATTGATTTTAATTTTTCGCATTTATTTCACATCTAAATGTTTATTTATTTTAACATTTTGAGAAGAATGCATATTTTGGGCAAACAATCTCAAAGTAAGTTTAAAAACTGTATTTTCCCGAAACTATTAAAGACAAAATCTCTAAATGAGTTAAAAAAAAAACATTTTTATAAATTTTTGCGATGTTAAAAAATCAAAATGCTGTATTTATGTATGTAAATTGTTATTGCTTACTTATAAAATAAGTAATAAACTAATTTGTTTCTCAAAAACGGTTTTGAAAATATCAAATAAATTTTATATTAAATTATAAAACTGATAATGTGAGGCTTCGTAAAATATATGCAGTAAGTAACTGATGCCATGACTCTAAGATTTTTGTAATTTTGGCATATGATTTTGACAGAGGCATACATTTTTAACACTAACTTCATTTTTGTAATTTTTACTTTGACTTATAATTTATTTTGAAACTCTATTAGCTGAATATTTTAATTGTATTACACAATTATTGGATCTACATAATTATTCGATGTATAATTTAATCCAAAATCACATTAATAACATGTACAAAATGTTTCAATTAAAACGTTAATTTTAAATTTTAAATATAGTTATAATAATTACTTTACTAATGTATAATGCAATACAGACAATTATTTTAATAAATTTAACCATTTGGAAAATTTATAAATATGAGTTAAAATTTAACTTATGTAAAGAAAATTTAGCCTCGAATCAAGCTTTATAAAAAAGATAGTTTATATTAGAATAATTAAACAATAATAACAAATATTCTTAAGGCTTCAATTTGTATGAAAACAATAGAACGTAAGATATACCAAATATTTCATTAAAATTTACGCACGAAAAAAATATTCATTAAAACTTTTGCTATAAAAATGTTGATTTTCATTATTTTTACTCTGGAATTTAAAATATAAAGCCTTGAAACTGTAATAATTTAATAAAACTCATAATTGTAAAAAGACGTGAATTTCTTAAAAAAAAAGTATATTAATAATATTTAAATCATGTCTATAAGGATAAACCACAAACGTGTTTAAGATTTCTACCCTGAGATATAGTAAACGTTAATTAAATAATATAATTTTCACATACACTAGGGACTTTGTATACATTTATGGAAATAGTAAAAAATAAAAAAAATTAGCTTAAGATTAAAAGTCTTGTTTACTGTATTAATTGGACTCGTACGTAGTCGTTTCGATAGTAGGTCATTGTTTGCGTAGGTAGGTTCTTTTATAAGTCGTTCGTACTTGTTCTCGAGTATGTGTCCTGTGGGTGATTACTCAAACAGGAATCCGTGGTCGATGAGGTTCATATAACAAAGAAGTTATTAAAGCGAAGTAGTAGTCCAAGCATCGATATATACTGGAATCAAGTGTGTATAGTCCGGTTTTGTACCGCCTAATATACACCGTCCTACGCGTAAGCCGTATTCACACCCCGCACGTTGTATGGAGTAGTAGAAAAGCAGCTTTCTTCTGGACAACTGCTACGCTCGTGGGCACAGTTTGCGGGATTTCAGTCGCGCGTCTGGCGTGTCTCGTGACTGATAATTGATACGTAATCTTGCGTTATTTTTGTGAATTAAAATAAAATTAGCTTCACAATGAAATTGGTATGGATTTATTTAAATGTATGTTCTAATTAAATTATAAAAAACTTATTTTTATTTTTTTTATCATTATCATCATAGTATTAGAGCCCAAATTGGTCTCACTAAAGATTATTCTGGATTTTGCTCTATAATGAGCCTAATCGCTGATACTAAGCATTTGGAAATCATTCCATATATTTTTTCCAGTCAATGCAGTCGCGGTCTATCTGCGTTATACAATTATAGTCTTAACTTAATGGTTATAAAATATAAACCACTTCGAGAGTTTCAAGTCGTTAATGCAGGACAGATATTTGGCCTACATAATGACGCCTGGCTCCTGACACAAGTCGTACAGATTGTTGTTGTACTGACGGAGCTAAGTATTGTTCTCACAAGTGGGTCCAACACATTTTTCTGAATCTTTCCCCCCAAAGACTTTGCCGATGAGAGTATCTAGCGTCAACGTCTTACACCTAAATACCAGGACTAGTTTTACTGGAGTATTGTATAATCGTGTTTATGTTCTTCTGGCATCCAGAGGAAATATTTGGACGTTTTTCTTTTTTTCTGTTTTCTGTTGTTGTTTGTTTTTGCAACTGTATAGCACATATTTAATGATTTGTATTTAAAAATGTTTTTGAGAAATACGGTGTATAAATATTAATAATTTAAAATTCGCATTGAATAAATTGCATCACGTATTTACCATGAGTTTTTAATTAAGCCTAAAATACGGCATGATGTTATGATCACGTTTCATTATGGTACAATGTAGAAGTGTAGCAAATAACCGTTTAAGGATATGATTAAATAAGACGCGTCCATTGAGAGTCATGGTTACAGTCTATTAATTCTTTGCAGACGCGTCCTTAGCCAGAAGAAATGTCTGCATTTTAAGGATGTAAAAAGGACATTCAACGGCGTGTAACGATCTTTATTTTATTGCCAGCGGCGCGGAAGTAATGACCGAATTAAAATACAAAGTGCCACTTTGCTTTGGTAATGTATTCCGTTTGGTGCCCGGCCCGTTCGAGGATCCCATTTTCCTGCTACGATATTGCATTAAAAATAAAAACATCCTCCTGAGGTGAATGACTACTGAACAACGCAAGCCCTGCGTGTGTATCCTTTAACGGGAAATTGACGAAAAAAATAATATTTTTTTCCATTCGCTTTTGGTCCTTATCTTTCGGACCGCGCCTAGGGAACAAAACCCATCGCTGGAGATCCTGTGATATTTTACTAATTTACATTTTTTAAATATATTTTACGGGGGCAGAATAAAAAAAACGTAACACGGCGTATAGACTTTCGTTGTTGTGTTAAATATTAAATGGTAAATTTGGCCAATGTTACAAAGAAAGACAATTAGTATCGTTTTTTTCCTGAAAATGACCTTATCGAGATCAAAATGAAATATTAGTACAAGACTGTTGCGAGCGAAAGAAATTTCGACTTAAAATAAACTTTCTTTAGATTTTTGATGGACTTTTAAATCGAAAAAAATAACATATTTGTTGTACAATAAAAAATCTCTACTCATTCCCGATTTCTTTTAAAGTCGATTAATATTAATTGCTATTATAACATTTTAATCATTTCTTAGAAACATCTTAAGTTTCTCTTCGTGAAAAATAAAACTGATGCGGTACCAATTAAAAAAGGTTTTTCTTAATAAAAAGGTACATAATATCTTTTCATCTCCAGGAAAATAATTATTGTTTATTAATACTATGATTATAAAATATAATATATTAAAAATATTTGTTAATATTAATTAGGAAACTACTACACCAAATTCGTTTAATAATGAAAATTATGGCTTCGACTTCGAGTACAGAAACCAAAGATTATATAAATTTAATTTTTCTTACAATTGGATGAATCAAACAGATGTCGTTAATATTACCTAGTTGCTCGATTTCATTCAAATTATTTTAGCAGATTTTGTATATAAAAAATAATTGTTTGATAAATAAACTGCGAAAAAAAACTCGAAGTATCGCTATATTTACCGGATTTAAGAAATACCTAACTAAGATACAGTTGCCATTATTAAATGATAATGACAGGCCATGTTATTGCCTTAGGTCAGAACAACTGAGATTTTTCAGATATTTTGAAGTATCACTATATCATCAATTTTATCTAGCAATATATTTATTAAAAAAAGTGTAATTAATTACGCTAGAGGAAAATCTATCCATGGCGTTTTTCTCAAATGCAATTAGACTAATAGCAACCAGACTTTACACATACATAGATGTAAGAGATTTGTTAGATGAGATCTTTCGTTTCCTTGTAGAAAAAAATATCACCATTACTTGCTGGTTAAAATACACTGCGTTCAGTGTATCAAATCTAGAGCTGTAGGGGAAAATAACACAAACAGTGGTTTGGGCAGTAGTATTTCTGCATTTAAAAAGAAGGGTTAGTTTTGATCCAAGCCTTAGTAGATAAACGTTTTTAAAGATTCCTAAATATCAGAGATCATTTACAAAAAAATCTAACGGGAAATACCTATAAGATTTACAATATATTAAAGAGATATAGAGACCAATTTATGGGGATAACGTAGATATTAAATCAGATGCAAGTAAATTTGCAGAGCAATTTTATTTTGGCAATTTCACTTTTAAAAATTAAATTTTTACCTTGTGATGTGACATTTCTTTGAAAGCCAGATTTTTGTATGTATGTGTGCAATGATACATATTTCAAGCTAATGATATGCTTTGAATTGGTGTTTGAGTCTAAACGATAAAAAAAAGAGGGCGAGCTTGCCAAATATTCACACCGAAAATTTTTAAAGGGTAAACTTTTAAATTATTCTTTGATTTTATTGGTTTGGCTAAAAAAATAAAAGTAAATATTTAATAATAAACCTGCAAACCATTATAGTATATTTTATAATAAAAATGTTTTCTATTTTACTATGAATATATTTCAACTCCCTTTGTCATAGGGCTTAAATATGCTATGTTTCGGGACTTTGATGTTATATTATTTTTATATGATTACTATCCCTGCTCTATAAATCAGGCATATTGCGAGACGCCATAATTATTACATCATATGCTTCCCTCAGGAAAATATGGAAAAGACAGCCGCTAGATAAATAGCGATTTTGAATCTAGGTGTTCGTAGCCAGCCTACCTTTAGTGGCCGTACTTTGGCGGTTTCAATGATGGCTTGGCCTCTGTTAGAGCCATAAAACCCCTCATATAACGACATTTACTGCCTACCGTTATACTTATTGGAAGATGGCCACGGACACTTGAAACAAGTGCTGATGTTGGCATTAACGTGTACTCCAAACTACGAACCCTGGATGCGCTCATGTGGACCCTTAAAGCATTGATTTATGCAATCGTTATAAATAATAAATGCACAAATGGAAACGTTTATAGTCTCTGAAAAGGGACAGATAAATAGAGTTATCAACCCGTCTCGATAACAATGGATATGTTATTGAAAAGAGTTCATTCGGAGCGAATCCCTTTGTCATTGGGAAGAATACGAATCTCTTAAAAGCTCTGGGGGAAAATATACGAAAATATAATTTCTGGGATGGCGTTCAATATACAAGGGTAAAAACTATGAATCGCCAGTTATAGGGGTATAGGAAAAAAGTTGTCCCCGTCGTTACGGGCACATGGTGCGCGTATTCAGTTTCAAACGATTTTAATACGCACGAGGATTACAAACTAGATATTATTGTAAAACTTGTTGATTTTTTTTATATATCATATAATTAAATATAATAATTAGGCGATCTATAACCAATTAATGTTATTTTGAAATGACTAGCGATGAAAAATTGACTCATTAACATGCTGAAGTCTCCTTTGAAATTTCTCTGGTGTGATTGACATTAATTAAGGGCCTGCGATGACAAGTACTTTATTTCTCTTTGATGACGACATAATAATTATTATTAAATTTCAATTTGAAAACGGCACAATTTAATCGTAACGACGTAACTATGTTATTTATATTTCACGTAATATTATATAAACAATGACTAATGTTTATTAGCTCATTCAAACTATATTTATTGTACATAAGTATAGTTTTTGACATTCATATACATATATATATATTTGTAATTTCTTGTTGTCTTATGTAATATACATTTCAAAATATTATTTTATTGTCTATTAATTATTTTTGACTAAATTTTGGAGCGTATCGTATATTTAATAATTTTAGCTCTTTTAATGAATACCTGAATTGGAATAGCACACAATATAACGAAAATTAGGAGCAGGATTCATTGTCTTTTATAGACCAATACACGATTTTCAATTTACGCTTATATTTTTATTTAATTACATTTAAAAATTAATTTTTATTTAACGGAAAAATTTAACTTTTTCTTTCTACATTATCAATATATTTTATTCGATATATTGTATGATTATAAACCAAGCATAGGCATTTAAAAAAATACAATTAATGAGTCAAATAATTAAAATGTTTAAGAATTTTTTTTATTATTATTTGATTAATTAAAAATACTGGATTTTATCAGAAAAATAAAAACTAACGACATAAAGTATTAAAATAAAATCAGTAGTTTTGCTAATATTTAGTGTTATTTAAACTTTTGTACTATTTTACTCTTTTCTTGATAAGATATTTATTTTTAATATTTCGCCGTTTCTTCGGCATTTGCTAAGTTGTTAGATATATATCCACAATCACTGTTGGCAAGCGCTAGTAGACCGACAACACATGTTTCGTCTGCGTCGTTCTACGGTCACTAATCTCTCGTGCCTTTTGAAGGCGGTGAACAAAAACTGATTATACAGACTAGCTAATCTTGATTTCTGATATATGATTTATATTGTTACATAATTAATATGTCATTAGATTTTTATCCGGGTTGTTAATATATTGTATTTTAAAATTTTAATTTAATAGACTCTGATTAGTGTAAGAAATATTAGTAAAAAATATTTAAAATATGAGATCAGAGTGCTATATATCTTACAATTATTATTGTTATATAGTGTATAGCTATTTTACTTAGGAGACATTTTTGTTCCCCAATTTTAGTTCAGTGATGTGTACTATATCAATATCATGTCATATATATCTAAAAAAATCATTTAAAATATCATCTACGTGTTTTATGGTATAAAATTTGCTTATTTAAAAGATAGGTTATGTTTTTTATTTATACGATTTATTTGTTTTTGCATTCAAGCCGTTTTATTGCGATTGCCATAAATCACACCCTCGATTGGCATTATTCATTTAATATTTTTTTTACTCTCAGCTCGGTACAAGCTATATAAGTGCGTCGATGAGAAATTTCGTCGCCGAATGTGATTTATTTATGCATTAGCGATATTATTAGAGTCGAACGGGGGTCGGGCGGATGATGGGGCGGGTGGCAAGTGGGTGGTGTGATAATTCACCGTTGGCCGCGATATTAAAAGGCCATGCAGAGAGAGGGCACCCGAATGGGTGAGGGTCATAAATCGCCAACTTTTTTATAAAGACGAAGTATTCCTCTGCAAAGGGCAGACTCCTCCTCAGTTTCACCGGCGCACATGTCTTATAAAAACCGGGAAAACCGGGACCGAGCAAGCCGAGGGGAAAAAACGCGTTCATAACTTCTTCGCCCTCAGATTTATTCCCACATCGAAAGTTGCTGAATTAATTTGCCGCGGCAAGTTGAACTCGGCGCTCCTCTCTTTCGCCGACTCTCACTCACTACTTTTGGTCTTTCTTCCTACTTCTACTACTTCTTCCTTTCCACTGTATAATTTATTGTGCCGCGCGAAACTAAACTGGCTGTCTGTTATCATGAACGGACTATAAATTCGTTTCGGGCGATAAAATTATCGAGAGTTCACCCGTGGGGGGATGAAGGCTTAATTTTTTTCCAGGTCGCAGAATATTGTTTTTTATTTAAATCCACATATGTATGCGTATGAAATCACGTTTGTTATAAATTTTTAAGGTATAGGTAATAGTTTGCTCTATTTTTAAAGCAGACCATCTTATTTTTATCATACATTCTTTTTTCGTGGTATTGTGTAATATTAAAAATTAAGTAGAAAAATCGTTTGACATTTTTTTTTTATTTAAGAAGCTTGTCACAAATACGCAGCAATATTTAGACGAAGTAGAGAAAACCAGTTATTTTTGATTGTGTAAATGAACATAATGGGAAATAAAAAATATTAGAGCCGAAAAAGAAAGTAATTTTCATTTGACGCCATAGAAAAACCTTTTTATTCGACAGATAAAAATCATGTTATTGCATGTAATAAATATGTTTATAGAAAATAATAATTTAAAATTTTTATTTAGCTATACTTACATATTTATTAAGACTGCATCGTATTATTGCTAAATGAAAATAATAAATTATATAGCAGAATATAAAGTAACCTTAGTATCAAAAAATAAAACTGGTATAATAAAAAGAAAAATTCTAAAATAAAAGAGGGCGTTCTACGAAAAATAGTTTGACTTAAATTTTTTGTTGAAGCTAGTGAAGCTATAAGGTAATATAATTTTTTTATTACGTTCTTGTTTTATAGCACTATTTTTTTATTTGTAAAGGGCTTTATTTATTAGGACAGTTATACTAAAACACTAATCCTTTTTATGTAATATTTAAGAGCGGATTAACATTTTATAAAAACGCTCGGCTAAGCACTAAATATCAATTATTTGATTTTATCTAAAATATTTTATGTACAGACAAAGCACTGATGAGCCGATTTTAGGTTTAAGTAGGTATTATACGTTTTTTCTCATCCAAAGCATATTGTACTTTGACGTTAAATTTAATATAAAAGTTTCGGAGTTAAAAATAGGCAAATGTAAATGTAAAGTTATTTTATTAAAACTAAATTTATCAGCAAATATCCAATGTATAAAAATTATATTTTTATATTATAAAGGTTACTAAATTTCTGATTATTATCCTAGTAATGAGCAATTAAAATCAAGAAATTAATTTAAATGACCTTTAATTTATTTCAAAGGTAGTTTGCGTAACGAAACACGTAAGCCTCTTTAAGTAATAATACCATATACTCTAGTTGCTTTGTTAATTGTTCGTACACTAGTATATCGTTGAATAATTTTATAGGTAATATGCCAAAGGGCGTTATATATTCAGATTCTCAAAACAAAAGGGGATTTTACTATATTGTTAATATTGTGTTGGTCCGTTTAATGTCGGTTTTTGAAACTTAAAATAAATAAACAATGTGGTTTAATTATAACCATTAGCTTTTATTCTTGGCTTCGCTCGTGTTTTGTTACCAACTATATCATTACTTTTAACATTTTACTATAGACGAAGTTTTTTGCAGAATTATTTTATCTGGTAGCACATACATGTGTATATTACTTTTTTTTTAGCGATATTAACATTTACATATAAAGTCAATTCCTGAAACATAGGCTAACTTATTTATTTTGACTAGGATCAATGAGATATATGCCTTTAAATTTATCAAACAGGATCGTTGCTCAGTTTTTCTCATATATTTTAAATGCCTTCACAAACAAGTACGTTCTAATTAAATAAATATTAGCACAAAACGTCAAAGTACACATTGCTTTAGATGCTAAAAATTACATTTCGGTCGTTTCAGATATTCAAGTAAATATACTGAAATTAGCATTAAATACATTTTTTTCTCTCCCTTTTTTGTTTTTGCCCTTATACTGAAACGATCAACATTTTATTTTATACACTTATTGTTATATTTTTGTAGCTAATAACAAAACTGTAAGCTTGAAAATCTCTATAGCCCAGTAATACGTATTGTGTGTGATAGTATGTATATATAAAATTAATTATCGTATTGAAACAAACGTTTAAAAAAAATGTGGCTAAAATTCTTTAATAGCTTGTTAGTGCTTGCTAACTAATAGTTTAATTTTTAGTTAATCATATTGTCAATTGAGTACATTAAGTAAACGGGCTGTAATTGGCATAATATCTTAAATCGAACAATTGACCTAATCGACTTTTTTGTTTGACCTAGTCTTGGTTGGTTTTAAGACCATGTATTGTAAGGTTGTTTAGTGATTTTTTTGTAGGTAATAAAAAACTTCTGCTGAAATTAATCGTGAACTTGTTTATAGTAATAACGTTGTATACAAACAAACTTATTGATGACTTGAATTCAACTTTAAAGATGGGAAAATGTTTAGTAAAACGGAATGCTAGATAACCGAACAATGTAGCAACATTTATATTTTATATACAATAATAGATAATGGATCGGCATTGTAAGATAATAGTACCATTTTTTTATTAGAACGCATACAAAAACAAATTGTTAAGATATCTGTAATGAATTATTTTTCTTTTGACTATTGAAATTTATCTTAGGCAGCCTCGAGGAGTCACAATCATTGTTCTATTATAGTCTGTACTATTTTTTAATTATCTTTATAAAATCATATTTTATAATAATATCGATAGTAGTACATATAGGACAAAATTTAATTATTTAACAAGGAAAATATACGAGAAATATTAATATAAATAAACTTCCGCAGAATCAAGCTTAATGTTTATTGTTGTACGAAGTACGACAAATTAATGCGTGTATACCAAAAATATTCCATTATGGAATGGATGGCAGTGTAAGAATCGACGTGTTAATGTTTAATACACGGTATGACGGAGCATAATGGGTGATACCGGGTATAAATTTCGCCCACGGTTTACTCAGGTTGCAGTTAATTCGAAGCGCATAACTTATGAACCACTTAGTGTATATGAACAATACTAGCTCCGTACAAACAGTAGAAATTCATTTCGATAGAACTTGCACACAATTCGAATACGGCGTGGCCCTTTCCTATTTATGGAATATTTATGTAGCTCAAAGTTATTAAGTTGAATCGCGCGCAGGTTATAGACTATAGGGTATAGAGCATAACATGTTGAATAAATTTTCATCGAAAAGTGTATGAGAAACGACTTCCGAACAACTTGGGCAACTGTTATAGGGTAGCTCCGAGCACAATGCCGACATCGCGTCATAACGACGGGACATAATGGAAATTTTTCACTTTGACAACTTTTATACTCATTGTGTATCGTCACTACGTGCCGTATTTCACTTATAAAATATAATCGGTGGGTGAAAATATTAAGGGTGTTGTTTAATGCTCATAATATTTTAAAGTCGTTTAATGAAATAAAATAAAATTTTCACCACTGTTACAGCATGTAACAATACTTCAGACGATCAATAATATTCTGTTAATTAACAGACATTCCTTCTCACTAATTGTGAATTGTTTATAGGTAATATTATTTAAATTAAAATCGAAAGCTTAAAATATATATCAGCTCTTTAATTTTAAATTTAATAAGAACGAAAAGACAAATTCTGCATTTTAAACAATTCAGTAAAATTATATTTTTAATTTATTAATGAATTATGTATAGCAGTAAATATAATATGTATTAACTAGCATATTTCAATTCACTTTTAATTTGCCTTATTTAAAATTATATTAGAAGTTTAAGTTTTTCGTACAAGTTTGTTTTAATGTTTAGTGCTCTAAAAACTATTCTTGATTTTCATTTGGCGTCGTTAATAAGTTCGACTTTCAGAAAAAAACATTATTCGCACTTAAAAATGTGCTAAAGTTTAGCTCTTTTCCATCAGGAATCATGAAATGAATCGTTAACAAATATCAAAAAGACCTGGGTTTAAATCCATCTAGTTTAACAGATTAGTGTTTTTTCAAATTTTATCGTAGCTGGGAGATCAGAATTAATAATATTAATTATATAACTGAAACTCCTATAGCATTTCTTAAATTTTATACAAATCTATATCTTAATAAATAAATAAAATAAAACTGTATATTTGATGGTTATTGATCCATATTGATTTTAAGTTATAATAATAATTTGTAATTATTAAAATATATTTTAGTCTGATGTATCACTACTTACTTAGTAGTTATTGATGGTGTTGTAACTCATTGGAGTAACGTTTGTCATGTTCCAATAGAAGAAAAATAATAAATAAAAATCAGCATTTGCTAGATCCAGGCCAAAAACGTGCTTGCTGATTTAAAGCTAACTGAATATCAGAGAACTTTTGATTTGATGTGAAACAGAAAGTAAACTTTTAACACGTGCGTTATTTTTATGAATTATTACACGATGAAATTTTTACTTTCATAATTTGAACAAACGTAAATAAACAATAAATAAAGTAAGAATAGGCAAAACAGAAGGTACTTGTGATATTAATTACAAAATTAATATTCCCAGCTACAAAAGATATTGATAAATTATTCGTCAAAAAAAGTTACTAAACATAATATAACATTCCATGAAAATGGGAAAATAATTAATAAAGATCGCTTTCCGAACTATTTTAACTTACTGCAGTATTCATCGGAAAACTTTGGAAACAAATGTAATTCTCGGAAAAATTATATTAATTTTGGATTAAATTGAAAAGGTTTTTCAGATTAAGATTAAAAGGTCAGTTTTGAGTTATTTATAAATTTTTTGGTTTTTTATATTATTTGTAATGTTTTTTATTTGAATTAAATAACTATAGAAGTTAACTATTTTTTCAATAAAGTTTTTGTTTTAATAGTACACTTTCATTAAAGATAAAGAACTACTGTTTTTTATAATGATTATTGCGTACTTGTAAGTAATATATTTTCACACACGTAACATATTTTCAATCGTGTTTGATTGGATTTAGTTTCGTCTATTTTTAAACCTTCTTTATATTTAAGTAATATTATTCTCAATGCCCCTTCCTCTTCTGCTAATAACGTCATTATACTTAGTATCAAAAGGAAGAGGAAAAAATCAACATCTCCGGTGTTTCTTATGTTTCGTTAAAAGCGCAGTCTTAGAAAGGTTAATTGAAATTTTTGACGCGTCGATTGGTTCTATTGAAAATTTTTGTTTGTGCAAGAATTTTCCGAAATAATAAATTTACATTAAATAGTTTTTTCAAAGCGTCGTTTGTGTGTAATATTTTTATATTCGAGAATTAATGATTGCCTTTTGAAAAGTACGGATTTTGAAAAGTGCCTTTGTGAAAGTTCAAGTACCGTTTCATGGCATTTAAACAATAGCTGTTGGAATAATAAGGCTTCGTATACATAATAGAAAGTATAAGAATTTAATTTTAATGTTTATTATGAGGTAGATGTTTCATTTTGAATTTAAATTTATATTTGCTGACACGTTCAAGTTGAAAAGCAATTATGTAGTTACTAGAATAGTAGCAATGTTGAATAATAATTACAGTTCTAAAAGTCGACAATAAACTATGAATGTAAAAGTATCACACTTAACTGACAAGTATAATTAAAATAAATTAAATGTGTCTGATATGAAAATGTTACTTTACACTTTCTTATATTAAAAAAAAGTTATCTTGTGCTAATATATTGTACTGAAACATATTGACCAAATAAATATAGGTCTAAAAAAAAAATGTTTTTATAAATGCATGTAATGCATACATCATAAAAATAGGCTTATGTTAGTATATATTAAATAATAAATTAAAAAATATTAGTAATATTTAATAACATTTATAATATTGTTTAATTATTTTAATCGTAACACTTATTCATATCAATCATTTTTAACATTACAAAGTTTCAGGTCTGTAAAATAATTAAATACAAACGAGCCGCGTTATTTGTGGTTGTGAATAAATACTTAAAAGTCAAAAACCCCGGTCATCCGTCTTTTATTAATGTCTGCTGAATTTTCATTCACGGCGTGTCTTCATTGGAACACATTTATCTGCAGCCACCTCACCCTTGCATTCATAACTTTGCCGCTATATATTTTTTCATCTCTCTCTTTAATCCTTTCTCATTCTTGGCTTAATGATTCTAATTTTTTTCACCACACCGACGCTTTATCTACCGATGAAATATTTCCAGTCTTTAGTCTTTATTTAAAATGATGTCCGTTTCATCAGTCGGGTTGCGGCGGCAATTTATAATATTTTATAATGGTTGAGCATTTTTGCCGCTTGCCTCCGAAAAATGGCGTAATGATGATAATCTGGTTTCGGCGAGTGATGATATTTATGTGTCGGTATTATCTTGGGTCGGTTAAATTTTTCTTACTTAGCTCTTTTGGGGGCGAAGCCGCTAATGAGGCGTGCGGGAAACAAAGTGGGAAATAAGTTTTTATTCGCCCCTCTTCACTTTAAATCACGCAACCGTTTGCCTCAACAGATGGTCGATGAGAATTAAAAGTTTTAGATTAAACTGGGGAAAAAAAGAGTATTATCGTCTTAACAAAATTGCTGAACCATCCACTCGGTTAGGAAGATACCCTTAGTATCTACTAGGGGGATGAAATTTTGATTTCCAACGCTTCGCAGTTCCACCTCATAATACAATGTATAATACACATGGTGGTAGTAGATAATACTTAACTTAGTGTATATTAATGTACTTAGGTAAAATGCAATATAATACTAATTAATTTATTGGCAAATTTCGAAAATTCTAAAAGACATATTTTTCACAATTCATATTATTTTATTTTTTTATATTTTCTAGAAGTAAAAATATCAACCAATCAATTAAACATTGTACTTTATATAAATTATTTTAAAGAAACTTAATAAAAGTAGTTATAACTATATTCGTAGCTGGCACGGATATTCGAACGCTGAACATTTTCAATATTAAATTTAAATATTATGTAAATCACTTCCTGAAATATTCCGATTCGGCTTCTCTTTTGAGCAATAATTATCATGGATAGACTTTTATATAAAAAATACACGCGTGCGTATTTTTCCTATTTTGTTAAACGTGTTTGCTTAAGGGATGGCGTGTATCCATCCCGATGTAAATCTCTCAATATTTGTTTATCGATGTTTGAAAGTATTACATAGCGAATGATCTGTGTTATCTCACGTTCGCTCTGGGCTATTTGTAGGTGTCTCGTTGGCGTGAAACCGACGTCTTTACAATTCCCACGTTCTGTGGACACAAGGTTCTTTGGGGGTTTCTCTAAATACATTATGATAAACCAGGAATAAAATATTTACCATTGCATCCTTTCGTTGTATGAATTACTTATATTACAAAAAAAGTAGACACATAAATAAATAGAAAATATACGTAAAAAAAACTAGGTTTGATACTTTAAAATATTTAGAAAAGCTTAAAAATCGTAATTATAATCATCTAATCAAAATAAAATATACATCACTGTATTTACCACTGTATTAGTCTCTTGGCTTTACAAGTACTAAGTAATCGGTCGTTAAAACGTCGCTATTCAGCTTCTTCAGCGGTTTCATTAGCATGTATTTCAGTAGCACGGAATCGATCGTTAGTACGTCGCTGTTCAGCTCAATTTAAAAAAAAAAGCAGCACAGTTGACCTAGGAATGGCAGCTAGAACGACATCTGAAAATATTGCTTCTGTTCACCGTTTAAAGGGAGTTATTGTGATAGACAGATACATGTATTTTCGGTTTTATGGTATATATAAAAAAAATATAAAAATTAGTTGTAAATATAAATCGAACAGTTACTGTCGGTCATTTCTTTTGTAGGTAAATTACCATGACATTGGGAAGACGAAGGCTTGTTTTTGATTCTCGTCAGCTGTTTTATGACTCATGTGTAATTCAAAAGGCCAGGTCGAAGAAGGCCGAAAGAAGGCTATTTATTGGTGTCGATTAATCGAGTAACTAGGTTTGCCTTCAGCCTGACAGCCCTTTGTAGGTTTGAGGTTTTCCTAGTCTACATTATGTTTATAGTAAGGTCTTCTAATTTAAATTTTCACTTTCCGAATCGGAATCCGGAAATGGAATCAATGCCCTGGGTTGACAATAAAGTAATTGGAGTTATATGGAGTCCCTTTTCGAAGCGAATAGAATTAGTATGTAATTAAATGGTTTTGCGATTATCTTAGTTCTGTGTGTAACTGCTTAAATTTTAAGAATAAAGCTTTAACACATATTATATAATTATTTTGTCTATCGTTAACTCATTTAATAATCGTTATTGTGAATAGTATAGAAACGTACGTAATTAACCTTCTTAGAACGATGCTTTAGCCTTGAGGTACAATAAGGGTTCAAGATTATAATAACCGTGTTTAAAGTTATTGAGATTCTAAGAATTTATACTTTCATACTCATATTAATACATTTTTCGTTTATATATTTTTGTATAAATAAGTAATTATTATAATTATATTTTCGGCCGATTTTTTCTAATATTTTCTTATCTCAGCTGTCAGATAAGTGTTCTTTAACAGATTAACTTAGTAGCACTGTAAACAAATTGCTACAATATTATTGAACTTTGTGAAAAATTTAAAAAAAAAAGAGAAGAATGAAATTCATTTCTAGCTCTATTAACAGATTAAAAATAAAAGTATGTATGCATAATTTAATTGCGCAATCAGTAAAAAATAACTCTTTATTGGACTTCATTATAAAAACGCTTAAAGTTTTACCGTTAAAATAACAAAAAAACCCAACTAATACATGTCGTTTGATACAATCATAAGTTTTATTAGCTTGAACTGTGCGTTTATAGCCTTTTATTTTTACGACCCATATATTATATTTACTACATCCATTGATGAATCGATAGTTTTTCGGATCGACTGCTATATAAATAAAGTCTCGAATTTGATTACGGGCTATTTTCAAACAGAATTACGAACGCAATTTGGTTTATTATCGCCTAAGTTGATTTGCTTTCACCCGAAGCAATCACGACCGATTACCTGAGCAGACGTATGGCATAAACACATAAAAGTGAATTATTAAAGGGCTTGGTTGAGAACAACACAAAACTCTTCTGCGTTAGATTTGAAAATTAATAAGTCACTTATAAATGTTGCAAAGTCACCTCGAATCGGCTACTTCGAATAAATCACACACTTTCTATTTTTTTCGATTCCAATTTATATTGATACGTGACATATAAAAATGGCCGAGGATTAATTTTCTAAAGTGGACGTGGCTTTATATTGACGTTTTATTAAATAAAAAAAATACTAAAGCGTGTAGTTTATCTCTTTTTATTTATTATAAAATATGTCAAAGAAATAAAAAAATGTTATTATATAATATAAAAAAAATCTATAAAGTTTTATTTTATTAAAATAATATAATCATCTTTCATTTATGAGAAACGTAATAAATATTTTTATTAATATTATTCACGGCACTTGAAAAGTTTTACAATATACTAGGTATTATACTTTTCTGAAAGAAATGCTAAAGGTTAATTGTCGCGCAACGCATTTTTCTTTAATAAATGCGGAGGGTTTATTATTACTGCGCAGTCTGTTAAATGAGTCTATTTTGCTTTTAAACCATAATATTATTAAAAGTTAACCCATACGTCACGGTGCCTGGAAATGAAAAATGACATCCGATGGGGTCGCTCAACTCCCCCAAACATTTCAAGTCAAAATATTGATGAATTCTTCATCAAATTTATTTAAAAATGGATAATTCTAAGTATAAAATTTGTTATTCATGATAAGCTTCATCATCTGGTCAATATTTAGGATTTTTTAATTAATCATTACGACGCATAAGTGACGACGTAAACGCCGAGATTTCGCTGCAGACTAGCTTTGCAGGTATACGAGTGACTGCCGCGCGCTCGGTACGGAGTAACCCAAAAAATAAACAAGTATTTCATTTATTTATTATTTCAATTTTTAAAATAAAAAATTGTTGCAACATTTATGCTGTTAATATACAAAAAAGTCAATATATAAATACTATTTTGAAATTAAATTAAAAATTTGAAAAATAAAACACATTTATTTTATAAACACAAAAGCTTGCCAACAGTTAGAGGGCAAAATATTCCCTGATTGCGACTATAAAAATTGAAGGAATTGGCTAGCGAATCATTCAAATCGATTAAATTTGGTGAACGTTATGCATGTATATGTAAACGAGTATGTAGCCACAGTTACTTCGGCAAATTGTAATAAATATTATATGAATACATATAAGAAATAACCTGCAGCTGCTCGGAAAACTAAACTATAAATTGTGATTATGTACACGTGAGTACAATAAAATGCATTTATTAAAAAATATCTTCTCTGGTCAAACGATCATCAAATCTGAGCACCGAAAATCTCTAGACATGACCGCTGAATAAAAATATTGTTTGAATAGTTCGTTTGTTGTCCATAATTCTTTTAACTGTATTTTACCCCCATTCAATCCTCCAGAAGATAATAGGATACCTATAAACGCTTCAACTTCGATACGGCTTACGGGAGAAATGTCTTTTTTGAAATGTATTATCAATATCGATATCGCTATCGTATTCGCTACCACTCTCGTCAGAATCTTGCAAAATTCTTAGCAACTCTTCGTCAGTTACAAGCCGATCAGCCATTTTAC